>NC_140907.1:38303953-38903953 GCF_045865225.1 Trachurus japonicus
TAATAAAGCAGAAACAGGGGGATTTGTGTGTGATTAAAAAAAATCAATTTCCTGGCTATGAATGACATATCAACAAACCCTTCTGTAAAAAGAAGCAGGATATAGACAGGAAGACATGTGGAAAGTTTGGTGAGTGTAGGTACTAAAGGAAATTGGTATTTCATATTGGTGTGTAAGAAAAACTTATTTTTGAGAAACCCGCTTGAAAGTTGTGTATTGTAAGTTGTATTGTATTGTAGGCTACCATTAGTAATAGACATCCTAAACACATGACTGATCACTGAACAACACAGCATGAAGTTGTTCATATGAAATGAACACAATTACACACATACAGTGTAGTACAGCTGTGCGAAAAGTATCAACTTTAAGTGAATTTATGAGGAATTTACTAATGCAATCAAGCAAAATGAAATAAAATAAACAACAAATTGTGTGTTATTGACATTTTATTGCCACTAGTTTGAAAGAAGACATGTTTAAGAGGCAAAATATCACAAAATCGACCAAGAAAAGGGAAAAAATGGCATTTTGAGGGCTGAGGGGTGATGTCTCGCCTTAAATAGGACAAAAGCAACATAAAAATGAATAAATACTTAACGACTATGCAGCAGTGCCAAGTCTGACCCTAACAATGCCTGTTAAAATATCAACAGAAGACGTTGTTGGTGGTTCAGTATAGAGCAGGAAGCCATCACTAGTATAAAAAACGACACTTACATCCCAAAAGCCTTTGATAGATCTAAGCTTTCTGAGAAAGAAGAACCTGGACTGAGTCTTCTTCAGTGAGGCCTGTTTTTTTTTTTGTTTTTTTTCCAGTTTAATTTATTGTGCATATGGACATCAAGCTATTTATATACTTTTCCACTGATTCTCAGCACTAAAAACTAAAATGTTGCTCTAAAAAGACTAAAAAGATAAACACTGCCCCAGATTGCTGCTGCAGCTGTAATACTCCCTCAGCCCAGCGGGGGGCGCTATCACACCTGTAACACTGACATGTTGAGCTGCTGCTGCTGCTGCTGCCGTCCATCAGTGTAGTAGTAGATCAAAGGTCTTCAACAGGAGGTCCGTGACCCCTCGTGGGGCCGTGGAGGTGCTCCAGGGGGGTCCAGGAAGTTTTGGTTGATTAGAAAATGTTTTATATCTTTTAGTTTCCACATTTACGTTTCAAATAGAAATGTCAGTTTGAATAGATTGTCTGCAGGATTATCATGCAGTTGACAGACATTGACTGCGTTTACATGGATTTCAGTATCCCGGTTTTGATCGGGGTTGTTAAAGCAGAAGTAAGTGATCCGGTGGTTTTGTCTAACTTCCTGTCAGCAGATGGAGTTAGCAGTCCCCGCCCTCGTCCCTACGTCACCACATTCAGGCGCATCCCTTGGCTGCACACACAGAGAGGACTGCCCCTTTATGCCGTTCTCTCTCCTCATTGGATAAAGGTTGTAGGATACAAGGAAAGTTTTCTCCTGGGCTCAGAGCAGAGCAGAGTGACTGACAGACCCGTGTTTCAGACCAAACACTCTATAGAAGTGATTGCTGTTGGAAGATATAATTAAGACTTATATTAATGCAAATATTCCGCTTACTTCTGCTTTAAGTATCCCGTTTTTGTGTTTGAGCATGTAAACACCATTTCCTGATTTCAGAAATCGGGATAAGCCCCTATTAGCCTCCTCTCGCAGCTCTGCTCCGCCGTTCTAAAAACAGCTTGCACCGACAATGTAAAGGTAACAAACCTACTGCTATGACTATAGGGATTATGGCAATGGGCCAATTTGCCAAAATGTTGAACTATCCCTTTAACTCGATCTGTCTGGCCGTGGGAGAGATGAGGAAAAATGAGCTGATGATAATAAAATAAAATTCAGAAAATCCATAACCAGACAGATTCTAGGTGGCGTAGGTGACGTCACACACCACATGGCGCCCTTTTTTCAGTATGAAAAACGATGTCAAAAAACGTAGACTACTTGTTTCCTGTTACTGTCACCTCTGAGGCTGTGATGGTGAACATGTAGTCTGTATACTTGCCAACAATGAGTACCCGGAAATGTTGAGTACTCCAAAGTTTTATGTTAGAAGTATATAGTATGGGTCCCCAGTATTCAGAAACTGCCGGATGCTAACTTATATATATTGGGCAATTAGCATAACAGACATAATTAGCATAAATTAGCATAATTGCCTGTATGGGCAATATTTCAACAAAATTGACTTGGCTGATCTGGGCAATATTGGAGTGGTTTTAGGGGTTATTGATGATGCTGAATCCATTTCTGACATTTTCAAAATTCAAAATGGCTGTCTAAACCGGAAGTGACCAGATTTAAACCGCCAGTGGGCCGATTTTGATGGATTTCAAAATCTGGTCACTTTATTCAGTGAATGAGGACATTTCCACTCTGAAACATTTGAAGCTTTTAAAAACATCTGTATACAGGCTATGTGTGTAAATAGAGGCAGCAGAAATCTCAGAGGCTGCAGCCCTTCCTGTTTATATAACAGTTGTTAGTGATTAACGGATGTGGTGACAATCCGAAAAACAGAAAGTGAAAAGAGAAAGCAAAAGGTTTTTTTTTTTAATGGGACAGTAAACATTCATTCTCTTGTCCTATTGGCAGGTAGGTGTTGGATAAAATACGTTATGTAACATATACATAGATGAAACATGCATCAACTCAACAGAAAAGAGAAGCAGTAACTTATTTGATTCATCCCCTAATACTGATTATATATAGTATTACTGACATGATTTCCAGTTGCAGCTCTACTTTTAAATCAAGTTGAAAATCTTTGTTTTAAATTGATGCATTGAGACAGAACATATATATTTCAGCGGAGATTTAAAAGGCCACAACAGGTTTCATTAATGTAATACAAATACAGTAAGAAAACATATTCATGCAGTGCTTAGCTTTACTGTGATGTACTCGATACAATACTTGAGATCACTTAATACTGAAATGTTTCCAGTTGCAGCTCTAGTTCCAAATCTAGTTGAAGCTCTACCACAGATTGAGTTCAATGCCTGTGCCAAATACTTTAAAGCCAATTGTTCTGCCCAATTTTACACCTGTACCAAGAAACTCTGCCTCCACACATTCTGGACCAACTTTAACTCCAGTGTCTGCTGACAGACCAACTGTAGCCTTCAGGGGACCGTCAGAGACTGAAACACTGGCCAGTTCTGCTTTGGCACAGACACTGAGGGAGGTCTCAGACACTTCAACTCCTGCCTCAACGTTGGCTCCTTTGACTTCAGCACCAAAGGGGCCACATTCAACTTTAGCGTGGCCCACTCCCGCACGAACATAGACTCCGGCCTTATCAGCGCCGCCATATGCCAAAGCACCAGCAAAGACCTCATTCACAGTCACCCCAACAGGACGGTCAATGTTCTTGTTCTTATTCCAATCTGCAGAAAATAAACAAATAAGTTAAGTCAGTTTTCTGTTTCAAGAAGTTCTCACTGAATAACTGTAGCGTTCAAAGCTTCTTCACCTGCTGAATCATATGCAACTGAAGCCACAAATCTAGACCTGGGAGGATGAGCAGGGGCTCGGGCACTGGCCAGATTTGCTCGGGCGTAGGCAATGGCACTGGCATGGACTCTGGCTCTGGCTCTGGCTCTGGCTCTGGCTCCGACTCCGGCTCGGTTAACCCCTCTGAGATAGTCAGACGTGTCTTCGTCAGTGTCTTCGTCAGTGTCTTCGTTGTCTACGCCAGTGACGTTGGGTTCTCTGGCTTCAGCGCCAAAGATGCTCCATTTATCTTCAGTAAGGCCCGCTCCTGCAAACATGTAAGCTCCGACAATGCCATCCTCTTGAAATGTCCCAGTGCCTGCAAGTGTTTGACCTGCAGAAAATAAGCAAATGAGCAAATGAGCAAGTATGATTCCTGTTTTGTGAACTTCTCACTTAACTGTAATTTTCAAAGCTTCAGATTAAATTTAATCTTTTAGAATTGATAATGTATAATGTAGAAAATCCCCATCTCCTTCCACCTCAACTCCTGCTATCCCCCCTCCTTCCCCTTACATCCCCGGAGGGCGGAGCTCGGAGGCTGATTTAGGCAGGTAGCTCACCTGTGGCGAGCCCTTTCTGCTCTGGGGAACAAAGGAGCTGCTGCCTAGTCCTCCTCCTCCACAACTCCCTGATTGCTGAGCTGCGTGATTGATGTAAGTTGTTCAGTGAAGTCCCACACACTCTTTGTTTATGTTAGAGTTAACTAGAAAAAGCATTTCCAAGAATGGAAATGGTGTGACTGCTGATAGCAACTGAACGCTGTTGCAGAATTAGCAAATAGTGCAAGCAGTGATCACCATACAAATGTTTGACCAAGGTCGGAATCGAACCCACAACCTCATGGTCATTAGACTTCCACTCTGCCTCTAGGCCACGGTGCACACACAGTTGCAGAGACTGTTGTCTGTTAATGATCTGCACACTGTCAACATCAAGACAGCTTGAGAGTCAAGCTTGACTTGAAAACCTTTGATAAGAGGATCACTGGCTTCTGCTTAAAAAAAAAAGTAAGGAATCGAACCCATGACCTCATGATCAATAAACCTTTACTCTGCCACTTCGCCACAGAGAGCACAGACATAAGCATGGTGCCATTGTAATGTGATGATGTGCTGCAAACGGTGGCAGAAGCAATTAATGCGTCTCTTAACAAACACCTGTAACCAACTGGACTACAGACAGAGTTGTGGAGAACTCTCAGCATTGGGCTGAATGAGAGCAGAGAGCTCCCTGGCTGCATTTAAAAAATATTTTAAATTATTATCTAAGTCTCTTTGCATTTTCTCCAGTTTTGTAGCCAGAAGACAAGTGTGGCTACAAAACTGGAGAAAATAATTTGTCTAGAGTTTAATTTGCAGAAAAAGTTAAATATTTTAAAAAGTATAAATAGTTAAAAAGAGAAAAGTAATGCCGATAAAGTTCAAAAAAAGCTGCACGTTTTGATATATGAATTGTTAAAATAGCACAACACCTAACACACTAACCATATGGCCACAGAGAACCTGAGTTACAATGAGCTTTATACTATGAGGAATCAAAGACTGTCCAATGACAGCTGAATAATTGGAATCAAAAGTCAAGCAATGATGTGAAATGACTGAAGCAGGAATCGAACCCATGTCCATATGATCACTAAACCTTTACTCTGCCACTCGGCTACAGAGAGCACACTGCTTTCAAGACTGTTGTCATTCATTGTAATGTGATGATGTGCTGCAAACTGGTATGAGTAATCAAGGAGATAACAAACACCTGCTTCAGCAGTCACACTAATTAGTGTGACTGCTGAAGCAGTCACACTATTGTTCTTCTGTTTGGCCATTTTCTTCCGCCTTTTTACGGTCTTCTTCTAGTCCTTCATACTTTGTGCTATTTCAACAATTTATATATCAAAACGTGCAGCTTTTTTTGAACTTTATCGGCATTACTTTTCTCTTTTTAACTATTTATACTTTTTCAAATATTTAACTTTTTCACAAAAAATCTCACATTCATCAAAGTCTCAACCTCTCTTCTTCACAACTCCACTGTAGTGTAGGGGTTAGGGTGGATGCTTGCCAACCCTAAGGTCACTGGTTCGAATCCAAGGGAAGAACTCTTGTTATGTTATGTTGAATTCTGCTCTCCTCCACCGCCTTCAATTGGTTACAGGTGTTTGTTATCTCCTTGATTACTCATACCAGTTTGCAGCACATCATCACATTACAATGAATGACAACAGTTTTGAAAGCAGTGTGCTCTCTGTAGCCGAGTGGCAGAGTAAAGGTTTAGTGATCATATGGTCATGGGTTCGATTCCTGCCTCAGTCTTTTCACTTCATTGCTTGACTTTTGATTCCAATTATTCAGCTGTCATTGGACAGTCTTTGATTCCTCATAGTATAAAGCTCATTGTAACTCAGGTTCTCTGTGGCCATATGGTTAGTGCTCAGCCTGAAATTCACAGACATTTTCATTCTAAGTCATTCAAGCTTGACTCTCAAGCTTTCTTGATGTTGACAGTGTGCAGATCATTAACAGACAACAGTCTCTGCAACTGTGTGTGCACCGTGGCCTAGAGGCAGAGTGGAAGTCTAATGACCATGAGGATGTGGGTTCGAGTCTGACCTTGGTCAAACATTTGTATGGTGATCACAGCTTGCACTATTTGCTAATTCTGCAACAGCGTTCAGTTGCTGTCAGCAGTCACACCATTTCCATTCTTGGAAATGCTTTTTCTAGTTGAACCATATTGTTGCTACCTCTTTTACTCTTTATCAAGTTTGAGTTTGAGTTAGGTTTACCAAGATTGAGTATGTGTTGACTTGTATATTTGAGGTTTGTGGGCTAATGTTTTCTGTTCTGTCATTCTCCTTTTCATCAGACTTAACCAGCCAAACAATAAATGAGATGAATTGGACCTTCTGCGTTTGTGCCATTGTTTCAAACCACCACTCACTGCGTTGATCTACAATAATCAGGAACCAGCCTAGTCCCACACCCAGTCATATTTTACATATAATGTCACATGATACGCTGGCATACATCGGGAAAACCACGAGGAAACTGAAACAGAGAATCAGTGAACACAAACGCACAATCCGCAGAAACGATCGGGAGTAGGCTATCCTGTGATGGGATAGGATGAATTGCGTTAAGATTGCTTGTATTGTCTAAAACTGTTGCTTATTGTTCTCCTCTTTGTCTATATTTTCTCTTGGAGAGAGACCACTGCCTGTACTTTTCCCTGACGTCTCAGTGCTTTTGATTGTTTTTCCTTCATCGGAGCTCTCCTGTCAGATCTCAGATTATATGCGTGCCTGTGGGATCTGTACATGAACAGCCAGACCTTTTCATCTGTTTTATTGTCTTGTTGTCGAGTATTTTCGATAGTAGATGCGTGATTTTGTAGAAAAAAATCTCTTTGATTGGGAGTTGGTGCATCACACAGCCACTCCCTGTGTAAAGGGTTAGGGTTAAGGGCTCTTGGCCACATTGAATGTTTGCCTGATGAAGGTCTAGACCGAAACGTTGCAATAAATATTCTCTTGAAGCAATTTTCTTAGTGTGCGGGATACCTCTTCTCAGAATTGATAATGTTGACATATAAATATTCACATTTGTCTATGTTAGGTAGAGGTTTACAAAATGTATCTGCCCTCAGAAGTCCTTAATATATAACAATGTTCCTTTAAAGACAACATGCAGCTCTTCACACAGGACATTCAGACCTTCATATTGTAGTGGCGTTTTCCTACCTGACATCTTGAAGACAAGTTGTTTTCTGTGAAAGAGAGAGACAGTAGCTGTCAGTTACCAGTGCAACTACAATAATAACCTTTCTATGTGGAAATGACAGTTAACTTATTACTGGTAATACTATATAGAATTTAGAGCAAAATTCTATCTAATATAACATTATGATCAAATAATATTTCAATATTTTCTACTGCAATAGATTCTTCTATGTGACAAAAATAAGGATACAGTGTAAAATACTATCACACAAAAAGGCATTTACATTTTAGACAGGTTTAGATGACTTACCTTCTTTCAGGTTGTGCTGTTAAGTTTTAGTTTTGTCTTCTTTTCTCCTGGGTTCCTTCACCTTCGACTTTTCTCCAGCTTCTGACTGTGCCAGATGTTGTTTGCAGTGTGGACTCCACTTCACTCCTCCCACCCCAGTTTCGTTCTCAGTCACTGAACAGGAAGCAAGATTTAAAGAAACCCTGAGGAGTTTACATTTGGTTATAAAAGAGTCTCATATGACTTCGGGGCCATCCCCGTTGGTGCGTGTTTCCACTGCAGGAACCTCCCCCACAGGGCCATTTACAGGAACTTTTACGGGGGCCAACAGAGTACCTACTCCAGGGTAGGTACTCCGTTCGGCCCTGAAAAGCTCCTGGGTGGGGCTCGAGGTTAACCCGGCACTGATTGGCTAAAGCTAGAGCAGCAAAACAACCGGCATTTTCAAAAGGGGGAGCAGAAGGGGAGCATTAGCCTAGCAGACACCGCTGTAAACAACAAGAAAACAGCAGGAAGATGTACACAAATGGACCGACGATGAGGTGCAGACATTGATGCAGTCTACAGCACCGAGGAGATTCAGAGGGGGTTTGAGTCATCGCGGCGAAATGAAAATATCAGCGCACCTCGACACACTGGAGATCCATCACGCCACAAAACAATGCCGTCAAAAGTTAAAAATAAATAAATAAATAAACTAAAGCAGGATTACAATCAACCGCCATGTGCACAAACACACACACCAGAAACGTGCCTACCGCCTCAGCTCCTTCCATCCTTCTTCTCCGTTGTTGTTATGATTTTTGTGCATGTGCTTGTGACCTGCCTGCCTGCGATTAAAGGGATAGTTCACCCTAGAATGATATTTCGCTCATTATCTACTCACCCTCATGTTGACTAAGGGCTGGAAGAAGTTTCAGATTCCTCCGTGGCTTCTCTGAGTTACAGGGGGTCTCGGCGTAGCAGTGCATGTCCATATAACGGTTGTAAAGGGACACCGGAGCTCTTCGTAAAAAAACACACACAAAAAAACATCCAAATACCTCCATGCTGCTCGTATGTAATGTCCGTCTTGTGCTGAAGCCCCAAATTGCGTAATTGTCCCGAAAAAAATTAAATAAGTCTATATTTTAAGCTTGTTTGTAGCGGAAGCTTCTCGAAGCTCCTCTTCCTGGTCCGTCCAAATCTCGCGTGATTCGCAGTAACCGCACTGACGCATGCTGACGCCGGCGCAAATCACGCGAGATTTGGACGGACCAGGAAGAGGAGCTTTGAGAAGCTTCCGCTACAAACAAGCTTAAAATATAGACTTATTTAATTTTTTTCGGGACAATTACGCAATTTGGGGCTTCAGCACAAGACGGACATTACATACGAGCATCATGGAGGTATTTGGATGTTTTTTTGTGTGTGTTTTTTTACGAAGAGCTCCGGTGTCCCTTTGCAACCGTTATATGGACATGCACTGCTACGCTGAGACCCCCTGTAACTCAGAGAAGCCACGGAGGACTCTGAAACTTCTTCCAGCCCTTAGTCAACATGAGGGTGAGTAGATAATGAGCGAAATATCATTCTAGGGTGAACTATCCCTTTAAGCGGCGATCGAAACTCATGACGTCGCCGCGGGGTCCGACTCTGCAGTGGAGACACGGCCACTGAGAGGGCCAAGTGAGAGGACGGTTCCTGTAGAAGTTCCTACCCCCTCCCTTTACCAGGAACTCCTGCAGTGGAAACACGGCTACTGTGGATGAATCTACAATACCCACTTGTTCATGGGTCCATTTTAGATTAATATATTGTTTTGTCTTTATCGTTATTTTGATATTATTATTATTATTATTATTTAGTGGTCGACTCGCCGGATCGCTAGTTGGCATCGTTTATGGTCGGAACTATGGCGGTATCCGATCGTCTTCAAACCTCCGACTTTCATTCTTGAACCGTCCGAATTTCTCAGTGCAAAAACCATAACTCATCGTAGTCCCTTTAAAAAAGGAAAATGCTTTTTGCAAAACTAAACAAAATTCCTGTTTAGCACTTGTAGCCTAGTAGGAAAATAAAAATATAAACAAGAATACAGAGTAAATGAAAGAGCAAATACAGGATAACATTGTTCATACCGACACTTTAGAGGGAAAACTATGACTGGACATGTTCAAAGAAGCAGTGAGGGGGGTAAATTCCACAGCGGATGCAGACCTTCCTGTTTGTGTTCACAGATGTGGTGATACAGCTCTGAGTCAAAGGGAAAGTGAAAGAGAAAGTAAAGTAACACAACATGCAGATCTTGGCCTTCATATATTGCAGTTGTGTTTGCCTACCTGACATCTTGATCTCTGTGAAAGAGAGACAGTAGCTGTCAGTTACCAGTGCAATTACAATAATAACCTTTCTCTGTGGAAATTACAATAAACATATTAATAGTATACTACGGTATATAGAATCTAGAGCAAAATTCTGTTTGATATATTAACTTAAATAATATTTCTCTTTTACACATGCAGGAATTCAGAAGATACACATTGGTGTTTTTAAAGTTAAGACTGGAGCCTTGTAAAGAGAAAAGTTATTCACAAAGCATCGTAGCTGAATAAAAGTGATGAAACGCTACAGTTCAGACGGTGCAGGGGAAATGATTGTGGTCCACCTGATGGGATTTTAGTTTTAGCAGTCTAAATAGTTGACAATTAGGGTGAAGTAAGGTAATATGGGACACTTTTTGGTGGAATGACCAAACCACCATCAAAAAAGGTGGTTACTCACTCGATTGATGCTTGTATCATTTAGCCTATCACAGATCTCTTCCATATTTCTGTGGTGAAATTATGTTGTAAAGTGTGACTGTTTAGAAACTACAGACCTATAAACTCACTGAGACCCCCACCCTCTCTCCCCCTTCTGCAAGTTTCAGGTAATATGGGACATTCACTTTCAGCCAAATTTTCTTTTCTTTATTTGAACATGTACTGTGTGTGCAGATTTTAGTTTTTAAACATAGAAGATAATAATCATTGATAATACAGTGCAAACAATCAATGATCAATCCTCTCAAAAGTTGATTTTGGCACATTCCTGGCAATGAACCTCAGCCTATAGGATTCTGACCTGCTGCGAATACCCCATACGCATTGTTAGCCTTGGCTAGCCTATATTAGCGTAGTGATTATTGTACCTGTGTGAGGCAAAAATGTGTAGCAAGGTTTAAAAAAGTATACAAAAATACCAACAACAGCACTAACAACAGGATTTTTCACCATAACTGCCTCTATTGCATAGTGTTGCCATATGGCAACAATTACTTTATCTTCATTTTTCTAAAAAGCTATGATATTTTTTTTTGTTTTTACAGTTAGGTGTGAAAAGGGGGCTTTTACTTTGAAGGACATACAATTTATGAGGTCAAATGACCAAAATATCCTGTTTGCCAGTCCCTTTTGCTCATGGACATCTGCCATGTAAACATCACTGTGCGGGGCTCCCGAAGACCGTCTTTTATTCAGAATTTTGGAAAATTTTCATCAAATAAAAAATTGAAATGACTATCTGGGGAAAGTAAACTTTATTTTTTTTAAATTTAATTCAGTTTTGATGTAATAGTATTTTTGTAATATACCAAAATACAATTGTTGCCATATGGCAACAGTATGCAAATATGGAAAATTCCTGGTGCATTCAACGCAGTGGAGTCCAATTGACTTACATAGCATGAACCTCCCCTGAGACTATGTTTACAACCTTTTCTTATATTTTAAAAGGTAAAAACATTATAGTTTTTCATATTTTGTGATTCAAGGTATTTTGTAACATATTATCTAAATGGACTTGCACTTATATCTTCTAGATAACTGAATGAAATGAAATAAAATGAGTAATTCAATGTACTTCATTGAGACGGGTTCCAGGTTCCAGGTTCTCAGACATTTTAGATAACTGTTGAAATTATACAATGTTTTTATTGTATAAATGTTTGTTTGTTAGTTTTGGTTGAGTATGAGATGGATTTGTTGAGTGTTGCTTTAAATAAAATTAGTTTTTGGTCAAAAATGTTGATTTTATGGGACTTTCCACAATTGCATGTTGTTGCCATATGGCAACAATTTACCAACGACCCCCCCTTTACAAAAAAATTAAGATTTTTTTTTATATTTCTGTTATTTAGACAATTTTAAGTAATAAAAACATGCAAAACATTTTTTACCATGCCTTAGTAATATTTCATGCAATAGAGGGTTAAATCATGATTTTATTGCAACTCCTAACAGTTTATAAAGTGTCCCAATATAGCTGAAAACCGTGCTAAAAATGCTAGTTGACAAAAAAAACAATGTGTATTTGACAAATATTTTTATCAAAACTATAAGACTTCATTAAACACTTCATAAAAATACAATTTTGCAGATTCTTAAATTGTTTGTGCCTCAGACCTTATATGTCCCATATTACCTGACTTCACCCTACAATTAACACATTTCTTGTTCTTTTGACACAAAACACATACATTAAACACATTTAAAATAGGTTTTAACTGCTTTTACACAGGCTCAACTAAGACCAGAACAGTAGATGTTACTGTAATGTAGCCTATGACCTGTATTTAGTTTCATTGCTTTTGAAAAAAAAACAAGGTGATTGTCAGTCATTTCTTCCGCTCCTTTTTCTTCTTGTATATTTGACAATAGTGAATGACAGCTACTGTTAATGCTGATTTTTTTCTCTTTACTCTAAGTAATGTTCATTTGCAAATACTGTAATACAGTAAAGTGTTTACTGTCATTTACGGTCTTCTTCTTTCATAAACTTTACATTCTGCAAAGCTGCTCTGAGATGGGTCGCTCACTATCTGTACTGAGTGTTACAAAAAAAAGGAACAAAACTGATGTCCAACAAATGAAAAATGAAGACGGGTTCAAAATAAACTACAGAACGAACATCAATTTATGATGACACATTGTCAACTCTGTTAATTAACATAAAAAAGATGAAGTAGTGAAATGACCCGCATGATGATTAAACATAAGAAGATAGCGCAGCAATGGTTTGAAAGTGAAAGTTCAAAAGCTGTAGCACATATGGTTGATTTATTAATGTCATGCTCAAAATCACACAGTGTAACTAAACACACACATTTCCAAAATACAATAGTACACTAACACAACTCACCAAATCTACCAAAACACTGACACATGTTGTCTTCCAACAGAAACATATAGTCAGTCTAGTCATAAAAACACTATACAACTAATAACACAAACTGAATCACTTTACCTGTGTCAGCTCTAATGTTTTACAATAGACAGATTATTGTATTCATCATAAATTGATGTTCGTTCTGTAGTTTATTTTGAACCCGTCTTCATTTTTCATTTGTTGGACATGAGTTTTGTTCCTTTTCTTTTGTAACACTCAGTACAGATAGTGAGCGACCCATCTCAGAGCAGCTTTGCAGAATGTAAAGTTTATGAAAGAAGAAGACAGTAAATGACAGTAAACACTTTACTGTATTACAGTATTTGCAAATGAAAATTACTTAGAGTAAAGAGAAAAAAATCTGCATTCATTCACTATTGTCAAATATACAAGAAGAAAAAGGAGCGGAAGAAATGACTGACAATCACCTTGTTTTTTTTTCAAAAGCAAAGCAATGAAACTAAATACAGGTCATAGGCTACATTACAGTAACATCTACTGTTCTGGTCTTAGTTGAGCTTGTGTAAAAGCAGTTAAAACCTATTTTAAATGTGTTTAATGTATGTGTTTTGTGTCAAAAGAACAAGAAATGTGTTACAGTAATTGTAGCCCTACAACCCTCGCAGGCTGATGTTGATGTGCTAACTGTGAAGAGTTTTGAAAAAGTGTTTGAAGTATTGAAAAACGGGTCATGGCGATCATAAAAAACTGTAACAGTAGAGTTTTTTTTTTGTTTTTTGTTTTTTTTAAATCAACAGCTTTATTTAAAAGAAGTTGACAGGTACAAATAGTATACAGGGAACAGTATACAATGAAAACACAAAGAACATGTGCCAGGGCTGATGTTCATTATACAACAAGGTTATACATATTACAAAGGTCTATGGTTTTAATAGCCTTTTCATTTGCTGATTTGGTGATTAGCTTAAAATAAAGTTCCATTTCTTTTTGAAAAACATAAAAGCAAGGGGGTTTTCTTAGAAAATGTACTTTTAGGAATATGAAATTTTGCAAAAAATAAAAACAGATTTACTAAAAAGTAACATTTTCCTTCTTTCTTGGGATAATTATGATAACCAAAAACAACATTTTCCCAAAGTAAAATAAAATCTATTGTAAAAGTAACAGCGGAGTTACAGGGATGGGAGCAACAGAGTCGACAGCTGAAGGAGAGAGTCTCTGTCCTGTGACGCCCCCTGCTGGCCACACACTGATGGACAACATCAGAGGTAGGTGTATACAACATTATAACATAAATATATTGTGGAAAAGTAGAGTTATGGAAACAAAACTCAGCAGAGACTAATTCTGGATTTTGTAGGAGCTGCTGTGCCCCGTACACCACAGGACTACAGGAGGAAAGCTGTTTAGATAGATAGATAGATAGATAGATAGATAGATAGATAGATAGATAGATAGATAGATAGATAGATAGATAGATAGATAGATAGATACTTTATTAATCCCGAAGGAAATTCATCTGTCAGCTGCTCCAAACAGGGTCCCTTAATTAGCGTTAGTTAGTACATTATAAAGCATTAATATAAACTAATGTGTTAATTCATGCTGAGTAATGCATAAATAATGATAACTAAATCACATTATTCAACTTTTAATTTATTAACTAACTTTGAGTAGTAAACATTAATTAACTGCTTACTAATAGGCTACATTAATTAATGTGTTTCCTAATCCTAAGTAATACATAATAATGATTGTTAATATATCTGTAAACAGTTAATTAATGCTTAATAATGTACTAATAACGTTAATTAAGGGACCCTTATTGTAAAGTGTTACCGTTATATATACACATATACTTTTAACCTCACAATACACATACAAAACACACATAAAGGAAGGAACGTCACCAACCAAACATAACTTCACTTATGCTGTCAAAGTTTCTGTTTCCATAACAGTTATTGTAAACTATAACACTGTAAAAAATAGTGTGTAGAACAGTGTCACTAAAGATTGTGTAGCAGATAACATCTGTGGTGATTTTTAACAGAATTAACTAGAACTTGTATCCACAAACACGCTGTCCCAAAGCTGTCCCAAAGCATGCTGGGAAACTCCTCCCACCTATCAAACACACCCAACATAAAAAAAGGAAAATGGAAAAAAAAAAGAAATGGTTATTTTGTAAAGCTTAAACAGATCGTTTGTTTTAATTCAGTCAGATATAGAGGAAATTGTTGTTTATAAGCAGAAGGTTCCAGAAAATGTGGCTTCTTGACTAAAAATGTAGATTTGTGTATGTGAAGTTTGGTTAATATAATTAACAACTTGATCAAGTAATGCCGGAAATTTAGTTCCTTAAAGGAATAGTTCAGCAAAAAATGAAATTCAGTCATTATTCTATTCAATTCAATTCAATTCAATTCAATTCAATTCAATTCACTTCACTTTATTTGAGGTGGGACAGTGCATGTTCATGAACGAAACATAAAAGCCGGATTGTAGCCACAGGCTAATTTCCATCCGTTGTCCCATAGATGTTCCCCAGTACAAATACAGTAACAATAAATAAAAACAAAAGCATGTTATAAAATAGCAGCATTCAGTTTACAGTACAGTAGAATAATAATAATACAGATTCAGTACCGTAGTACGACAGTAGTACTAAAGTGCAACCGTGTCAGGGGATAAAGTGCTTACAATCATCAAAGTGCTTAGAAAGTCCTGGTAGTAATATCTAGTAGAAGCTGTGTTACAATGATAGGCCTAAAGATATAGATTATTGACTCACCCTCATCTGGAGACCCGGGAGGCCGGTTCAACGTAGTCCAACCAAAACTTTATATGAGAGTAATATAGCGCCCGACACAAAAACGTCCATAAAACTACACAAAAACCATTTAATATTCCTCCACACTGCTCGTCCACTGCAATCCAAGTGTCCTGAAGGGAGACAGTCCAGAGTTTACTGGAAACGACCTCATTTAGGACATTTTTACAGCCTAAACAGTCCTGTACACTGCAAAAACTCAAAATCTTTCTAAGAATATTTGTCTTATTTCTTGTCAAAATGTCTAATTTCTAGTCAAAACTAATCTCTTTCCATTTAAAATAAGAATTTTCACTTGTTTCAAACAAATTTTTATATAAAATACAAAGAAAAATCTGCCAGTGAAAGCAGGTTTTTTGTGCTTGTAATAAGAAAGAAAACCACTATGAGATTTTTCTTACTTTTTTCAAGTAAAAACATGTTTGAAAGAAGTTTAAAAGTTTTAAAACAAGCTACTTTTTATGTGATGAGTCTTATTTTAAAGCTGTACAGAAAAGAAAAGTGAATTTGATTCCACTGTGGGTCCTAACATTAGTGTAATAACTCATCTATCAGACGATGTAGGCCAAACTTTGCGCAAAATTCAATTTTTGAGTAAATCCGGGATGAACAACTAGATCGGGGCGGTGCGTGGCGCAGTGGATTAAGCGTCTGCCCCATGTAGAGGCTACAGTCCTCAACGCAGGCGTCCCCGGTTCGAATCCCGTGTCGGGCAGACCTTTCCTGCATGTCATTCCCCCTCTCTCTGCCTGTCTATTTCTACTGTGTGTTATCAAATAAAGGCAAAAAGCCAAAAATATATACTTTATTTTAAGTAGAATAACATTTGTTTTGACTAGAAATTACATTATGACTAGAAATAAGACAAATATTCTTGGTAAGATTTTGAGTTTTTGCAGTGTATTGAATTTGCCTGGGGCACGCTCTCACCACATGATTTTATTTAATTTTTTATTGGCTAGTTAACTTTTTTTTAAAATACGAATTTCACTATTTTATATCTTATCATTTCATCATTACATGAGGGTGAGTGTGTATAAGCACCAGCAGAACTGTCATTTGGACATTGTTTGGAGAACATAAATGGAGTTAATCTTCACCTGCTCCAGACCAGAATTGGCCGTCGTCAACATAAGTCACCATGGTTACAAGGCTGGCATTCGCGTGAACCACTTTGATGGAACGGAAAGTCGGAGCGCTCGAATTCAGAGAAGATGTTTGAAGCCAACTTACTGACTTGTGTCCAGCTGAGACATGACATGGAGTTGTGTAATAGAGACACACAGTTAGCTGACAACAAGTTTTATTCAGTGAATGAGGACACAACATTTGAAGCGTTTAAACACGTCTGTAAAATAGAAGTAGCAGCAGAATTCTTTTTTTTTTTTTCAAATGGGACAGTAGTATATGCCTACATAGTAATAAACATTAATTCTCTTGTCCCATTGGCAGCTCGGTGTTGGATAAAATACGTTATATAACATATAGATGAAACATGCATCAACTCAACAGAAAAGAGAAGCAGTAACTTATTTGATTCATCCCCTAATACTGATCATATATAGTATTACTGACATGATTTCCAGTTGCAGCTCTACTTTTAAATCAAGTTGAATATCTTTGTCTTAAAGGGACAACGAGGAGTTTCTATTTGGTTATTTAAAAGTCTCATATTAATGTGGATGAATCTCCGTTACCACTTGTTAATGGTCCATTTTAGATAAATCTATGGTTTTGTCTCTATGGTTATTTTGTTATTATTAGTGGTGGTGGAAATGCTGGGCGAGCCGACCAGCGTTTCTTTACTTTCGGTTTCGTGGCGAGTCATGAGAATAACGCCGCCGAATCTCCGTTTATGGTGGGAACTACGACGGTATGTGATCGTCTTCCAACCTCTGACTTTAATTCTTGATGAATGAAAACATGAGTCTGTCTTGCGCCGGTCAAAGAATTTCACGGTGCGGAGGCTCATAAATGTAGAGTGAAAACACTTCGCTTTTCCAAAACTCCTGGTTGTCCCTTTAAATTGATGCATTGAGACAGAACATATATATTTCAGCGGAGATTTAAAAGGCCACAACAGGTTTCATTAATGTAATACAAATACAATGAAAACATATTCATGCAGTGCTTAGCTTTACTGTGATGTACTCGATACAATACTTGAGATCACTTAATACTGAAATGTTTCCAGTTGCAGCTCTAGTTCCAAATCTAGTTGAAGCTCTAAACCAGTGGTTCTCAACTGGTGGGTCGGGACCCAAAAGTGGGTCTTGGACCCGTTCTGGATGGGTCGCGGACAGCTGGTCAAAAAAGTAAATAATATTTAATGCACATCTGATGTTGGACATGTCTTTTATTTTGAAAAATAACTTATTTTGAAAGGCACACGAGACACGTGAACACATGCAGTTGTAATGCTCCTCCTCACTTTCTTATTATTTGCTCTGAATGCAAAGATCTCAGTTTCTTATTAATGTGGCCTGATGCAGTGAATCTTGTCTTGTTTTGTGGGTCTTTTTTGTGCAATTTGATATTTATTCACTTTTGTGAACATGCTCTGAATGCAGAGATGCATTAGAAGTCAAATATATCATTTTGTTGGTCTCCATTTTGTGCAGTTTGATATTTTTTTATTCACTTCTGTACATGCAGTTGTCATGGTAACTCCTCAGTTTCATTCATGTGCTCTGATATGCACTTTGCTCAATAAAGAGCTAAATGAGTTTTTAAAGGCTTGGTTTGAATTCTATAAAAATGGGTCGCGACTTAAGCCTGCCACACACATAAAGATTTTATAAATCTCAACCGAGATTGAACAGTTTTGATCGTATTGTGTGTGGTGAGCTGCGATATTCCAAACACAACACACCACACACATTAAGATTTTTCAGAATCAGAAAGAGATCTGCGGCATCAGCAGCGATACCAGGGGTGTCGTTGTAGCTACTCTTTCGGGTCTATTTCCGGAATGGACAATGAGAGCGACGTAATTTTTTTTTTTAATGAAAGCGGGACACTTCAGCCTTTACAACGATCCCATCGGTGTGTGTCTGTGTGTCTGTGGCTTCGGACGCCGAGCAGTCAAGCGGCTGTGAGCGGTGGTCACATGATCGTTTAAACATGGCTGCTCTATTGCCGCCTGTTGCTGGCTATGAGCGCTACCCTCTTTTTGAATTTTGACTCTTAACACACCACACACTACAAGAGAATCTTATAAGATAATCTTAAAGGGATAGTTCAACATTTTGGCAAATTGGCCCATTGCCATAATCGCTATAGTCATAGCAGTAGGTTCGTTACCTTTATTTGTCGGTGTAAGCTGTTTTTAGAACGGAGGAGCGGAGCGGCAGGCTGCTCAGAGCTACGCTACGGAGGCTAAAGGAATTTCTTGGTTTCCCTCATCAAACTCATCAAATACAAAATCCCAAAACTCCAAAACGCTTTCATGGACAAGTTGTGACCTGCACATTCACCACGCTATGAGATAATAATGGAACGTTACGAAACGGAGCCGTTTTCGAGGTAAATACAGGGTAAATACAGAGTCTGCTTGCTGAAAAACTGTCCCTGAACGCAACACGCATCAGCGGTTTTGCATGAATTTCCCTCTAAAACAGCTCCGTCTCGTAACGTTCCGTTATTATCTCACAGCGTGGTGAATGTGCAGGTCACAACTTGTCCACGACAGCGTTTTGGAGTTGTTGGATTGTGTATTTGATGAGTTTGATGAGGAAAACCAAGAAATTCCCTTAGCCTCCGTAGCGTAGCTCTGAGCAGCCTGCCGCTCCGCTCCTCCGTTCTAAAAACAGCTTACACCGACAATTAAAGGTAACGAACCTACTGCTATGACTATAGCGATTATGGCAATGGGCCAATTTGCCAAAATGTTGAACTATCCCTTTAAGAGCTTAAGATAATCGGGCGATGTCTGTCCGTGGTCGGAAGGGGGAAAATCGGGGCAAAATCAGCCCGATTATCTTTATGTGTGTGGCAGGCTTTAATGACCATGGGACAATGTGGAGCCCAGAGTGAGACTAGTTGAGAACCCCTGCTCTAAAACAACTTTAATTCAAAGCCTGAGCCAAGAAATGAAAGGCCCATTGTTCTGCCCAGTCTTACACCAGTACCAAGAACCTCTGCCTCCACAGATGTCAAACCAACTTTAACTCCGACGTCTGCTGACAGACCAACTGTAGCCTTCAGGGGACCGGCAGAGACTGAGGCACTGGCCAGTTCTGCTCTGGCGAAGGCACCGACGCTGAGGGAGGTCAGAGACGCTTCAGCTCCGGCCTCCACGTTGGCTCCTTTCACTTCAGCATCAAAGATTCTCCATTCAGCTCGAGCGTGGCCCACTCCCGCACCAGCATAGACTCCGGCCTTGGGCAAGTCATACTTGTTACTAACGCCTGCATACGTCACAGCACCAGCATAGAGGTCCCTCTTAAACGCTTTACCAGGACGAGTCCAATCTGCAGAAAATAAACAAATAAGTTATAAGGCAAGGCAAGGCAAGGCAATTTTATTTGTACAGCCCGTTTTTACCACCAGTTTGTCTCAAAGGGCTTCACATGGCATCACAACAACATCCTCTGTCCTTAGACCCTCACATCCACTGAGGAAAAACTCCATGGAAAACCCTTTTAACAGGGAAAACCAGGAGAAACCTCAGGGTGAGCAACAGAGGAGAGGAGAGGAGAGGAGAAAAGGGGAGGAGAGGAGAAGAGGGGGGAGGGGAGAGGAGAGGAGAAAAGGGGAGGAGAGGAGAGGAGATGAGATGAGAGGAGAAGAGGGGAGAGAAGAGAGGAGGGGAGAAGAGGGGAGAGAAGAGAGGAGGGGAGAAGAGGGGGGAGAGGAGAGGACAGGACAGGAGAAAAGGGGAGGAGAGGAGAGGAAAGGAGAGGAGAGGAAAGGAGAGGAGAGGAGAGGACAGGACAGGAGAAAAGGGGAGGAGAGGAGAGGAAAGGAGAGGAGAGGAAAGGAGAGGAGAGGAAAGGACAGGACAGGAGAAAAGGGGAGGAGAGGAGAGGAGAGGAGAGGAGAGGAGAGGGCTCTGTGTAACCAGATGTGTCCCCCAGCAGTCTAAAGCCAGGAACACACCGCCACGACGCTTCCCGACGCGTCCCGACGCCGACGGCTTTGGCCGACGAGTCTGTCGCCTCTCGTCGGGAGAAAGGAAACAGTGAAACACACTGTGACCGCCCCGACTGCCGACCAGAGCGACTGAGTGGCGAGGACTCCCCCATATACAGACCCATACAGACCAGGGGCAGCTCTGCTCACTGTTCAAACTAATGCCACTCCCACAGTTAATTTCATCAATGAGTCAACATTAATCTCCCCAAAAACAATGTAACCAGCCACGTTTTAACAGCGCTAAAGCCAGAATTAAAACAGTTTTTAGCATCTTACTGCTGTGGCTCGGTTGCCGCGAATTGGCGATAGCCGATGCTAATTTCTGTTAGCCCGGCGTCTATGGTGTTTTACATTACACGTTAGCATTAAGCTAGCGGGCTTTATATGCTTAGTTGTGAGCTGTGTGTGTTTTGAACGTTGTTTCAAACTATGTGGGTTTGATTGAACATCTTTGATGTTTAAATCGCCGCTTAATATATTGCTTTACTCCTCTTTTTATTTCGTATACCATTTTTACTGTAGGACAGGCTAGGACACCGTTTGTTTACTGTGGTCACTTCCGTCCCTCCCACACACCGCGCTGATTCGCTTAGGGCACCGCCAATCAGAATCGCCATAGCTAGCACACAGCCAATCACAGTACCCGACGAGTCTACTCTCTCGACGGCCGACGAGTCCCGACTGAGCATGTTCAATCGGCCCCGACGAGACCCGACAAGACCCGAGGCTCCCCGACGGAGAGGAACACACCAAACAGACGAGCTCCCGACGCCGTCCGACGAGGCCCGATGCCCGACGGTCGGGGCGGTGTGTCCCTGTAAGGCCCTGTCCCAATTCTCCCCCTTAAAACTTCCACTTGGTTTTGAGTGCCCTCGACCGTAAATTCCCCTCGTTGAGGGAAAGTGGCTGAAAATCTTTCCCTATGGAAATGGGACACCACTAGTGTAGTGAACTTAGCGAACGTGATAACACACGTCACATGTTTACAATACTACCGGTGGAGCGCGCTACTATTTTCATTCAGGAAAAATGTTGTGTTGCCTGTTGCGTTGGCTGTGTTTGTTTATCTCAGTCTAAACAATTTTTGTAATTAGTCATGGTTATCATAGATTAGCTGGGCTAACGGTTAGCTACCTGTTTAACTTTAATAACTCAGTGACTCAATAAACGCTCCATGAAAAAATATTTTCTCCAGCGGATATCTGAGTTCCAACATGACTGAGCTAACTGGAGTAGTTTCATGTCGTGTCCCACAACGGGAGGGTTTTAACAGCTGACGTCCTGGTGTTAGCTTAGCTACCGCCGTTAGCTTTGCTGCTACCGTTAGCTGGCTGTCAGCTGAGCCACTGATGCGACACCGTGATTCCCCCAATAAATACCACACATAGCGACACAAAACACACAGAGAGAAATAGTAATGTTTCTTCAAGCATTTCAGATTTGTCTAAACGGTGATCGAGCGTGACAACGGGTAATTTCATTTTCCACTTCGTTTTAAGCCTGCATCGGACCTCACTACATTTTGAGGGCTGATTTTAAGGGCAAAATCGCACTTCCCCTTGCTCCCTAGAGTAATGGGACACCCTACCCCTACACGTGAACGCGCAAAATGTAGGGTTAGGGCAAATATTTAGGGCTAGGGGGAGAATTGGGACAGGCCCTAAGCCTATAGCAGCGTAGAATGGTTCAGAGCTACCTGAACCAGCCCTAACTAAAAGCTCTGTCATAAAGGAAGGTCTAGACTTAAAGGGATAGTAGCATTTATTTCAAAGTGGGGTTGTATGATCTACAAATAGCCCCTAAGTACTTTAATAGCAGTAGAAGACTCTCTGCACTCCTCCCGTTAGCAACGCCAGCCCATAATAGCCCTGCCCAGAGATTTACAACATACAGTGTTGTGAACAGACCCAAAGAAACGGCCTATTTTCACGGCCTAAAAGAGGTTTTACCTGAAAAAAAATGCACAGTTCCATTGTTCGCTATAATATAATTTTTAACCAACTCACGTATCCCTCCACCCAGGGTTAGCGCCCGCCGATCAGCAGTTGGTTAGGTCCAAATAAAAACTGTGTTTTTCCTGCACTTTGAAGGGCTGGAAAAAATTATATTATAGCAAACAATGGAACTGTGTGTTTTTTTTTTTTTCAGGTAAAACCTCTTTTAGGCCGTGAAAATAGGCCGTTTCTTTGGGTCTGTTCACAACACTGTATGTTGTAAATCTCTGGGCAGGGCTATTATGGGCTGGCGTTGCTAACGGGAGGAGTGCAGAGAGTCTTCTACTGCAATTAAAGTACTTAGGGGCTATTTGTAGATCATACAACCCCACTTTTAAAAAAAATGCTACTATCCCTTTAAATGTAGTTAGAGTGTCTGCCTCTCTGACCCATGGAGCTGTTAAAGACCCCCTCCCATGAAAATCGTGTTGTTCGTGCTTTTCACATGTTCCTGTGGCATTTTTCTTGTGTTAGAGGACATATCAGCAGAAAAGGAAGTGCAAAATTGCTTTTCTGAGTTTTTCTGCCTTCAAATTGCTGTGAACCAACGGCAGACGCAAACTGGCAGTTTCAGGGAGACTGGGGTTGACGTGTCACAGCTCCAGGGGAGGGCACTAGTGCTACAAGCTCCCGCCCCGCTCTGCATCTGGCTCAGAGGTGAAAGGCTTGGCAGCTCGGTGTAGCTGTCAAGGTATAACCGGTATAGCTCACCTGGTAGAGCAGCTTGCACCGTGAGCAAGGACTATGCACCAGTCTGGGATCAAATCCTGGTGTGGAGTTTTACGCTAAACGCGCTGAATCTGTAATTGTACAAGGTCCAGCTGTCAGCGAGTGGGGGGTGGGGTGCGAGGAGGTGGCTGGGCGGGTGCAGAGCAGCACAGTCTCCGCCCACCCTCCAGAGGTGCATTGCTAATGAGCTGGTTTTAAAATGACCGAAAAGGGTCGCGGGAGGGGGACTTTAAGTCAGTTTTCTGTTTCAAGAAATTCTCACTGAATAACTGTAGCGTTCAAAGCTTCTTCACCTGCTGAATCAGATGTAACTGAAGCCGCAAATCTAGGCTTGAAAGGACCAGCAGAGGCTGAGGCACCGGCCAGTTTCGCTTTGGCGTAGGCAATGGCACTGGCTCCGACTCCGGCTCGGTTAACCCTTCTGAGATAGTCAGACGTGTCTTCTTCAGTGTCTTCGTCAGTGTCTTCGTTGTCTACGCCAATGAGTCTGTCAAAGTCCGAAGAAGCTTCAGCGCCAAAGATGCTCCATTTATATTCAGCAAGGCCCACTCCTGCAAATGCGTAAGCTCCGACCATGCGACTCTCTTTGAATGTCCCAATGCCTGCATAGAGGCCTGTTTCAGATGCTTTACCAGGCCACCTAATGTTGTCAGTCACATCTGCAGAAAATAAGCAAATGAGCAAGTAAGATTCCTGTAAAGCTTCAGATGAAATTATATAATTATGTCTTTTAGAATTGATAATTGGATTGCAAGAAAAGTCTTTGAGTGAGACACTCTGATTAATGGGGCATGGGATAGAGACATATGACATCTTACTGAGAGCTGGATATGAAGACCGTTATTATAACAAAGAGAAAGTGGAGATTAACGTATTAGAAGAAATTATTTCCCAACAAAGTAAAGATAGATGGGCATTAGATATTTGGGGTAAACCAAAGCTGCGTACTTACTGTGAAATAAAACAGGTATTTGGCCCAGAAAATTATGTTTTGTATAATTTGTCTAAAAAGAAAAGATAAGATAAGATAAGATAAGATAAGATATACTTTATTGTCCCAAAGGGAAATTCATTGTGGGCAGAAGTGCAAGTAGACCACATCACAAAACAACACATGTTAACACACAACAACCACATGACAACATCACAGTACAAGCACATGACAACGACAGAACACCAACCGTATGATGACATAGCAGCGAAAAGCAAGAAGGATAGACAGCACCAAATAGGCAATAATAAAACTATTGCACAACCCCGATCCTACAAAAATGCAAGAACAACACAGGATACAAGAGTAGGAGCAGACAATTTGATAAACAGTGCTATAATAAACATGAGGCACCACTACTAATAAATAAGTATAAAATAAATAGATAAGTAACTTGCCTACTAAGTAGACAGGGGCAATTTATTAAGGAGAGAGATGGAGGTGGGTAAGAAGGAAAGTTTAAGGCGGTTGCTTTTGCAATGGATGGCTCTGAATTCATATTCAGAGAACAACACGCGTGTGTGCTCAGTCGAGGGCTGGTATTCTTGGTCTTCATATTGAGACAGGCAGATATGTCGGCACAGCAGAAGACGATAGAACTTGTAACTTATGCGACATCCAAGAGGTGGAGAATGAAATGCATTTTGTGTTCTACTGTCCTTTCTATGACATTTGTGTGATTAGATGATGCTGAGAAGCTAAAACATCTTTTTTAGTTGAATATATTTGCATTTTCTTTATTTCTTGAAAAGGCTTGGGCAATGAGACGAAGAGTGATCCATCCATCCATCCATCCATTGTCCGCCGCATTATCCGGAGTCGGGTCGCGGGGGCAGCAGTCGGAGCAGGGATCCCCAGACTTCCCTCTCCCCGGACACTTCCTCCAGCTCTTCCGGGGGGACCCCAAGGCGTTCCCAGGCCAGCCGAGTGACGTAGTCACTCCAGCGTGTCCTGGGTCTTCCTCTGGTCTCCTCCCGGTGGGACATGCCTGGAACACCTCACGAGGGAGGCGTCCAGGGGGCATCGATACAGGTGCCCGAGCCACCTCAGCTGGCTCCTCTCGATGTGGAGGAGCAGCGGCTCTACTCCGAGCTCCTCCCGGGTGACAGAGCTCCTCACCCTATCTCTAAGGGAACGCCCCGCCACCCTGGTGACAGAGCTCCTCCCCCTCTCTCTAAGGGAGCGCCCCGCCACCCTGGTGACAGAGCTCCTCCCCCTCTCTCTAAGGGAGCGCCCCGCCACCCTGGTGACAGAGCTCCTCCCCCTCTCTCTAAGGGAGCGCCCCGCCACCCTGCGGAGGAAACTCATTTCGGCCGCTTGTATCCGGGATCCCGTTCTTTCGGTCATGACCCAGAGTTCATGACCGTAGGTGAGGGTGGGAACGTAGATCGACCGGTAAATCAAGAGCTTTGCCTTTCGGCTCAGCTCCTTCTTCACCACGACGGACCGATACAATGACCGCATTACTGCGGCCGCTGCACTGATCCGCCTGTCGATCTCGCGCTCCGTTCTCCCCTCACTCGTGAACAAGACCCCGAGTAGTGGGGCAGATAAGCTCATATATGGAAGGAATTGTGCGTTTTAGTGACTAAAGCATGAAACTTTCAGCATTTCATCTACATACCCCAAGGTTTAATTTCAGACGTGGAACCACTTTGGTGGCTGAGCTTTAGGGGTCTTAAGGGGTCTTTTTCCACATTATTCCATTATCCCCCATTGGAAACCTATGAAAATCTGGGAAGTAAATCATTACCAATAAATTTCTTCACCATTGTGTTTAGGAAGGTGTGTAATATCATGTAATAAAATGTTGAAATTCAACTCCAGTGGGAAACCCCCTAAAAAACTACTCAAAGTTGGGGTACCGTAACCAGATTTTGCGAAAATTCCGTGATGTTAAATTTGGCCTTAAGTAACTTGTGAGGGGTCAAACTAGGGGTTTTTCATGATTCTGAGTTGATCGCAAACATTAGTTTTTCAGCCAAAACACTCCTTGGTGGAAAAAAACAGCCACACCCACTTTTCCTGCTCATCGGAACCCCCACCACCACCAATAGAATGTATTGCAGAGAAGCCATTCTTTAGCTTGGCAGAGGTTGTGTCACATAATACTACTAAATACTCAATAATATAACTTATATTCTGTAGCCTTTTTTCTTGTACAACGTTATACAGACGATGAATATAAGTTATATTATTGAGTATTTAGTAGTATTATGTAACACAACCTCTGCCATGCTAAGGAATGGCTTCTCTGCAATACATTCTATTGGTGGTGGTGGTGGGGGGGGGGGGTTCGATGAGCAGGAAAAGTGGGTGTGGCTGTTTTTTTTCCACCAAGGAGTGTTTTGGCTGAAAAACTAATGTTTGCGGTCAACTCAGAATCATGAAAAACCCCTAGTTTGACCCCTCACAAAATATTTAAGGCCAAATTTAACATTTTGGAATTTTCGCAAAATCTGCACGGGTACCCCAACTTTGAGTAGTTTTTTAGGGGGTTTCCCACTGGAGTTGAATTTCAACATTTTATTACATGATATTACACACCTTCCTAAACACAATGGTGAAGAAATTTATTGGTAATGATTTACTTCCCAGATTTTCATAGGTTTCCAATGGGGAATAATGTGGAAAAAGACCCCTAAAGACCCCTAAAGCTCAGCCACCAAAGTGGTTCCACGTCTGAAATTAAACCTTGGGGTATGTAGATGAAATGCTGAAAGTTTCATGCTTTAGTCACTAAAACGCACAATTATTTTGCTTATCTGCCCCACTACGAGATACTTAAACTCCTCCACCTGAGGCAGGAACTCTCCCCCGACCTGGAGGGTGCAAGCCACCTTTTTCCGGTCGAGAACCATGGCCTTGGACTTAGAGGTGCTGATTCTCATCCCAGCTGCTTCACACTCGGCTGCAAACCGCCCCAGTGCATGCTGAAGGTCCTGGCTCGAGGGAGCCAACAAGACAACATCATCTGCAAAAAGCAGAGATGAAATCAAGTGGCTCCTGAACCGTACCCCCTCCGGCCCTTGGCTGCACCTAGAAATTTTGTCCATAAAAATAATGAACAGAACCGGTGACAAAGGGCAGCCCTGCCGGAGTCCAACACGCACTGGGAACAGGTCTGACTTACTGCCGGTGTGACAGTTGACGGGTCCTGTCACTATGCCTCCAATTGATCATGTGCCCTGGCTACTTGGCCAAGGGGATGTCCCTTTGGGTGACTGGCAAGCGCGCATGACTCTTACCCGGGAGGTGTGGGTTCAATCCCCGCCCGGGCCCTCTTCACCTTGCCACATTCTGGTGTTGTTGGCAGGAGGGGTGGGTCCATGGATTCCTAATGGGTCCATGGATTCCTAATGTGTGGCAGCCTGCGCGGAAGCACGAGGACGTGCTTGTGAAAAGAGGGGGAGAGATGTGACAGTTGAGGTTCCTCCAATTGATCATGCGCCCTGGCTACTTGGCCAAGGGGATGTCCCTTTGGGTGACTGGCAAGCATGCGTGACTATTACCCGGGAGGTGTGGGCCCTCTTCACCTTGCCACACAATGCGAACCAAGCTCCTGCTCCGGTCGTACAGGGACCGCACAGCCCTCAGCAGACCCCATACTCTCGGAGCACCTCCCACAGGATGCCACGTGGGACACGGTCGAAAGCCTTCTCCAAGTCCACAAAGCACATGTGGACTGGTTGGGCAAACTCCCATGAGCCCTCGAGCACCCTGCGGAGGGTGTAGAGCTGGTCCAGCATTCCACGGCCAGGACGAAAACCGCATGGTTCCTCCTGAATCCGAGGTTCGACCATCGGCCGAATTCTCCTCTCCAGCACCCTGGAATAGACTTTCCCCGGGAGGCTGAGGAGTGTGATCCCCCGGTAGTTGGAACACACCCTCCGGTCCCCCTTTTTGAAGAGAGGGACCACCACCCCGGTCTGCCAGTCCAGAGGCTCTGTCCCCGACTGCCACACGATGCTGCAGAGGCGTGTCAGCCACGACAGCCCCGCAACATCCAGAGACTTGAGGTACTCAGGGCGGATCTCATCCACCCCCGGTGCCTTGCCACTGAGGAGCTTCTGAACCTGCACGGGTCCAATTTTGGAAACCCGCGCCCATCCGACCCGTTGGTTTTTAAGCCCGTGTCCCGACCCGTCACCCATGATTATTTCTAACTACAACCCGGATCCGACCCGCTGCCCGTTAGATCACCGTCATCACCGGCGATAACGGGGGTACAGCCGTACTCTTTAGAAAAAAGAAAAAAGAAAAGAAAAGAGAGAGAGAGAGAGGGGGGAGGGGGGGGGCGTACTCTTTCGCGGCTATTTCCGGAACGGAGAATGATAGCGACGTAATTCTTTTTTTAATGAAAGCAGGACACTTCAGCCTTTACATTGATCCCATCGGTGTGTTTGTAGCTTACCCAGAAGCCGAGCAAAAAAGAAAAAAAGAAGAACAAAAAAGAAAAAAGAAAAGAAAAGAGAGAGAGAGAGAGAAAAGAAAAGAAAAGAGAGAGAGAGAGAGGGGGGAGGGGGGGGCGTACTCTTTCGCGGCTATTTCCGGAACGGAGAATGATAGCGACGTAATTCTTTTTTTAATGAAAGCAGGACACTTCAGCCTTTACATTGATCCCATCGGTGTGTTTGTAGCTTTTACCCAGAAGCCGAGCAGTCAGGCCATGACAGGCTAAACTCCAGGGAAAGCTGTGAGCGGTCACACGAGCGGCCAAAGATCGTTTATTTACACCAAGATGCTGCTCTGTTGTTGCCGTGAGTGATAAAAAAAAAAGATTTGCTACGCTGGTTGATGCAGCTGCGCGTGAGTTTTCCTCTGTAGGCCGACACATACACCCGCGTACCCACCCGCGTTCATTTGAGTTCCGCCCGTGCCCGACCCGTGAATTTTCACAAGACAGCTTATCCACCCGTTGAACACCGTTTTTGCGGGGTACCCGTCGGATACCCGCGGGGATCCGACCCGATGCAGGACTCTGTTCTGAACTACCTCAGTGACTTCAGCTTGGGTGATGAATGAATCGACCTCTGAATCCTCAGCCTCTGCTTCCTCGACGGAAGGCGTGTCAGTGGGATTGAGGAGATCCTCGAAGTATTCCTTCCACCGTCCGACGATATCCCCAGTCGAGGTCAACAGCTCCCCTCCTCCACTGTAAACAGTGTTGGCGGAGCACTGCTTCCCCCTCCTGAGGCGCCGGATGGTTTGCCAGAATTTCCTCGAGGCTGACCGGTAGTCCTCCTCCATGGCCTCCCCGAACTTTTCCCAGACCCGAGTTTTTGCTTCCACGACCGCCCGGGCTGCTGTCCGCTTGGCCTGCCGGTACCCGTCAGCTGCCTTGGGAGTCCATCGAGCTTGCCCTGCTTGATAGGACTCCTTCTTCAGCTTGGCGGCATCCCTTACTTCCAGTGTCCACCACCGGGTTGGGAGATTGCCGCTGCAACAGGCACCTTTTTTTTCTTAGACTACGTATGTATTATCGTTTTTTATTTAGCCTTCTTTGTTTTGATGCTAATGCAGAATTACACTGCAAAAACTCAAGTATCTTAGCAAGAATATTTGTCTTATTTCTAGTCAAAATGTCATTTCTAGTTAAAACAAATCTCATTATACTTAAAATAAGACACATCATATTAAAAGTAGCTTGTTTTTAGACACTTTTTTACTTCTTTCAAGCATATTTTCACTTGGAATAAGTAGAAAAAATCTGATAGTGGAGCAATTTTTTCTTCTTTATTACAAGCACAAAAAACTTACTTTCACTGGCAGATTTTTCTATTTATTGTGAATTTAAGTGAAAATGATCTAAAAACAAGTTCATTTTTAGGTAATGAGTCTTATTTTAAGTGGAAAGAGATTAGTTTTGACTAGAAATGAGACATTTGGACAAGAAATAAAACTAATATTCTTGGAAAGATGTTGAGTTTTTACAGTGTACCATGAGTATTAGTCAGGGTCTTACGCAGAATAAATCAGTCATACAAAGATTAGACTACTGGGGTTTTTTATGGGCCCCACTGGGCGCTGGGCCCCTAGAGTTATCATCACCTTTCTCCCCTATACAACGGCCCTGCTTCCAGGTCTGACCAAGGGGGCAGTTGTCGGTCTGAGGAGTGAAGCTCACTTCCGCGTTCAAAAAACTGCAATCCCCTCGGCTGTCGCTGGGGGCTGGCTCCAGAAGGGAGCAACTCCAATTGAGCCCCATGTTAAAATAGCCGATTTTACAGCTTAAAAAAACATATTTACAGCCTGGTACATTTCATTTTTTTGGTCTCAACCGATAGTTTCTACCCCCGCACACACTCTGAGGGGGGTGAATTTTTTTAAAACTCTACCGTTTTACTGTTATTAGGTTTAAAGTTCTGGCCAATTAGGGCGCAGAACCGTTGAGTGACAGGTCCGGCGACCGCTGCTACGAGGCCAGTGGGCGGGCTCTCGGCCGGCCAACGGCCGCACCGCTCCAAATATGGCAAGTAGAATCCAACATGGCGCGGCTCAAACCCCCGTAGTAGCGGCACAAAACAGACTCCCCCAAACCAATGGGTGACGTCACGGACGCTACGTCCATTCTTTTTACAGTCTATGGGTCTGACCAGCTTCCTCCCCTGCCAGCGGATCCAACTCACCACCAGGTGGTGATCAGTTGACAGCTCAGCCCCTCTCTTCACCCGAGTGTCCAAGACATACGAAGAGCGATATATAGTTGAATACTGAAAGTTATCTGAAATTGTTTATGTGTGGCAAGTGACACCAACAGGAAGGACTGTCTTGTCTAGTCTTTTTTTGTATTTGTCATTAAATGTGTCTTGTAATCCCATATGGGATGGGCCACAGTGGTGCATGACACAAAGATAACAAAAATTCATTCATTCATATAAATATTCACCTTTGTCTATGGTATGTTTACAAAATGTATCTGCCCTTAGAAGTCCTTTATATATAATAATGTTCCTTTAAAGACAACATGCAGCTCTTCAAACAGGACATTTCAGACCTTCATATATATTGTAGTGGCGTTTGCCTACCTGACATCTTGAAGACAAGTTGTTTTCTCTAAAAGAGAGACAGTAGCTGTCAGTTACCAGTGCAACTACAATAATAACCTTTCTATGTGGAAATGACATAAACTTATTACTGGTAATACTACACTGCTCAAAAAAAATAAAAACAAAAACACCCATGTGAAATCAACCTGGGATGATAATTTTGATTTACATTGATCATTTTCATGTTATTTTGTTCTCAACACACTCTACTATACAGTATATTGAGTAACGATTTTAAACTGCAATATTTCATTAATTGAGATCTAAGATGTGTTGTTTAAGTGTTCCCTTTATTTTTTTGAGCAGTGTATATAGAATCTAGAGCAAAATTCTATTTAATTATTATGTATATATACAGTACATATATATATTTTTTAATCCCACCACCCCCCCTAGTGGGGACCTTTTTTTCTTCTTCTTTTCATTCTTTTTTTTTTTCCATTTTAAGAAAAAATGACACACATAATCAGGTGGCAGTAACAAACAACACATCCACATCACAAACAGACGGAAGGACAGAAAAACAGAAAACAAACCAAAAGGACTAAAAAGCAAAACAAGTTGTAACAGAACAATATAAAGCAACAGGAGAGTATCCAACTAAAAAATACAACAACAACAAAAAAAAACTCTACAACAAAAACAAACAAACATGTGCAGACACTGAAAAAAAACAAAACAAAACAAAAAAACCATGGGGATCCTAAAACGCTAAACACAGCTTGGCTCAGCATTGATGGCTGTATTAGCTCCACCCCTCAGCTTCAATAAACTTTTAAATCTATGTACATTAAGGAACTCAGTAGTTGGGTGCGTTATAAATGAACCTTTTTCCCAGTAAAATTATTAAAGCAGAAGCGAGCGATCCGGTGGTTTTGTCTAACTTCCTGTCAGCAGATGGAGTTAGCAGTCCCCACCCTCGTCCCTACGTCACCACATTCACGCGCATCCCTTGGCTGCACACACAGAGAGGACTGCCCCTTTATGCCGTTCTCTCTCTCCTCATTGGATAAAGGTTGTAGGATACAAGTAGAGCACTGGAAAAGAGAGTAACGACACCAAAGACGGTTTATAAACCAAGACCTTCCATGAGGAGTCAGCTTCCTGTATGATGTCACTAGGCTTCTGCTCGGCCACGCCCCTTTAGGGAGACCAGAGGCAGCCTGGAGTGTATAGAGATTGCCAGCGTGTCGTCATCATGACGTATTCCCGGCGGGGAACGCAAAGCATTGTGGGAAACTTTGGCACAAACAAACGCGCCAGACTTTGAATTTGTGGAGGCAAGAACGCTAGTTTCAAATATCTACTGCTCTGGTTTGAAGATGCCGTCAACCTGCTGTGTTGTGAACTGCAACAGTCGTTTGCACGATAGACAGGGCAAAAAGTTACATTTAGTACCATATAAGTAAGGGATAATGTATAGTTCGGAGGTTGTTATGGAGAAATAAACCCCGACAGGTTGTATGGAACCCGGTTTCATTCAACATGAAGGGGTTTATTTCTCCATAACAACCGACCAACTGTACATTATCCCGCTTATTACACGGTTTACGAGTGAAATAATTAATTTGAAACATAATGTTGATCAAAATACGACTTTCATCGATTTAAAATTGCATTTAGCGAATCTGCAAGACCGGGTCACTTCCGCTGTTTTGCCGAGCCTCCTCCCGTTCGTGCATTTGAAGCCTTTGATAATCAATCAGTGGATCGATAGATTACCATACACGTGTTAAGATGTGTGTATTGTGTGTAGTCGTATCTGTCATAAACAAGAGATTAACTTTACTGTTTACGGGGTGCGTTTGTGTCGCGGAGTCGCGGTCCGACCGAGACGAGAGGAGAGCTGTGACACCGGGTCAGAGGCTCTGATCAGCAGGTTTGGTTTCCAGCCACGATGTGGAAGGAGCCTCCACTCTCCTTGTAACAAGTTACAAGTCATTTATCTCTAACATCACTATTAGTCCGACGCTGTTTAATGACGGTAAAAATGAAACACAAGGTAAATATCCTGCATAGTTTCTCTTTTCTGTGCTGCGCTGATCAGAGCGGCGTCCCTAGCAACGGTCTGTTATACTTGACGACGGTCATTATACAGAAATAACAGACCGCAGAACGCAGCACTGGACCAATCAGAGCAGCATTTAATAGAGCCGTGTAATAATTATATATATATGGGTGCTGGAAGTTGGGCAGCAGGTTAATGTCAGCGGACCACACCATGTTCATAGGGATCCAGCCCTTTGATTGTCTTTATTTTGTCCTCGTATCGTTTATTTGCGGCTGGATTTAGTTTTAGGCGGTATGGTTCTTTGTTGTTTTCCTTTGCCCGCTGCATTGTGCCAGTTAATTCTGTTTTTTATTGTACTTTTGTTATTATTTACATTGTCCATGTCTAGCGCGCTATGTAGATCGGGGGAAATTGGCCAAAGATACCCACAATCCTTTGCGTTTCTGATGACGTTGCCGCCCAGTTGGTCACGTGTCTTGGCAATCTCTATTGACTCCAATGGGACAATTATGGTCTGTCCTTTCTCCCCACAGTCACTGAAGTAAATTTTGGACTCATTTTTCACAAGCCACATCTCTTCTGAACAGTTTGACACCAAAATGGACAATTTTCAGACGGACACATGAGGAGAAAATTCACTTTGTTCTCTGTCTCTACGACGACACACTCTCGCCAGATTTGGCACAGATCTCCTAGGCAACGTCAAACAAACGGCCACGCAAACTCCCGTGAAAATGATTTAAATTATTTTTGTCATTCTAAATATGACTGTTAGTGGTGTAAATATGTAATGTTATCATAAGAAAATATAAATATCTCACTTTCATCGACCTACAAATTGTATAAATCCACACACACGATCACAGACGAGGTGGTGACGGTTGGCCACGCCCATTTAGAGAGACAGGAAGTGAAACTGACGGTTGGCCACGCCCACTTAGAGAGACAGGAAGTGAAACTGACGGTTGGCCACGCCCATTTAGAGAGACAGGAAGTGAAACTGACGGTTGGCCACGCCCATTTAGAGAGACAGGAAGTGAAACCATTTCTATCATTGGAGCAGCCGCTCATGGAGGGTCTTTCCATTTATTGAATATCTTTGACGACACCACCATTGACTCCCGTGGTAAGGGTTTAAGGGTTTAAGGGTTTAAGGGTTTTGCGCCCCTAGTGGCAGGATATGGGTATTGCGAAAGCGCCCAGAAAACCCATTCACTCCAATGTATGTGTGTTGCCCACTTGGTTGTAAATTGATGAAAACGGCCAAGTTTTTGTTTTTAGGTGTCTTGGTCATATCAAATTATACTTATTATAGCTACTTGTTGTTTTACTAGCCTATATGTGTACTACTATGTGTTAATATTCATCTGTAAAGGATCCACGATGATGCTAGTAACGTGGGTGATCTATAAATGTCCTTAAATTATTGATAACACCACACTTGCCATTGGACCAATGCGTGTCATTGCGAATTTACATTCATCAGTCTCACTGATACCCCAAATCCTAAGCATTTTTTTTTGTAGCTAAAAAAAAATACATTATTTTTATTTGAAAATACAGAATAAATGCATCAACTGTTGTTTTATATATTAAACCAAAAACCAGATTCCATGGTATAGGACAATCAAAAATATCCTCCCACTTTTTTATACATATTATTGGGTATAGTAGGCTAGCTAGTGATTTCTGTGTCATGTAAAAGTTATAAACACTGCGATTTATCTTGTGATTTTTTAGCAAACTCAGATTTTGTATTGATGGCTGACAAACTAACAGCTTAAAATCCCCACTACTAATTTTCCTTTTCCATTTTTTTATTTTTAAATTGCGATTCTACGATATTGCAGATTCTCTCGATTTTTAGTCTGCATTTTTAACATTTATCTGCACACAAATACTGTAGGAGCCTATAAATTCACATACTCCATTATAAAGTGAACTTAAACCCTTTTCAAAACCTGTACTCTCTGTATGTAAAAAAGGCTAACAAATGCACATTGTACAATATTAAAAAAAAAAAAAAATCGATTTTTGAAAAAAAAACAAATCGATCAAAAAATCGTCCAAAAAGATATTGCGATATTTATGTGAATCGATTTTTTCTCCCACCCCTATAGTTTTCAAGTATAATATCTATTTGACCCATATGACTACACTGAGTTTGTAAAAAGGGATAAAAACCTATTCTTTATTAAATACATTTTTTGAACAAAAACAGCCTATAAACAGCCTATAAATTAACATACTCCATTATAAAGTGAACTTAAACCCTTTTCAAAACCTGTACTCTCTGTATGTAAAAAAGGTTAACAAATGTACATTGCACAATATTAAAAAAAAAAAAAAAAAAAAAAAAAAAAAATCGATTTAAAAAAAAAGAAAAAAGAAAATCGATTTAAAAATCGTCCAAAAAGATATCGCGATATTTATGTGAATCAATTATTTCTCCCACCCCTATAGTTTTCAAGTATAATATCTATTTGACCCATATGACTACACTGAGTTTGTAAAAAGGGATAAAAACCTATTCTTTATTAATATACAATTTTTGAACAAAAACAGCCTATAAATGAACATACTCCATTATAAAGTGAACTTAAACCCTTTTCAAAACCTGGACTCTCTGTATGTAAAAAAAGGTTAACAAATGTACATTGCACAATATAAAAAAAAAAATCGATTTTTGAAAAAAAAAAAAAAATCGATTTTTGGAAAAAAGAAAATCGATTTAAAAATCGTCAAAAAGATATCGCGATATTTATGTGAATCGATTTTTTCTCCCACCCCTATAGTTTTCAAGTATAATATCTATTTGACCCATATGACTACACTGAGTTTGTAAAAAAGGGATAAAAACCTATTTTTCAACAGAGGATTATTTCTTTCCAGTAGCCTTGCAGAAAACCAATCTTTATTAATATACAATTTTTTTTAAAACAAAAACAGCCTTTAATGTAAGACATAGAACTTCCAGATTTAATAATTTTAGCCCACCCTTTTCATAGTCATTATTATAAATCACACTTCCTTTAATTTTTTCTGGTTTATTGTTCCAGAGGAAGCCAAAGGTCTTTTGATCAAAAGCCTTAAAAAAGGGCTGAGAACTACCAGAGAGTTAACCAAGGAGATCTTTCCATATGGAGTTAAGGTTTTCCCTCTCCAAGGTTGTAAAAATGTTGTCTATCTTAGCCATTTTATTATTATTGAAGTTGATTGTGCATGTAGGTCTTCTAGCTTTTCTGGAATCATTATCCCTAGTGCTTTTACTGGTCCATCTGTCCACGTAATCGGAAATGTACATGGTAACTTGAAATTTGTAGGCTACCCTTTAATGTTCCCATTAAAATAAAAATCTAATTTAACATTATGAACAAATAATATTTCAATATTTTCTACTGAAATAGATTCTTCTTTGTGACAAAAAGAAGGATACAGTGTAAAATACCATGGCACAATAAAGCATTTAGCTACATATCTGGGTTTAAAAACAAACATGTTAGTTAGATGACTTACCTTCTTTCAGGTTGTGGTGTAAAGTTGTAGTTTTTTCTTCTTTAATCCTTAGTTCCTTCACCTTCTACTTTTCTCCAGCTTCTGACTGTGCCAGATGTTGTTTGCAGTGTGGACTCCACTTCACTCCTCCCACCCTAACTAATATTAATGGGGGCGGCCGCCTCCCCCCCCCCCCCGACTTTCATTCTTGATCAATGAAAACATTCTTGGCAAATGAGCCTGTGAATATTCTCGTATATATTTTGTCCAGGTCATAGTTATAGTTTGACAAATAACCAAGTCCAGTTGCATTTGATTTAAATTTTAAAGGGACAACTAGTCCAGGCAAAATTGCGTTTTCCAACAGACTAATTGTAACAGAATGTTTTTCACCATACATCATTTCTATGAGGTGTCCAGAACAACATACTAAAAGTCCTAAGAAATCCTAGTTGGGGAAATATGTTTAATTTGCATCATTATTTACTGTGTAAAGTCTATGGTGCCGACAACAATACACCCCAATGGGGCTATTTTTTTCTCTTTTACTCCTATCACAATGAAACTTTACACAATGAAAGTTTCCATGAAATGTAAAAAATTTTTATTACAAGTTTCTTTTAAAATGAATTTGAATATGCAAATGAGCCTTACACTAATCAAATATGGCCCAAATACACCCGAATAGGCTTCTTTTTTTCCTTTACTCCTACCACAATGAAACTTTACACAATGAAACTAGAAATTTTTTGTATTACAAGTTTCTTGGAAAATGAATTTCATGGATACTTTCATTGTGTAAAGTTTCATTGTATGTAAGTATGGTTTCAAACGGGGAAGAACAAAAAAATGCCCCTCAATTACTGAGATGCAGATTCGCACGGGACTAGTTTTACCACGGGACGTCGGTCTTTGGTGAAGTATAGTAGGTCATTTGCGGGGGAATTTTTACTTTACAAATTACTGACATGGCGCATTCACACGGGATTAAGATCACAGACGTCCTCCGCAATGGACCTCTGGCTAAGCCCCGCCCCCTCCACTCACTCGGACAAACAGCCAATGTTTGGTGACAGTTGCTATGGCAACAGCTGTCACAGTAGGAGACATTTCACAGGAGACAGAAAGATTAAATATCATCTGGAAGTCACCAAAACTTCACTTAGCTTTACTGCTATGGCTGTCGGTTGCCGCGAAACGCCGATAGCGACGGGCTAATTTCTGTTAGCCTGTCTATGGAGTTTTACATTATATAGCATTAAGCTAGCGGGCTTTATGCTTAGTTGTGATACTGGCTAACATCTAAACATCTCTGACAATATGTTGCCTCAAATACGTTGTTGACTTAACTTAGAACAGATGTAGACATCCTTGTTCAGTTTATCCAGGTTTAGTTGGTGTTGTGGTCTACTGCATAACTTTATCCAGAGCAGACACTTCTCTCTTATTTTAGATTTCTGACAACTTTACCTATGTTTCCTGAATAAAACTATAAAACTTAGGGAAAGGGATAGTTCAACATTTTGTCAAATTGGCCCATTGCCATAATCCCTATATATATCATAGCAGTAGGTTCGTTACCTTTAATTGACCTATGGCTAAGCCACGCCCCCTAACACGATGAGCCAATCACAGTGCGCATAGCTAGCCCATACACTCGGACATTCTCTGCTTCCACGTCCAAAATGCATTGCAGTTAGTCAGTTTTCATTCGTTTTTATATGTTTTTTCTTGACATTTTAAGTTTAAAATGGTCAAACGGTGTTCATGGGCTACATGCAACTCCAACACTAGGTATCCTGAGAGGCCACGGGGGGGATTTTTTTTTACCTTTTCCCAAGCCACATCTCAACCCAGAGAAGTGTCTGCTCTGGATAAAGTTATGCAGTAGACCACAACACCAACTAAACCTGGATAAACTTAACAAGGATGTCTACATCTGTTCTAAGTTAAGTCAACAACGTATTTGAGGCAACATATTGTCAGAGATGTTTAGATGTTAGCCAGTATCACAACTAAGCATAAAGCCCGCTAGCTTAATGCTATATAATGTAAAACTCCATAGACAGGCTAACAGAAATTAGCCGGCAACCGACAGCCATAGCAGTAAAGCTAAGTGAAGTTTTGGTGACTTCCAGATGATATTTAATCTTTCTGTCTCCTGTGAAATGTCTCCTACTGTGACAGCTGTTGCCATAGCAACTGTCACCGAGTGTTGGCTGTTTGTCCGAGTGAGTGGAGGGGGCGGGGCTTAGCCAGAGGTCAATTGTCCAGGGTTCCTACACATTTGAAATGTCCAAATTCCATACTTTTTCCAGACCCTAATTTCCAGACTTCACGTTAAAATATTCATATTATTATTATCGGTTGAGATGTGGCTTGGGAAAAGGTTAAAAAAATCCCCCCCGTGGCCTCTCAGGATACCTAGTGTCAGAGTTGCATGTACCCCATGAACACCGTTTGACCATTTTAAACTTAAAATGTCAAGAAAAAACATATAAAAACGAATGAAAACTGACTAACTGCAATGCATTTCAATGGACGTGGAAGCAGAGAATGTCCGAGTGTATGGGCTAGCTATGCGCACTGTGATTGGCTCATCGCGTTTGGGGGCGTGGCTTAGCCATAGGTCAATCATTACAAATTACCTGAGGTCCCCAGGTAAAACTAATCCTGTGCGAATAGGGCTTCACTAACTAAAATTTCCTTGAGATTCTTGGCCAGGGTTCCTACGCAAGTATGGAAAGTATGGAATAATATGGAATTTGATTTCATACATTTCCAGGTCTTGAAAAGTATGGAAAACGGAAACTAATGTATGGAAATATATTTATCTTAATACTTATCTGGGTTTGGTCTTATTCACATTATTACTTTGTAGCCTATGCGCTATTGTACCTAGCTACAATATCCTGGAAATGATTTGGTTTCATAATGGCATACCAATTCAGAATAATGAAAACAAATGATTAATTGCATGCTTTATAAATGTGAAACACATCTATTTACTCAAATGTCACAAATTATTAAAAAAAAATTTACTGAGACACTGCAAAAACTCAAAATCTTTCCAAGAATATTTGATTTGTCTTATTTCTTGTCAAAATGTCTCATTTCTAGTCAAAACTAATCTCTTTCCACTTAAAATAAGACTCATCACCTAAAAATTAACTTGTTTTTAGATCATTTTCACTTGTTTCAAACAAATTTTCACTTGAAATAAGTAGAAAAATCTGCCAGTGAAAGCAAGATTTTTGTGCTCGTAATAGAACTTATTTCAGGCGAAAAATCTGCTTGAAAGATGTAAAAAGTGTCTAAAAACAAGCTGCTTTTTAGGTGATGAGTCTTATTTTAAGTAGAATGAGATTTGTTTTGACTAGAAATGACATTTTGACTAGAAATAGGACAAATATTCTTGGTAAGAGTTTGAGTTTTTTGTAGTGGAAATCAGGAAATTAGGGTCTGGAAAAAGTATGGAATTTGGAAATTTAAAATGTGTAGGAACCCGTCTTGGTGCCGGTCCAAGAATTTCACCGTGAGCGCAGAGATTGATGGGAAAAGCAGGAAACATCGTCTCATCTCTTTCCGTTTATTCACAGCGTTGAATGAACAGTTGAAGTGTTTTTTTTACACAACGTCGTTATGTTGACTAGAAAGAAGCAGACGTGCAGCAGCTGGAGTGTCAACAACAACAACAACAACAACAACAAAAACCAATAACGAGCTGTTGTGTTTTTATTAAATTATGCAACAACGTAACAACTACAGTGGAAATCTGAACAGACGGACGTCGACCGATCCCTCGCAGCCCCGACACACGGAGGAGAGGAGAGGAGGAGCAGGAGGAGCAGGAGGAGGAGCAGGAGGAGGCGCCGCTTATCGAGTGTTGACCTGCAGAGAGAGAGAGAGAGACGGTCAGGTGGAGGAGGAGGAGAGAGGTAAAGAGGAGGAAGGAGGAGAGGGGGAGGAGGAGGAAGAGAGAGAGAGGAAGAAGAGGAGGAGAAGGAAGAAGGAAGAAGGAGGAGGAGAGAGGAAGAGGAGGAAAAAAGAGGAAGGAGGAAGAAGAGGAGGGGGGAAGGAGGAGGAGGAGGAAAAAAGAGGAAGGAGGAAGAGGAGGAGGAAGAAGAGGAGGGGGGAAGGAGGAGGAGGAAGAAAAAGGAATAGGAGGAAAAAGGAGGATGGAATGGGAGGAGGGAGGAGGAAAAGGAGGAGGAAGAAGGAGGAGAGGAGGAGGAGGAAGGTGAAGGAAGAAGAAGGAGGAGGAGAGAGGAAGAGGAGGAAGGAGAAGAAGGAGGAGGAAGAGAAGGAAGGAGGAAAAGGAGGAAGAGAAGGAAGAAGAGGATGAGGAGGAGAGAGGAGGAGAGAGGAAGAAGAGGAAGGAGGAGGAGGAGAAAGAGGGGGAAGGAGGAAGAGGAGGAAGAAGGAAGAAGAGGAGAAAGAGGAGGAGGAGGAGCAGGAGGAGGAAGGAAGAGAGAGGAGGAAGAGGAGGAAGGAGGAAGAAGAAGGAGGAGGAGGAGGAAGGAAGAGAGAGGAGGAAGAGGAGGAAGGAAGAGAAGGAGGAGGAGCAGGAGGAGGAAGGAAGAGGAGGAGAGGAGGAGGAAGGAGAAAGAGGAGGAGGAGGAAGAGGAGGAAGGAGGAAGAAGAAGGAGGAAGGAGGAAGGAAGAGAGAGGAGGAGGAAGAGGAGGAGTCAGAGGAAGGAGGAGAAGAAGGAGGAAGAGGAGGAGGAAGAGAGAGGAGGAGGAAGAGGAGGAGTCAGAGGAAGGAGGAGAAGAAGGAGGAAGAGAAGGAGGAGGAAGAGGAGGAGGAAGGAAGAGGAGGAGTCAGAGGAAGGAAGAGAGAGGAGAAAGAGAAGGAGGAGGAAGAGGAGGAGGAAGGAAGAGGAGGAGTCAGAGGAAGGAAGAGAGAGGAGAAAGAGAAGGAGGAGGAGGAAGGAAGAGAGAGGAGGAGGAAGAGGAGGAGGAAGGAGGAGGAGGAAGGAAGAGGAAGAGGAGGAGTCAGAGGAAGGAGGAGAAGAAGGAGGAGGTGGAGGAGGAAGGAAGAGGAAGAGGAGGAGTCAGAGGAAGGAGGAGAAGAAGGAGGAGGTGGAGGAGGAAGGAAGAGGAAGAGGAGGAGTCAGAGGAAGGAGGAGAAGAAGGAGGAGGTGGAGGAGGAAGGAAGAGGAAGAGGAGGAGTCAGAGGAAGGAGGAGAAGAAGGAGGAAGAGGAGGAGGAGCAGTGTCTCACCACGTCGTCTATCTTCAGGATGCTGCGGACCGTCTCGGTGGCCAGCGTCAGAGCGCTGATGGAGACGAGCAGCGGCTGGACCACCAGCTCCTCCAGGATGTTGGAGATCCCTCCCTACACACACACACACACAGAGACAGTCAGACACACACACACACACACACACACACACACACACACACACACACACACACACACACGGGGAGATGCAGTCAGACACAAGGCATGCTGGGTAATAATAATAAAGTACTTTCACTTTGTTATAGACCGAATCTCCTTGTTGTTTACATTCTACTTCCGGGTAGAAAACCAGCTGTAATGTGAATGAGATCAATAGTAACGAACGAGAGTTTAGCTATATATCATATTTTTCACGCCCTATCACCGTTTAGACAAATCTGAAATGATTGAAGAAACATTACTATTTCTGTGTGTGTGTTTTGTGTTGCTATGTGTTGTATTTATTCAGTTTGGGGGAATCACAGAGTCTAGAAAGCATCAGTGGCTGCAGCTGACAGGGACAGCTAACGGTAGCTAAGCTAACGGCGGTAGCTAAGCTAACAGCGGTAGCTAAGCTAACAGCAGGACGTCAGCTGTTAAAACCCTCCCGTTGTGGGACACGACATGAAACTACTCCAGTTAGCTCAGTCATGTTGGAACTCAGATATCCGCTGGAGAAAATATTTTTTCATGGAGCGTTTATTGAGTCACTGAGTTATTAAAGTTAAACAGGTAGCTAACCGTTAACCTAATTACAAAAATGTGCACACGTAAATAGTAATGTTTGTCCATCATTGGTTTTATAAACTTTACAAACATCAGATTAGTCTAAACGGTGATATAGTGACATGAAAAATTAGATAGTGAAACTCTCGTCCGTCACTATTGTTCTCATGCTGGTTTTCTACCCGGAAGTAGTTGTAAACAACAAGGAGATTCGTCCTATTTTAGATTTCTGACAACTTTACCTATGTTTCCTGAATAAAACTATAAAACTTAGGGAAAGGGATAGTTCAACATTTTGTCAAATTGGCCCATTGCCATAATAATCCCTATATATATCATAGCAGTAGGTTCGTTACCTTAAATTGACCTATGGCTAAGCCCCGCCCCCAAACACGATGAGCCAATCACAGTGCGCATAGCTAGCCCATACACTGGGACATTCTCTGCTTCCACGTCCATTGAAATGCATTGCAGTTAGTCAGTTTTCATTCGTTTTTATATGTTTTTTCTTGACATTTTAAGTTTAAAATGGTCAAACGGTGTTCATGGGCTACATGCAACTCCAACACTAGGTATCCTGAGAGGCTGGGGGCCACGGGGGGGATTTTTTTAACCCTTTCCCAAGCCACATCTCAACCGAGAGAAGTGTCTGCTCTGGATAAAGTTATGCAGTAGACCACCACACCAACTAAACCTGGATAAACTTAACAAGGATGTCTACATCTGTTCTAAGTTAAGTCAACAACGTATTTGAGGCAACATATTGTCAGAGATGTTTAGATGTTAGCCAGTATCACAACTAAGCATAAAGTCTGCTAGCTTAATGCTAACGTATAATGTAAAACTCCATAGACAGGCTAACAGAAATTAGCCGGCAACCGACAGCCATAGCAGTAAAGCTAAGTGAAGTTTTGGTGACTTCCAGATGATATTTAATCTTTCTGTCTCCTGTGAAATGTCTCCTACTGTGACAGCTGTTGCCATAGCAACTGTCACCGGATGTTGGCTGTTTGTCCGAGTGAGTGGAGGGGGCGGGGCTTAGCCAGAGGTCAATTGTCCAGGGTTCCTACACATTTGAAATTTCCAAATTCCATACTTTTTCCAGACCCTAATTTCCAGACTTCACGTTAAAATATTCATATTATTTGTGATATTTGAGTAAATAGATGTGCATAATATAAAAAAAACATTCAATTTATCATTTATTTTCATTATTCTGAACGTGTATGCCATTAGGAGATTGTAGCTAGGTACAATAGCACATACAAAATAATTAACCCAAATAACTTCAGATGAGATCAAACCCAGAGAAGTATTAAGAAAAATATATTTCCATATAATAGTTTCCATTTTCCATACTTTTCCAGACCTGGAAATGTATAAAATCAAATTCCATACTTTTCCATACCTGCGTAGGAACCCTGATTGTCGGTGCAAGCTATTTTTAGAACGGCGGAGCAGAACCATTTGGGGTTTTATTCATGATTATTATTTTATTTTTAAACTGTATGTACCTTGCGGACGTTGATGCCGGCCACCTTGTCTCCCTGGGCGTGCCGGTTGCGCAGCTCGGTCACCGTGGAGATGGGGTTGAGGCCGGCGTTCTCGGCCAGCGTGGAGGGGATCACCTCCAGCGCGTCGGCGTACGCACGCACGCAGTACGCCTCCATCCCCGCCAGCGTACGGGAATACTCGGCCAGACGGACCGCCAGCTCGATCTCCGGGGCGCCGCCGCCCGCGATCAGGGCTCTGAGGAGGAGGAGGAGGAGGGGGGGGAGGAAGAGGAGAGAGGAGAGAGGAGGAAAGAAGAGGAGGAGAAAAGAGGAAGAGGAAAGTGGAGGAGGAAGAGGAAAGAGGAGGAGGAGGAGGAAGAGGAAGGAAGAGGAGGAGGAAGGAGGAAGAGGAGAGAGGAGGAGGAGGAAGGAAGAGGAGAGAGGAGGAAGAGGAGGAAAGGGAAGGAGGAGGAGGAGGAAGAGGAGAGAGGAGGAGGAGGAGGAAGAGGAAGGAAGAGGAGGAGGAAGAATGAAGAGGAGGGGGAGGAAGAAGGAGGAAGAAGGAAGAGGAGAGAGGAGAGAGGAGGAGGAAGGAAGGAAGAGGAGAGAGGAGGAGGAGGAGGAGGAGGGAGGAGGGGAGAGGAGGAAGAGGAGGAAAGAGAAGGAGGAGGAGGAAGAGGAGAGAGGAGGAGGAGGAAGAAAGAGAAGGAGGAGGAGGAGGAGGAAGAGGAGAGAGGAAGAGGAGGAGGAGGAAGAAGAGGAGAGAGGAGGAGGAGGAGGAGGAGGGGGGGGAGAGAGAGGAGGAGGAGGAGGAAGGAAGAGGAGGAGGAAGAGGAGAGAGGAGGAGGAGGAGGAGGAGGAGGAGGAGGAGGAGGAAGAAGAGGAGAGAGGAGGAGGAGGAGGAAGGAAGAGGAGAGAGGAGGAGGAGGAAGGAAGAGGAAGGAAGAGGAGGAGGAGGAGGAAGAGGAGAGAGGAGGAGGAGGAGGAGGAGGAGGAGGAAGAAGAGGAGAGAGGAGGAGGAGGAAGGAAGAGGAGGAGGAGAGAGGAGGGGGAGGAGGAGGAGGAGGGAGGAGAGAGGAGGAGGAAGAGGAGGAGGAGGAGGAGGAGGAGGAGGAGGAGGAAGAAGAGGAGAGAGGAGGAGGAGGAAGAGGAGGATAGAGGAGGAGTAGGAGGAGAGAGGAAGGAAAAATTTAAATATGTCACAATGTGATTCTGTCAACTACAATAAAACACACGGCGTGTGTGTGTGTGTGTGTGTGTGTGTGTGTGTGTGTGTGTGTGTGTGTGTGTGTGTGTGTGTCTCTGTTAGCGGTTTCACACTGGCAGCGCTCCGGCTCGGTTCTGGTTCCTGAACGCAACTTCGAACCGGCCGGCGCTCATTGATGTTGGTCTCATTGATGTTGGTCTCATTGATGTTGGTCTCATCAATGAGACCAACATTTATCTCCTAAAAATAATTTAGCCAGCCGGTGTTAAACCTCTACAAACCTGCGGGTAAGTTCATTAGCGATCGTTTCCCCCCCGGGATGACGACGGAGGTTGGCCGGCCGAGCAGCTCTGCAGACCGGCTGCTGGAGCTTCACTTCTCCCAAAAACATCGGAGCAAACTTCTAAACGGCTGTGATTTGGATAAACTGGTCGTACAGTATATTTGGGATCTTAAAGGGACAACGAGGAGTTTCTCCAGCGGCAGAACGAAAAATTCCGCGACAATAAAAAAGTCTCATATTAATGTGGATGAATCTACGTTACCACTTGTTAATGGCCCATTTTAGATAAATCTATGGTTTTGTCTCTATGGTTATTTTGTTATTATTAGTGGTGGTGGAAATGCTGGGCGAGACGACCAGCGTTTCTTTACTTTCGGTTTCGTGGCGAGTCATGAGAATAACGCCGCCGAATCTCCGTTTATGGTGGGAACTACGACGGTATGTGATCGTCTTCCAACCTCTGACTTTAATTCTTGATGAATGAAAACATGAGTCTGTCTTGCGCCGGTCAAAGAATTTCACGGTGCGGAGGCTCATAAATGTAGTGTGGAAACACTTCGCTTTAACAAAACTCCTCATTGTCCCTTTAATGGTTACTTTCTCGCATGAAAAACTATTTTAAAGCAGAAGTAAGCGATCCGGTCGTTTTCGCTAATGCTGCGTTCCAGGCAGGCTTTTGAAATCGTAAATTACAGCTTCAAGTCACAACTTACGACTTTGTAGCGTTCCAGGCAACCCACTCGTGTTTTTCCGACCTGTTTTACCGGTGAAAGTCACTATAACGGCCACTCGTAACTTCTGACCTGTGAACTCGTACCAGATCGAACTGGTACCACTTCACGGTCGGAAAAATACGAGTTTCCTTGAACGCACCATAACAGTCCTCGTCCCTACGTCGCCACATTCACGGCGTTCCTTGGCTGCACACACAGCCCTGCATGCCGTTCTCTCTCCTCATTGGATAAAAACTGTAGGATACGATAAATGTTTTCTCCTGGGCTCAGAGCAGAGCAGAGTGACTGACAGACCCGTGTTTCAGTCCAAACACTCTATGTAAGTGATTGCTGTCGGAAGATATAACTATTTAAGACTTATATTAACACAAATATATCACTTACTTCTGCTTTAACTATACAGTTTTGTCAGGGTTTACTTTTCTCATCTTCTGTAAAAATGTAACTTGCCAGAATCGTGGCAGTGTGAAACCGCTGTGTGTGTGTGTGTGTGTGTCTGTCTCAGTGTGTGTGTGTGTGTGTGTGTGTGTGTGTGAGAAGGCCCCGTGTCGACCAGCTGATGAGCAGCAGCTGATGAGCTGACGGTGAACTTTCTACTTCCTGTTCCTCTGCTCGTTACGCTGCTGCATTACGGAGCGATGCAGGAGCGCCTTTGTCAGAGGAGAGCTGTGATTGTAGTCTACTTGCCAGCCCATAGGGCCCCATTGTGAACCCGGAAATGTTGAGTACCCCAAAGTTTTATGTTAGAAATAGATAGTATGGGTCCCCAGTATTCAGAAACTGCCGGATGCTAACTTATATATATTGGGCAATTAGCATAACAGACATAATTAGCATAAATTAGCATAATTTCCTATATGGGCAATATTTCAACTAAATTGACTTGGCTGATCTGGGCAATATTGGAGTGGTTTTAGGGGTTATTGATGATGTTTAATCCATTTCTGACATTTTCAAAATTCAAAATGGCTGTCTAAACCGGAAGTGACCAGATTTTAACCGCCAGTGGGCCGATTTTGATGGACCAAAATCTGGTCACTTCCGGTTTAGACAGCCATTTTGAATTTTGAAAATGTCAGAAATGGATTCAGCATCATCAATAACCCCTAAAACCACTCCAATATTGCCCAGATCAGCCAAGTCAATTTTGTTGAAATATTGACCATATAGGCAATTATGCTAATGTATGCTAATTATGTCAATAATGCTAATTGCCCAATATATATAAGTTAGCATCCGGCAGTTTCTGAATACTGGGGACCCATACTATCTATTTCTAACATAAAACTTTGGGGTACTCAACATTTCCGGGTACTCATTGTTGGCAAGTAGACTATTGGACGGTTTCTGTGAGTCATCATCAGTGTGTGTGTGTGTGTGTGTGTGTGTGTGTGTACCTCTTCTTGACCAGGCAGCGGATGACACACAGCGCGTCGTGGATGGAGCGCTCAGCTTCCTCCAGAACCAGTTTGTTGGAGCCGCGGACGACCAGACTCACCGTCTTCCCCGGGGAGGTGCAGCCCGTGATCTGTGAGAGGGGGGGGTGAAGGTGGTGGGAGGAAGAGAGTTAATAGTGGTGGAGACTCATTGTCATCTTGATCATTGGTCAGACCCATAGATATATAAATGTAGATGCCTCTGCCTCTGACGCTGCTGCCCATTGGAACGGATTGTCGCCGCCGCCGCCGCCGCCATCTTGAGCAGGAGGTGTCTAACTTTGACTTCCTGTATCTACTAGTGTTGTCACGATACCAACATTTTGGTACCGGTATCGGTACCAACATGTTTTTCGATACTTTTCGATACTTTTCGGTACTTTTCCAAATAAAAAGAGAACACAAAAAATGTCATTATTGGCTTTATTTTAATAGAAAATCTTAGAACTATAACATATGTACCAGTAAATAATCAGTAAATCAGTAAACAGTCACTGCTGCTGCAGGATTAAATTTCCATCTATATTATTCTGAACTCTTCCTAAATTAAAACAGTAGTGGTCTGTTTAAAAATGAATATCAACTTGTTTTCTTTGCATTATTTGAGGTCTGAAAACACTGCATCTTTTTTTGTTATTTTGACCAGTTGTAATTTTTGGGAGAAATTGTCATCAGTAGTTTATAGAATGAAACACAAACGTTCATGTTACTCAAACACACACACCTATTGTTTCCCATACGTAGACCAAATTGACCCCCCCCTCCTCCTCCGCGTAGCGCTCCCTCGCTGTGTTCACTCACTCGCTCACTCACAGAGAGAGAGAGAGAGAGAGAGACTATGCATGCCAGTGGTGGTGCGCGGTAAAAACGAAACTTACGTATCAACCAGCAGTGTTTGCATTAATTAACGAGTCTGTAGCGGCCCGTCTCTCTCTCCCCCGCGCGGCGCACACACACATAAACACAGGCACATGGACAGGTGGCGCTGTAATGGTAAATTAAAAAAAAAGCGCACCTTGCTTCGCTTGTGACTCGCTCACTCGCTGCGGCTCAAATTACAATGCGGCGACTTCACGCGGCGACGTCACCGCTGCCGGCGGCGCAAAATGAAAGTACCGGTCCCATCTAAGCGCAGTATGGTACCGTTTTAAATGCGTTAGTACCCCGGTACCACTCTAGTACCGGTATACCGAACAACCCTAGTATCTACAGAGGCAGAGGTCTATCACTGAAGCCCTTTGTTTTAATAGAAATACTCAGCTACATAACTCACCTTAGCAGTTATAGGGTTAATGTCAGTGCCATGAAACTGATTTAATATGGCCTAGCAGTTATATAGGTAGCCTACAGTGGTTTACACTCGCTCGCCGGCCTCATCACCATGGCAACCACAAACTCACAACTACCACAGCCTATAGACCGAATCTCCTTGTTGTTTACATTCTACTTCCGGGTAGAAAACCAGCACGTAATGTGAATGAGATCAATAGTAACGAACGAGAGTTTAGCTATATATCATATTTTTCACGCCCTATCAATCAATCAATCTATCAATCAATCTGTTTATTTCGGGCAGGTCAATTTAAATAATCATCATCACACTTCATCTTAGTTCAAATAATACAATACACATGGCCGAAAGGGAAAGCGGGATCACCGTTTAGACTAATCTGAAATGATTGAAGAAACATTACTATTTCTGTGTGTGTGTTTTGTGTTGCTATGTGTTGGATTTATTCAGTTTGGGGGAATCACAGTGTCTAGAAAGCATCAGTGGCTCAGCTGACAGGGACAGCTAACGGCGGTAGCTAAGCTAACGGCGGTAGCTAAGCTAACGGTAGCTAAGCTAACAGCAGGACGTCAGCTGTTAAAACCCTCCCGTTGTGGGACACGACATGAAACTACTCCAGTTAGCTCAGTCATGTTGGAACTCAGATATCCGCTGGAGAAAATATTTTTTCATGGAGCGTTTATTGAGTCACTGAGTTATTAAAGTTAAACAGGTAGCTAACCGTTAGCCCGGCTAATCTATGATAACCATGACTAATTACAAAAATGTGCACACAGAAATAGTAATGTTTGTCCAGTCATTGGTTTTATAGACTTTACAAACATCAGATTAGTCTAAACGGTGATATAGTGACATGAAAAAGTAGATAAATATAGTGAAACTCTCGTCCGTCACTATTGTTCTCATGCTGGTTTTCTACCAGGAAGTAGTTGTAAACAACAAGGAGATTCGTCCTATAGCCTACACATACAGGCAACAAAATAACAAACTATTAATATATTAACTAATGGTATATGCACTAAATGTAACACATATCCCACCCTATGATACGTTACCTTAGTTTCATAACTCACCTACATCAAATTCAACAAGTTCATAACAGTTATATTATATAAAACAACTTATTACTTGAGAAAAGTTATTCCATGTCTCTTGGTTTTGGCGTTTCTTTCATGGGAACATCCGTACGCGGCACAAAAGTTTGGCATTTAGCCAGATTCACAGCTGTCAAACCCTCTGACTGTTGACTGCTGCTCAGGAGGAACTCCTCCTCAAGATGGCCGCCGTGAAGCCCCAATGCGGCATCTATGGCTGTGTTCGAAATCATCCACTTACTCACTCACTCCCTATCCACTACATCATGTATATGATATAGTGCACTACATCATGTACACGATGTAGGGAATGACGGGAGGAGAATTCGGACACTAGACGGTAATTTTCTGGACGTGGTTGCGTCAGCTGATGCGCCAGGTGTTGCTGTGACGGAAGCAGACGCGCCGAGAATCATGTAAACAAACCATGGATGTATGAAACAAACCGGACACATAAAAATAAAAACCAGACCCTTGCGGGAACATTTGAGGATGTGATTCTGTGTGGTTGTGTTACTCGGACAATAAACTGTTGAAATATCGGAAGTTTGGTTTGGTCGACTGCTGTTGTGTGTCCCGACCGTGTAACAGCTCTGTGGCTATTAGCTTAGCTCGTTAGCTGGTATTTCCTCCATATTCTACTACAGTTTCTTAATTAGATTGATTTAATGCTGCCTGTTATTGTTGGGATGCTGCTGCCCAACTCCTGCTGCTGCTCAGGCAAACGGAGCCAAGGCAAATACATCTGAGGAGTTTTTTTGGTAAATTGCCTAAATAAATCGTAGCTAACATGCTAATTAGCTTCCTCTTCTTCTCTGGCAAAACACGACCGCATTGCATTGTGGGATACTGGAGTAGAAAGTAGTGTACATCGCTTGTTCACTCAATGTTGGGGTGCATTGTGGGTGTTTTGTCGTCCACTACATAGTGGATGAAATTAATCGCGGAGAATTCGAACAACACTACAAAATGGCGAACACACTGTATAGTTAGTAACTACATCCGTGATAGGGGGAGATTTACAACACAGCCTGTGTATATATATCTATGGGTCAGACATGTGTGACATCACCACCTGGTGACATCATCAGTGTGTGTGACATCATCAGTGCTCTGACCTTGACCAGCTTCCCGGAGCCGTCCAGGTTGACCTCCTCTGCCAGCTCCGCTGAGCCCAGCATCTCTGGAGAGAAGTGGTCGATGTGGGCGATGGGCCGCGTGCCCAGGGTCTGAACACACAACACAACACACAATATTACACACACTTTACTACACACACATTCTGCTGAGTCATGGTGAGACGGTGACAGGTGCTGAGTCATGGTCGTGTCGTGTCGTGTGTCACCTTGCAGATGAACTCGATGTCTTCTCTCTCGATCTCCTTCACCACCATGATCTTCATCTTGTTCAGGAAGTGGAGCGCCAGGTCGCTCAGAGCGTCTCTGCAGGAGGAGCAGGAGGAGGAGGAGGAGGAGCAGCACAGTGTCAAGGAGGAGGAGGAAGAAGAGGAGGAGGAGTAAGAGGAGGAGAAAGAGGAGGAGGAGCAGGGTACCTGAGGATAGACTTCTGGATGAGCAGCACGTTGCATCCAGCCTTCTTGATCTGCTTCACCAGGTTGAGGATGTAGGCTCTCTCCTCCCTCAGCACCCGGTCCATCTGGGCGTAGTCCGACACCACGATCTGGTTGTCCATCTGAGACACACACACACACACACACACACACACACACACACACACAGGTCACTCTGGGGTTAAAGGCATAGTTCAACACTTTGGCAAATTGGCCGAATCTCCTTGTTGTTTACATTCTACTTCCGGGTAGAAAACCAGCTGTAATGTGAATGAGATCAATAGTAACAAACGAGAGTTTAGCTATATATCATATTTTTCACGCCCTATCACCGTTTAGACAAATCTGAAATGATTGAAGAAACATTACTATTTCTGTGTGTGTGTTTTGTGTTGCTATGTGTTGTATTTATTCAGTTTGGGGGAATCACGGTGTCTAGAAAGCATCAGTGGCTCAGCTGACAGGGACAGCTAACGGTAGCTAAGCTAACGGTAGCTAAGCTAACGGCGGTAGCTAAGCTAACAGCAGGACGTCAGCTGTTAAAACCCTCCCGTTGTGGGACACGACATGAAACTACTCCAGTTAGCTCAGTCATGTTGGAACTCAGATATCCGCTGGAGAAAATATTTTTTCATGGAGCGTTTATTGAGTCACTGAGTTATTAAAGTTAAACAGGTAGCTAACCGTTAGCCCAGTAATAGTAATGTTTGTCCAATCATTGGTTTCATAAACTTTACAAACATCAGATTAGTCTAAACGGTGATATAGTGACATGAAAAAGTAGATATATATAGTGAAACTCTCGTCCGTCACTATTGTTCTCATGCTGGTTTTCTACCCGGAAGTAGTTGTATAGGCTTGGTCCTATAGTCTTAGCAGTAGGTTCGTTAACAGCGGAGCAGAGCCGTGAGCTGCTCAGAGCTACACTACGGAGGCTCATTATGGGATTTCTTGGTTTCCCTCATCAAACTCATCAAATACACAATCCAACAACTCCACAACGCTCTGGTGGACAAGTTGTGAGCTGCACATTCACCACGCTATGAGATAATAACACAACGTTACCACACAGAGTTGTTTTAGAGGGAAATACAGAGACTGTTGATGAAAAACTGTCCCTGAAGGCAACGTGCATCAGCGGTTTTGCATGAATTTCCCTCTAAAACAACTCTGTGTGGTAACGTTGTGTTATTATCTCATAGCGTGGTGAATGTGCAGCTCACAACTTGTCCCCCAGAGCGTTGTGGAGTTGTTGGATTGTGTATTTGATGAGGGGAAACCAAGAAATCCCATAATGAGCCTCCGTTCGTAGCGTAGCGTAGCTCTGCGCAGCAATGGGCCGATTCGCCACAATGTCGAACTATCCCTTTTAAGTCAAAATCTATGACTTCAACTGTGTATGAAAGGCCACAACAGGGCTTTTAATTTGAAGGGCCAGGTAACAGGAAGTCAGTTGTGACTCACGTCGGTCTTGGGCGGCGACAGGCAGAACTGGATGAGTCCGATCTTGGCCTTCTCCACGCGGGACACGCCGCTGTTGGCCACCCGCTGGGTCAGAACCAGACCGTCCACCAGCTCACAGTCGTCGATGGTTCCCCTGGAAACAACAACAACAACAACAACAACAACAACAGAGTCAGACTCCTGGGGCCTGTTGTTCCAAACCTAGATACGGGATTAAGCCGGGATATGCTGGTTCTCCTGGAGGAGGAGGAGGAGGAGGAAAGAAGAGGAGGATAAGAAGGAAGGGAGGGAGGGAAGAGAGAAGGTGCGTTTCCATTACCACTTAACTCATTGAGTGCCAACCACGTAATTTCTCGTTTTTCGTTCCCATGCGTTGAGTGCCAAAAACGAGATTTTACGTTTTTTGCTTCTTTTTTTTTAAATTATGAAAATAGACACTTTAATACACATTATATGTAAATTTGGGGACTCTATGACGAGTAGAACTGAAATAGATGACGATCAAAAACTCATGACAGCTCATGATCTGGAAGTTTTTATCATAACTCGGCTTCTGCAAACGGAGTTCTGCATGTACACCGTGTCCTCCCCGGTCTAGTCCAGTCATTTTATGAGAAAAGGTTAAACAAATTGCAACAGAAGCAAACTCATCTGATTCTGTATCCTCAGCATGTCCTGAGTGAGGGAAAAAAAGCCCTGAAGAATCCCATTAGGGGAAAGTTTAGAAAAACACCCAAACATATCCCATTTATACGCATATAAAAAAAAAATTTCACGTGAATAGGGTAAAATTTTTACCCTTTAGATATCTCCATGAAAATTACTGAGTTGATTACTTACATTAAGACAAACAAAAAATGTATTACAAGTTTTTTGAAATTCTTTGTTAACATGAGCAAATTTGCATACATTTGCATAAATTCCACCGTTTTGACAGCACATGTATATATGAAGTTACTGTGGTGGTACCAGCATGGAAATTGGAATGAGTTGACTCCATCGGTCAACCGACAAGTTGACCACTTTAAATTTCAAGATGACTGCAATTTTTCAAGACAGCCACATCCTTAGTAGAGCAGGTATGACATGCTCCGTCTCTATTAATGCTCATGGGCCTAAATTGGTTCCATTCCTTAAGTTTTTTAACTGTAATATCATATTAAAGTTAAAAAATGTCTTGTTCAATCTTGTTAACATATTATATGTTAACAAGATTGAAGAAGACATTTTCACCTGCTCTACTCAATGTTTAGATCAGGTGTTGTATGTATGCAAATTAGCCATACGTAATTGGATTATGCACTGTTGGCTCATGTCATACCTGCTCTACTAAGGATGTGGCTGTCTTGAAAAATTGCAGTCATCTTGAAATTTAAAGTGGTCAACTTGTCGGTTGACCGATGGAGTCAACTCATTCCAGTTTCCATGCCGGTACCACCACAGCAACTTCATATATACATGTGCTGTCAAAACGGTGGAATTTATGCAAATTTATACACATTTATGCAAATTTGCTCATGTTAACAAAGAATTTCAAAAAACTTGTAATACATTTTTTGTTTGTCTTAATGTAAGTAATCAACTCAGTAATTTTTATGGATATATCTAAAGGTTAAAAATTTTACCCTATACACGTGAAAACATTTTTTTATATGCGTATAAATGGGATATGTTTGGGTGTTTTTCTAAACTTTCCCCTAATGGGATTCTTCGGGGCTTTTTTCCCCTCACTCAGGACTCATGTTGAGGATACAAAATCAGTTGAGTTTGCTTCTGTGGCAATTAGTTCAAGGTTGACCCCTTTTTTGGTTTATAATTACTGGACTAAAAGAAAAGAATGACTGTTGTACATGTAGAGATGCTTTTAAGAAACATTTTGTTCAAGTGGTCGGAAAAAAATAAGAGACCACTTTAACTAAATGTTTCTGAAAAACATCTCTACATGTACAACAGTCATTCTTTTCCTTTCCAACACAAACACAACTCATTCTAAATGAAAGGGATAGTTCACCCAAAATTCAAACTTCACTCATTATCTCCTCCCCCTCATGTGGACTAATAAGGGCTGGGAGAAGTTTCAGAGTCCTCCGTGGCTTCTCTGAGTTACAGGGGGTCTCGGCGTAGCAGTGCATGTCCATATGACTGTATAGCTCCCGATGCCTCACAAAGACAAAGAAAATCCTCAAATCACAACACACCCTGGCCACTGTCGGTTTGAGCTACTCCCCTCTGGCAGGAGATACAGGACAATTAAAGCCACCACAAACAGATTTAAGAACAGTTTTTACCCCAAAGCAGTGACTGCACTTAACACTGAGTAATGATGAGTGGTCAGTGTGTGTTTTATGCTTTTTTTTAAAAAATGTTTTTATGAAATTTTGCACTGCAGGAGATGCACTTTTAATTTCGTTGTTGCGGAAATGACAATGACAATAAACGTATCTATCTATCTATCTATCTATCTATCTATCTATAACGGTTGCAAATGGATACCAACTGTCTTCGTAACAAAAAGACACACCAAAAAACATCCAAATACCTCCAATCTCGCAAGATTTGGACGAACCGGGAAGAGGAGCTTCGAGAAGCTTCCGCTACAAAACAAGCTTGAAATATAGACTTATTTAATTTCTCATGTTGGGGGCTTCAATACAAGACGGCTTCAATACAAGACGGACATTACATACGAGCAGCATGGAGGTATTTGGATGTTTTTTGGTGTCTTTTTGTTACAAAGACAGTTGGTATCCATTTGCAACCGTTATATGGACATGCACTGCTACGCCGAGACCCCCTGTAACTCAGAGAAGCCACGGAGGACTCTGAAACTTCTCCCAGCCCTTAGTCCACATGAGGGGGAGTAGAAGATAATGAGTGAAACATTTCAATTTTGGGTGAACTATCCCTTTAAAGAATATATCCATTTAAAAAAAAAAAAAAAAAAAAAAAAAAAAAGTCTGAGAGGCCCGGGCAGCAGGTCAAGCAGCAGGAAAAGGTTATTCAGACTTCACCCACAGAAGAACCACTTTAGGTCAAAATGTTTCATCTGTAAAAAGGTAAAGATGGAAAAACCTCCCAGTAACAATTAGAGGAGAAAACTAAAAGCTTTGGTTACAAACAAACAGGACATGTGCCCTCCTGAAACTTGTGTTGACCCTTTGCACGTGACGTCAAGTTCCACTCGCGGTAGACAGGGCTGTACAGCGCTACATCTCAACATGCCTGTGCTAAGAATGAATCTGCCCAGTAGCATGGCTGCTATGGGTGAACAACAAGAAGAAGCAGAGCAGTTCATCAGCTGGTCACTTGTGGAAACGTTTGTGAGAAAGAGTCGGAGCTAGAAGATAGGGGTGGGAGAAAAAAAAAAAAAAATCGATTCACATAAATATATATCTTATCTTCTATCTATCTATCTTCTATCTATATATATTATCTCAATATCTTCTTTGACGAGTTCACTTTATAATGGAGTATGTTAATTTATAGGCTCCTACAGTATTTGTGTGCAGATAAATGTTAAAGGGACAACCAGGAGTTTTGGAAAAGCAAAGTGTTTCCACTACTACATTTATGAGCCTTTGACCGGCGCAAGACAGACTCATGTTTTCATTAGGGCTGGGACGATATGCTTTTCTCCCGATTCGATTCTTCTACGATTTTTTGGATGCCGATTCGATTTAAATTGCGATTCTACGATATTGCCGATTCTCTCGATTTTTAGTCGCATTTTTAACATTTATCTGCACACAAACACTGTAGGAGCCTATAAATTAACATACTCCATTATAAAATGAACTTAAACCCTTTTCAAAACCTGTACTCTCTGTATGTAAAAGAGGCTAACAAATACACATTGCACAATATTTAAAAAAATTCAAAAAATAAAAATTTTTTCAAAAAAAAAAAAATCGATTTTTGAAAAAAAAAATCGATTTAAAAATCGTCAAAAAAGATATCGCGATATCTATGTGAATCGATTTTTTCTCCCACCCCTAGTTTTCATTCATCAAGAATTAAAGTCAGAGGTTGGAAGACGATCACATACCGTCGTAGTTCCCACCATAAACGGAGATTCGGCTGCGTTATTCTCATGACTCGCCACGAAACCGAAAGTAAAGAAACGCTGGTCGGCTCGCCCAGCATTTCCACCACCACTAATAATAACAAAATAACCATAGAGACAAAACCATAGATTTATAGAAAATGGACCATTAAACAAGTGTGGGTAGCGGAGATTCATCCACATTAATATGAGACTTTTTTATAACCAAATAGAAACTCCTCGTTGTCCCTTTAAAAATGCAGACTAAAACCAGAGACGTTCTAATATGAGGAGACAGACCACTCTGCCCGTTTTGAATGGGGAAAGCTGCGACACCAAAGATGGCGCATGCCCCGCCCCTTTTCACCAGCAGCCAATCACCTGCGTTGCCAGAGCTGAACTAGGCCAATCATGTTGTTGCACCAGCGCATGCGCACAAGTAGATTTACGACAGACAAACCTACCTGGTGGCAACAGCAACGAAAACGAAATGAAGGAAAGAGCTACCTCGCTACGTATACAGAATTCACCACATTCACATCAATAAGCGTTTTACAATGAACCGATCAGTCCACATTTTCTTTAATTTAATTTTTGAATGTATAGTTTTGTTCGTTTCATTTTTTAACCTAAACATTCAAACTGGGCCCCTTCCCCTGGGGGTGTTAGCCTCCTGTCCATGATAGCAGCAGCAGCAGCAGCAGCAGCAGCAGCAGCAGTCCACTCCAAAATAAAAAACACAGTCCGGATGAAGCACTGGAGCCGTGGACCGATAGGTGGTTTTCAGATGACGTCACGTGGAACGTCACGACTGCAGATGGAGGGCAGGAAGTGTTTTGCCAGCAGGAAAACAATAGGAAAATGCCTACTGTCTGCGCTGTCTACGGCTGTTCAAAACGGTCAAACCGGGAAAATCAAAAAAGTTACTGGAGAGTTCCTAAGGTAGTAAGACATAAAGGACTCAAATTTCAACAACTGACCGTAAAACGGTGTGTGGGAGGGACGGAAGTGACCATAGTAAACAAACGGTGTCCTAGCCTGTTCTACAGTAAAAATGGCACATAGAAAGAGGAGTAAAGCAATATATTAAGCGGCAATATATATTTAAGCATCAACGATATTCAGCCAAACCCACATAGTTTGAAACAACGTTCAAAACACACACAGCCAGTGTCACAACTAAGCATATAAAGCCCGCTAGCTTAATGCTAACGTATATGTAAAACACCATAGACGGGCTAACAGAAATTAGCATGCAGTTTACAGCCAGTAAAGCTGCTAAAAACTGTTTTAATTGTGGCTTTAGCGCTGTTAACACGTCACCGTTTAATCCAGAGTCTGTGGTCAGTTTATAACGCTGGGGAATTTGCTCCGATGTCTGTTTTGGGAGAAGTGCAGAGTCTGTGTGAGCCCCGACCGGGGACCAGGGCAGCGGCTGTCACAGCCCCGACCGGGGACCAGGGGCAGCGGCTGTCACAGCCCCGACCGGGGACCAGGGCAGCGGCTGTCACAGCCCCGACCGGGGACCAGGGCAGCGGCTGTCACAGCAGCAGCAGCCGCTCTACCGAGCTGATCTGCCGGGGCCGACCGTCCTCCTCCCGGAGGAGGAAACGAGCCAAGTAACGTATCCGCATGCTTTTAGAGGTTTACCGCTGAGATTAATGTTGGTCTCATTGATGAAATTAACTGTGGCAGTGGCATTAGTTTGTTTGAATGAAAAGTGAGCAGGGCTGCTTCTGGGCTACGGACTGAAATCACCACATTTACGTAAATGAATAAATGTTTTACAATGAACCGATCAGTCTAATACATTTTATTTTGTTAAATCGACATGGTTACTGTACATGGCAAAGATTATTATCACTTTATGACTTAAAATTACTCAGTATTTCTATGGGAGTGTCGCCACTCTGTTATATCAATCGCTCTGGTCGAGGCGGTGTGTTTCACTGCTTCCTTTCTCCCGATTTAAGGTTGTATGGATCGTATCCGATATATTTCTCTAATTTTTGGTGATACCTGCTACGTGCAGGCTCGACCAAAAGCTTCAGAGTACTCGCTTTCCATTATTTTCAGGCACCGCTCTCCACTTCCTGCCCTCCATCTGACATCGCCCCGCCCCCTTCGCGTCATCATAACCACGTGACTGAAAACAAGCTATAGACACCGTCACCATTAAAGGGGACCTATTATGCTTTTCCAGCTTTTCAGACTTTTATATGTGTTTAAAATGTTGGATAATGGTTCTAGAGGCCGTGGAAGTGTCATATCCTGAGGTTAATGCATTTGGAGGTAAACCCTGCTAGATAATTGGGATTTCTCTGCACACCTGTTACACTCGGTTGCGCTGAGTTTTTTTTTACATGAGCTCGCGTCTACGTCATGGCGTGCCGGACTCCCCTACATGGTCATGCCGAGGTCTCTGCTCCAGCCGGCCCCGCCTCCCCCCATGCTGCTCTGTTGTGCCTGGTGTCACAGCGGAGAGCGGAGCAGAGCACTTCCTGCTTCTTCCCTGCATGTTTTAGCGCTGTAGCGTCACTTTACTAAGTTTTATTTAGAAGTTTACGCCGACGTTTCATGTAAGTGAAGCTCTACCTGTGTGAGGAGCGACGTACCACCGGGGCGACGTTGTTCGCCGGACCGACGTAACGCTGGACCGCCGGAGCACCGGAGCTCTGGAGCTGCAGCGGCTCCTCACACAGGCAGAGCCCGTCTGCAGGCCTCCTCGGCCGGGCAGACATCCGTGCTCATCGCGGTAGAGAAAACCCTCGCTAATAAACATGCCCGCAGGTTTTTTAGACGTTTACCGCCGTGTGGTTAGTCTATTTAGCAGAATGTTGGTCTCATTGATGAAATCTTGTGGCAGTTGAATCAGTTTGAATGAAAAGTGAAGCTGTGAGAAGGAGGAGGAGAGGAGGTGCAGTGCTGCGGAGCTCTGTAGTCTATGTGCACAAATCACCACATTTACATCAATAAATAACTGTTTTACAATGAACTGACCAGTCTGCATATATTTTTAATTTATTTTATATATTTATTTCTGCATTTTTATATTACATGTTACATAGTTACAGTAGCTTACATGGCAAAGACTACTCTATACCATCTTTGGTTAGGGTGAGACTAGGTCATGGGCACATTTCATTACACAATGTAGACTGGTCAGATGCAGACTGGAGATCTGGCAATTTGCCTACTGCAGATTTAGCTTCTGTTTGCATACTGCATTTTGGCCAAATCAGTATAGGTACTAGTAGTAGACATCGTCATGGTAACGCAATGCTGAGGGAGTGGTTCATTTGCATTTAAAGGGAGGGGCCACTGAAACAGACCGTTTTGCAGAGCCCTGTTTTTGAGAATGCTGTGATGTTTGATCTTTGGGGTATTTTGACCAAAGCACGTCACAGACATGTCTTTAAGACACCCAGGAACTATTTTAGTTGGTGCAAAAAGGAGCATAATAGGTCCCCTTTAATAACGAGAGCCTCTATTGTTTTATTGTACCGAGTACGAGAGGCTTGTTGTGAGCTGAGAAGCTGCTGTTAGCGGTGGATGCTAACCGAAGCTAGCGGCGGATGCTAACCGCTACCGCTAGTCGAAGTTAGCATTGAGCTAGCGCAGCACAACGAACGCCCCTCATGCTGGTTACCGGTCGAGGCTTTAGTTGTCAGTGATGGTCGGTAATCAGTCCGTGGCTCCAGCGGTTCACTCGGACTGTATTTATTTATTTTAACTGACTGCTGCTGCTGAGACGACATGCTAGCACTCGATAGCATCCGAGACAGCTAACGTTAGTGGGGATCGGGGGAGCGGGTGGGAGGGGGGAGCAGACACAGTCACCACACACAGAACTAGGAGCCCATAGGTGATGATTAAGACGGATTTCATGAAAGTCTAGCGCTTATGTTTGGACAAAAATCTCCAGATATGCCGATATGTCTCCAGGTAGAGCAGGGCAGACCGGTGTAGGTGGTGTAGGTATGCTCGGCTCGGGCTGCTGCTAGATCACGGACTCAGCCGTTACAGCCGTACAGTGACGGCGGTGTCGTAAATCCACGCGCATGCGCAGTTGAGTACTCCCTGTGGAAAAATAGCGATTTAAACGTCATTCTGCGGTAAAGTTTTTATTTGTATCTTATTTCACTGGCTAGCACGTCTGTATGTTTTTTCCGCCCTGCTATCAAGTTAACGGGTGGATTTGACCACCCCTCCATTCATTTAGATAGGGGTCTGGTCTCCTTGGGGTTTTCGTGGCGTCGCCAAGATGGCCGCCGAGTGGCATGACTTGCCTAGAAGGACTTTGCTAAAACTAAAATCATAGAAGAATCGAATCGGGAGAAAAGCGTATCACGGTGATTTTCCGAGTCAAAAAAGTAAAAAATTTTAATTCAGTTTTCACAAATTTAATTTAGTGGGAACTATTTATTAGCATGTTGACCATGTTACCAACTATAATGGACAACTATAATATTTTTCTTTTTTTTTCATCTATCAAACGTATTGAGTTTTCTGTCATTGGTGTTACCACATGGTAACACCAATGACAGTAACACCAATGACAAATATCTATAAAAGGCTAATTACACAAAATAGTGTCCAAGCTAGCTCAAAGCCAGCATGAGTCAGCACCTTAAAATCTATAAATTATACTTATTAAACTGTTTTTTTTTCCATAAAAATATTTAATTATAGCGCAAATCAAAGTAACACCAATGACACAAAAAAAGAACCACGTTGAAAAATGACATTTTAATGTGAAATATCTTACTTTTTACTCATGAAAGAGACACTCACAATGTATTGTCTTAAATGGCTCTTTTTCTTCTTCTTCTTTCTGACCTTGGGAGTTCTCTTATATATTCTTAACCTTTCAAAATAATGGTCTGTGATACCAGTAACACCAATGACACCAAATCGAAGGACAGAATTCTTTTAAAAATATTTTTATTATTAAACAGCCAATTTAGATTTAATTTTATTCATATATTAAGCCCAGTGTTTGCTCATTATTGACCACTTTTTTTTTTTTAAACAAAAAAGAGGAAATATTTTTACACTGTCCAATAGCGTTGAACCATGGCAGTGGGACAAGTGTTTTTTTAGGTACAAAGGAAATCAAAACTGAAAAAAATAAAACAAAACAGTAAATATATAAACTGAAATTATCATCATCATTTAAAATGGTTTTAAATTACATAATTTCGGTTTAATGTGGATGATCTTTTTAAATTTTCAAGCATTTGTGTGTCTGGAAAGTGCAGGGACATGTTTTTCACCGTATTTTGATAATGACCCCCCTATGTAGCACTAGTGCTGAAAGTTAACGTACAGCCCTGGCGGTAGATACGGACGACATGATGGACGGCACAATAACGGAGGACGACAATGTAATTCAATGGGGAGCGTTATAGTTTTGTGACATTCTGTGGTTGAATGTCACAAAACATTCAACCCTAACCCTTTTCCACTGGGGTTACCTGAGCAACAGGACCAGTGCGAAGATGTAACGGAGGAGAGAAGGAGGAGGAACGATGGAGGAGGAGAAATAAGAGGAGGTAGAGAGAGGAGGGGGAGAAACAAAGAGGAGAAGGGGAGAAGAGGAGGCAGCACCAACTCCTGTTAAAACCTCTTGCCACTCCTATAAATTCTGTAATATTCGCCTATCCAAGGCGTACCCAAAGTAAATTGAATGCTGTTCTTGAACTGTTCGGAGAATATGGATGGGCTTGGTCTCTTTTGAAAGGTAACACTCTGAAGTTTTTCCCCAAACTGAAATAATCACTATAAGTGCTACTATCATTGAGTAATCTAAGTGGGAGCACACTGAATTAGAATGTTTTTATTCTCGCCTGAATTTTTTTGTTGCAATCAGATGCCTGAAGATGAGTGTAGCTGATAATTTTAGCTGGAAAACACAATGGGACTACAGCATGAAGCCTTACCTGGCCCCAGTTCAAATTTGATAACAATCCTGCTAAAAATGAGTATTTTACACATGTTTTTCTAAGTGTATATCTAGGCGTTTTCCTAAAGTTGCCATTGACAAACAATACATGCGCCAAAGTGCATCTTTTGCAAAGTTACGCATGAAGATGGCAGTGCTGCCTTTTCCCAGGGACCGTGAATGCAGCACATCGTTCGTTTCGTAATCTCATTGGCTATTCAATGCTACAGTTGTCATCGGGATCGGTTTCTATTGGCTGAAGCCATTCAGCGCTGTCGGAGGGGATGTTCCTCATCAGACACAGCCACTCATTCGCTATTGCAGGCGGCAGCCGGGGACAGGGAGCTTGTGATTGGTCGAGTGAGCTGTCAATCGAAAGGTCAGAGGGCAGCGCCATTTTGTAAAGTGAAATAAACATTGTTTTCATGTAAACGCCGGATTTATGAGGAGAAATAAACGGATTTACTGGATATACAATGCGTAATTTCATAAGATGCAGCAGCGGGATGAGGCTATCTACCGGTACAACCGTGTGTTTTGGACTAAATACTTTACTGGATTGGATTTACTGGACTTTTCTGAATGTAACGACACCAAGTTTGTGGGGAAACCCTGTGATCCTGAGCCTGCCCTGACACAAATCGTGAGTTATATCGGCTTTTTACGAACTTTGTTAGCATGTTTATAGTCTGATTCGAGTGTTGCTGTGATGATTATATTTAGGAATGGTCGGCATATCTTTAATCACAAGAGTTTTAGCTTTCCAACGATATGTGGCATGACTATTTCAAGTGACTGGTGACATCCTCTATGACACCTCCCTGTTTAAAACCCCCCCGGGGGCCCGCCGGCGGGCCGTCGGAATGGCAACGGGTTAAAGAATAATATCCTTATAAAAGTCTGAGAGGACCGGGCAGCAGATTAGGAACAAGACCTGACCTCCACTTCACCCACAGAAGAACCACTTTAGGTCAAAATGTTTCATCTGTAAAAAGGTAAAGATGGAAAAACCTCCCAGTAACAATTAGAGGAGAAAACTAAAAGCTTTGGTTACAAACAAACAGGACATGTGCCCTCCTGTAACTTGTGTTGACCCTTTGCACGTGACGTCAAATTACAGGGGGTCTCGTCCAGGGTATGAAATTAAGAAAATATTTCGGGGGCAATTAAGTGTGTATAAAAACTTTCAGAGATTAGACAGAAGAGGTTGTTTAGACTTCAGCCAGAGAAGAACAGCTTCAGGTGGCTAATGTCAAAATTATCTATAAAAGGTTGGTAAACATGGAACAACCAATTAGAGGAGGAAACTAAAAGCAAACAGGACATGTGCCCTCCTGTAACTTGTACTGACCCCGAGGAAGAGGAGAGGAGGAGGAGAAGGAGAGGAGAGGAGGAAGAGGAGAAAGAAAAGGAGAGAAGAGGAGAAAGAAGAGAAGGAAGAGGAGAGGAGGAGGAGAAGAAGAGAAGGAGGAAGAGGAGAAAGAAAAGGAGAGAAGAGGAGAAAGAAGAGAAGGAAGAGGAGAGGAGGAGGAGAAAGAAAAGGAGAGAAGAGGAGAAAGAAACGGAGAAGGAGGAGAAGAGGAGAAAGAGGAGAAGGAAGAGGAGAGGAGGAGGAGAAAGAAAAGGAGAAGGAGAAGAGGAGAGGAGGAGGAGAAAAAGAGCAGAGGAGGAAGAGGAGAAAGAAAAGGAGAGAAGAGGAGTAAGAAGAGAAGGAAGAGGAGAGGAGGAGAAGAAGAGGAGAGGAGGAAGAGGAGAGGAGGAGAAGAAGAGGAGAGGAGGAAGAGGAGAGGAGGAGAAGAAGAGGAGAAGGAGAGAAGAGGAGGAAGAGGAGGAGGAGAAAAAGAGCAGAGGAGGAAGAGGAGAAAGAAAAGGAGAGAAGAGGAGAAAGAAGAGAAGGAAGAGGAGAGGAGGAGGAGAGGAGGAGGAGAAAGAAAAGGAGAGAAGAGGAGAAAGAAACAGAGAAGGAGGAGAAGAGGAGAAAGAGGAGAAGGAAGAGGAGAGGAGGAGGAGAAAGAAAAGGAGAAGAGGAGGAAGAGGAGAAGGAGAGAAGAGGAGGAAGAGGAGAGGAAGAGGAGGAAGAGGAGGAAGAAGAGGAGAAGGAGAGAAGAGGAGGAAGATGAGAGGAGGAAGAAGAGGAGAAGGAGAGAAGAGGAGGAAGAGGAGAGGAGGAGGAGAAAGAAAAGGAGAAAGAGGAGAGGAAGAGGAGAAGGAGAAACAAAGAGGAGAAGGGGAGAAGAGGAGGAGAAGAAAGAAAAGGAGAAGGAGAGGAGAAGAGGAAGAGGAGGAAGAAAAGGAGAAGGAGGAGAAGAGGAGAGGAAGAAGATGAGAAGGAGAGGAGAAAGAAGAGAGGAGGAGGAGAAAGAAAAGGAGAAGGAGGAGAAGAGGAGAAAGAAGAGAAGGAAGAGGAGAGGAGGAGGAAGAAGAGGAGAAGGAGAGAAGAGGAGAGGAGGAGGAGAAGAAGAGGAGAAGGAGAGAAGAGGAGGAAGAGGAGAGGAGGAGGAGAAGGAGAGAAAAGGAGGAAGAGGAGAGGAGGAGGAGGAGAGAAGAGGAGGAAGAGGAGAGGAGGAAGAAGAGGAGAAGGAGAGGAGGAAGAGAGGAGAGGAGGAGAAAGAAAAGGAGAAGGAGAAGAGGAGAGGAAGAGGAGAAGGAGAAGAGGAGAGGAGGAGGAGGAGGAAGAAGAGGAGAAGGAGGAGAAGAGGAGGAAGAGGAGAGGAGGAGAAGGAGAGAAGAGGAGGAGAAGGAGGAGAAAGAAGAGGAGGAGAGGAAGAGGAGGAAGAGGAGGAGGAAGAAGAGTAGGAAGAGGATAAAGAAGAGGAGGAAGAGGAGAAGAAGAGGAGAAAGAAGAGGAGGAAGAGGAGAGGAGGAGAAGAGGAGGAAGAAGAGTAGGAAGAGGATAAAGAAGAGGAAGAAGAGGAGGAAGAAGAGTAGGGAGAGGATAAAGAAGAGGAGAAGAGGAGAAAGAAGAGGAGGAAGGAAGAGGAGGAGAAGGAGGAGGAGGTAGAGGAGAGGAGAAGGAGAGAAGAGGAGGAAGAGGAGAGGAGCAGAAAGAAAAGGAGAGAAGACGAGAAAGAAGAGGAGAAAGAAAAGGAGGAAGGAAGAGGAGGAAGAAGAGGAGGTAGAGGAGGAAGAGGAGGAGGAAGAGGAGTAGTAGTAGCGTCTCCGGAGCGGTTGCCTAGCGACTCACCCCAGCTTCTTGGTGACCTTGATGTCCTGCAGGTCGACCCCGGTGGCGGTTGCCGGGTCGATGACCCTCATGACGGCGTCGACGCTCATGGGCGCCAGCAGCCCGGAGTACTGGGACACCACCTTGGAGCTCAGCGACGTGGTGGCGCTGTTCAGCAGCGTGTCGCGGTCGCTTAGCAACACCGGACGGCTCATCGACGTCAGCACCTCCACGCCCTTGTCCACCGCCTTCTGGAACGACTCCGAGATGGTGGTGGGGTGGATGCCTGAGGATGATCGATTAATGATTATTGATCACCCTCGTTAAGTGGCTCATTAAAGGGATAGTTCAACATTTTGGCAAACTGGCCCATTGCCATAATAATCCCTATAGACTGGGGTTGTGTCCGAAATCCCTCCCTCATTCCCTCCTCCCTCCTCCCTATATAGTGAATTCAATATAGTGACTATATAGTGGACTCACTGGTCAAATAAAAAAACACTTTCGGACACTACTCCGCCGCACAGTTAATGACGTATTACGTCGCGTAATTAAAACGTTCCGACAGCGATTGTAACAGCTGGTGCAGGTACCATGGATACAACCATGGCAACGGCCGGTGTAGAGGAGTAAAGCAATATATTAAGCGGTAATATATATATATTTAAGCATCAAAGACGTTCAATCAAACCCACATAGTTTGAAACAACATTCAAAACACACACAGCCAGTGTCACAACTAAGCATAATGTCCGCTAGCTTAATGCTAACGTTAATGTAAAACACCATAGACGGGCTAACAGAAATTAGCATCGCTATCCAGAGTCTGTGGTCAGTTTATAACACTTGTTAGGAAATTTGCTCCGACGTTTGTTGTGGGAGTCTGTGGAAGCCGTGACCGGAAAACTCTGGCAGCCTGGACACATTTATTGAGGCTGCTGCACTACTGCATTTATTTGGTAGCTACACCGGTCGTTCTGGGCCGGTGTGTTAACGGCGTCGATCCGTGACCGCAATGCATGATGGGATATCTTGCTCCGGTTAGTGACCATCGGATGTTCACTACATTTCGCGGTGAATTGTGGGATAGAATCAGTGCACTATATAGTGAACATTAATAATCACTAAACATTCGGACACCACTACAAAATGGCGTGGCCACTATATAGTGCACTATATAGTGAGTAGGGGGTGATTTCGGACACAGCCTGAATCTCCTTGTTGTTTACATTCTACTTCCAGGTAGAAAACCAGCTGTAATGTGAATGAGATCAATAGCAACAAATGAGAGTTTAGCTATATATCATATTTTTCACGCCCTATTAGTCCAGTCATTTTATGAGAAAAGGTTAAACAAATTGCAACAGAAGCAAACTCAACTGATTTTGTATCCTCAACATGTCCTGAGTGAGGGAAAAAAAGCCCCGAAGAATCCCACTAGGGGAAAGTTTAGAAAAACACCCAAACATATCCCATTTATACACATATAAAAAAATGTTTTCACATGTATAGGGTAAAATTTTTAACCTTTAGATATCTCCATGAATATTACTGAGTTGATTAGGGCTGACCTCCAAAAGTCGACGATTCGACGATTCGATTCGGAGGGGTCTGATTCGACTATGAACCTCGTAGTCGAATCTAACCAAGACCGTACCATTCTGACTATAGCTATGGGGGTGCCCACGGCTGCTGAGCATAAATTGTTACATAGAATGTCTTTTTTCGTTATAAAAAGACTATTTTGATACAAAATCTGCCTACTTTCTGTTAATAAAGAGTTCAAAATTATGTGTGCGTTTAAACGGTAGTCTTAGCTTCTTACTACGTATTAATAAATCACCCACTGCAGTTGCACAATTAAATGAGCGGAGGTTTTTTTTTTTTTTTTCAAATGAGCGGAGGTGAGCAGTAGGACCGTCAAAGAAGTCACTGCAGAACACTCACGGAGTGGCAAAAAGACGAGGGGCAGAGCCGCCAAAGTTTAAAATCAAGGAAGTCTGACAGTCTAACTTTGTCAACATTTATCATGCATGACCTGACAGAACAGCAAAACATTGTGAGGATACATCTGACTTTGACCGAGTTACATTCAAGAACCTGCTTTCAGTCACGGAAAATAAATTAACTCCAGCGGTGATTTTTTTTTTTCGATGGATCAGCTGTGTTTACCGTTTCAAGTGTCAATAGATGGTTAGACAGATGATTTAGTCCCTAACACATCCTAAAGTTTGACATGTCAGAGTTTTTCAGAAGAGGAACTTGTTTTTTTTCCGATTTCCGAGTTGTCATGAACGCACCATAAGTGTCGGGAGTCACAGCTGTAATCTCGTCCCTCTGCAGCCTGTCTGTCTCTCTGCCGGTGCCGCGGTCACACTGTGTGTGTTACAGGATTGATTAACGTAATGTACGGATTGTCGAGTCCTTCTGACCTCCGTTTGTTTTGATACTACATGTTTTACCCGGTTTCTCTGTGTCCACGACCACCGCTATCCTTCATCACGTTGAGGGATGAGGGATGACTCACAGTCCGAGCAAAAGGAGCGTTGTCCAGGGCAACGTAACATAAACGCATACCCTGGCTCACAATGGCTACTAAAAAATCATTAAGTGTGGAAAATAAATAAAGGTATTTGTTTTACACCTACCATATTTTTGGGGTGTTTTAGCTCTTTTGTTTGAAACGGAAAAAGTCGCAAATTTGCTGCTATCAAAAAAAAAAAAAAAAAAAAAAAAAAAGGTTCGACGATCAGTCGACTATGGCAAAATCTGACGAATCAGATTCGACTATGAAAATCCTTAGTCGAAAACAGCCCTAGAGTTGATTACTGACATTAAGACAAACAAAAAATGTATTACAAGTTTTTTGAAATTCTTTGTTAACATGAGCCAATCTGCATACATTTGCATAATTTTGCATAAACTCCACCGTTTTGACGGCACATGTATATATGAAGTTGCTGTGGTGGTACCGGCATGGAAACTGGAATGAGTTGACTCCATCGGTCAACCGACAAGTTGACCACTTTAAATTTCAAGATGACTGCAATTTTTCAAGACAGCCACATCCTTAGTAGAGCAGGTATGACATGAGCCAACAGTGCATAATCCAATTACGTATGGCTAATTTGCATTCATACAACACCTGATCTAAACATTGAGTAGAGCAGGTGAAAATGTCTTGTTCAATCTTGTTAACATATTACAGTTAAAAAACTTAAGGAATGGAACCAATTGGGCTACCCATGAGCATTAATAGAGACGGAGCATGTCATACCTGCTCTACTAAGGATGTGGCTGTCTTGAAAAATTGCAGTCATCTTGAAATTTAAAGTGGTCAACTTGTCGGTTGACCGATGGAGTCAACTCATTCCAGTTTTCAAGCTGGTACCACCACAGCAACTTCATATATACATGTGCCGTCAAAACGGTGGAATTTTTGCAAATTTATGCAAATTTGCTCATGTTAACAAATAATTTCTAAAAACTTGTAATACATTTTTTGTTTGTCTTAATGTAAGTAATCAACTCAGTAATTTTCATGGAGATATCTAAAGGTTAAAAATTTTATCTTGTTCCCGTGAATTTTTTTTTTATATACATATAAATGGGATGTTTGGGTGTTTTTCTAAACTTTCCCCTAATGGGATTCTTCAGGGCTTTTTTTCCCTCACTCAGGACATGCTGAGGATACAAAATCAGTTGAGTTTGCTTCTGTTGCAATTTGTTTAACGTTGACCCCTTTTTTGGCCTAAAATTACTGGACTAATTGATCACCCTCGTTAAGTGGCTCATTAAAGGGATAGTTCAACATTTTAGCAAATTGGCCCATTGCCATAATAATCCCTATAGACCGAATCGCCTTGTTGTTTACATTCTACTTCCGGGTAGAAAACCAGCACGTAATTTGAATGAGATCAATAGTAACGAACGAGGGTTTAGCTATATTTGTGACCCGATCCATCAAAATGAGTCACAGTGACCCAAAATTTCAAAGTTGAGATTTTGGTATCAATGGAAAGATTAGAAAATAAGCTTTAAAATGATACCCTAGTCAGAGTCATACATTTGATGGTTTTCGAGATGTGGCCATTTGAATTATGATCTTTCACTCTCTCATTTCGTTCTAAAATCTGAGAAAATAGCAGTTAAAGTTTTTGCCAGTGACTCTGGCATCTGTTCCTGTACCACGTGATTACACGCACCCTATACGGTCCCTTGTTGTCATAGAGGCACCATTCAATGACCCTCGGAAAGCAGGGAATCTCACAATTCAGATGCTTTTTACAGCTCGTTTCTATCATAAACGGTTCAGAAGTTGTCATGTTTTGTTGACGTTTTGTAAAACATGTGCAAGCGTGTACGTTCGGTTTAGCATCGATGCTACGTTCGGTTTAGCATCGATGCTACGTTCGGTTTAGCATCGATGCTACGCTCTGTTAGCGTCGATGCTACTCGGTTTAGCATCTGTTTCTGTACCCGTCCCTTCTCGTCATAGAGGCACCATTCAATGACCGTCGGAAAGCGGAGAATCCCGCGATTCAGATGCAGTTTACAGCTCGTCTCTATCATGAACGGTTCAGGAGATATTTCATGTTTTGCACCGAAGCAACACTCATTTTCAGAGGGTTAAAGTTGCAAGTCAACTTTAATCATCATTTAGGCTACGTGCCTTTTCTCAATTATCTGGACTGTGAAACTTTGGGAGATTGTTTTTGAATGTCATTGCTTTGAAATTAGGGTAAAAAATTTTTTTTTATTTTCTATGGGTTTTCCACGTTATCAGCTGATTATCTAAAAATAGAACGTTGCGACTTCCGACTCATTTTGATGGAACGGGTCACATATCATATTTTTCACGCCCTGTCACCGTTTAGACAAATCTGAAATGATTGAAGAAACATTACTATTTCTGTGTGTGTGTTTTGTGTTGCTATGTGTTGTATTTATTCAGTTTGGGGGAATCACAGTGTCTAGAAAGCATCAGTGGCTCAGCTGACAGGAACAGCTAACGGTAGCTAAGCTAGCGGCGGTAGCTAAGCTAACAGCAGGACGTCAGCTGTTAAAACCCTCCCGTTGTGGGACACGACATGAAACTACTCCAGTTAGCTCAGTCATGTTGGAACTCAGATATCCGCTGGAGAAAATATTTTTTCATGGAGCGTTTATTGAGTCACTGAGTTATTAAAGTTAAACAGGTAGCTAACCGTTAGCCCGGCTAATCTATGATAACCATGACTAATTACAAAAATGTGCACACGTAAATAGTAATGTTTGTCCAATCATTGGTTTTATAGACTTTACAAACATCAGATTAGTCTAAACGGTGATATAGTGACATGAAAAAGTAGATAAATATAGTGAAACTCTCGTCCGTCACTATTGTTGTCATGCTGGTTTTCTACCAGGAAGTAGTTGTAAACAACAAGGAGATTCGTCCTATTGATCAAAGTCAAAGTCAAAGTCAGCTTTATTGTCAATTTGACCTATGGCTAAGCCACGCCCCCAAACAAACGCGATGAGCCAATCACAGTGCGCATAGCTAGCCCAATACACTCGGACATTCTCTGCTTCCACGTCCATTGAAATGCATTGCAGTTAGTCAGTTTAAAGGCCCTTTCACACCGCGGACGTAACGAATAAACGACACGAAATTGCGAAATATTCGCGGCCAAATATTTCGCATCAAAACCATTCACACCGGCGGCGACACGAATATGCGACAGATGTGACGATTAGATTCCAAAGTTTCGCTTTGCGACGGGTGGTTCTTCGCCTCCACGTCATGTCTTCAATCCGTTAATTATCCCTCATGTATTCGCTATGTTATGCCGCTGTTGTTACCAACTTTACTCAACACAGCAGCTCACTGTCTGATCACTGATCAATGTCTGATCACTGATCAATATCTGATCACTGCCTGACAGTATGAACACACTCTATTGCTGTTTCTCCTCCTCCTCTCCTCTCTCCTCCGAGACACAGGTTATTTACATTGTTTACATTAGCGGCCAAGCACGTGTCCATGCGCCCGCGTGCGTGCGTGCGTGCGTGCGTGCGTGCGTGCGTGCGTGCGTGCGTGCGTGTGCGTCTCTGTGTGAGTCCGTGCCCAGAGAGACGGCAGGTGAAGGGGCTGACTGGCAGAGATGAGAGCAAAGACGGTGAAACTTTTTTCCTGTGAGAGACCACAGTCTGTTGGGAAACAGCTGTGTTCTGACGTGGGGGCTGTGACGTAGCCTACGTCCTTTTCACGCTACATGTGGTTGATGCGTTTATTCGCCGGGCGAAAGCTCCGAAAAATCGACCTCACGACGAAAAAAAAATTATGTCGCATTTTCGCCGCGACACATTCGCGGTCGATGTGAACGGACTCGTGATGAAAACCAGGGTTCGAAAAAAAATACTGATGCGCGAATTATTCGCACGAAAAATACGTCTCCGGTGTGAAAGGGCCTTTAGTCAGTTAGTCCTGGTCCTGGTCCTGGTCCTGGTCCTGGTCCTGGTCTCACCTCTCTGCAGCAGCTTGGAGCAGGCGTCCAGCAGAGCTCCAGCGATCACGACCACGGAGGTGGTGCCGTCTCCGGCCTCGATGTCCTGAGCCTTGGACAGTTCCACCAGCTACACACACACACACACACACACAGTTAACTCCGTGTCACACACCACTGGGGGGAAGAAGAGTGTGTGTGTGTGTGTGTGTGTGTGTGTGTGTGTGTGTGTGTGTGTGTGTGTGTGTGTGTGTGTGTGTGTGTGTGTTACCATCTTGGCTGCAGGGTGAAGAACCTGCATCTGCTTCAGGATGGTGGCGCCGTCGTTGGTGATGGTGACGTCACCTTTCTCATCCTGGATCTGGAGAGGAGGAGGAAACAACACAACCAGGTGAGGAGGAGGAGGAGGAGAGGGGGGGGGGGGGGAGGAGGAGGAGGAGGAGGAAGAGGAGGAGGAAACAACACAACCAGGTGAGGAGGAGGAGGAGGAGAGGGGGGGGGGAGGAGGAGGAGAGGGGGGGGGGGGGAGGAAGAGAGAGGAGGAGGAAACAACACAACCAGGTGAGGAGGAGGAGGAGGAGAATGAAGAGGTTGAAGAGGTCAGAAGAGAAGGAAAATGAGGAAGAGTAAAAAGAGAAAGAGGAAGGAGGAAGGAAGAGGAAGGAAAGAAGGGAAGGATGCTTGTCATTCCCCCTCTTCTGTCAATCTCACTAGTCTATCAAATAAAGGCAAAAAAGCCACACAAAAAAAATTACAAAAAAAAAAAAAAAAAGAAGAAGAGGAGGAAGTGGAGGAAAAAAGGGAAGAGGACAGAGGAAAAGGAGGAAAAGGAGAAAAGAGGAGGAGGACAGAGGAGAAACAGGAGGAGGAAGACTAAGGAGAGAAAGAGGAAGGGGGGGGCAGAGGAGAAGGAAAATGAGGAAGAGTAAAAAGAGGAAGAAGAGGAGGACAGAGGAAAAGAAGGAGGAAAAGGAGAAAAGAGGAGGAGGACGAAAATGAGGAGGACAGAGGAGAAACAGGAGGAGGAAGAAAAGGAGAGGGAGGAGGAGGAGGACAGAAGAGAAAGAGAGGAGGAAGAGTAAGGAGGGGAAGAGGAAGAGGAGGGGGAGGACAGAGGAGAAGGAGGAGGACAGATGGGGAAAAGGAGGAAGAGGAGGAGGACAGAGGAGAAGGAAAATGAGGAAGAGTAAAAAGAGAAAGAGGAGGAGGAGGTGGAGGAAAAAAGGGAAGAGGAGGAGGACAGAGGAAAAGAAGGAGGAAAATGAGAAAAGAGGAGAAGGAAGAAAAGGAGGAGGAGGACAGAGGAGAAAGAAGAAAAGGAGGAGGAGGACAGAAGAGAAAGAGGAAGGAGAGGGGGAGGACAGAGGAGGAGGAGGAGGACAGATGGGGAAAAGAAGGAAGAGTAAAAAGAGAAAGGGGAGGAGGAAGTGGAGGAAAAAAGGGAAGAGGAGGAGGACAGAGGAAAAGAAGGAGGAAAAGAAGAGAAGGAAGAAAAGGAGAGGGAGGAGGACAGAGGAGAAAAGTAAAAAAGAGAAAGGAGGAGGAAGTGGAGGAAAAAAAGGAAGAGGAGGAGGAAAGAGGAAAAGGAGAAAGAGGAGAAGGAAGAAAAGGTTGGAGGAGGACAGAAGAGAAAGAGGAGGAGGAGAAGGAGAGAGACTTATCACTCACCATCTTGTCCATCCCTTTGGGTCCCAGACTGGTTCTGATGGCGTCGGCCACAGCTGTTGTTAAGGACACACACACACACCTCATCAGTAACCATGGCAACGTGTTTTTATTTTTTTTACAGCAACAAATCTTCTTCAGTGCTAACACCTAAACCACCTGGTCCTGGTCTTAGTTCCTATAATATTCTCTCTATATATATATATTATTTATAATCCAATTATCATAATCTTTAAACTCAGCAGCAGCAGAGCTAACAGCTAACAGCTAACTGCTAACAGCTAACGGCTAATGGCTAACAGAGGTTCTGTTGAGTCATGATGAAAACAGAACCGAACCGAACCGGATGTGTCAGAACCTCAGCTCCTTATTTTTTTTTTTACACAACTTTATTGACAACAAGAGTATACCTCAGCTCCTTATAAGGAGTTAGCTAGCTAGCTACCGGGCGGAAGTAGCCTAAGTTAAACCACTTTCTGCAGAGTCAGTGAGTGGACCGTTAATGTGCAGAATAAAAAAAATATATAAACATGCAGATTCACTTTCACAGTTGTATTTATTATTGCATGTATAAAGTTCTGTGCTCTCAGTCAGAACCAGAACCGGGTCAGACTGTTTGGAGAGTTTTAGAGGCAGTTCCCTCCCGGCCGCGATATTTTTTCCCCCAGGATGGTAGGGGAAGGTCCTGCCTTTTTTGCCCCTGATTGGCTAGATGAGCTCCCTCCGATTGGTTGTTTGATTTGGCCGCGAAACGTCATCTCACAACAGTACTGCAAGTAAACTGACATACGTGCAAACCTTAAAATGCCATTGTCAGTGACGCCTTGGCGTAGCGGTTTACGTTTTCACTTGCGGTGCGGCAGAGTCGAGTTCGATCCCCGTTAGTTTCACATTCCGATAAATTGATTTTTTAAATTTATATTCCAGGTTTACATGTTGAATTTGAGTGAGAAGTGCAATTGTGCCATTGATTAGGTTTCGGCAATGAAGAAAGGCAAGGCAATTTTATTAGTATAGCCCGTTTTTACCTCAAAGGGCTTTACATCCCATCATAACAACATCCTCTGTCCTTAGACCCTCACATCCACTGAGGAAAAACTCCATGGAAAACCCTTTAACAGGGAAAACCAGGAGAAAGCTCAGGGTGAGCAACAGAGGAGGGATCCCTCACCCAGGACAGAGATGTTGTTACAGACAAGAAAACAGTTTACAGTTTATTATGACACAGAATGGTGACGTCAGAGGAGGCGCGTGGCGTCTTAATCTTAATTTCTGCATTTTTGACGTCATTATTTAAACTGCAGCAGAGCTAACGGCTAACAGCTAACAGCTAACAGAGGTTCTGCTTAGTCATGTCATGCAAACAGAACCGAGCCGAACCGAACCGGATGTGTCAGAACCTCAGCTCCTTATAAGGAGAACCGGAAGTGATTTACTACTTTCTGCAGAGTCAGAGTGGACCGTTAATGTGCAGAATAATAAAAATAAATATATAAACATGCAGATTCACTTTCACAGTCGTATTTATTATTGCATGTATAAAGTTCAGAACCGGGTCAGACTGTTTGGTTTAGTTTTAGAGGCGGTTCCCTCCCTCCTGGACCGGCCCAACCCAGCCCAGCCCCCCGGTGATGGAGCCCCTGAACCCGGGGATGAGGCTGCGTGGCCCGGCCGGTCCGGTCCGGTCCGGTCCGGTCCGGTTCGGTTAACTCACCTTTGGCAGCAGAGATGTTGCTGAAGCGGATCTGGGCCGGCTTGTCCCGGTCCACATAGGCGCCTCCTTTGTGTCTGCCTCCAGCGACGGAGAGTTTCGGTGCCATCATCGCTTCTGGCATCTTTTATCTTTTATCTTTTAAAGATCTTTTAGACTTAACAACAATAACCGGCGGGATATGTCAGGATGAGTGTTCCGGACGGGACCGACGAGTCCGGGCAGCGGCAGCGCGGAGGTTCTGGTCCGGATGGGCTCGGATAAGAAGCCGGTTTAGAAGCTTCTAGAGCCGCGAGCTGAGCTGAGCGGAGAGAAGGACCCGGCGCGAGGAGATGACGTCACAAGACGGGACGAGACGATCGCCGAGCGCAGGCTGTTATTCACCCTCTGCTTTATCCTACTGGTCTACATTTGTTGGAAATAATAATTGGGAAAAAGTCTGGCTACTACCTAATAAGTTTTTTTTAACCAACAAGGTCAAAGAGATTTCATTTAAAATGCTTCATAGATTTTACCCAACTAATCATTATATACAAAGGCTTAAGAAGGACATTGATGTGAACTGTACCCACTGTATCTCTGTTAACGAAACCTTGGTTCATTTATTTTGGTCTGGCCCACACACCAGACAACTTTGGAGCAGACTGGCACGCTTTATCACTGATCATATTTATCCCCAGTTTAATTTATGCTGGTTTGGCTACACTGAATATGATAAAAAACTAAGTTCTCAGTTTTATATGATTCATTTGTTAATTATTTTATCCAAATTTTATATACATAAGTCTAAATTTTCTGGTAAGAAGCCAAACTTCTTGGAACTGTCTGCATATATTGGTCAATATATCTCCTCCCTCTGTGATTGTGAGAATAAAAAAGCTGTTAAAACGTATGATCTTTGTAAGCTTTACAAAATATTTATTTAAGTTTATGTTTTTTCTGTCTTGCTGTCATCCCCTGGCGTATTTATGATTGTTTGGTTGTGTATTAATGTTGTATACACTTATTTCATCTAACTGTATTCAGTCCTGTGTATACTCTTGTTGTAAATAAAGTTGTTAAAAAAAATAAAAAAAAAGAGCGCAGGCTGTTATTCATCTGTTTTGGAAATGTGAATATACCTTCTTTTTACAGTCTATGGAAAATACCCGTAAACTGTGGCAAGATATTTGTAGATTCATTTTAGATCATATGTGCTGTGATTTTGAGCTCCTCTGGCAAAATGTCCTTTTTGGATTCATAAAGAGTGACGCTCCAGCTGAAAAAGAATATTTTTTAATTAATCTCATTTTAATTCTTGCAAAGTTTTATATCCACAAGTGTAAATTTGCCAAGGTAAAACCCATTTTTTGTGTTTTCATGAAATAACTGGAGGTGTATTTCAAGTCAGTTTCCTCTGCTAATAACAAGAAAGCTATCAAAACTATAAATCTGTGCTCCCACTTTAATATCTTTAATTCAATTTAATTTCCATTGCTCATATCCCCTGGTGTGTCTTACTTTTTTTCTTCTCCTTTTTATTTTATTTTTATTTTTTTTACTATTATTTATTTCTATTTATGTATGTATTTATTTTATTGTCACGTCTATTTGTTATCCAATTGTTATTAATATGATGCTCATCATATGAATTTATGCACTGTTTGTGTATTTTGTAAAACAATAATAAAGTTGTTTAAAAAAAAATTAACTCAAACCTGTCACGTCCAGTAGTGGACAGTAACGGAGTAAATTTACTTGAGTACTGTACTTATCTCGAGATAACAAAGACCGTTTTCTCGTGATAATGAAATAATCATAGAATGTGTGGTTGACATGGTTGCCTAGCAACATGTTTCCCCGGTGCAATCGCTTCTGCTTACGGGGAAGTAGCAGCTGGTTAGCCGCTGTATGTTCGTAGCAGGGGGCTACTAAAGAGGAACTAAACCCCTAAACCACTTTTTTCTGCTGAAAACAAATGTATTTGGGTATAAGGTAGTGTTGTCAGTTGATTCTGGTCCAACTTTTGACATTTTAGTCAAAATATTTCAATTTGGTGTATTTTGTAGTAAAAATGTAGAGTGACTGCCCTCTATGGGTTGAAACATGGCTATTACAATCAAATGTTTCTATTGGCTGAGATGGAGGCAGATGACGGTTTGGAGGTAGCTTTCGTCACCGGCCACTAGCTCCCCGACCAATCAGCACCGGCTGCTGCCTGCTGCTAACGGTTGCTAGGCGCTCTAGCTGCTCTGCTGCGGCTAACGGCTGCTAACAGCTGCCTGAATGGGAATCGTTAGTGCGGCCGGCGCTAACGAGCCGTTAACGAGTTAACGAGCCGGCGGATCAGCTGTAGATGCTGTGTCACGGCTCTGGCGTCCTCTCCTAGTAGTGTCGCGCTACTAGTGCTGTTAGAGTAGCTCGTTAGTAGCTCGTTAGTAGCTTGTTAGCGCTAGCAGAAGTGTCGATGTGTGTTTATTACTTTTTTTTCTCTTTTGTGTGATTTCGCGGGTGTGAATGGGGCGCAGGGGGGAGACCACATTAAACCACATTAGACCACGCCCATAATCAAGGCATTTTTTGAATTTCAAGCTTAGAGCACGTCATCCAAAACTGAGGGGTTTAGTTCCCCTTTAACTGACTCGCCGCTCTGTGTGTGTGTCGCGGTGATAATTTAACCGTGAAAAGTAGGCTACAACACACACAACATAACGTTACAGCCGCAGTGTTGTGAGTGAATCATGTCGGGACAACCAGGCTTCATGAACCCGCTCCACAGACCCCGGTGCCCGGCCGTAGGTGGCTCACACACCCGGGGAAGGACATCCTGGCAGTGAGGGTGTGTGAGCCCGGCCGCCGCCGCCGCTGGGGGCGGAGAGTAAGAGTAAGAGTAAGAGTAAGTTGCTAGGCAACCACGTCAACCACACATTCTATGATTATTTCATTATCACGAGAAAACGGTCTTTGTTATCTCGAGATAACGAAATAAATTAATTCGTTATCACGAGAAAACAGACTTTGTTATCTCGAGATAACGAAATAATAAGTCGTTATCACGAGAAAACGATAATAAAAAAAATGTATACGGACTTGGCCCTTTAGGGCTTCCGTAGGTATGAGACACTAAGAAAGTTAGAAAAATGATTTCTCAGGTCAATCCAAAAATCATGCACAACACAACATTCGTAAAATACATGAGCAATAGATTCCTCTACATCACAGAAGACACATTGTTCACATCCATAAACTTAGATAGGAATGCATTACAAGGGTAAATTTTGTGCAAGATTTTAAAATGTATTTCTTTGACCTTATTAGAGATACAAAACTTTTAAGGCAGGAGTCATGCTTTTTTCCATTTAACATCATAAATTAACTCATCCCAGAAGAATTTTCCCCTTATATTATATTTCCTTCACTTTGGGCTAGGCAGCACCGAGCGGATCGGGGGTTGATTGGTTCAGTCTGGGCTGAGGCGGAGCTGCTGGTTGATGTAGCAACATGCTAACAAACATGCTAACAGACTGACCGGGGAGCTGTGTTTCTGTGTTTCTACTCTCTACGTCAGACTATTGGGTGAATTAAGCGCTGATTCTCTACACGGTGGGTTTTATTTATCTGATCTGGTTCATCAGCCAATCACTGCTCTGACTGGTAGCTTCAACTTCCGCTGTCTTAGCCGCGTTAGCCGAGCTAGCTTAGCATCCTCATGCATGGGAGTCACGCTGCTGCTGCAGCAGCTGCAGGGGAGGAAACTGACTAAACAGGCTGTCACTGTGACTCTCTCTGGAGGTTTTGTGATATTTTGCTTCCTAAACATGTCTTCTTTCAAACTAGTGGCAATAAAACATTAATAACACACAATTAGTTGTTTAATTTACTTCATTTTGCCTGATTGCGTCAGTAAATTCCTCATAAATTCACTAAAAGTTGATACTTTTAGCACAGCTGTACTATTGATTTGAAATTGAAAGGCTTTATTGTCATTATACATCAGTACAACGAAATTATGTTGCTACTCCACTTGGTATACAATCAATAAATAGTAAAATACCGGTAGTAAAAGCAATAAAACAATAACTAGATACTACACTGTATGGGTGTGGTGTAGTTGTGTTCATTTCATATGAATAACTTGATGCTGTGTTGTTCAGTGATCAGTCATGTGTTTAGGATGTCTATTGCTAATGGTTTGATTAGGTGTTGTGTTTGTAAATATCAGTTTCAGATAAAAATGCATGGGATTTCACAATACACAACTTTAAGGCGGTTTTCTCTCAAAAAGGAGTTTTTCTTACACACCAAGATATGAAATACCCATTTCCCTTTTTACAGACCGGTTTATTGATATGTCGTTCATAGCCGGGTTTAAAGTACATTTTATAAAATGTTTTTAATGACTGTAGATGGTAGCCTATTTCCTGATGGCAATAAAGTACTATCTATCTATCTATCTATCTATCTATCTATCTATCTATGTATGGACGTAGCCACAATCCCTTCTGTAAAAGGTTTCTTGTGGAATGTATCAACAAAATGAAACCAAGCTTTTGAATCTGGCATCATCATCCAATGTTGGTGATTCTGTTCTTGGTGGTAGCCTATATGCAAATTAGCGCATATTTAATGAGTTAGGGCCTCATTTGCATATAGAAACATAAAATTCAGAAGACTTGCAATACATTTTTTCTTAGTTTTTATTCACATAACAAACTGGGAAAGTTTCATAGTGATGTCTATTAAAATATCTTTTTTTTTTCTATTCACCGAGGCTGTCTCGCCTTAAGTAGCCTACTAATAGTCAGGTGCAAATATGACTTGACCCCAAAAAAATTCTAACAAAAGGTTTCTCAGCTGTTTTTTATAGTATTAGATGACCTTAATAACATACTAAAAGTTTACCAAAGTTTGACCACTAGAAAGGTGTTATTTTCAAGATGGCGTCCAAGATGGATAGGAAGCCTGGGGAGACACCACAGGTGAATAGGGTAAAATTTTTAATTAACAGATATCACCATGAAACTTCCCAAGTTTATCACTTACATTAAGACAAATATTTTTTGTATTACAAGTTTTGTCAAATTGTATGTTTAAATATGTAAATGAGGCAATATCTCATTAAATATGCGCTAATTTGCATACATTTCCAGAACCGAAAACTGAGCAATGGATAAAGCCACTTTCAAAATTATTGTTTTATTTTGTTGACATACTAGAGTCAGAAGTTTTTACAGAGGGGATTTTGGATATCTCTTTTTATCACTCTGTAAATGAGAAAATACTATCACCAGGCCTAAAAATTCAAATATCGCCATGTTTTTAGGAGTAAAATGTTGTATAAATCAGGCTATGAATGATATATCAACAAACCCCCTATAATACGACATGTGTACCACATTACACATACATAGGGTTGCAAAGGGGCGGAAAATTTCCAGTAAATTTCCGGAAACTTTCCATGGAAAGTTAAACTGGGGAATTTTGGAAAAACTTTCCATGGGAATTATGGGAATTTATGGGAATTAACTAGAAATTGGGGGTAATTTAAACAAGCTGTATCATATCCAAACATATATATATATGTAAGTATTTTGTTTTGTCATAAGCAGACATCCGTGCAAAATAATACAATTAAAAGGACTTTATCAAGTTTTAATTCTTGTTTGAACAATCAGTTCTTTTACTGAACAACAAAAACATGATGAATGTTGAGCATGTGCACGTAGGGGGCGTGGCCTCAGTAGCCCTGCAATAAGCAGTGTGCTGTGTGCATGTGATGGAGGAATAGCATTGATATTCAAGTGCACTTGCATTAAATCTGGTTGTTTTAGCCAAGATTATGCTACAATATGTTTTCCCCAACTATATTTAAGTTCTCTGTTAAGGGCCAACCTTCAATTTTTGTAAATTTCTGATTTATTCCCGTTTATTCCCATATATTCCCGTTTATTCCTATATATTCCCGTTAATTCCTATATATTCCCGTTAATTCCCATATATTCCCGTTTATTCCCATATATTCCAGTTTATTCCCATATATTCCCGTTAATTCCCATGGAAAATTCCCAACTTTGAAAGTTCCCGTAATTTTGCAACCCTACACATACATTACAAACCGCACATTTGTGTATATTTATATGAAATGTGAATAACAGGAACCAGTAAATGTTGATGTTGATGTGTGTGTGTGTGTGTGTGTGTGTGTGTGTGTGTGTGTGTGTGTGTGTGTGTGTGTTTACTGTGTGTGTGTGTGTGTGTGTGTGTGTGTGTGTGTGTGTGTGTGTGTGTGTGTGTGTGTAGCCATGCTGCCCCTGAAGGAGAAGGACCGGCCGGTGGTCCAGAAGCTGCTGTCTGCCGGCTGCTGCTCCCGCTGCATCCTGCGCTTCTGCTGCGTGCGAGTCCAGGCCGCCTACAGACGACCGCCACAGGTCGGTCGGTTTTCTGCCGGTTTTCTCTATTTTTAGTCTTTAGCATTTTTAACATTTATCTGCACACAAATACTGTAGGAGCCTAGAAATGAACATACTCCATTATAAAGTGAACTTAAACCCTCTATGGTACCATGTTGCCCTCAGGCAGCAACATACCACTTTCTGGCCTGTCACATCTCCACAATTCATCCCATTTAATGCTGTAATACTTTAAAAAAGAGAGGAGACCTTAGAGAACCAATAACAATGCTTTAATTTATCACATGACTTTCAAGAAGCCACTGAAACCCTTTTTTACAGACTTTTTCAAAGGAAACAGGTTTGCCATTTTGCTCCACTAAAACGGTCTGAAAACATACAGTAACTTCCTGGAAAAAAATATATTTACACTAATAGATTAGTAAAGTTTAATTTTTAATAGTTCCATGCAATTTATTTACTTATTAAATAATGGAAACTTGTTAAAATGCACCTGTTGCCCCAAAGCAACAACGTACCATTATAGAAAACTGCAATGTTGCCTTGAGGCGACAGTGGACCATTATGGAATCAAAATTGCATTATGAGACTATGGTAGTGTGTGTTTAGGTGTAAATATAATGTTCAAAAACATATAATTCATCATAATTTAGTTTTTATCCTTAATAAATTAGATATTGGATGCAGTAAAGTAAACATCAGGCTGTTATGATGATGATGAGGAAGATGAGAATGAGAATGTGGACGAGGATGAGGCCAGTGAAGGTGAAAGTCTACAGAGACTGGTGTTTCTAATACAGTAGATGATGAACCGTAAATTATGGTACAATGTTGCCTACAGGCAAGACATCCCAAAAACTTCCAGAAATAAATAATTTTTTATATTGAAACATAAAAACACTCCAAACATTTTTTCCCCACTGGCATCATAATGCAGCGGACCATAGAGGGTTAAACCCTTTTCAAAACCTGGACTCTCTGTATGTAAAAAAAGGCGAACAAATGCACATTGCACAATATTAAAAAAAAAAAAAAAATTCAAAAAGAAAAATCGATTTTTGAAAAAGAAATCGATTTAAAAATCGTCAAAAAAGATATCGCGATATTTATGTGAATCGATTTTTTTCTCCCACCCCTAATGATGATGCGTTCAGGGTCAACTCGGTCCACCGGCCGCTCTCCGACCCGTTACCCATGATGCTTTGTGTCTCGACAGGAAACGCTGAAGGAACTTAAAGCTTTCATCGGCCCCGGTGAGGCTAACACTGAGGCTCCAGACGCAGCAGCAGAGTCCACAGGAGGAAACTACAGTTCCCATGATGCACCTGGACCAGAGGCTGCTAAGGAGGAGGAGGAGCAGCAGGAGGAGAAGAAGGAGCAGGAGCAGGAGCAGGAGCAGGAGGAGGAGGAGGAGCAGGAGCAGGAGCAGGAAGAGGAGCAGGAGGAGCCGCCGAGCAAACGGGTCAAAGTGGAGGAGCAGAGTGTGTGTGTGGTGTGTTTAGGGATCCTGCAGGAGTTCTGTGGCCCAACGCAGGCGATGAAGGTGAGAGGAGGAGGAGGAGGAGGAGGAGGGGGGGGGGGGGGGGGGGGAGGAAGGAGGGGGAGGAGGAGGAAGGAAGGAGGGGGAGGAGAGGAAGGAGGGGGAGGAGGAGGAAGGAAGGAGGGGGAGGAGGAGGAGGAGGAGGAGGAGAGGGGGAGGGGGGGGGGGTTGGGGGGGGGAGGAGGGGGAGGAGGAGGGAGGAGGAGGAGGAGGAGGAGGAGGAGGAGAGGGGGAGGGGGGGGGTTGGGGGGGGGAGGAGGGGGAGGAGGAGGAGGGAGGAGGAGGAGGGGGGGGGGGGGAGGAAGGAAGGAGGAGGTAGAGGAAGGAGAGGAGGGAGGAGGAGGAGGGAGAGGGAGAAGTGAGAGGAGGAAGAGGGGGAGGAGGAGGAAGGAGGAAGAGGAGGGAGAGGGGAGGAGGATGGGGGAGAAGGAGGAGGAGGAGGGAGAGGAGAAATAAGGAGGGAGGAGGAGGGAGAGGGAGGAAGAAGAGGAGGAAGTAGAAGGAAGGAGGAGGTGGAGGAAGGAGGAGTAAGGAGGGAGGAGGAGGGAGGAGGAGGAGGAGGAGGAAGAGGAGGAGTAGGAGGAGGAGGAGGGGGAGGAAGGCGGAGGAGGAGGAGGAGGGAGAGGGAGGAGGAGAGAGGAGGAGGAGGAGGGAGGGAGGAAGAGGAGGAGGGAGGAGGAGGAGGGAGAGGAGAAATAAGGAAGGAGGAGGAGGGAGGAGGGAGGAGGAAGAGGAGGAGGAGGGAGGGAAGAGGAGGAGGGAGAGGAGGAGGAAGGAGGAGAAATTTAAATGTCACAATGTGCATATTATAACAGCTGTTTTTTCAATGTGTGTGTGTGTGTGTGTGTGTGTGTGTGTGTGTGTTTCCACAGATCGCTGACACGGTGAAGGCAAAAAAGTACGAGTTCGATTCCCTGGTGCTGTCGGTGTCTCTGCCGCCTCAGCTGTGTGTCCGCGAGGTCGGTGTGTGTGTGTGTGTGTGTGTGTGTTGATCTGTCAACCATCTTTCTTTCATTGATCTGTGATGTCATAATGTGACATCATGTGTGTGTGTGTGTTGCTGCAGTTCTCCTGTTGGCTCCACGTCAAGAAGGAAGTCAGGTAAACCAATCAATCAATCAATCAATCAATCAATCAATCAATCAATCAATCAATCAATCAACCAATCAGTCAATCAGTCAGTCAATCAATCAATCAATCAATCAATCAATCAATCAACCAATCAATCAATCAATCAATCAATCAATCAATCAATCAATCAATCAATCAATCAATCAATCAATCAATCAACCAATCAATCAATCAATCAATCAATCAATCAATCAATCAATCAACCAATCAGTCAATCAGTCAGTCAATCAATCAATCAATCAATCAATCAATCAATCAATCAATCAATCAATCAACCAATCAACCAATCAATCAATCAATCAATCAATCAATCAATCAATCAATCAATCAATCAATCGAGTGTTGTGTAGTGTTGTGTAGTGTGTAGGGTTGCAAAGGAGTGGAAAAATTCCTGTACATTTTTCGGTAAATTTCCAGAAACTTTCCATGGGAAGTTAAACTGGGGAATTTTGGAAATATTCCAAATTGGAAACTTCCTATGGGAATTATTGGGAATTTATAGGAATTAACTGGAAATTGGGGGTAATTTAAACAAACAATCATATCTAGGGTTACAAAGGGGCGGAAAATTTCCAGTAAATTTCCAGAAACTTTCCATGGGAAGTTAAGCTGGGGAATTTTGGAAATATTCCAAATTCCAATTAATTAAAAAACTAAAAAACATGATATTTCAACAGATTTATTAGTGAGTAGAACTTTATCAAGTTTTAATTCTTGTATGAGCAATCAATTATTTTACTGAACAACAAAAACATGAATGTTGAGTAAAATGTTACCTCCCCCCCCCTAAATTCCCTGTTAAGGGCCAACCTTCAATTTTGTAAATTTCGGATTTATTCCCGTTTATTCCCATATATTCCCATTAATTCCCATATATTCCCGTTAATTCCCATATATTCCCATTAATTCCCATATATTCCCATTAATTCCCATATATTCCCATTAATTTCCCATATATTCCCGTTAATTCCCATATATTCCCATTAATTCCCATATATTCCCATTAATTTCCCATATATTCCCATTAATTCCCATATATTCCCATTAATTCCCATATATTCCCGTTAATTCCCATTAATTCCCATATATTCCCATTAATTCCCATATATTCCTGTTAATTCCCATGGAAAGTTTCCAACTTTGAAAATTCCCAGAAATGTTGCAAGCGTAGTGGTGTGTGTAGTGTAGTGTGTGTAGTGAAGTCACGTGTGTGTGTGTGTGTGTCCTCAGAGAGAAGAGCCAGGTGCTGGATAAGGATGATGTCATCCAGGTGAAGGAGGCCTTCAAGTGGATCATGCAGGGGCTGGTCGCCAAGGAGCTGGGGGGCGTCGCCGTGGTGACCAAGGTAGGTGGGAGGGGCCATGGTGACACACAGGGGCTGTGTAAATCTCCCCCTATCACGGATGTAGTTCACTAACTATATAGTGTGTTCGCCATTTTGTAGTGTTGTTCGAATTCTCCGCGATTAATTTCATCCACTATGTAGTGGATGACAAAACACCCACAATGCACCGCGACATTGAGTGAACAAGCGATGTACACTACTTTCTACTCCCGTATCCCACAATGCAATGCGGTCGTGTTTTGCCAGAGAAGAAGAGGAAGCTAATTAGCATGTTAGCTACGATTTATTTAGGCAATTTACCAATAAACTCCTCAGACGTATTTGCCTTGGCTCCGTTTGCCTGAGCAGCAGGAGTTGGGCAGCAGCATCCCAACATTAACAGGCAGCATTAAATCAATCTAATTAAGAAACTGTAGTAGAATGTAGTAAATACGATCTGACGAGCTAAGCTAATAGCCACAGAGCCGCTAACGGCTCACGGTCGGGACACACAACAGTAGTCCACCAAACCAAACCTCCGATATTTCAACAGTTTATTGTCCGAGTAACACAACCACACAGAATCACATCCTCAAATGTTCCCGCAAGTGTCTGGTTTTTATTATTTTATTTTAATGTGTCCGGTTTGTTTCATACATCCATGGTTTGTTTACATGATTCTCTAATTATATTATAGCGAACAATGGAACTGTGTATTTCTTTTCCACATAAAACCTCTTATAGGCCGTGAAAATAGGCCGTTTCTTTGGGTCTGTTCACAACACTGTATGTTGTAAATCTCTGGGCAGGGCTATTATGGGCTGGCGTTGCTAACGGGAGGAGTGCAGAGAGTCTTCTACTGCAATTAAAGTACTTAGGGGCTATTTGGAGATCATACAACCCCACTTTAAAAAAAAATGCTACTATCCCTTTAATGTTTCAATCTACATTTTGTAATAAACAAATTATAAGTATAATTTGATACACACACATAATTTGATATGACCAAGACACCTAAAAACAAAAACAGTTTATTGTCCGAGTAACACAACCACACAGAATCACATCCTCTAATGTTCCCGCAAGGGTCTGGTTTTTATTTGTATGTGTCCGGTTTGTTTCATACATCCATGGTTTGTTTACATGATTCTCGCTGTCTGCTTCCGTCACAGCAACACCTGGCGCATCAGCTGACGCAACCACGTCCAGAAAATTACCGTCTAGTGTCTGAATTCCCCTCCCGTCGTTCTCTACATCGTGTACATGATGTAGTGGATAGGGAGTGAGTGGATGATTTCGAACACAGCCCTAGACACACTGACAGAGAGGAGGAGCTAATAGTGTGTGTGTGTGTGTGTGTGTCTGTGTGTGTGTCTGTGTGTGTGTGTGTGTGTGTGTGTGTGTGTGTGTGTGTGTGTGTGTGTGTGTGTGTTTGCAGAGTGCGTTCGAGGTCGGCGTGGAGTTCACACACTCGGCCTCAGACTCAGACTGTCACTTCCTGTGAGTATCAACACACACGTCACCGCCCGATTTGCATCAGCTACGTACGGCAGTATGGAGCCATTTCCCTGACATTAAAAGTTGGCATTGAAAACAGAATTTGGCATTGTAATAAAAGTTGTATTGACACTGAAAAAAAGTTGTATCGGCATTGAAAAATGTTGGAACACAGGCATAAAAAATACAATATTTAAATTGGATTTTTAAAAATATATTATCATGTAGTTTTCAATGTCAGTCTTCAGATTTCTTCTCCATGCGTCCCTAGCCCCTCCCCTCAGACCCCCCCCCATCCACGACAAAACCCTGACAGTAACTTGGCATTGAAAAAAAAGAACATTGAAACAGAAAAAAATAAAACTGAAAACCAGTGAGACTGGGGGAAAATGCAGTGTAAAAAAACACACTGAATAAGATGGACATGGTGAAAAAATCTGAAGACTGACATTGAAAATTACATGATAATATCTATTTTTAAAAAAATCCAAATTAAATATTGTATTTTTTATGCCTGTGTTCCAACATTATTCAATGCCGATACTTGTTTCAGTGTCAATACAACTTTTATTACAATGCCAAATTCTGTTTTCAATGCCAACTTTTAATGTCAGGGAAATGGCTTCATACGGCAACTCCACTTGGACAAACTTAGTTGAATTGACTTAGGATCACTGCCCTGTGTGCGTCGCCACGGTTTATCCTTTTATTTAGAAAATAAAAACTTTATTAGTAATGTAAACTGAGGGTTGGTTGAGGTGGTCTGGATCTTGATGCTCAGAAAACAGGAACAGAGGTAGAGACTTTTAGTGTTTACTCTCGTCTTTTCTCGTCGGCCTCATCACCATGACAACCACACACAATCACTATACCACAACACGGCTGTCTTGTGACGGACGTCCGCGTTCGTTTTTTTTTTTGTTTTAAATCATTTTCACAGCACCGTATTTTAAATGTACAGAACTTTAAGCAGACTTCCGCTTGTACACAAATCAAGCAGCGCCCAAATGAAGTTTGTCCAAGAGGAGTTGCCGTAGACAGCGGTCCAAGATGGCGGCCGGTCTGCGCAGGATTGTCAGGATTGGTTTCTACTTCCTGTTTGACCTTTGACCTCACACACCTCCTCCTCCCTCTTCATCTCTTCCTCTCCCTCCCTCTTCATCCTCCTCCTCCTCCTCCTCCTCCTCCTCCTCCTCCTCCTCTCTCCTCCTCCTCCTCCTCCTCCTCCTCTCCTCCTCTCCTCTCCTCCTCCTCTTCCTCCTCCTCCTCTTCCTCTCTCCTCTCCTCCTCCTCCTCTCTTCTTCCTCCTCCTCCTCTCCACCTCCTCCTCCTCTCTTCCTCTCCTCCTCCTCCTCCTCCTCCTCTCCTCTCTCCTCCTCTTCCTCCTCTCTTCCTCCTCCTCTCTCCTCCTCCTCCTCTTCCTCCTCCTCCTCCTCCTCTCCTCCTCCTCCTCCTCCTCTCTCCTCCTCCTCCTCTTCCTCCTCCTCCTCCTCCTCTCTCCTCCTCCTCCTCTTCCTCTCTCCTCCTCCTCCTTCCTCCTCCTCCTCCTCCTCTCTCCTCCTCCTCCTCCTCCTCCTCCTCCTCCTCCTCCTCTCCTCCTCCTCCTCCTCCTCCTCCTCCTCTTCCTCCTCCTCCTCCTCCTCCTCTTCCTCTCTCTCTCTCCTCCTCCTCTCTGTCCTTCCTCCTCTTCCTCCTCCTCCTCCTCCTCCTCCTCCTCCTCCTCCTCCTCTCCTCTCTCCTCTCTCCTTCCTCCTCCTCCTCTCCTCTCCTCCTCCTCCTCCTCCTCCTCCTCCTCTTCCTCTCCTCCTCCTCCTCCTCTCCTCTCCTCCTCCTCTCCTCTCTCTCTCCTCCTCCTCCTCCTCCTCTCCTCCTCCTCCTCTCCTCTCCTCCTCCTCCTCCTCCTCCTCAGAGCCTCCACGTGTCCCGACTGCTTCAAACCCACCAAGAACAAACAGGTGAGGACGTTCTTCATCTTCATCATCATCATCATATGTGTGTGTGTGTGAGGTGACGGTGACCAGACTTTGTGTTCCTGTGTGTGTGTGTGTGTGTGTGTGTGTTCCTGTGTGTGTGTGTGTGTGTGTGTTCCTGTGTGTGTGTGTGTGTGTTCCTGTGTGTGTGTGTGTGTGTGTGTAGTCGGTGTTCACCAGGATGGCCGTGGTCAAAGCTCTGGAGAACGTCAGTGAAGAGAAGTTCCTCAGGTCAGTGACGTAACCATAGCAACACGCGTTGTTTCTGCTCCGGTCAGAAGGTGTCTCCCCTCCCGTTTCCATGGCGATCTGCCCCGTTAGAGAGGAGGAGGAAGAAGCTCGTATGTGGAAGTAGAGACTGATGACTTGTATCATCAGAACAGACACGTCCTGTGGTTTCAGCCTCCATTCATATTTAACGGGGGGGGGGGCATACCTGACAGGGTTATCGTACACTCTGATATACATAATCCGATGAGTTAGTCAGTTTATCGTTTTCAAAATTCAAGAAAAAAACTGGTGTTTTTAGTCTAAGTTCTGCCTGGTGTTGCTAAAATGCATTAAAATCCAAATATAGAAACACGGTATTTCAAATTAATGTTTTTATTTTTATTTATTTATTTATTGGTTTATTTGGAATGGGACCTCACATATTCATGAACATACAAAAAAAAACAATTAATTGCTGTAAATATGTCGGATTTAGCTGGAAAGCTAATTTCCATCCGCGGTCCCATGGTACATAATTAAATAAAATTACACTCAGACATTTAAAACGATAGACAATTAACCTCCATAGGGTGTTTAGCAGCAGTTACAATTACAATGTTGCAAATTACTCAGCAGGTGGCAATGCTAGGCGACGCATTGCCACCTGCAGAGAAAGAAAAGAGAAAAAAGAGAAAAAAAATAAAACAAAATAAATAAAAATAAATAGATAATAATGCAGGTGACAATGCTAGGCGACGCATTGCCACCTGCAGAGAAAGAAAAGAGAAAAAAAATAAAACAAAATAAATAAAAATAAATAGATAATAATGCAGGTGACAATGCTAGGCGACGCATTGCCACTTGCAGGGAAAGAAAAATAAATAAATAGATAATGAACAAGAACCAATAATAATAATAGAGAAATAGAAATAGAGAAATAGAAGAAAGTATACTTTTCTTTTTTGGCCTTTCACGCCTTTATTTGATAGGATAGTTGAGAGACACAGGAAATGGGAGCAAAGACGGTTTATAAACCAAGACCCCCCATGACGAGTCAGCTTCCTGTATGCATGGAGACTAGCGGCAGCCTTGAGTGTATTGACTCCAATGGGAAAATTGAACGTGAACACAGATTATGGTCGATCCTTTCGCCCCACAGTCACTGAAGTAAATTTTGGACTCATTTTTCAAAAGCCACATCTCTTCACACACACGTTCACAGAACGAGGTGGGGTGACGGTTGCCCACGTCCATTTAGGAGACACGCATAGGGATAGGGCCACTCGACGCGGGAATCTAACCGGGGTCGCCTGCAGTGACGACTATAGGACGAATCTCCTTGTTGTTTACAACTACTTCCTGGTAGAAAACCAGCATGAGAACAATAGTGACGGACGAGAGTTTCACTATATATATCTACTTTTTCATGTTACTATATCACCGTTTAGACTAATCTGATGTTTGTAAAGTCTATAAAACCAATGATTGGACAGACATTACTATTTACGTGTGCACATTTTTGTAATTAGTCATGGTAGATTAGCCGGGCTAACGGTTAGCTACCTGTTTAACTTTAATAACTCAGTGACTCAATAAACGCTCCATGAAAAAATATTTTCTCCAGCGGATATCTGAGTTCCAACATGACTGAGCTAACTGGAGTAGTTTCATGTCGTGTCCCACAACGGGAGGGTTTTAACAGCTGACGTCCTGCTGTTAGCTTAGCTACCGCCGTTAGCTTAGCTACCGCCGTTAGCTTAGCTACCGTTAGCTTAGCTACCGTTAGCTTAGCTACCGTTAGCTGTCCCTGTCAGCTGAGCCACTGATGCTTTCTAGACACCGTGATTCCCCCAAACTGAATAAATACAACACATAGCAACACAAAACACACACACAGAAATAGTAATGTTTCTTCAATCATTTCAGATTTGTCTAAACGGTGATAGGGCGTGAAAAATATGATATATAGCTAAACTCTCGTTCGTTACTATTGATCTCATTCAAATTACGTGCTGGTTTTCTACCCGGAAGTAGAATGTAAACAACAAGGAGATTCGGTCTATAGCCTCAACACATGGGGCAGGTGCTCTACCAACTGAGCTAAACAAACACCGCTCCAGAATTAAAGGGACAACGAGGAGTTTCTATTTGGTTATAAAAAAGTCTCATATTAATGTGGATGAATCTCCGCTACCCACACTTGTTAATGGGCCCATTTTTGTTAAATATATGGTTTTGTCTCTATCGTTATTTTGTTATTTTAATTAATGGTGGAAATGCTGGGCGAGCCGACCAGCGTTTCCTTTCGCAGCGAGTCATGAGAATAACGTCGCCGCTGAATCTCCGTTTATGGTGGGAACTACGACGGTATGTGATCGTCTTCCAACCTCTGACTTTAATTCTTGATGAATGAAAACATGAGTCTGTCTTGCGCCGGTCAAAGAATTTCACGGTGCGGAGGCTCATGAATGTAGTGTGGAAACACTTCACTTTTACAAAACTCCTGGTTGTCCCTTTAATAGTGCGTTCAGGCTTTTTAACCCGTAAGTCACGACTTCAAGTCACCAGTTACGAGTTTGTAGCGTTCCAGGCAAGTTACGAGTTACTAACTGGGAACTGGGAGGAGATCGATCTAGTACGAGTTCACAGGTGGGAAGTTACGAGTTTGGGGTCATTCCTATGTTCCCTCAGCCCTATGTTCCCTCATTTCTAACTTTTGTTGTCAGAGAAAATTAGGCCCTATGTTCCCACAGCCCTTTGGTCCCACCATTGGTTGGGTTTAGGCAATGAAGAAAGGAGTTGGTTAAGTTTAGTAAAAAGACCCGGTAGAGGCTAGACAGGCCAGATAGACAGAGTCCAGATAGGTAGAGAGAGTCCAGAGGGAACATAGGGCTGAGGGAACATAGGGTAACCATGGGAACAGGTCGGAAAAACACGAGTTATGGGTTGCCTGGAACGCACCATAAGTATACTTTCTATCCACCACTTTATTTTCCCATGATCCATTGCGTCCGTAGTAGCATTCTAGCGAGCGGCTAACTGGTAGCGTTAGCGGCTAACTGGTAGCGTTAGCCGCCGGTGTAGGCACCAAATGTGGGGGCTCCGGGCTGCCAAAACCGTTTTGACTAAATCTGATGTTTGTTAAGTCTATAAAACGAATTATTGAACAAACATTACTATTTCTGTGTGCACGTTTTTGTAATTAGTCATGGTTAGCGTAGTTGTTAGCTTTGCTGCTGCTGACAGCTAAGCTAACAGCAGCAGCAAACTAGCATCAGGACGTCAGCTGTTAAAACCCTCCCGTTGTCGGACACGACATGAGACTACTCCAGTTAGCTCAGTCATGTTGGAACTAGGATATCCGCTGGAAAAACATTTTTTTTCATGGGCCGTTTATTGAGTTATTGTTTATTGACACTGCTAACGGCTAACAGCTAACGGTTAGCCCAGATAATCTTTCCGGTGGAATGGAGTGTCATGGCGACACCCAGCGTCATTCTCCGGAAAGTGGTGGATAACTACACCTAAATCCACTGCAGGTGGATACAATATTTAATATTCATTATTCTTTTGTGGTTATTACACCATGTGACCTTTCCAGGGGCCTCAGTCTAACCAGTGTTAAAGAAAAAAAGTTCAGATGTCATTTGAAATGACATAAAACCAATGTGAATATGAAATTAATATTTAAAAAAATCCAGTGCTTTAAAATCAATAGTTTAATAGTTTATTTTCATTGATGTAAAGCAGTGTTTTATCTGTCACTGCCCCGTACACAGACACTCCCCCTGTCCTCCGTCTGCTCCGTCCAGCTGCTGCAGCCTCCAGGACGTCCAGTGTCTCCACGTGTCCGTCTTCATCGCAGGTAAAACACAACACACGGCTCAGCTGGAGTCGAGACATCTCCTCCTCTTCTTCATCTTCATCTTCTTCATCATCATCATCATCTAACCCTAACCCTTTTCTTCCTCCTCCTCCTCCTCCTCCTCCTGCTCCTCCTGCTCCTCCTCAGGCCGGTATAATAAGTTTTGCCGTAGCCTCCCTCAGACTCCCTGGGTGATCGATGGCGAGCGGCGGATGGAGTCGTCGGTGGAGGAGCTGATTGGCTCTCCGGTCCTCGCCGCCTTCAGGGCCGACGGTGAGTCTCAGGCTCCGCCCACTTCCTGTTTCCTGTTTGTTAAACACCAGAGCGGCTTTTTTATGCAAATGAGAATGACTGAGGCATCCTGGGTAATTTAGGGGCAGCGCCCGGCATCCCTCCATTGAAAAGTTCAGCCTAACTGTCTTGACAAACTAACTAACAAAAAGTTGTCTATTAACAGGCTGTTTACAGACAACACTGAGCCAAAACCTCCCCGGTGATTCCACCAAATACGTGTAGATGTCTGGGTCAGACATTTCTGGCCACTGTGTGGAGTCATTGATCACTGTGGGAGGCTAAAGGAGCATACCGCTAGATTCATTCATTGTCATTTTTCAAGATAGCGTGAACGGTGGGTTTCAAAGAGGGTGTCAAAATAATTATGATACATAGTGCTACAAAAGAAACACAAAATAAAACATTCAAATTGATTGTTAGTTAGTCTACGCTCCATCAAAACACAAAAAGCCACTGAATGCAATTTAAAAATGCCGGGCACTGCCTCTAAATTACCCAGGATGCATCAGTCATTCTCATTTGCATAAAAATGCCGCTCTGGTCTATAGATAGCTTTATGTCACATTTTCATGTCACTACATCACCGTTGTGACTACTCTGATGTTTATGAAGTCTATAAAACGAACTGTTGAACAAACATTTTAGATTAGCTGGGCTAACCGTTAGCTGTTAGCCGTTAGTAGTGTCACTAAACAATAAGTCAATAAACGCTCCATGAAAAAATATTTTCTCCAGTGGATATCCTAGTTCCAACATGACTGAGCTAACTGGAGTAGTTTCATGTCGTGTCCCACAACGGGAGGGTTTTAACAGCTGACGTCCTGGTGTTAGCTTGCTGCTGCTGTTAGCTTAACTGTCAGCAGCAGCAAAGCTAACAACTACGATAACCATGACTAATTACAAAAACGTGCACACAGAAATAGTAATGTTTGTTCAATAATTCGTTTTCTAGACTTAACAAACATCAGATTTAGTCAAAACGGTTTTGGCAGCCCGGAGCCCCCACATTTGGTGCCTACACCGGTGGCTAACGCTACCAGTTAGCCGCTAACGCTACCAGTTATCCACTCGCTAGAATGCTACTAAAACCGACTTCCATTGTGGTGTGACGCAATGGATCATGGGAAAATAAAGTGGTGGATACACGTAGAAGATGCCTCTGACGCTGCTGTCCATTAGAACGATGTGTCAACGCGGCGGCCATCTTGGGCAGGGGGAAGCCGTGTCTATCAACCATTAAAATCGCCATAACTCACTGAATATTCAACTGATTTTCAAGCCATTTGGTTTGTTATAAATGTCAGACATATATTTATGATTCAACAATGGAAAAATGTAATGCATATATATTTTTTATGTATTAAACATACACTTAGATACTCAGACACACACCCACATGCATAAATACACTGAAATGTGTTCTACAAGGGTCTGACGTTTATATGTCAGGTCAGAAACTCGACCCAAGATGGCGGCCGTGTGCATCATCTACGTGTATCTATCTGTGGTGAAACACCTGAGGAAGTAGAAGTGAAACCATCCTAAGAGTTTGTGTTGTTGCAGGTTTTAACTTCTCGTCGTCTGGACGAGAAGACGTGGACGTCCGCACGCTGGGGAACGGTGAGAAACATTAATATACCTTTATTCATTTATAGTTTTACTTTAAAGATTTGACTTGACCGGGCCTCGGCGAAGCCTCCTCCTCCTCCGCGCGCAGAAGCCGAAGAAGCAGCCTCCTCCTCCCGAGACGCCTCCTTCCGCTCTCCTCAGAAGAGACTCCTCCTCCTACGCGCCGTCCTCCTCCTCCTCCACCGTCCTCCTCTCCTCCTCTCATCCACTCCTCCTCCCTCCTCCTCCCCCTAACCGCCCTCTCTCCTCCTCCTCCTCCTCCTCCTCCTCTCCTCCTCCTCTCCTCCTCCCCCTCCTCCCCCTCCTCCCCCCCCCCCCCCCCTCCTCCTCCTCCTCCTCCTCCTCTCTTTCCTCCTCTTCATCCTCCTCCTTCCTCTCTCCTTCTCCTCCTATCCTCCTCCTCCACTCCCTCCTCCTCCTCCTCCTCTTCCCTCCTCCTCCTCCTCCTCCTCCTCCTTCCTCTCTCCTTCTCCTCCTCTCCTCCTCCTCCTCCTCCTCTCTCCTCCTCCTCCTTCTCTCTCCTCTCTCCTCCTCCTCCTCTCTCCCTCCTCCTCCCCCCCCCCCCCCCTCCTCCTCCTCCTCCTCCTCCTCTCTTTCCTCCTCTTCATCCTCCTCCTTCCTCTCTCCTTCTCCTCCTATCCTCCTCCTCCACTCCCTCCTCCTCCTCCTCCTCTTCCCTCCTCCTCCTCCTCCTCCTCCTCATCCTTCCTCTCTCCTTCTCCTCCTCTCCTCCTCCTCCTCCTCCTCCTCCTCTCTCCTCCTCTCCTCCTCCTCCTCTCTCCTCCTCCTCCTCCCCCCCCCTCCTCCTCCTCCTCCTCCTCCTCCTCCTCCTCTCTCCTCCTCTCTCCTCCTCCTCCTCCTCCTCTCTCCTCCTCCTCCTCCTCCTCCTCCTCCTCCTCCTCCAGGTCGTCCCTTTGCGATGGAGCTGCAGAATCCTCACCGCTCCAGACTGAGCAGAGCCGAGATGAAGCAGCTGCAGCAGGTTCAGTGTTCATCTCCTCTCTCTGGTCACATGACCTCATGACCTCATGACCTCATGACCTCGTGACCTCGTGACCTCGTGACCTCAGCAGCAGGTAAATGAACAGGTGATGACAGTCGTGTGTTTGTGTTTCAGACGATCAACGACTCATCAGAGAAGATCCGGGTCCGAGACCTGCAGGTCGTCTCCAGGTAACGGCTCAGAGGTCAGAGAGGTCAGAGGTCAGAGGTGGGAGAAAAAAATCGATTCACATAAATATCGCGATATCTTTTTTGACGATTTTTAAATTGATTTTTTTTTTTTTCCAAAAATCGATTTTTTTAAATTGATTTTTTTTAAATATTGTGCAATGTGCATTTGTTCGCCTTTTTTACATACAGAGAGTCCAGGTTTTGAAAAGGGTTTAAGTTCACTTTATAATGGAGTACTATGTTAAAGCACAAGTAAGCGATCCGGTGGTTTTGTCTAACTTCTTGTCAGTTCCCTTGGCTGCACACACAGAGAGGACTGCCCCTTTATGCCAGGGTTGCCAACTCTCACGCATCTGGCGTGTGTCACACGCTTTTAGGTCCTGTCTCACGCTCTCACGCCACTCAAACAATTCTCACGCCAAAATCAAGCGATTCGGCAAAAAAAAAAAATTAAAGCAAGCTTTGGCTCTCATCGATAGGCTCTCTGATTGGTGTGCGTGATGCTTATCCGCGTGTCGATTGGACGGCTGCTCAAGCCTGTGATCACAGCACAGTAGGACGGGGAGTTGTCGATCCGCGACCCCCCCCCCCCCTCCACCAACAGCGGCACGGTGTTGAAGCCTGGACCCGACTTGGTCCGAATCCGATGGCCAAAAAAAAGAGGGAGAGAGCGAAGCCCGAGACACAACCTGACCTGACCGAGTTGTTTTCAGACTGAACGCGGCTCGAACTGACGCCTGCGGTCGGGCTGGTTGGGCCAGTCCGTTGAAAACTATAAAATCAAGATGCAGACTGGGTAGCCCAAAAGTACAGCCAGGCAGCTCAGTCCAGAGAGCAGAGGAGAGAGAGACAGCGCAGCAACAGGTGTGTGTGTGTGTGTGTGTGTGTGTGTGTGTGTGTGTGTGTGTGTGTGTGTGTGTGTGTGTGTGTGTGTGTGTCAGTGTGTGCGTGTGCGTGTGTGTGTGTACGTCTGTGTGTACGTGTGTGCGCAACTGCGCATGCATGCACGTGTGCCATACCTGCAAACTCTGAATGGGTGTTTATTATAATGTTTATTACAGAAGAGAAACACACATTTCAGGACCTGACTTGTATCATCAGGCTGTAGTAGAAGACTGAAAATCACTGGACATGTCTGTTCTGTCCTTTCATATATTAATAGGCTCAATAGGCTGGTCCAGGCCAAAAGCCACAGCTCCCCACTAGACCAGTTTCATACACTCCAGCCATACAATGATAGGAACCACAGATCTGCTTTTTTTCCCTCTTATCTGAAGCAAATGTTGTGTTTTCCCTTTATTTTCTTCTCAGAGTACACCAGAATGCTTCAAATACATGTTAAAATCACAATTTTTTTCCTGGGGGGGTGCCCCCAGACCCCCCTAGAGGGATATATTTTGTCACCTATTACACCTCTAGCCTACTCAGTTTGCAGGTATAGTGTGTGTGTGTGTGTGTGTGTGTGTGTGTGTGTGTGTGTGTGTGTGTGTGTGTGTGTAAGAGAGAGAGAGACAGAGAGAAAAACTACAATAAACATAACTATTATTATTATTATAGACAGCCCCCCCCCCCCCCCCGCCAACAGAATCTCACTCCAGCCCAGGACCAAAAGTTGGCAACCCTGCTTTATGCCGTTCTCTCTCCTCATTGGATAAAACTTGTAGGATACAAGGAAAGTTTTCTCCTGGGCTCAGAGCAGAGCAGAGTGACTGACAGACCCGTGTTTCAGTCCAAACACTCTATAGAAGTGATTGCTGTCGGAAGATATTTAAGCAATATCACAAGAGAGCCCTGCTGTTGTACTGTATATCAGCACGGCTGTGATTTGGTCGTAGGCACGAGGCCGCAGATAATCACACCGTGCTACGACAACATTTTAGAACAGTAATAAACTACAAGAGATTATGATTTGTTTGTTTATTTAATCATTTATTTGGCTCCGCTAACAGAAATAGTTCTGCAACTGGAAGGGAGACGAGGCTGTTGCCAGGCAACACATAAACATTTCCTACTAGCTTGCTACTAGCTACAAGCTTTTCTACCGAGCTGCTTCAGTGCTGGTTCTGGTTCTGAGCCCGTGTCTGATCAGCACCGGAGCAACAGGACCAGCGTGAAGACACAGAGACGTTATCGATACCGTATTACATTTGTTTATCTGCTATGTAATCATTATAAACACAGCTGAAGCTAAGTAAGCTACGTGGCTAACAACAGCTAACGCTAATATCAAAACACATCGCCGTCAAAACATAGCTGCCCCCGCTGCGATTTTTTTCCAGCCGGGTTTAGTAGAGATTTATCTCCAATTAGACGGACCAGGTCAGGTCCAGGTTTTAATGTTCAGGTTTCTAACTGTAGCAGCAGCAGAGAGATGGGGCAGCTCCTGTATGGGGAGCGTAGCTCTGACTTAGCTCCTGTCCAGCTGAACAGCGGAGTGATAACGTCCGTAAAAAGTCCCAGTGCTGTTATACTGTATACCAGCACTCATGGAACGTCCCTTGTCCAATCAAATTGCTCGGTTGGGACCGGTCGGAACTAACTGTTGTATAAAACTATTTAATACTTATATTAACACAAACATTCACCTTACTTCTGCTTTAATTTTTTTTTTTTTTTTAAGTATATTTTTTGGTGTTTTTGCCTTTATTCGACAGCACACAGTGAGATAGACAGGAAAGGGGGAGGCAGAGAGAGAGGGGGAATGACATGCAGGAAAGGTCTGCCCGATGCGGGATTCGAACCGGGGACACCTGCGTTGAGGACTGTAGCCTCTACATGGGGCGGCCGCCTTAACCACTGCGCCACGCACCGCCCCAAACTTCTGCTTTAATTTATAGGCTCCTACAGTGTTTGTGTGCAGATAAATGTTAAAAATGCTAAAGACTAAAAATCAAGAGAATCGGCAATATCGTAGAATCGCAATTTAAATCGAATCGCCATCCAAAAAATCATAGAAGAATTGAATCAGGAGAAAAGCGTATCGTCCCAGCCCTAGTCACAGGTCAGAGGTCATCGGTCGTGTGTGTGTGTGTGTGTGTGTGTGTGTGTGTGTGTGTGTGTTAGAGAGGCGATGAGCAGGATGAAGGAGGGCGAGGAGGAGAAGACCAAGTCCTACTCCGCTCTGGTCTGGACCCAGAAGCCCATCGCCAGGGACGACATCAGCTTCATCGACGACATCAAGGTCGCCACGGCAACAACACACACACAGTAACACACACAGTAACACACACACACACACACACACGTAGACGTAGAGCTGCTGACCCTGTGGTTGTCGTGGTAACAGGAGCTGACCCTGGACCAGAAGACGCCGCTGCGCGTGCTGCACCGCCGAGCTCTGGCCGTCAGACAGAGAAACGTCCACAACATGGAGACGGAGCTGCTGGACCAGCACCACTTCAGACTGAAGCTGAAGACCCAGGCCGGCACGTATCCTCTCACAGCTGGTACAACATCTGGACTAGGACTCAACATCTGGACTGACTGACTGACATAAGTTGGGTTTCCATCCACCTTTTCTTATGCGCATTTTGTGAAAATGCGCATAAATACTTGAATGGAAACGCCAGAAATTCGAATAAAGGCAGTAAATGCGCATAACAGTTTATACGCTTGGAGGGGGTGGATTTGTCAGCGTATCGAATAAAGGAAATGCGAGTTTTTGTGATGGAAACAGATTATGCGAATTGAGGCAGAGTTTGTGGGTGAAGCTGCTGGACTTCACCCAGCGACTCGTCTCTGCACCCCGCGACACAAACGCGCTCCGTCACCCATAATCTTTTGTTTATGACGGTTAAGACTACACAAACACACGCCGTAACATCGTTATGTAACGTTATCCACCGCTACATTTATTGATTTTTCACCGGCTTCGTATGTAAACAGATGCACATGGAGGAGAGGAGCATAACCAAAACAGAGGAAAAGCGAGCGGACTTGCACAGTTCCCTACTGTCTTTCTGTGTAAATATCTCATGTTACAACATGAAAACCTGCGTCTTCAAGTGCGGCCTATATAATATGTACAGTATTTTCTTTTAAAATTTAGCTGGTGCGGCTTATACAGGTGCGTCTATAGTCCGGAAAGTACGTAAATTGTCCATGATGTTGAGTGTCAGCTGAGTGTCAACTGTTGGATACAGTCACGCTCTCTTATGACGTAATCTCACGGTGCACTCCTCCTAATCGCAAAACAATAATGAATGGAAACGGTCATAAATTCGCTTTGCTTTTTGCGCATTTTTACAAAATCCGCTTTTAAATTCGATACGACTTGGATGGAAACCCAGCTACTGAGACTGAGACAACATCTGGACTGACTGAGACAGACACAGCTGCTGGACCAGCACCACTTCAGACTGAGGCTGAAGACCCAGGCCGGCACGTATCCTCTAACATTTCATTTCATTTCATTTCATTTCTTTATTTATTGAATTGGGACACTGCACATTCATCAACACTGACGCATTAAGCATCAGTGTAAATGTGCCGGACTTTAGCACAACTGCTAAATTTCAGCCGCAGTCCCAAGGCAGGTTTCTAAAAAACATAACACAGAATTTTAAAACCTTGTGATGACAAGTCGTCATACAGTGGACAATTACAAGACAGAGCACAGACTGACAATATCAAGGCAAAACAGACGCAGACAAACAAAATAAGAACAGACAAATTTGACCCACAGTTAAAGAACAATATACCATACATGCCCGGGAACAGACATCAGTTTTAAACAGTATTTAAACTATATGAGTGCATGTCTGATTTGTTTTTAACCACATCTGGTAAACATCTGGACTAGGACTCAACATCTGGACTGACTGACTGACTGAGACAACATCTGGACTGACTGAGACAGATGCAGCTGCTGGACCAGCACCACTTCAGACCGAGGCTGAAGACCCAGGCCGGGACGTATCCTCAACATCTGGGGATGGGTGGTACCGACCAAATTGCCTTAATTAAGTACCGAGGATCGATTCACGTGAAGTCAAACGATTCCACATTTCGGTTCCTGAACGCAGCTTTGCTTCGCTTCGCGTTGCGTCAGCGAGAGTCGATTCAGTCTGTGTCTGTGTGATGTGAATATCTGAGCCCGTCCACACACACGTCCATCATGTGACATGAGGAGCCGTACCTCCAGCCCGTTGCTCTAAATCACCGACTGAAAAACAGCCGCCTGTCCTTTAAAAATGAAATCGTGGACCATAATGAATATTGTAATCACAGCGGTGCCGTTCAATTAAAGGGATAGTTCACCCTAGAATGATATTTCGCTCATTATCTACTCACCCTCATGTGGACTAAGGGCTGGAAGAAGTTTCAGAGTCCTCCGTCCCTTCTCTGAGTTACAGGGGGTCTCAGCGTAGCAGTGCATGTCCATATAACGGTTGCAAAGGGACACCGGAGCTCTTCGTAAAAAACACACACAAAAAAACATCCAAATACCTCCATGATGCTCGTATGTAATGTCCGTCTTGTGCTGAAGCCCCAAATTGCGTAATTGTCCCGAAAAAAATTAAATAAATCTATATTTTAAGCTTGTTTGTAGCGGAAGCTTCTCGAAGCTCCTCTTCCTGGTCCGTCCAAATCTCGCGTGATTTGCGCCGGCGTCAGTGCGGTTACTGCGAATCACGCGAGATTTGGACGGACCAGGAAGAGGAGCTTCGAGAAGCTTCCGCTACAAACAAGCTTAAAATATAGACTTATTTAATTTTTTTCGGGACAATTACGCAATTTGGGGCTTCAGCACAAGACGGACATTACATACGAGCATCATGGAGGTATTTGGATGTTTTTTTGTGTGTGTTTTTTTACGAAGAGCTCTGGTGTCCCTTTGCAACCGTTATATGGACATGCACTGCTACGCCAAGACCCCCTGTAACTCAGAGAAGCCACGGAGGACTCTGAAACTTCTCCCAGCCCTTAGTCAACATGAGGGTGAGTAGATAATGAGCGAAATATCATTCTAGGGTGAACTATCCCTTTAAGTCCTCATCACGGAAAGGGGACGCGTGAAACGAGGACAAAGTCTCCTTTCCCGGCGTAAAACCACGTCAATATTCTTCGGCAACGCTTCACATGGTGCAGAGTTTGAGCTGCTCCTCAGTTTCACTTGTTTTGTTTTATCTGACACAGAGCTTCCTGAGGCTGTAGGAGTCTCTCCATGTTTCTCCTTCTGCCACAGTAAAACAGGAACATTTACATTTTTTCAGACAAGACGATCGTCTCATTAACTATTCGATTTTTTTTTTCATTGAATGAATATTTGAAAACCATTGCCCGTCCCTAAAACATAAAATACTCTTAAAGGGTTAGGGGTTGAGATGTTGTTGAGAAATAAATATTCAAAATTAAAAAGTTTTGAATATTTTTTTATAGATCAAATAACTTTAATCACCACATAAACACAAAAAGTCCTTGTGAACCAGTACAGAGTATCGGTTCAAATGTGAAAGGTTCTCATCCCTACTCACATCTGGAACATCTGGACCAACTGAGACAGACTGACACAGACACAACACCTGGACTGACTGACAGACTGAGTCACAGACTGAGTCGTATCTCCCACATCTGTCCCAGATGTTTCCTCCTGACCTGCAGCTCAGCTACATCAAGGAGTTCGTCCACGGAGACTTTGGACGGACGAAGCCGAACCTGTGTGACCTCCTGAAGACCGAGGTGGACATCCTGGAGCTGGACGTGGAGGTGAGACACCACCAGGCTGCTGCAGGGCATTCTGGGTAAACTAGTCTGCTGCTGCAGGGCATTCTGGGTAAACTAGTCTGCTGCTGCAGGGCATTCTGGGTAAACTAGTCTGCTGCTGCAGGGCATTCTGGGTAAACTAGTCTGCTGCTGCAGGGCATTCTGGGTAAACTAGTCTGGTTGTTTCCAGTGTATTTATTAGAAAGCATTGTCACTACCTGATTTGCATCGCTGCCTGATTAGTGACGGCTACGTACGGCAACTCCACTTGGACAAACTTAGTTGAATTGACTTAGGATCACTGCCCTGTGTGCGTCGCCAGAGACGCTTTATCTTTTTATTTAAAAAAAAAAAAACTTTATTAGTAATGTAAACTGAGGGTTGGTTGTGGTGGTTTGGATCTTGATGCTCAGAAAACAGGAACAGAGGTAGAGACTTTTAGTGTTTACTCCTCTCGTCTTTTCTCGCCGGCCTCATCACCATGACAACCACAAACAATCACAACTACCACAACACTCACTGAATAAACGAGTCATTTTCACAGTACAGTATTTTAAAGTGGAGTTGCCGTAGGCAGCTGTCCAAGATGGCGGCCGGTCTGCGCATGCACAGACCGGTATTGTCACAAATTGGGTAGCGACAAGCAGCAGCAGACGATGTTTATCTGCTGAGGAGAAGCCGGGTTTTTTTTCTTCTTCCTGCTGGTTGTTGCCCCTGGTTACAGCAGGTGTTGTTGTTGTTACTGTGGGAACACAGTTCCCTAACCAAGGGGGCAGTTCTAAAAACTGCGGGTGCGTTCCGATCGACCTGAAGTTCCCTGCGCAGTGGACTACACAGGGTGTGCCGCCATGTTCAGTGTGGTTCCAAACCGCAGGGAGCAGTTTGAAGGGAACTGTGAACTGTGCAGGGAAGGAGTGAACAACGGTTCCTCACTTCGCCCAGTTCACCGGATGTTGACAACCGATATTACCCATCAGCCATTGCGGTCCGTTTACGTGCGTTACGTAAATTGGTAGGGCTAACGGTTACCTGTCTAACTTTAATAGCTCAGTGGCTCAATAAACGGTCCATGAAAAAATATTTTTTCCGGCGAATATCTTAGTTACAACCTGATTGAGCTAACAAGAGTAGTTTCATGTCGTGTCCGACAACGGGAGGGTTTTAACAGCTGACGTCCTGGTGTTAGCTTAGCTGCGTTAGCTTAGCTGCCACCGTTAGCTTAGCTACCGCCGTTAGCTTAGCAACAGCCGTTAGCTTTCCTGTCAGCTGAGCCACTGATGCTTTCTACACATCCTGATACCCCCAAACTGAATAAATACCACGCATTGTAACACAAAACTGCTTTGCTTGTGCACACAGAAATAGTAATGTTTCTTAAATAATTTCAGATCTGTCTAAACGGTGATAGTGGCGTGAAACATTTTGAAACTTAAAAACTTTATTTTTGAACTCGACCGGAAACAGCTGTGACGTTGCAGGGTGTTCCGATTGGTGTAATATCGGTTAAATGAAGTTTCCTACGGCAGATTCCCTGTGCAGGGAGTAGGGAGTAGGGGGCTCTGTCCAAGTAAACTGTGGATCGGAACGCAGCTTGCAATCCCCTCTTCTTCCTCTGGGGGCTGGCTCCAGAAGGGAGCAACTCCAATTGAGCCCCATGTTAAAATAGCCGACTTTACAGCTTAAAAAAACATATTTACAGCCTGGTACATTTTATTTTTTTGGTCTCAACCGATAGTTTCTACCCCCGCACACACTCTGAGGGGGGTGAACTTTTAAAAAACTCTTCCGTTTTACTGTTATTAGGTTTAAAATTCTAGCCAATTAGACTGCTGCTTCGAGGCCAATTCTTTTTACAGTCTATGGCCCTGACTCTCTCTGGTCTCTGTGTGTGTCTGTGTGTGTGTGTGTGTCCCTCTCTGTCTCAGTCCGTGGACGTGGACTGGCCTCCCGCCGTCCCAGAGTGACCAAGCCGGGACCGAGAACGAGACCTGGACCGGGATTTGAAACAGGAAACAGCAAAACGTTCATGTTCTGGTTCTGAGGTTTTTTTAGTTTTAGTTTCGTGGAGACGAGGACGACGACACCGTGTGTGTGTTTGCTGGTGGAGAAACATCCAGTGACTCTGGTTCAGTGTTTGTGTTGCGACGCTGTGACTCAGCAGATTCTACCAGGAGCTACGGTGGCCCCGAGAGGCCAAAACACACACACAGACACAGGGCTTCATGTTTAAAGTCTGATGCAACCTTGTTTTTTTTATTTCCTGCGTTTTTGATTTGTGGAAAAAAATAAAAATGTCTTAAGAATAAAAAACAAATGGTTCAGTGAGTTATTATTATTTTATTTTAATCTCTTGTCAGTTTGTTGATGTAATACTCTTTTCAGCCACAAGAGGTTGATCTGCACCACTAAAAACTCTTCTCTTGTGATTTTTAATTTCTCCTTTCACTCATTCTAATTATATATAAATAAAAAATATCATAAATAGATGCTAAACTAATATAAAAGCTGACTCAAAAGAGGAAATATTTATTTACCATTTCTTTTAAATGCCTTTCTAAACCAAATCCTTTATTCATATAAATGTTTTTATATCTAATGGATTTGCTGCTGTTTTTATGAAGCTTATTTTAAAGGAGACATATTACGCCCCTTTTCCATAAATTAAAATTAGTTCCCAGGTGTCTTTAAAGGGGACATATTATGGAATTATCACTTTCTGAAGGCTCTTTAACATATATTTGGGTGCTTCCGGCCCCAAAATGTGAGAATTGACAAAAAAAATCTGTAATTTTCAGGCTCCCTAGGTTTAAATCCATGTGGTTTTACGAGCTGTTCCCTCAGTCGTCTTCCAGTGATGTAACTAGGATTCGAATTTGCATAACCTCAACCCTACCTGGTACCAGTAGAAGGGGGCGGGGCTAGCAGTGGTTAATTTGCATTTAAAGGGACAGACACTGAAACCAGCCGTTCTGAACAGGGCTGTTTAGAGAGGATGAAAAGAGCTGTGATGTTTGATCCTTGGGGGATTTTGACCAAAGCATGTCACAGACATGTCTTTAAATCACCTGGGAACTATTTTAATTTGTGGAAAAGGGGCAGAATATGTCTCCTTTAAGACATGTCTGTGACATGCTTCTACCGGTCCCAGGTAGGGGCGGGGTTATGCAAATTTGAAAGCTAGTTACATCACTGGAAGACATCTGAGGTAACAGCTCGTAAAACCACATGGATTTCAATTTCAGGAGTCTGAAAATTACAGATTTTTTTGTGAATTCTCACATTTTGGGTCCGAAAGACAAGACAAACACTGTGCCGAGGCTTCAGAGCGTGTGTCGAGAAATCCAGGAAGTCTTTTATGAAGCGCGTACCGATGCTCGTTGCTTCATTTAGCGCGAGTGACGTCTGAAGCCTCGCTGGTTCAGTAAGTGGTTTGAGTGATTTATGAACATGTATAAAGCGCAATAGATCTGCAAAATTTCCGTTACTGTTCGTGTTGGAGTTTCGCCAATTTTCCAAGCAGAGTGGAAAAAATATTGTTTCTTAATAAAAATGAATAAAGACACTGTCATCCTAGTATATTCATAAGCACAACTCCCATCTTTTGAAAACATTTCATTGACTGAAATATTACTGACAGGTTTTTTGAGATTAATAGACCTATATTACCATTACACATTAATCTAAATTTAAATAAAACTTTAAAAATATTAATTTTATTATATTTTTTATTATACTTGACGGTGATAATTCTCATTCTGACCCAGTTGCAAGACAGACAGACGGCCAAGAGGCATCACAAAGAGTTGAAGTGACAGTAAAGGTTTTGACCAGCAGAGGGGGCTGTGTGCACATGAACCTTTTTTCAAACCATTTGGATGGAAAGCTTGAAGGATTAAAGGGACATTGTGTAACTTCTCCTGTTATCTATTCACGGAAAATCGATTATTTGGTTCAAAAGTCTGTTTTTCATTAATCAGTAATCCCCCCCATCAACAAAGTGAAGTGTTCCTTTCAGCTCTGAATGAGCCGTTCATATCATTCATATCCAGGGCCGTTGTATAGGGGAGAAAGGTGATGATAACTCTAGGGGCCCAGCGCCCAGTGGGGCCCATAAAAAACCCCAGTAGTCTAATCTTTGTATGACTGATTTATTCTGCGTAAGACCCTGACTAATACTCATAGTACACTGTAAAAAATCAACATCTTTCCAAGAATATTTGTCTTATTTCTTGTCCAAATGTCTCATTTCTAGTCAAAACTAATCTCTTTCCACTTAAAATAAGACTCATAACCTAAAACTTTTTTTTTTTTTTAGATCATTTTCACTTGTTTCAAACAAATTTTCACTTGAAATAAGTAGAAAAATCTGCCAGTGAAAGCAGGTTTTTGTGCTTGTAATAAGGAAGAAAAACTTATTCCAAGTGAAAATCTGCTTGAAAGAAGTAAAAAGTGTCTAAAAACAAGCTGCTTTTAATATGATGTGTCTTATTTTAAGTATAATGAGATGTGTTTTGACTAGAAATGAGACATTTTGACTAGAAATAAGACAAATATTCTTGCTAAGATACTTGAGTTTTTGCAGTGTAATGCTGCATTAGCATCAAAACAAAGAAGGCTAAATAAAAAATGATAATACATACGTAGTCTAAGAAAAAAAAAACTGGAAAAGTTAGGGGGAGGGGCCCACTTTAGTATTCTTTAAGGGGGCCCAGAATTCCTAGCAACGGCCCTGAACGCAGTGAGGAGGAATGGAGCGTTACACTGATGCTGCATTCACCTGCAGTCGGGCAGACGGCCGTCGCTAACAAACCAGATGTCATTTTAGTCACAGAAGTCCAGAGAAAGCCGGTAAAACGTGGGTCAGGTAAACAATACCACATCGCCATGACAACATATTGTCACGTGTACGGACCACTTGTTTATATAGAGGCTTGTTTATGCCGTTACGTGCAGCGGCTGTCGTCCGTCTGCCGTCTGCCCAATTTCAGGTGAATGCAGCATGAAAAATACAACTGAGTTGCTTGAGATATACAACCACAACGCTAGATGGGAGGAATTCCTACACAATGTCCCTTTTAAAGGGATAATTCACTCGAAATTGAAATTGGTTTATTGATCCGATCGACATTTATCAGTTGTTTCTTAGTCAAAACATCTTTAAAGGGATAGTTCACCCAAAATTCAAATTTCATCATTATCTACTCACCCTCATGTGGACTAAGGGCTGGGAGAAGTTTCAGAGTCCTCCGTGGCTTCTCTGAGTTACAGGGGGTCTCGGCGTAGCAGTGCATGTCCATATAACGGTTGCAAATGGATACCAACTGTCTTCGTAACAAAAAGACACACCAAAAAACATCCAAATACCTCCATGCTGCTCGTATGTAATGTCCCTCTTGAAATGAAGCCCCGACATGAGAAATTGTCCCGAAAAAAATTAAATAAGTCTATATTTCAAGCTTGTTTTGTAGCGGAAGCTCCTCTTCCTGGTCCGGTATTTGGATGTTTTTTGGTGTGTCTTTTTGTTACGAAGACAGTTGGTATCCATTTGCAACCGTTATATGGACATGCACTGCTACGCCGAGACCCCCTGTAACTCAGAGAAGCCACGGAGGACTCTGAAACTTCTCCCAGCCCTTAGTCCACATGAGGGGGAGGAGGAGATAATGAGTGAGAAATTTCAATTTTGGGTGAACTAACTATCCCTTTAAATCTTGTGTGATGATTAGTGGTTATAAAATGTTATATAATTCATATATTTAATGATCGTAAACTCTTCACATCCATCCACAAGTGACAATGGACGACGAGCTGGAGACACTGATGTGATGGTTTTATTGTTGAGCTGGTACAGGACTGAACCTCAGTGAAGAACAATGAAGAAACTCCAGTTGAGACGTTGGAGAGAAGTCGTCCAAGCCCACACCAGCCGAGTGTCGAACATACCATAAAATGGCTGAAAGCAAAGGGAACGAACGCACCAAAGCTACTAAACGCTGCTTGTAGAAAAATAAAAAATAAATTAATACATTTTGTGAAATGTGTTAATTTATTTTAACAAGCGATATTTATCACATTTATAAACTATTTCCTATATGGTTCATCACATATATTTCAGAATTGACTGTAGAAAATCATCATTTGCCAAATCCATCAATTCAAGGAGATGAATAATAGTGAATAGCAGTTTTAAATGCCTCAGTTTCATTTTATAATTTTTTAAATTAATTTTATCTATTTTAATTTTTTAATAGGCTAGTTAACTTTTTAAAAATATTTTTAATATGAATTTCATTATTTTATATCTTATCATTTTATCATTACCTAGCTACATGAGGGTGAGTGTGTAAAAACACCAGCAGAACTGTCTTTTGGACATTTTTTGACCATAAATGGAGTTAATCTTCACCTTAATCCTGCTCCAGACCAGAATTGGCCGGCGGCATAAGTCACCATGGTTACAAGGTTGGCATTCATGTTAACCACGTTGATGGAACGGAGTCGAGGCTCAGGTTGATGGAACGGGAAGTCGGAGCTCAGCTCGAAGTGTCCGGCTTAGCCAGAACCATGTTTCCATTTTTTTTTTTTTGCTGAATCTAGTTGAGGGGATTCCTGTGACTTAGCCTGAATACAAATATTTACATATTTATGTATTTTACTGTGTATATCACATGATACAAAACTTGACTCTAAATCGTGATAGAGAAAATCAGCCTATGTAAATCTATGAAAAACATACTTTTTTCAGCTCATCATTATTACAGCAAAATATATATATTTTTCTTTATCAATGCTTTTAACCAGATGCCAGGACCTTAGAATTAAAGTTTTTACTAAATTTTAGTTGAAATTTTTTTTTAGTATGTTTGCCCCTGCAGGAGTAAATGCACCATATGAAATGTGGAGAAATAATATGCATTTTTACCATTGTCAACTTTTGCAAGGTGTTATGGCAAAAAAAGAAATAAAAAAAGTTGGGTATTTTGCATCAAATGAATCCCTGAGGACTGTGGCTCTATGCGGAAAAAAAAAAAAGTGTGGGTTTCTGTGTATAACTGCAGCAAACTGAGGCATTTAAAACTGCTGTTCACTATTATTCATCTCCTTGAATTGATGGATTTGGCAAATGATGATTTTCTACAGTCAATTCTGAAATATATGTGATGAACCATATAGGAAATAGTTTATAAATGTGATAAATATCGCTTGTCATAAATGTAGTTAATCTTCACCTTAATCCTGCTCCAGACCAGAATTGGCCGGCAGCATAAGTCACCATGGTTACAAGGCTGGCATTCGTGTTAACCACTTTGATGGAACGGAGTCGAGGCTCAGGTTGATGGAACGGAAAGTCGGAGCTTATGCTGCGTTCAAGACAACTCGGAAGTCGGAAAAAAACGAGCTCCGAGTTGTAAAAAATGAATTGAACGGCGTCGAACTCGGAAATTACAGGTCGGGAACTCGGGTATCATCATATCAGAGCTCCGACTGTCCGACTTGACGTCACGACAACATCAAAACATGGCAGCCCTCGTCTTAAACAGTTAGAATTTAGACATTTTTATTTATTTGTTGAGGTTTAAATGCATATTTTTGTGTATTATTGCAGTAGCCTATATGAAATACGTTTATATTAAGCTGTGATTGTTGTATGGTGTGAAATTGTGTTCCTCGTATGTGACGGAAATAACGTTTAACTGTTATCAAGGCTATAACATTTATGTGCACTCATCTGCAGCGTCTCCTCTCCTCCAACATAAACATCATTTACTGCTGCATTTATTTTTCGTATTCAGCTATGAGCCACAATAATACGCCAAACTTCCTTCAGGTATCCATGGTTTTTTTCTCCCGAGTTCCTGCAGCGTGAACGCAATGATGTCGGAAGTCGGAAATTTCCAAGTTGGGAATCCCGACTTCCGAGTTGTTATGAACGCACCATTAGCTCGAAGTGTCCGGCTTAGCCAGAACCATGTTTCCATGGTTATCGAGGTGGAGCTAATCTTAGCCACGTTGATGGAACTGAACTCTCACTCAAATAAGCGAGACTCGGCCATTTAAGCCAGACTTTGAGCTACCGGTAAGCGAGCTTGATGGAATAAAGAGTCACGACAGCAGAAACCCTGAAATGTATTTCTTTTTAATTTAATTCAAAATAAATACTACCACGGCAACGCAAGTCCACTACTGGGGTCTTGCCCTAATGTTTTGGTAAGAAAACAAACAAGCAAAACGATCCCAAAAAGAAAAAAAGAAAAGAAAAGAAAAGAAAAACAAAAGAATAAAAAGAGACTTCAGTTAATGCATCCATCATCATCATCATCATCATCATCATCATCAGCATCATCATCCTCCGTCAGCGACTTTCCAGAGGTGCTTTTTTTTTTTTTTTTTAAACGACATACAAGGTAACACTGTCATAAACATAAATAAAACAAATACTATGGTACAAAAAAACAAAAAAAACAGGGGAGGAGGAAGAGGAAGGAGGAAGGAGGAGGAGGAGGAGGAGCAAGGGATGATGGGATGGAAACAACCTGATGAAACCAGCACTGCAGAAAGAAAGAAAGAAAAAGACAAAGAGACGTCGTCCACGGTCCCACTGAGTCTGAGGAGTCCATCGGTACAGAGGGGGGGGCGATGGGGGCGATGGGGGCTCGTCTCCATGGAAACATCCTCCGTGGAGTGGACGAGAACGAGTTGAGTCGCCGTCGTCAACCCGAAGAAACAACAACAACAAAAAAAAACACTAAAAACTAAACAAAAGAAGTCGTTTTTTTTAGTTTTTTTTCTCCTTCTGTTTTAAATTTTTTCTTTTTTCTTAAAGGGATAGTAGCATTTTTTTTTTTTTAAAGTGGGGTTGTATGATCTACAAATAGCCCCTAATATGTACTTTAATTAATTGCAGTAGAAGACTCTCTGCACTCCTCCCCCGTTAGCAACGCCAGCCCATAATAGCCCTGCCCAGAGATTTACAACATACAGTGTTGTGAATGGACCCAAAGAAACGGCCTATTTTCACGGCCTAAAAGAGGTTTTACGTGAAAAAAAATACACAAAATACAAAATTTAGGCCGTGAAAATAGGCCGTTTCTTTGGGTCTGTTCACAACACTGTATGTTGTAAATCTCTGGGCAGGGCTATTATGGGCTGGCGTTGCTAACAGGAGGAGTGCAGAGAGTCTTCTACTGCAATTAAAGTACTTAGGGGCTATTTGTAGATCATACAACCCCACTTTAAAAAAAAATGCTACTATCCCTTTAAATGCAGTTTGTCTGTTTGTGGTTGTTGTGGTTGTAGTGTTTATTTTTTCAAGCTCGACGCACTTCTTTTTTTAAATAAATCATCACACAGGAAACATGTAAATAAACGTGTTTATGTCGAGATGCCACGAAAGACAAAAACAAAACAAAACAGAAACAGAAACAAACTAAAGTCTTTTGCATATTTACATCGACAAGTTTGTTGTGTTTTGTTTTGGGGGCGACTCGGTCTCACACACGGCTCAGAGATTTATTGATTTATTGATTATTGATTATTGATCCCCTCCGGTCTGGTACGACACAAACTAACAGAAGAGAGAGTGTGTGTGTGTCTGAGTGTGTGTGTGTCTCCTCAGGAAGCAAAAACTTTCCAAACTCTTTGAGCAACAGATGTGTAACCAGGAGGATCTGGTCTAATCTGGTATAAACGGGTCTGAACTGGGTTGATCTGGTCTGAATCGATCTAATCTGGTCAGAACTGGTTTTATCTGGTCTGAACTGGTCTAAACTTGTTTGAGCTGGTTTGATCTAGTCTAAACTGGTCTGAACTGGCCTGACCTGGTCTTATCTGGTCTAAACTGGTTTGATCTGGTCTGACCTGGTCTTATCTGGTCTAAACTGGTTTGATCTGGTCTAAACTAGTCTGAGCCGGTCTAATTTGGTCTAAACTAGTCTGAACCAGTTTGATCTGGTCTGAGCCCGTCTAATCTGGTCAGAACCGGTTTAATCTGGTCTGAGCCGGCTTTATATGGTCTGAACTAGTCTGAACTGGCCTGACCTAGTCTTATCTGGTCTAAACTGGTTTGAGCTGGTTTGATCTAGTCTAAACTGGTCTGAACTGGCCTGACCTGGTCTTATCTGGTCTAAACTGGTTTGATCTGGTCTAAACTAGTCTGAGCCGGTCTAATCTGGTCTAAACTAGTCTGAACCAGTTTGATCTGGTCTGAGCCCGTCTAATCTGGTCCTTACTGGTCTGAGCCGGCCCTATGTGGTCTCAACCCGTCTAGTCTGGTCTGAAACGGTCTGAACTGGCCTGACCTGGTCTTACCTTGTCTGAACTGGTTTAAACCTGTGTGATCTGCTCTAAACTTGTTTGAGCTGGTTTGATCTAGTCTAATCTGGTCTGAACCGGCCTCATCTGGTTTGAAACGGTCTAATCTGGTCTAATCTGGTCTAAACTGGTTCAAAGCGGTCTAAACTGGTCCAAAGCGGTCTAATCTGGTATAAACTAGTCTGAACCAGGTTGATCTGGTCTGATCTGGTCTAATCTTATCCAGTCTAAAATGGTTTGATTTTGCCTTAACTGGTCTAAACTGGTGTTCGCTAGTCTGATCTGGTTTTAACCGGTCTGAGTTCGTCTAAACTGGTCTGAACCAGTCTAATCTGGTCTAATCTGGTCTGATTTGGTCTGGTCCAGACCAGGTCCAGCTCAACGTCGGCAGTTTCTCCACAATCAAACCAAAGAGTTCTCTGAGTCCAGACTCAACATCCCATCAACATCTGGACCGGTCAGTGATGATGTCATGACGCGGACCGACTTCCTGTGACATCACTACTGAGAACAGCTGGGTGTGATGTCATCGTCTGGTCAAATCACACAGAACATACGTGTGTGTGTGTGTGTGTGTGTGTGTGTGTGTGTGTGTGTGTGTGTGTTTCTCTGGTTCGTCTCTGGTGTGAATCTATCCCACAGTTTTCAGTCTGAATCCTTCCAGATGTTCAGTTCAGTTCACACTGATCAATACTGAAGTTTCATTCATCAATAATAATAATAATAATAATAATAATAGAAACTGGAAGGACGTGGATTTTTACAAAAACATTTTAAACTTGTGACTTTGACACTTTTTTTTTTTTTTTTTTAAGGGCAACGAATAAATAAAATACAAACAAACCAATAAATTAATTGATTAATAAATAAATAGGCTGAATAAAAAAGATTCAGATTTATAGCAGCGAGTAGGATTCTTCATTTTTACACACACACACACACACACACACACACACACACACACACACACATTAACACACACAGACAAACACACACACACTGAAACACTGAATCTGGTTTGTTTGGAGTGAAACTGCCGACATCTGTCCAAAGAGCTGCTTCCTGTTCCTGTGTGTAAACGTGTGTGTGTGTGTGTGTGTGTGTGTGGTTACTATGACAGCATAATGCCGACCCCCCCCCCCCCCCCCCTCCATACGTACAGCTACATACATTACATACATACACACACACATTAAGCCACGTTTCCCTGTGTAAACATCCATTCCACTACCACTAGTCCTACAGCTACGATGAGGAAACAGAAGAGTGGAGGTGGTGAGGAGGAGCAGGAGGAGCAGGAGGAGCAGGAGGAGCAGGAGGAGCAGGAGGAGCAGGAGGAGGAGGAGGAGGAGGAGGAGGAGAGAGGAGGGAGGAGGAGGAGGAGGAGGAGGAGGAGGAGGAGGAGGAGGAGGAGGAAGAGGAGGAGGAAGAAGAGGAGTGGGAGGAGGAAGAAAGGGGAAGAAGGAGGAAAAGGAAGAGTAGAAGGAGGAGGGGGAGGAGGGAGAAAGAGGAGCAGTGAAGAGGAGGAGCTGGGAGGAAGAGGAGGAGGAAGAAAGGGAAGAGGAGGAAGAGGAGAAGGAGGAGGGAGAAGGAGGAAGAGGAGGAGGAGGAGGGAGAAGGAGGAAGAGGAGGAGGAGGGAGAAAGAGGAGGAGCAGGGAGGAAGAGGAGGAGCAGGGAAAAGGAAGAGGAGGAGGAGGGAAGAAGGGAAGAAGTGGAAAAGGAAGAAGAGGAGGAGGAGGGAAGAGGAGGAGGAAGAAAGAGGAGGAGGAGCAGGGAAGAGGAGGAGGAGGAGGAGGAAGAGGAGGGAGAAGGGGAGGAGCAGGAGGAGGGAGAAAGAGGAGGAGGAGAAGCAGGGAACAGGAAGAGGAGGAGGAGGGAGGAAGAGGAAAAGGAAGAAGAGGAGGAGGAGGGAGGAAGTGGAAAAGGAAGAAGAGGACGAGGGAGGAAGAGGAGGAGGAGGGAGAAAGAGGAGGAGGAGCAGGGAAGAGGAGGAGGAGGAGGAGGAAGAGGAGGGAGAAGGGGAGGAGCAGGAGGAGGGAGAAAGAGGAGGAGGAGAAGCAGGGAACAGGAAGAGGAGGAGGAGGGAGGAAGAGGAAAAGGAAGAAGAGGAGGAGGAGGGAGGAAGTGGAAAAGGAAGAAGAGGACGAGGGAGGAAGAGGAGGAGGAGGGAGAAAGGGGAGGAGGAGGAGAAGCGGTGAGAAGCAGAGAAAGGCCTCGTTCTCCTGCCGGCTGTGGAAAGCTGGAGCGGTTAGCTTGTTAGCTTGTTAGCCTGTTAGCTTGATAGCTTGTTAGCTTGTTAGCCTGTTAGCTTGTTAGCTTGATAGCTTGTTAGCTTGTTAGCTTGTTAGCTGAGTTTGAACGCGGTTGTGCTCTGTGGCGCCTGAGTGAACTGTGCAGTTTCTGGCAGTTTAGTGTTTCCTGTTTTCAAAATAAAAGTAGAACTTAAAAAGTAAAAGCGCAAGAAGAAAAAGAGGAAGAGGAAGAGGAAGAAGGGAAAAGAAAAGACGAAAGAGATGAGGTGGAAGTAGCGTCACTGCAGCGATGAGAGGGATGAAACAGACTCGTCCGTTCTCGTCTTCTGTCTTTGTCTTTTTTTTGTTTTTTTTTCTCGTATCTTTTGTTTTTGAACCTGTCGACCGTGATGTCACTGTTGCCATGGTATCGGGAGGGGAGGGGGAGGGGGAGAGGGAGGGAGGGGGGGTAGGGGTGTGTGCGCTGCCATGGCAAATGTATGCGAAAGAAAATCTTTTTTTTTTTTGTTTTTGTTTCTTTGTCTGTTTTTGTCTTTTTTTTGTTTCGTTTTTGTGTTTTTTTTTTTTGAGTGAACCACAAGCCATGCACTTATTCTCAACTAAGAAGAATGAACCCCTCACAAACCCTTTTACCCCCACCCCCCCCCTCTTTACCCTTTACCCTTTTACCCTTTTACCCCCCTCCCCACCTCCCAGAAAACAAAAATAAAACACCCTGTCGGTATGATACGAAACATCTGCACACGTAAGGCAACATTTTTGGTTTTTTGTTCCCTAAAACGGCTCTTCAAACCAAGTGCAAAAAGTCAAATGAAGAAGTAGAAGTAGAAGAGGAGGAGGAAGAGGAAGAGGAGGAGGAAGGAAAAGGGCAGAAACGACAAACAAACAGAAAACAGATGAACGCAACCTGGGTCGACAACTGAATACTGACGGAGAGAGAGAAAAAATAAATAACAAAAACATTGCCTTCTGCAGTAAATAGCGCTGAAAATGTAGGAGACTTCTTTTTTTTTTCCTTTTTTTCTTTTTTTTAGTGTGGGGAGACCGGCTGGAGTCTGATCCCACTGTGCAAAAACCTCTTTTAAAGTCCCGAAAAAGACTTTTCTCCATCTGCGAGGAGGCAGAGAAGGAGAAAAAAGAGGGGAGACTGGTATTTCTTCTTCTTTTTTTTTTTTTTTCTTCTCTTCTTCCTAAAATGGCTACGTGTTTTCCTCAAAATGGCCACGAATGGGGGAGAGGGGGGGGACGGGGGGACGGGCGGCGGCGGCTGGGGGCGGGTGGGGGGACGACGACACAGCAGGCCGACGGCGCCCGACCGGAGCGCTCACTCCCGCCCGCTGGCCGAGTACGAGAACTGTGGGAAATGAGGCCGTCGCTCGTTGTCCGCCGCGTCCATCCCGTCCTCGTCGTCTGTCGACACAAGAAGAGAAAAAAAACATCACAAACATGAGCCGATGCCACAGCTGATCAATGATAACAAATGTGACCCGATCCATCAAAATGAGTCACAGTGACCCAAATTTAAAAATTGGAAAATAAGCTTTAAAATGATACCCTAGTCAAAGTCATACATTTGATGGTTTCCGAGATGTGGCCATTTTAATTACGATCTCCTACTCTCTCATTCTGTTCTAAAACCTGAGAAAATAGCAGTTAAAGTTTTTGCCAGTGATTCTGGCATCTGTTCCTGTACCACGTGATTACACACAACCTATACGGTCCCTTGTTGTCATAGATGCAGCATTCAATGACCGTCGGAAAGCAGAGAATCTCACAATTCAGATGCTTTTTACAGCTCGTCTCTATCACAAACGGTTCAGAAGTTATCATGTTTTGTTGACGTTTTGTAAAACATGTGCAAGCGCTGTGTCGATGCTACGCTCTGTTAGCGTCGATGCTACTCGGTTTAGCATCTGTTTCTGTACCCGTCCCTTCTCGTCATAGAGGCACCATTCAATGACCGTCGGAAAGCGGAGAATCCCGCGATTCAGATGCAGTTTACAGCTCGTCTCTATCATGAACGGTTCAGGAGATATTTCGTGTTTTGCACCGAAGCAACGCTCATTTTCAGAGGGTTAAAGTTGCAAGTCGACTTTAATCATCATTTACGTGCCTTTTCTCAATTATCTGGACTGTGAAACTTTGGGAGATTGTTTTTGAATGTCATTGCTTTGAAATTAGGGTAAAAATTTTTTTTTTTTTTCTATGGGTTTTCCACGTTATCAGCTGATTATCTAAAAATAGAACGTTGCGACATCCGACTCATTTTGATAGAACGGGTCACAAATAAGAAAAATTATTTAAAAAATAAAAGTGATCAATATCAAAACTGTCTCAAAAACAGCGCAGCTAAATGAGCGCGGTTTTTAATTTTACCTAAATCTGTCACTTTCTCCTTTTATTTAGGTTTATTTATTGAGTTTCTTTATTTCTTTCTTTATGTATCAAGGAAAAACAAGGAGCTCAGCACTTTTTCTAATAAATAAATTATAATAAATCAATTTGAATAAATTAATTATTATTATAAAACGTCACCCTCATGGAGAAATAAAACCTAGCTTAATTTTTTAGGAGTATTAGCATCGTAGCAATAATTCAACATCATTTTGGTCCTTTTCTGTTGTGTTTTTCCCCCCATCGTAATGGTCAAAGTGCAAAAGTGAGTTTACATACGATTCTCTAAAACGTAGCCTGATTTTAGCCTCGATGCTAATGCTATTTTCATTGAATATTAGAAACCTAGCTTGATTTTTAGCAATGTTAGCATCGTGGCAAAATTCAACATCCTAAACTTTCATCATTACTAAAAACTGCAACAAAAAAAGAACCAAAGTGCGTAAGTGAGTTTACGCACAAAACAGCAATTCTATTCCTTAAAACGTATTCTGATTTTAGCCATGATGCTAATGCTATTTTCACGAGGCATTAGAAACCTAGCTAGATTTTTAGTAGCTTTATCTTTTAGCAGTGTTAGCATCTTGGCAAAATTCATCATCATAAACTTTGGTTCTTTAAAAAAAAAAAAAATTAGGAATAGGAATAATCAAAGTGCTTAAGTGAGTTTATGTACGATTCTCTAAAACGTAGCCTCGATTCTAATGCTATTTTCATTGGACATTAGAAACCTAGCTCGATTCTTTAGCAGTGTTAGCATCATGGCAAAATTCAACATCCTAAACTTTAATCATTTCTTTAAAAACCAAGAAATAAATAAATAAAAACAAAAGAAAGAACTAAAAATCCAAGTTTAACATCCCAGTAAGTACAAAACAGCATTTCGATTCTCTAAAACGTAGCCTGATTGTAGCCACGATGCTAAAGCTACTTTAATCAGACATTATGGACATAGTCAGATTTTTAGCCGTGTTAAGCCAAGTTGTTGTGACTTTAAATTAGAATAATTTTTTCCCATCATCCTTTGCTGTGCGATGTGTTTCGTGCTAATTAGCATGCTAATGTTATTGCATTTAGCTCTTAGCAGGGCCGTTGTATAGGGGAGAAAGGTGATGATAATTCTAGGGGCCCAGCGCCCAGTGGGGCCCATAAAAAACCCCAGTAGTCTAATCTTTGTATGACTGATTTATTCTGCGTAAGACCCTGACTAATACTCATAGTACACTGTAAAAAATCAACATCTTTCTAAGAATATTTGTCTTGTTCTTGTCCAAATGTCTCATTTCTAGTCAAAACTAATCTCTTTCCACTTAAAATAAGACTCATTACCTAAAAATTAACTTGTTTTTACATCATTTTCTCTTGTTTCAAACAAAATTTCACTTGATAATAAGTAGAAAAATCTGCCAGTGGAAGCAGTTTTTTGTGCTTGTAATAAGGAAGAAAAACTTGTTTCACTATCAGATTTTTTCTACTTATTCCAAGTGAAAATCTGCTTGAAAGAAGTAAAAAGTGTCTAAAAACAAGCTACTTTTAATGTGATGAGTCTTATTTTAAGTAGAATGAGATTTGTTTTGCCTAGAAATGACATTTTGACTAGAAATAAGACAAATATTCTTGGTAAGATACTTGAGTTTTTGCAGTGTAATGCTGCATTAGCATCAAAACAAAGAAGGCTAAATAAAAAATGATAATACATACGTAGTCTAAGAAAAAAAACTGGAAAAGTTAGGGGGAGGGGCCCACTTTAGTATTCTTTAAGGGGGCCCAGAATTCCTAGCAACGGCCCTGGCTCTTAGCGCTGTTAGCTTTACGTCCGTTCTGTTTGACTCAGGTAAAAACCTCCGAGTCGATGCCGAGTCGGCCTTACATTTCTCCGGGGGAGTGATGGTGATGGTCTGTGCTGTGAACTCCTCGTCGAAGTAGCGAGTGTCCGTCTCCGAGCTGACCTGGGGCATGAAGGGCGGGACCAGCTGGAAGAGACAGGAAGCAGCTCATCGATCACGAGGTGGGAAAACCAACACAACACAACACAACTAAAACAACAACTCACTTAAAGGGATAGTAGCATTTTTTTAAAGTGGGGTTGTATGATCTACAAATAGCCCCTAAGTACTTTAATTGCAGTAGAAGACTCTCTGCACTCCTCCCGTTAGCAACGCCAGCCCATAATAGCCCTGCCCAGAGATTTACAACATACAGTGTTGTGAACAGACCCAAAGAAACGGCCTATTTTCACGGCCTAAAAGAGGTTTTACCTGATTTACTGTATGTTGTAAATCTCTGATGTTTTGTTTTGTCCCAATGTAGTTACAATAACTGTGGTTTGTCCTTGTTTGTACTATTGTTTTTGTCTTTTGGTTTGTTTGTTTTGTTTGTTTATTTGTCTGTTTGTTTTTCTATATTGTTGAGAACATGTTTGTCTGTTGAATCTATGTTTGTCTATATGTTTGGACCCCCTCGAAAACGAGATGATACATCTCAAGGGGTTTTATCCAAATAAACAAATTTCAATCTTAAGTACTTAGGGGCTATTTGTAGATCATACAACCCCACTGTAAAAAAATGCTACTATCCCTTTAAACACAAACCATCGTCCTGAGGATTTTTTCACTTCTAAATATAAAGATCAGAGCTGCAGCTAATGATTGTTTTCATTATTGATTCATCTAGTGATTGTTTTTTTTCCCATTAAGTCGACTAATCCTCCAGTTTATGGTCAGAAAATATTAATATTAATAAATAACAAATAACAAAGCAAGAATATATACATATTTTTTCTTGAAAAACGATGATTTTTCTATTGATCAACTATTAATCGTGTCGGCTGTGTCTGTGTCTGTGTTTAAGAATAAAGTGATGAGTCATGTCACTTCCTGTCTGAGGGAGTCTGGAGCTCTGTCTGCTCCCACCATGACTCAGCATCAACTCTGCTGAGGAACTGAAGCTGCACACGGTTTCATGAATTCACTGTTCACGTTCAACAGCAGTTTAATCATTATAATAAATGATTAACAATCAATAATTTGGGGGAGTTTATTCCTCTTTACACTCCTTTACAAATATGTAAAACAAGTTATCAAGTGCCTCTTTGATTTACACTTTTCATTACCTGTGATTTTCATTACCACCACTCAACCTTTCATTATTATTTATTTTTAATTTTCCAACTATAATTTCTTGTCTTATCTTTTGTTGTAACGTATTTGAAATTAACATTTTGTGGAATTTTTTTTTTTCCTAACAGATGTTTCACCTTGAATGATTTTTTTTTTTTGTGACAAATTGCAGCTTGTTTACATTTCCACCCACTTTCTTAATTTATCAAGGATTAAGAAAAAGGAAATGACTCAAATGATTTGCACCGAACTTGTACCGATGGAAGAAACCAGTAGATTTTTGGATTCACATTTATTGCTGTTTAGCTAACGTTAGCATTAGCGGCTGTTTACTTGACGTAATAAACGCTGAAATTTGAGCATTAAACTTTATTCTTTCATTCACCAAGAGGTGTCTCCACCTTGTTTCACTTCTATTTCTATCACTTCTACTCTGCTACTCCAGATAGCATAGCATAGCATAGCATAGCATAGCATAGCACAGCATAGCATAGCATAGCATCTAGCTAACCGCAACCTGGTCATTTTCCGATAGCGAGTCACTGTAGCGTCCAATCTGCTCAGAGGACGTATATAAAAAAATATGAATCCTTTCTTTTTTTTTGCATTTATGTTGCTGTTTCCTACAGTTAGCTTATTTTATTCAACATTTTGTCATGTTTTATGATGAATAATGATATTTTTCTATTATGGTAGCTGCAGAAGTTCAATGTGTTTTTTCAAGTGTACTAGTGAACTGTGTTAAAATGGTAAATACATAAATTAAAGAAATAAACTAGGTGGAACTTGTAATGAATGGTTATATATATCAATAGAACAGTATTTATCAGTTTTCACTTTTTCCATGAACAGTTGAACTACAATAGGATGTGTGAGTGTCGGGTGAACGTGGTGTTTTTGACGATGAGGTAATTTTTTTTTTCTTTTCTGTTCTATTTTGGAGTTTTTAATCACTGTAAAGTCCAATCTGCTCAGAGGACGTATATAAAAAATATGAATCCTTTCTTTTTTTGCATTTATGTTGCTGTTTCCTACAGTTAGCTTATTTTATTCAACATTTTGTCATGTTTTATAATGAATAATGATATTTTCTATTATGGTAGCTGCAGAAGTTCAATGTGTTTTTTCAAGTGTACTAGTGAACTGTGTTGAAATAAATGGTAAATACATGAATTAAAGAAATAAACTCATATGTAACTAAATTACTTGGCACTTGTAATGAATGGTGATATATATCAATAGAACAGTATTTATCAGTTTTCACTTTTTCCATAAACAGTTGAACTACAATAGGATGTGTGAGTGTCGGGTGAACGTGGTGTTTTTGGCGATGAGGTAATTTTCTTTTCTTTTCTGCTCTATTTTGGAGTTTTTAATCACTGTAAAGTCCAATCTGCTCACAGGACGTATAGAAAAAAATATGAATCCGTTCTTTTTTGCATTTATGTTGTTGTTTCCTACAGTTGGCTTATTTTATTCAACATTTTATGATGAATAATGATATTTTTCTATTATGGTAGCTGCAGAAGTTCAATGTGTTTTTTCAAGTGTACTAGTGAACTGTGTTAAAATGGTAAATACATACAGTAAATAAAAGAAATAAACTCATATGTAACTAAATAAGGTGGAACTTGTAATGGTTATATATATTAATAGAACAGTATTTATCAGTTTTCACTTTTTCCATTTGAACTACAATAGGATGTGTGAGTGTCGGGTTTTTGATGATGAGGTAATTTTTTCTTTTCTTTTCTGTTCTATTTTGGAGTTTTTAATTCCAGCCAGACTTTTTCTTCTCCTTCTTCTTCAGAAAAAAACGAGGTAACCCTGATACCAGAATATCTCAGGTACGCTTTTTTTTTTTGAATAAATTACCAACGACTGAAGAAAAGAAGATAAGATGACGCGTCGTCTCACCTTCTTGTCGTAGACGTCCTGCCAGTCGATTGTGCCGAAGAAACTGTGTCGCATGATCTCCTTAGCGTCATCCGGTCCGCCGCCCAGCCTGTCGAACACACACACACACACACACACACACACACACACACACACACACACACACAGGAAGAAGAAGTAGAAGTTAGACATCAAACAAGCAGCAGCAGCTCTAACAAAGTCTCCATCAGTGGAACCAGAATATCATCCACCTGGCTGCCACTGATCCTAAAATAACCGGCCGGGGGTGAACGAGTTCGGCGGCGGCGGCGGCGGTCGCCTGCTCCTTCGTTAGAGACAGAAAACGCCTCGGGGATTATCAGAGCGGGAAATTAACAGCAGCCGAACAGCAGCACTTTGACTGAATACCAATTACCATTAAGAGGGGTTTTGTTTTTGTTCTGTTTGTTCTGCTGCTCTTTATTATCTGGGCTGCTGCTGCTGCTGCTGATGCATTCTGGGTACGTTACGGAGAAGGATAACTTTTTTTTTGGGTGCGATTCCAGCAGCAGGTGTGACCGACCCCACTACACAGGCCACAGAGGACCACGGCGTGTTTAACCCTCTATGGTACGCTGCATTATGATGCCAGCGAGGAAAAAAATGTTTGGAGTGTTTTTATGTCTCAAAATAGACTAAATAAACATAATCTAAAGACATTTTTTTAAATTATTTATTTTTGGATGTTTTTGGGATTTTTTGCCTGTAGGCAACATTGTACTATTATGGTTCATCATCTACTGTATTAGAAACACCGACCAGTCTCTGTAGACTTTCACCTTCACTGGCCTCATCCTCATCTTCCTCATCATCATCATAATAGCCTGATGTTTACTTTACTGCATCCAAAATCAAATTTATTAAGGATCAAAAACTAAATGATGATGAATGATATGTTTTTGAACATTATATTTACACCTAAACACACACTACCATAGTCTCATAATGTAATATTGATTCCATAATGGTCCACTGTCGCCTCAAGGCAACATTGCAATTTTCTATAATGGTACGTTGTTGCTTTCGGGCAACAGGTGCATTTTAACAAGTTTCCATTATTTAGTAAATAAGTAATAAGTAAATAAATTGCATGGAACTATTAAAAATTAAACTTTACTAATCTATTAGTGTAAATATATTTTTTTCCAGGAAGTTACTGTATGTTTTCAGACCGTTTTAGTGGAGCAAAATGGCAAACCTGTTTCCTTTGAAAAAGTCTGCAAAAAAGGGTTTCAGTGGCTTCTTGAAAGTCATGTGATAAATTAAAGCATTGTTATTGGTTCTCTAAGGTCTCCTCTCTTTTTTAAAGTATTACAGCATTAAATGGGATGAACTGTGGAGATGTGACAGGACAAAAAGTGGTTTGTTGCTGCCTGAGGGCAACATGGTACCATAGAGGGTTAAGGAAACATCCCAGTGTCTTATAATAATAATAATTATAATAATAGTAATAATAACAGGGTTTATACAGGAATCTTGAAGTTAATTTCAACACCTTTTTAAGACTTTTTCAAGACCTTCTCAACATTTTTTAATACCTCACCGCCGCTTCAAGCTGTAACCATTTACATCAGTGACACTTTTAACTGAACAGTTTTGGTTTTTGTAATAACAGGGTTCCTACAGTTTAAGCCAAGTTAAATTAAAGCCACTTGAAATGAAATTTAAGACCGACTTCATAATAAACACAAATGCAGAAAAAAAACACCACATCAATTACATTTTACCCACTTCCAAGGTAAAGTGACTGCTACATGAACATTGGATTGTGTCTCTTTCCAGCTGTCCTTTCAAAATTAATGCATAAAAAGTCTGAAAAACAAAAACACTGACTCAGGAGCTGGTGGCGGTGAGAAATTTAGCGCTGACGGCCGCCACTAACTTCTCTATGTCAGAATGTTACCAATTATTTTGAGATTTGAGACTAATTACAACCATAAAATACCACTTACCATGTGTTAACATTTTTAAGACTTTTGAAAAATTGATTTAAGACATTTTAATGCCAATTAAGGCCTTGATTTTAGATGAATGAATTCAATGCCTTTTAAGACTTTTTAAGGATCCGTAAGAACCCTGTATGCAAGAAGTGTCAAAAACAACCAGGCAACTTATTTTCATTTAATGTGGTCATGTCCATTGATTAAAATATTCTAATAGTCTACTGTCCAAACAGAGAGAGAGAAGTTCCTTGGCATTAAAATGGTAATGGATCCTAAACAGTGTATTCTTGGTATCGATCGTCTGGTCAAACAGGTAAATTGTTGAATAATATTATGTTGTATGCCGCACGTCTGTCAATTCTGCATGCTTTTTCTTTCCTGTCTTTTACTGTATTTGTGTTTTGTGTATGTAGTATTATAATGTGTTGTATGTTGTGTTTCGTGACAGCAGAAGGCTGTAAGTTTGTGTTATTTTTCTGATGAGCTTGTCTTGCTGTCAACGTAAATCAAAAATTAAAAAGAAAGTTACAAAAAAATAAAATAAAAGGAAACATCCCAGTGTCTCATTCAGGGTCAGCGGCTCAGATCTGTGTGTTTTATTTTATTTTATTTTATTTATTTTTTATTGTTTTAATCTGAGCCGGTGGGATTATAAACTGCACATCCCATCATCAGGATCAGCAGCAGCACGGGCTTCCCCAGGATAATGGCTGCTCGGCCCCCACGCTGACGAGGAGGAGGAGGAGGAGGATGAGGCATTAATGGATGTTTAGTGTCCTTTCATGGAAATTAAAATTTTAATAAGTCGAGTAAAGTTCAGGAATCAAATACGTTTTCTGTCCTGTAGAGATTTTTAACTACAGACGGGCTGACTGGAGACTCTAGAGTGTCTGTACTAGTGCATTTGTCTCTATGCACGGCTGCTACTAACAATTATTTTCATTATCGATTATTTAAATGATTAATCGATTAGTTGTTTGGTCAATAAAATGTAAAAAAATGTCTTGTTTTGTCCACAAACCAAAGAGAGACTCAGTTTATTGTCATAAAGGAACAAAGAAACCAGAAATATTCACATTGAAGAAGCTGAAAACAGAGAATTTGGACTTTTTTTTCTTTAAAAAACGACTCAAACTGATTATTAGATTATCAAAATAGTTGAAGATTCATTTAATAATCGATTAATTGTTGATTAATTGTTGTAGCTCTATCTCTATGTGAGCCTGTTTATTTATTCATTTTATTTAACTTTATTTTACCAGGCAAAACATTCTGAGCTAAATTCGTCTTTACAGCGTTGGTCTGGAAAGTAAAACACTTGTAGTTAAACTGGGAGAAGACAAAATTAACATTACAACACATTGAGCAGCAACGAAAGTAAAAAAAAAAAAAATAAAATAAAGTAAAAACTGTGTCAGACTGAAGTAAAACATCTACAGGTGTCGTTATGAATGTCATTTAGACGCCTTTGAATACAGATATCGATACAAAACCATCAAGTTTGTACCTGAAACAGTTTATCCAAACCGATTTATCTAAACCGGCTTCAACTCCACAGTGGAGCTATTGTTTTTATTTCTTATTATTTTAAACTAAAAACCAAAAATACTGTTTGCATATGTGAAGTCCTGCTCTATCACCTTGGCTTTTATTTTGAAATTCCTACCTGTTATATCATTTTTACTAGTTGTTCTGTCTCCCTTTCTGTTTTACCTTTACTGTTTTAATTCTTTCTCTTGTCTGTTTTTAAATAATGTTTCTTTTTATGTTCTCATTTTGCTCATATGTGAAGCACCTTGAGTTGTCTTGTTGCGGAAATACAAATAAACTTTCCTTGCCTAATGTCAACCAGTGACACGGTGCACATTACCCTCTCTCTCTCTTTCAATGCCCTAAAAAATACATGTTTTGAAGTATTTAAATAAACTTTAACCTTTTGTTTTATGTTCTTTTGTTTCTGGTTGTTTAGTTCTGACCCAAAAACAGAAAGAAAATGGCTCTGTTCTGTTCTGTTTAAAATACTTTTTTGGTTAAAAGCAAAAAGAAAACATGATGTCGAATGAATTATTTATTTTATTAACTAAGGGAAGATTATATAAAATGATTCTTCTTCTTTCTGCTCCACTTTATTCTGTGTTGTTGGTTAAATTTCTGTTTATATATATTAAAGGTTTAGTTCCTGTGTGTGATCCCTGGTGGTGCGTTCAGGGCCGTCCGTACCGTTTGTTGGGGTCCTTGATGAGCAGTCCCGACAGCAGCGACTTGGCGTCGGCCGACAGCGTGCGCGGGAACTTGATCTCCTCCATGAGGATGAGCTCGAACAGCTTCTCGTGGTCCTGGTTGTAGAACGGCAGGCGGCCGCACATCATCTCGTACGTCACCACGCCCAGACCCCACCAGTCCACCGCCCGGCCGTAGTCGTTGTCCTCCAGCACCTGAACGCCACATCAACAATCTGTTATAATCCGTTATCTGTTTTCAATGTGAACATCTTCCAAACTACCCAGGGGGCAAAGCAAAAAAACAGACATGGAGCGTTGTAAAAGGTTTGACACCAGAAATGATCTCTAGGAACTTCAAGGATTAAAACCTGGGTGGACAACCTGGTCAACTAGCTGCTGGAAAGCTACAGGGGACAAAACCCCTTTCTGGGGTCATTTTGCTGGCAAAATGATGTAAATGCAAATATTTAGGTACTACAATGGCATAAATAGTCATACAACTATAACATTTGGCAGAGAGTATCTTGACACATAGGGGGAGGCATGAAAAAAAGATTCTGGGGTTTGATGCAGCTCGATTTTAAGATATCACCCTCAACATCCCAAAAAAGACCAAAAAAAAAGTACTGTTCGCCTGACAAATTCTCATGAAAATGATTATTTTCCAGCACTTTATGGAGAATATCTATGCTTAACATGTATATAGAAAATTTCCTTAATTCATAAACTTCCATTTGAGTCCCAGATAGCCTTTCTATCTCCAAAGCCCCACTTGCTGTGGCCAACGGTCTTCTCTATCTATCTGTTCAGAAATACAATGTTTTCTGATCATGACAGTTAACATGGAGTTTTTCACAATAGGTGTTGCATTGTTTGGAGACAGCCTGTAGCTTTCCAGTAGCTAGTAGAAAGGCTATCTGGGACTCAAATGGAAGCTTATGAATTAAGGACATTTTCTATATACATGTTAAGCATAGATATTCTCCATAAAGTGCTGAAAAATAATCATTTTCATGAGAATTTGTCAGGCGAACAACACTTTTTTTGGTCTTTTTTGGGATGTTGAGGGTGATATCTTAAAATCGAGTTGCAACAAACCCCAGAATCTTTTTTTCATGCCTCCCCCTATGTGTCAAGATACTCTCTGCCAAATGTTATAGTTGTATGGTAAATGCAGAGACTGCTTGATGAAAAACTGTCCCTGAAGGCAACGTGCATCAGCGGTTTTGCATGAATTTCCCTCTAAAACAACTCTGTGTGGTAACGTTGTGTTATTATCTCATAGCGTGGTGAATGTGCAGCTCACAACTTGTCCACCAGAGCGTTGTGGAGTTGTTGGATTGTGTATTTGATGAGTTTGATGAGGGAAACCAAGAAATCCCATGAGCCTCCATAGCGTAGCTCTGAGCAGCTCACGGCTCTGCTCCGCCGTTCTAAAAACAGCTTGCACCGACAATTAAAGGTAACGAACCTACTGCTATGACTATAGGGGTTATGGCAATGCAACGTACATTTCCTTTAATTATTTCAATGACAATGAAGACGATCTTCATCTTAAAACATATAACAGGGCCTGAATCTGATCTGAGCCACTTGAACCTTGTGTGTGTGTGTGTGTGTGTGTGTGAGCTCTGACCTCAGGTGCCAGGTACTCCGGTGTCCCACAGAACGTCTTCATGGTGGCCGTGTCTGTGATTCCTTCTTTGCACAGGCCGAAGTCGGTGATCTTGATGTGTCCGTCTTTGTCCAACATGAGGTTCTCCAGCTGAGGACGAGGACGAGGAGGTCAACCACAAAAAATAAAGTCTTTTAACAAATGAATTCAATAAACCCGATGGCAAATACTTTCTGGTCTAAGGATTATGCATTAGCCTACACACAGATAAAGTAGTAACAGTAGCCTGGTGCATTCAGTTTGTTTTCTCAGGGTTTATACAAGAATCTTGAAGTTCATTTCAATACCTTTTTAAGACTTTTTCAAGACCTTCTCAATATTTTTCAATACCTCACCGCCACTTCAAGCTGTAACCATTTACATCAGTGACACTTTTAACTTAACAGTTTTAGATTGTGATAAAGACTAGAGACCACTATGATACAACAGAATTCAAAATAGGCTGGGATAATAAATCAAAGGTAAAGTTTATCAAAAAAAAAAAAAAAAAACATTGCTCCACTCTCAAAAAACAAAAACAACAATCTTCTTTTCTTTTTTATGAACCGGTTCATCTTTGTTTTTCAATAAAATTAATAAATTCACACATTTTTACAATGTTTTTTTGGACTCTTGGACAGCTAATTCAGAAAAAATACCTCCAAAATGTAAGACTTTATAAAGTCGTGAAAAGACTTTTAAATACTTTTTAAGGTTGTTAATTTTCCCCAAATTGATTTATCACCTTTCAATACTTTTCACGACCCCACGGATACCCTGTTTCTGCTGGATTATATTTAAAGTACGTCCATATATCTTCTGGTGGAGTGAAGAGTCAGGTGTGTTGAGCAGAATGCGCTGCATGTCAGGTGGAGGATGGGATGCAGCAGCGTTGTAGATACTTGTTTAATTGACAGATTACACGCACAATAAGCAGAAATGTCACCGCACCGGGCGCACCGCGGCTCGTCTCAGCAGCGTTGTTCTACCTTTGACGGAGCCGTTGCTAAATCGTGTGAAGCTTAGAGCGATGACCAGGGCCGTTGCTAGGAATTCTGGGCCCCCTTAAAGAATACTAAAGTGGGCCCCTCCCCCTAACTTTTCCAGTTTTTTTTCTTAGACTACGTATGTATTATCATTTATTATTTAGCCTTCTTTGTTTTGATGCTAATGCAGCATTACACTGCAAAAACTCAAGTATCTTACCAAGAATATTTGTCTTATTTCTAGTCAAAATGTCATTTCTAGTCAAAACAAATCTCATTCTACTTAAAATAAGACTCATCATATTAAAAGTAGCTTGTTTTTAGACACTTTTTACTTCTTTCAAGCAGATTTTCACTTGGAATAAGTAAAAAAAATCTGATAGTGGAACAAGTTTTTCTTCCTTACTACAAGCACAAAAAACATGCTTTCACTGGCAGATTTTTCTACTTATTTCAAGTGAAAATTTGTTTGAAACAAGTGAAAATGATCTAAAAACAAGTTAATTTTTAGGTAATGAGTCTTATTTTAAGTGGAAAGAGATTAGTTTTGACTAGAAATGAGACATTTGGACAAGAAATAAGACAAATATTCTTGGAAAGATGTAGAGTTTTTACAGTGTACTATGAGTATTAGTCAGGGTCTTATGCAGAATAAATCAGTCATACAAAGATTAGACTACTGGGGTTTTTTATGGGGCCCACTGGGCGCTGGGCCCCTAGAGTTATCACCACCTTTCTCCCCTATACAACGGCCCTGGTAGTGACACAGCCCGACCACTAACATTTACGTCCGTTCTCGTCTCGTCAACGAAAACTCACACATGTCTCGTCATGTTTTCGTCATCAGAGAGCCATGTTTATCTCCTCACCGTCTCGTTATCGTCATGAAAAAAAGGGGCGTCAACGAAATATATTTCGTCATCGTCAACGAAAACAACACTGATCTGGGTGTGTGTGTGTGTGTGTGTGTCTCACCTTCAGGTCACGGTAGACGATCTTGGCCGAGTGTAGGTAGTCCAGAGCCGAGACGATCTCGGCGCCGTAGAAACGGGTGCGGTCCTCGGAAAACACTCGTTCTCTGGACAAGTGGAAAAACAGCTGGAAGGAGAAAACACACACACACACACACACACACAGAAGTTTATTAATCTGATTTATTGATCCAGTGAAGAAGGAGAGGAAGAAGAGGAAGAAAGTCACAGCTGAATCTCAGCAAGAGAACGTGACAGGGAAAGTTTTTCTGTTCTCATCAATCAATCAATCAATCAATCAATCAAACTTTATTTATAGATCACTTCTCACGCGCACACACACACACACACACACACACACACACACACACACACACACACACACATTCGTATTGATAAAACACTGAGGAAACACCAGAGGAGACAAAAGAGGATGAGAAAAATTGACAAATAAAGTATAAATAAAAAGTTTTTACTTTTTATGTATTCTTTATTTTTCAATTTTTCAAGAAGTAAAGAACTGTTCAGGTCATAGACAGATAAAAGACACAACATAAAATAATTAAGAATAAATAAATACAGTATATAAATAAATAAAAAAAGAGGAAATAAAATGGTAAAAATGTATAGCCTACATTTAAAATTCAGTAAATATCTATTAAACAATAAAATGTTGTATTAATTATCTATTTATCTAAAAGGTGATTCAAAGCAAGAGAAGTCAATAATAACACAATAACAAGTGCTGATATACGACGGAGTATTAGAGCCACATTGAGAAAAAACCACAACACAGACTTCGAGAATAAAGTTGTTAATTTATGAGAATAAAGTCGTAAATTTATGAGAATAAGTCATACATTTCCTACGAGAACAAAGTCGTACATTTACAAGAATAAAGTCGTGAATTTACGACTTTATTCTCAAAGTTTGTGATTTTTTTATTTGTCCATAATTTGGCCCTAATACTCTGTCGTACTAATAATATAAGAATAATAAAATAAATGTAATTCAGTTAAAAGCCAGATTAAGGTCTTCTTGTATAACAGTGTTTTTATTTGAATGAATGAACTCTATTGTCATTATTCACACTGTACAATGACACTCAGAGTCTCTCTGTCAATGTAAAGGTAGAATAAATTAATACTTACACTGTGTAAATATATTTTTTTATTCTATTTATGTAAATAACTGTATATACCTTTGAAATAATTTGGCATTTGTTTTCATATCATTTTTATATTTGGATATTTTTCAACTTTTTTTTTTACCTTGTATGCTACAATGCTACAGTAACAACCACATTTCCCATGTGTGGGATTATTAAACAGTCTAATGTGTCTTAGATAACAGCAGCATAAGGAAGTATGTGATCAACTATAACACACAGACTTCTGTATGACTCTAAAAGATTAAAATATTGTTAAATATTATAATTGATAATGATGTTATTGATGTTGGAGCTGCTCCTCGTCTCTCACCTCTCCTCCGTTGACGTACTCCATCACGAAGCACAGCCGGTCCTTGGTCTGGAACGAGTACTTCAGAGACTGTGACGCAAAATAAAGAAAGAAAAAACAAAAAAAGATTTGATTTAATTCTTTTTTTTTTATTGAAACACGTCGTCTCGTCTCAGTGTTTGAGTCGTTTGTTTCAGAGGAACAGAAGCTGCTCTGATTCCTCCTGCTGCTGCCGCTCACATCACAAGTGGCTCGTTTCTAAACTTAGGTGGATTCATGTCAACACAGGTGTGTGTGTGTGTGTGTGTGTGTGTGTGTGTGTGTGTGCAGGGCCGTTGCTAGGAATTCTGGGCCCCCTTAAAGAATACTAAAGTGGGCCCCTCACCCTAACTTTTCCTTTTTTTTTTCTTAGACTACGGATGTATTATCGTTTTTTATTTAGCCTACTTTGTTTTGATGCTAATGCAGCATTACACTGCAAAAACTCAAGTATCTTAGCAAGAATATTTGTCTTATTTCTAGTCAAAATGTCATTTCTAGTCAAAACAAATCTCATTCTACTTAAAATAAGACTCATCATATTAAAAGCAGCTTGTTTTTAGACACTTTTTACTTCTTTCACGCAGATTTTCACTTAGAATAAGTAGAAAAATCTGATAGTGGAGCAAGTTTTTCTTCCTTATTACAAGCACAAAAAATTTACTTTCACTGGCAGATTTTTCTATTTATTGTGACTTTAAAGCAGAAGTAAGTGATATATTTGTGTTAATATAAATCTTAAATAGTTATATCTTCCAACAGCAATCACTTCTACAGTGATGTTGCTAGGTACGCGTCCTGCGTCCCTGACGCATTAAAATCTAACAGGACGCAGTAAACTCACTATCCATGCGTCCCGGGGACGCACCTCATTTTCCCATGAAAAATGATACATTGTTAACAACAACTCGTGTTTAAAATCATGGGAATGACCGGCGGACGGCCATTATCCACCATTTAACCCACACAGCCATAGGTGTTGATATTGCCCCGACCATTGAGCAGCAACGTAACAAGAAGACGAAGCGGCGGTAGTCGGTAGTTTTTTCTCTCTCTCTCTCTCTTTTTTTTTTTTTTTGCCGCCGTAGTGTTTGTTGGAGCGGCGTGGTGCTGCACGTGACGCGCTGACGTTAGTGTGTTTACATTTACGACGAGCATTAATTCTCAGTCCAAACCCGTAAAAAAAAAAAAAAGCCCTGCCTCACCGAGTCATATTCTCGGCGCGAACCCGGCTCGAACCAGCGCGTCCGGACGGGTTGGGCCGTCCATGCTTAGAGCCCAAAACAACAGTCCAGAGATCCGAGGGACAGAGAGAGACAGCGCAGCAACAGGTGTCTGTGTGTGTGTGTGTGTGCGTGCGTGTGCTACCTGCTGTAAAGGGGGCTGTCCAGCCACAGCTCCCCACTAGACCAGTTCTGAGTTCAGTTTAAGTTTCATACACTCCAGCCATTCTTGCCATTACAATGATAGGAACCTCAGTCAGTACTAAATCTGCTTCTTTCTTTCTTTTAAATTTACTTAAGCAGCTACAAAATATATTAGACATGTACCACACATCTGGCTGGAAGGTCTCAATGGTTCAAGAACTTTTTTTCCATCATTAAATATTAAAATGGAGCCAAGTAGCCTACTGCATGTTTGTTTTCCTTTTAAATAAGTTCAATGTCAAGTGCTAATTCCACCTGCCATAACTGGCTCTCTCTCTCTTGTCTCTCTGGCTCTCAGACAGTGTGTGTGATATTTACAACACACACACACTGTAATAATATCTGCACCTATTGATTGACATGCTGTTTTTGAGGTTTTTCTCTCCTTATGTCATTGTGTGTAATGGCTGCACTGTTGCCGTGTCGCGCTCCCATGGTCGCGCTATGGGTCCGTATAATTTCCTGCTTTTTTGTCCTTGGCCAATCACATCCCTGATCACACAGGGACAACATGGGGCTGCCTGTGTGAGTTTTATTAATGTTTACATCAGGTTGAGTTAAACAAATCAGTTTATGCTGCTGTGATTTAAGTAAATACAGTAATCATCATAGTGTAGTGGCAGGAAAGACCATTTAATCTGTATCAAATATTGTGTTGGTCAAAAACAAGTTCAATTTAAAGTCAGAGGAAAAATGTTTAGGGTGTTTTTACTGTTCCTAAATGTAAAAATGGGTCACATTGGACCCTCAACATTATTTAAAGGTTAAATAACGTGTTACTTAAACATTTTTCATTGTGCTGTGCTCTAAAAATATACTAACAAATACTAGTGTAGAGTCCTGTATAAGGAATGTTGAGCTTAAACTTAAACTTAAATTTAGGTTCTCAGGAAAATAGCTGCTCATCAGTAAATAATTAATGAATCGATGAGGTCCATCAACTATCGATTAATGAATTAATCGATAATTTGCATCCCTAGGCCCTAGTTTTTTTTTAAATTGTGGTATCGAATAAGTATAGAGAATCGTGGAAATTTACAGAAATTCTGGTATTATGACAACCCTATTGGGGACCCATTGAATTTCCCAGGGACCCACCCAAATCACCACCTGTGGGTCCCAGGGACTCACTACATTGAAAACCTATCAACATCACTGCTTCTATAGAGTGTTTGGACTGAAACACGGGTCTGTCAGTCCCTCTGCTCTGCTCTGAGCCGAGGAGAAAACATTTATCGTATCCTACAGTTTTTATCCAATGAGGAGAGAGAACGGCACGCAGGGCTGTGTGTGCAGCCAAGGGACGCCGTGAATGTGGCGACGTAGGGACGAGGACTGTTATGGTGCGTTCAAGGCAACTCGTATTTTTCCGACCGTGAAGTGGTACCAGTTCGATCTGGTACGAGTTCACCGGTCAGAAGTTACGAGTGGCCGTTATAGTGACTTTCACAGGTAAAACAGGTCGGAAAAACACGAGTGGGTTGCCTGGAACGCTACAAAGTCGTAAGTTGTGACTTGAAGCTGTAATTTACGATTTCAAAAGCCTGCCTGGAACGCAGCATTAGCCAAAACGACCGGACCACTTACTTCTGCTTTAAGTGAAAATGATCTAAAAACAAGTTAATTTTTAGGTAATGAGTCTTATTTTAAGTGGAAAGAGATTAGTTTTGACTAGAAATGAGACATTTGGACAAGAAATAAGACAAATATTCTTGGAAAGATGTTGAGTTTTTACAGTGTACTATGAGTATTAGTCAGGGTCTTACGCAGAATAAATCAGTCATACAAAGATTAGACTACTGGGGTTTTTTATGGGCCCCACTGGGCGCTGGGCCCCTAGAGTTATCATCACCTTTCTCCCCTATACAACGGCCCTGTGTGTGTGTGTGTGTGTGTGTGTGTGTGTGAATGTGTGTGTGTGTGTGTGTGTGTGTGTGTGTGATGTTTCAACGCACTGATACTCACCGTTAGGAATGGATGTCGAGTGTTTTTTAATACCCTACTTTCTGTGAGTGTGTGAGCAACTTCATCCTGCGACAGAGAAACGAAACAAAGACAAAGTTAGTTAGAGTTAAACACACACACACACAGACAGAAACACACACAGACACACACACAGACACACACACATCTGTTTTAGATATTACAAGATACAACAAAACACAAAGTGAATTAGTTTGAACGGACCTTGGCTATAATGACTTCCTTCTTCAGGATCTTCATGGCGTAGTAGGTGCCGCTCGCCTTCTCCCTCACCAGAATGACTTTCCCAAAAGTGCCTTTACCCAGAAGCTTCAGATAGTCAAAGTCATTCATTGTCTGGACACAAAGAGACAAAAGAGACAGGAAATGATGTTAAAGCTCCTTCAGAATAAAGGTAGATGTTTGTGTTAAAGGTCCTTCAGAATAAAGGTAGATGTTTGTGTTAAAGCTCCTTCAAAATAAAGGTAGACGTTTGTGTTAAAGCTCCATACAGTATAAAGGTAGATGTTTGTGTTAAAGCTCCATACAGTATAAAGGTAGATGTGTTAAAGCTCCATACAGTATAAAGGTAGATGTTTGTGTTAAAGCTCCTTCAGTATAAAGGTAGATGTTTGTGTTAAAGCTCCATACAGTATAAAGGTAGATGTTTGTGTTAAAGCTCCATACAGTATAAAGGTAGATGTTTGTATTAAAGCTCCATACAGTATAAAGGTAGATGTTTGTATTAAAGCTCCATACAGTATAAAGGTAGATGTTTGTATTAAAGCTCCATACAGTATAAAGGTAGATGTTTGTGTTAAAGCTCCATACAGTATAAAGGTAGATGTTTGTGTTAAAGCTCCATACAGTATAAAGGTAGATGTTTGTGTTAAAGCTCCATACAGTATAAAGGTAGATGTTTGTATTAAAGCTCCATACAGTATAAAGGTAGATGTTTGTGTTAAAGCTCCATACAGTATAAAGGTAGATGTTTGTGTTAAAGCTCCATACAGTATAAAGGTAGATGTTTGTGTTAAAGCTCCATACAGTATAAAGGTAGATGTCCATGTGCAGTGTGATTATAAAGCAGCTCTAGGTTCTATATTAATACTGTGAAAGTATCAAAGCCTCAGTCCACAGAGAAATACACACAGCCTGTATTCAGAAACTGAGCCTTAAAACCAGCCGTCAGGACTTCCTGTCACTTTGTGATGTCACAACTAAGCCCCGCCCCCTCACCACCTGGACAACACCATACATCCACCCAACAACTTGCAGGATTTGGTTTCTCTGAGTGTTTTATAGACCGAATCTCCTTGTTGTTTACATTCTACTTCCGGGTAGAAAACCAGCACGTCATTTGAATGAGATCAATAGTAACGAACGAGAGTTTAGCTATATATCATATTTTTCACGCCCTATCACCGTTTAGACAAATCTGAAATGATTGAAGAAACATTACTATTTATGTGTGTGTGTTTTGTGTTGCTATGTGTTGTATTTATTCAGTTTGGGGGAATCACGGTGTCTAGAAAGCATCAGTGGCTCAGCTGACAGGGACAGCTAACGGTAGCTAAGCTAACGGTAGCTAAGCTAACAGCAGTAGCTAAGCTAACGGCGGTAGCTAAGCTAACAGCAGGACGTCAGCTGTTAAAACCCTCCCGTTGTGGGACACCACATGAAACTACTCCAGTTAGCTCAGTCATGTTGGAACTCAGATATCCGCTGGAGAAAATATTTGTTCATGGAGCGTTTATTGAGTCACTGAGTTATTAAAGTTAAACAGGTAGCTAACCGTTAGCCCAGCTAATCTATGATAACCATGACTAATTACAAAAATGTGCACACGTAAATAGTAATGTTTGTCCAATCATTGGTTTTATAGACTTTACAAACATCAGATTAGTCTAAACGGTGATATAGTGACATGAAAAAGTAGATAAATATAGTGAAACTCTCGTCCGTCACTATTGTTCTCATGCTGGTTTTCTACCAGGAAGTAGTTGTAAACAACAAGGAGATTCGTCCTATTCTGAAATCTGCTCTATTTTTAATTGGATCACTTTAGAAAACAGTCAGCCAATCAGAAGAGAGTCTCAGAGCCTCCTCCTCTCTTCTGATTGGCTGACACTGATCTGTTGTTGCTAGAGCTCCAGAGAGAAGCTGAGAACTACACTGAGATGCTTTTCTTTAAACCTTTTGGGAGCAGATAGTTGTTAAGCGGTCGTCACCTTTCGTTTGTAGTGGCTGATGGAGGTGTCCATCTCCTCCTCGTTGACGTTCTCGATCTGGGAGGTGGGGCTGCACAGGATGCCCTCCTCCTCCTGCTTGGCCAGAGACTCTGCCACCATCTGGATCGCCTCGGCCCACTCGTCCCTGCACCACAACAAAGATATTCAATAATATATGGAAAGATCCTCCATGAGAGGCTCCAATGATAGAAATGGTTTCACTTCCTGTCTCTCTAAATGGGCGTGGCCAACCGTCACCACCTCGTCTGTGATCGTGTGTGTGGATTTATACAATTTGTAGGTAGATGAAAGTGAGATATTTATATTTTCTTATGATAACATTACATATTTACACTACTAACAGTCATATTTAGCATGACAAAAATAATTTAAATCATTTTCACGGGAGTTCGCGGGCGTTTGTTTCACGTTGCCTAGGAGATCTGAGCCAAATCTGGCGAGAGTGTGTCGTAGAGACAGAGACAGGTCTGGAACAAAGTGGATTTTCTCCTGATGTGTCCGTCTGAAAATTGTCCATTTTGGTGTCAAACTGTTCAGAAGAGATGTGGCTTGTGAAAAATGATCTCAAAAATTACTTCAGTGACTGTGGGGAGAAAGGACAGACCATAATCTGTGTTCACGTTAAATAATTGTCCCACTGGAGTCAATACACTCCAGGCTGCCTCTGGTCTCCCTAAAGGGGCGTGGCCGAGCAGAAGCCCACGTGACATCATACAGCAGTGAATTTTTGGAAATATTAGAGAGAAATTTCTGGAAAAAAGTGGTTCAATTTCTCCAAAAACATTTAAACATTTCTAGGAAGAAGTGGTAAAAATAAAAAAATAAAAAAAAAATGTATAGAAAAAATGTTTAAAACAAAAAAGTGTAAAAACAAAATCTAGAAAAAGTGGTAAAATTAGAAGAAAAAAAAACTTCTAGAAAAAAATGGTAAAATTTCTCGTAAAAAATGTTCAAAATAAAAATAAAAAAGTAAAAGTTTTCTAGAAAAAAGTGGTAAAATTTCTAAAACAAAAAGTAAAAAAAAAAATCTAGAAAAAGTGGTAAAATAAAATAAAAACTTCCAGAAAAAAGTGGTAACATTTCTCGTAAAAAATGTTCAAAACCCCCTTCAAATCTAGGTCCTTGAGAGATTTGAAGGGGGTCCCTGATTTTTTCTTGAAACTTAACCACTTTTTCTAGATTTTTTTTTTTTACTTTTTGTTTCAGAAATTTTACCGCTTTTTTCTAGAAAATTTTTACTTTTTTATTACTGTATGAACCACTGTCATACAGGAAGCTGACTGGTCATGGAAGGTCTTGGCTTATAAACCGTCTTTGAGGACAACACACACACACACACACACACACAGCAGCAGCAGCACACGACGGGTTAAAGTTAAAACCACCACAAAAACTTCCAGTCCTCCTGGCCCACCAGCATCAACACCGCCCACCGCTGCTGCTGCTGCTGGATGGAGGATGTTTTCAGTCTCTTTGTGTCAATAACAAACCTCAGGTGACAACTCATGATGTATACACTATATTGTGTTTTTGGTACCAGAACCCCTTCAAAACTTGGCGTCCAGCCTCGGCCCCACACCCCGGCTTCCTGTCTTTCTTCTGGCCGAGTTCACCGACGCTCTCACACAGTCTGCTGCAGTAGGACTTCATCTACACTTTTATTTATTTATTTATTATCGCCTCTAATTCCAGATGCCACAGTTTCTTTTTTTTTCAGTTTTTATCTGGCGTCTGTTGAGAGTGAGTCCACACCCACGTCTGTGTTTATTGCTTTTCTTCATTAAATATCTTTTTTCAGGTGGATTAGGAATATGTAGGGTTTTGTCTTTAATGACCAAGAAGAGATTCTGGAATCTGGATGTGACCATCACCTGACAGTCTGAACCCTAACATGTGTAGGCTAAAGTATGTAGGGTAACGTTTGTAGGCTAAAGTATGTACGCTAACATGTGTAGGCTAAAGTATGTAGACTAACATGTGTAGGCTAAGGTGTGTAGGATAATGAATGTGTAGGCTAACACATGTAGGCTAAAGTATGTAGGCTAACATGTGTAGGCTAAAGTATGTAGGCTAACTTGTGTAGGCTAAAGTATTTAGGCTAACATGTGTAGGCTAATGTGTGTAGGCTAACATGTGTAGGCTAAAGTATTTAGGCTAACTTGTGTAGGCTAAGGTATGCAGGCTAACATGTGTAGGCTAACATGTGTAGGCTAAAGTATGTAGGCTAACATGTGTAGGCTAAAGTGTGTAGACTAACATGTGTAGGCTAAAGTATGTAGACTAACATGTGTAGGCTAAAGTATGTAGACTAACACGTGTAGGCTAAAGTATGTAGGCTAACTTGTGTAGGCTAAGGTATGCAGGCTAACATGTGTAGGCTAAAGTATGTAGGCTAACATGTGTAGGCTAAAGTATGTAGGCTAACATGTGTAGGCTAAAGTATGTAGGCTAACATGTGTAGGCTAAAGTGTGTAGGCTAACATGTGTAGGCTAAAGTGTGTAGACTAACATGTGTAGGCTAAAGTATGTAGACTAACATGTGTAGGCTAAAGTATGTAGACTAACATGTGTAGGCTAAAGTATGTAGACTAACATGTGTAGGCTAAAGTATGTAGGCTAACATGTGTAGGCTAAAGTATGTAGACTAACATGTGTAGGCTAAAGTATGTAGGCTATCATGTGTAGGCTAAAGTATGGAGGCTATCATGTGTAGGCTAAAGTATGGAGGCTAACATGTGTAGGCTAAAGTATGGAGGCTATCATGTGTAGGCTAAAGTATGTAGGCTAACATGTGTAGGCTAAAGTATGTAGGCTAACATGTGTAGGCTAAAGTATGTAGGCTATCATGTGTAGGCTAAAGTATGGAGGCTAACATGTGTAGGCTAAAGTATGGAGGCTAACATGTGTAGGCTAAAGTATGTAGGCTATCATGTGTAGGCTAAAGTATGGAGGCTATCATGTGTAGGCTAAAGTATGGAGGCTATCATGTGTAGGCTAAAGTATGGAGGCTAACATGTGTAGGCTAAAGTATGGAGGCTATCATGTGTAGGCTAAAGTATGTAGGCTAACATGTGTAGGCTAAAGTATGTAGGCTAACATGTGTAGGCTTAAGTATGTAGGCTAACATGTGTAGGCTAAGGTGTGTAGGATAATGAATGTGTAGGCTCATATGTGTGTAGGGTAAGGCTAACGTATGTAAGCGAACTTGTGTACGCTAACATATGTAGGCTAACGTATGTACGCTAAAGTATGTAGACTAACATGTGTACGCTAACATATGTAGGCTAACATGTGTACCAGTGGCGGCTGGTCAATAGAGGGCGCTCGGGCGCCGCCCCCCCTGATGAAAAGCGATTTTTAATTATTATAATTTTTTCCAAAATAATAATTTAAAATTAATATTTTTTTCTTATTGTACCTGTGAATGTGATATGAATTCTTAAAATCGAGCTGTATATAAAATAAAACCATTATTTAGAGGCTAATTTGCCTACAGGTTCATTTACTGTCTCTGTTATATCTATCGCTTGTGTCTGGGGCGCTGGAGAAGTCGCCCGAGCAGTGTACCGGCTCAGCCAATCAGTGACTGTTGCTAAGTAAAAAATATACGGGGCAACAGGTAATTTAGCCAATCAGCGTCGTCGGATTTTATGCCTTTGGGGCTCAGAAAATATCGCCCCAAACCAAACATTTTGGTCTCCCGTGGCAACCAGAAATCGAGGGGGAAATTAACCGAGGAGCTGTCCTCGGTAGCAGGATGGCTACGGAGTTTTCATCAGTTTCAAATTCTGTTTCCCGTATAATTTACTTTTTTTAAACAGTGAGGACAGATACCACACGGACTGTTACTGGAGTTAGAGACCTATTTATCTGAACGGATTACAAAACATGAACTCTCAAGGGACACATGAACGGTGCTGTCAGCTAACGTTAGCCAAGCTAGGCAGGACTAGCAGCAGAGCTTCACAGCTGGATGAAAAACACAGTTTCACGGTGAGGAAATACAACCAACAGGTGGATAAAACTCTGTGGGCCGGTGGCGGGAGGCTGCTATGATGTGACAGGAGGCCGTAGTGTGTGAGAGGAGCACCGGAGGACCGGAGCACCGTTAACCGGCACGTCAGAGACTGCTCTCTCTTGATGCTCGGAGACAACTTCTGGACTACATGCTGTTGGTTCGTCCGCGGTGCGTTCACAGCTCGTCCGAGAGCGTTTTTATTAGTTCATCCAGCTTCTGGGACACTGGACTGGACACTGTTATTCCTGAGTGACACCAGGGGAAACTACTCACCCAGGCTGTGACAGGACGTCTGTGATGAGGAGCATCAGGCTGCAGCACTGTTCAATATGTTTACAGGTGTGACCAGTACGTTCACAGTTAGACTCGTCATTAAACCTGATAATGCAGCAGTTAAGTTAACATCTCACATCAGCAAGGTCAGACCAAACTTAATCACGTTATGCTCCTCATATAGTGTTCCTGTCACACTTTGTCTATAGTTAACATTAATCACTGCTGTAGGTTACATCATACACATGCCTTTTAATAACGATATTTTTGTATTAAGAGTATTTGCTAATATATTTCACGTCCACTGTGTGCCACCAGTGAAAGATTACTGTTTGTTCATTGTCATTATCTGTCAAACTGCTGATTTATGAAGGCAAATAAATAATTAATGTTTATCCCTAAAAATGGGTTTGGGGTTCTTTTATCAAGATGGTCACCAAAAACTTCAGGGACAAACAGCCCCACCTAGAATATTTTTCACCAGCCGCCACTGATGTGTACGCTAACGTATGTAGGCCTACTTGTATAACGTATGTAGGCTAACGTATGTACACTAACATGTGTAGGCTAATGTATGTAGGCTAACTTGTGTATGCTAACGTAGGCTTACATATGTAGGCTAACTTGTGTACACTAACGTATTCAGGCTAACGTACGCATGTGTAGGCTAATGTATGTAGGCTAACTTGTGTATGCTAACGTAGGCTTACATATGTAGGCTAACTTGTGTGCGCTAAAGTATGCAGGCTAACGTATCCATGTGTAGGCTAACGTATGTAGGCTAACTTGTGTACACTAAAGTATGCAGGCTAACGTATCCATGTGTAGGCTAACGTATGTAGGCTTACATATGTATGCTAACGTATGCAGGCTAACGTATCCATGTGTAGGCTAACGTATGTAGGCTTACATATGTAGGCTAACATATGTACGCTAACGTATGCAGGCTAACGTATCCATGTGTACGCTAACGTATGCAGGCTAACGTATCCATGTGTACGCTAACGTATGTAGGCTAACGTATCCATGTGTAGGCTAACGTATGTAGGCTTACATATGTATGCTAACGTATGCAGGCTAACGTATCCATGTGTAGGCTAACGTATGTAGGCTTACATATGTAGGCTAACATATGTACGCTAACGTATGCAGGCTAACGTATCCATGTGTACGCTAACGTATGCAGGCTAACGTATCCATGTGTACGCTAACGTATGTAGGCTAACGTATCCATGTGTAGGCTAACGTATGTAGGCTAACATATGTACGCTAACGTATGCAGGCTAACGTATCCATGTGTACGCTAACGTATGCAGGCTAACGTATCCATGTGTACGCTAACGTATGCAGGCTAACGTATCCATGTGTACGCTAACGTATGCAGGCTAACGTATCCATGTGTACGCTAAAGTATGCAGGCTAACGTATCCATGTGTATGCTAACGTATGTAGGCTTACATATGTACACTAACCACCACTACTTCCTGTTAAAGCTACTAAAGTGCAAAACCATTGAAAAACAAAAAAGTTTTCATGCTGCAAAAGTCTGAACCAGGGTTTAGTTTGGTCCGGACCGAGACCTCGATCCTCTTTACGTCGGACCAGACTTCAGGTCTTTGGTCTGAGGAGATTTCACACCTGTGCATTTGGTTCGGTCCAAACGTGGTAGGTTTGAACGCCTCCTAAAACAAAATCTATGAATCTTCATGACAAACAGAATAACTGAGGATTGAAGCTCTTCTCTTCATAAACCCTCTGACCTCAGACTCCATCGGTAACCTCGGCTGTAACAGACGATGATCGACGGCTCGTTGTTTTCCCTTCATCACTCGCCTCAGAAAATAACAGCACTCAGTATTTTTCTATAGATATTTTTAGATCTGTTTTTTTTTTTAGGCCTGATTTCTTCTCCTTCTTCTCCTCGTGTTGCTAAATTTAGCTCGTCCCAGGGTTTCTGCAGCTTCACCGAGTTCAGTATTAGACTTTTAAATATCTGTCTCACATTCATCTTGAAAATATCAAAGAATGACGGAGAAGCAGGAGGAACGGTGTGGACCAGAGGAATTATCATAAGTTTGTGACTTGTGTGAACACAGGCGCTGTAAGATTTTAGATTCGTCGTAAGGTTGTTTTTTTCCCCCCCATTAACTAAAGGTGTGAAAAGTCGTTAGTTTGAACTCTTGAAGAGGACAGCATGACCGTCTGTTCTTCAGAGAGAACATGAGGGATGTTAACGAATGTGTTCACCTCAAAACCATTCACATACATTGTGCACATGAAGCACATGTCCACTGGGTCTCATTCATGAAACGTGAGCAGCACAGATTTGTGTGTAAACCGTGTGCAGCGGAAATTTACGTGGATTTCCGCATTCATCAATCTTTTAGTAGCTACTCACAAAATGTACACCTGCTCCTGACTGTGTGTAGCGCTTCTGTAAATGTAGAAATGCACAGAAATACTGCTTGTCATTGTTGAAAATTACAATTTTAATTCGTATTACTCTCTCTTATGTTCAAAATACGCTGATGCCTTTGAAACACGTCATTTAAACATGACAAACGATTAGAAATATTTGGAGAGAGACACGTTTTAGGAATCGGACACGCACAAACATGTCAAGGCTCCTTCTAGTGATGATAATAATCTGATATAAAACCAGAATAACTTTCTTTAGCGTCGTAGAGCATCATAAATGCAAAATCTCCGTTCCTTATGTCACACCAGACGTCCGTTCGTTGTTCCCAACATTCACAATCTGTCCTAACGCTGGAAATGTATCGGCCACGACAAAATCGTGCAAAAATCAGCCTGAATTTGGGTTGTGAAAGCGAAAGCATTTCCCAAGAATGTTTTCACTCAACGATAAAGACAAAACGATTAATCCACATTAATATGAGACTCTTTTATAACCAAATACAAACTCCTCTGGGGATATTTAAGTCTCTCACCAGACTTCTCCCTGCCTCCTTGTAAAAGACTTCATGACTCATTACTTGTGATGTTCAACCAATCAGAGAGTGCTATGGGCGGGACAATGCGCAGGACCGCCACAGTATGTGTAAAAAATGAATGGTGTTCAATGGACAGAAAATAATTATTTTCTGATCCCCCAGTCGTTATGCCTTGGATTACACTTACACAAAAGTTGTTTATATTTGACCGTTTATTGTGCCATTGTTCAGTTCGTATGTGAGGGTGATGTCCTGCACCCCCGGCTTAAAAAAAATCCCAGAGGAAACACTGCTCTGCTCCATGACTATACTAAATAAATGTGCCTATTCAAAATCACTGTGCTAATATTTCAGTGTGCACTCTGCTTTATCTGTCTGTTTTCCACGTTAAAGCAAACTGATGTGGCACAGTTTTTTCCCTCCAAAAAAAAAGATTATTTAGAGGAATGCGCACCAGAAAGAGTATCTGAAGAATTTAAATAAGAGAAGTGTTCAGAAGTGTTTTTTTGTAAATGACTAATCGTCAACCAAAAAATAATCGTTAGATTAGTCAAAAAATTAATCGTTAGACTAATCGATTAATCGAAAAAATAGTCAATAGATTAATCGGGAGAAAAATAATCGTTTGGGACAGCCCTAGACTTATTTACATTTGGGACAATAAAAAGACCTGTGTCGAAACTTTTTAAAATGTTCTCAGTTATCAGTGTTGGTGGAGGATCCCTAATGAAAGCCCTAGGCTGTGATTGGACGAGGTGAGGAAGAGGAAGAGGAGGATGAAGTTCTCACCGCTCATCAGGCGTGTCGACGTGGAAGGTCCTCTCGATGACCGTGGTCCACTGCAGGCAGCGGATGATGAAGGTGTTTGGTTTGGGCCGCTCCGTCTTCATCAGCTGACATTCTGCAGGTCACACACACACACACAGAGAGGTTCATGTTTGTACGTTTTGTTTTCACGGTGTGTGTGTGTGTGTGTGTGTAACGTTGCCGTGGCGTTGCGTTGCGGCGAGGTCTCACTTGCTACAGAGAAGTTGTTGAGCGGGTAGGCCAGGTCCGAGTCCTGGGGTTTGTCCTTGTAGCCGATGAAGGAGCCGTCCGTCTTCAGCAGGAAGTAGCGCGGCCGCCAGTTCTTGATGTACTCACCTGTGGAGAGGAGAGAGAGTGTGTCAGTTGTGTTGTGCTTTTATTTTGGTAAGTCGGTGAATAGTTAAAGGGATAGTTCAACATTTTGGCAAACTGGCCCATTGCCATAATAATCCCTATAGTCATTATAGCAGTAGGTTCGTTACCTTTAATTGTCGGTGCAAGCTATTTTTAGAACGGCGGAGCAGAGCGGTGAGCTGCTCAGAGCTACGCTACAAACGGAGGCTCATTATGGGATTTCTTGGTTTCCCTCATCAAACTCATCAAATACACAATCCAACAACTCCACAACGCTCTGGTGGACAAGTTGTGAGCTGCACATTCACCACGCTATGAGATAATAACACAACGTTACCACACAGAGTTGTTTTAGAGGGAAATACAGAGACTGATGATGAAAAACTGTCCCTGAAGGCAACACGCATCAGCGGATTTGCATGAATTTCCCTCTAAAACAACTTTTTTAACAATGTACGACTTATTCTTGTAAATTTACAACTTTATTCTCGCAATTTATGACTTTATTCTCGTAATGTTATGACTTTTTTCTCGAAGTCTGTGTTTTTTCTCTCAATGTGGCCCTAATACTCCGTCGTAGTAATAATAAATGATAATAATTGTTTAATTTTTATTGTGTACTTTTCCTATACACTGTGAATCACTCTGTCATTAATTTGACCTTTAATTCCATTAATTCTTCCTCTTTCCACTCCTCTGTGCCTTTTGTTGTGTGTTTTATATTCTGACTTGTCCTCATGTGTGAAATGGAAAGACGACAACTGATCAATCATCCAGACTCGTCCCATTATTGGAAGTAGATTCATCGATTAATAATAATAATAGTTAATCACAGGACCAGATGATTTTCAATAACTCATTAAAACACCTTTAAACTTCAGATCTGTTTCCGAGAGGGCTGAAGGAGCACGTCTGTGTCGTAAACACACACACACACACACACACACACACACACACACACACACACACACACACACACACACACACACACACACACACACACACACACACACACACACACACACACACACACACACACACACACACACACACACACACACACACACACACACACACACACACACACACACACACACACACACACACTCTCTCTCTCTCTCCAGTCAGATCAACCTTTGACCTATTTTCTTTTCTTTGTGTTGGTTTTAATTGATTCCCATCTGTGTCACTTCCTGTCCGACATCCCAACACGTCACATGACCCACACAGAGATTTATTTCTAACCCGCTTCAGTTCAGTTCAGTTCAGTTCCCTGGTCCAGAACAACTCTAATGTTTCTTCTCCTTTTAGTTTAGTTTAGTTTAAGTTTTAAAAGAAATAAAACATAATACAGAAATGGACAGACATAACATATAAAAACTTTGCAAAGACAACATATGAACAAAAAATTATCTATCAAGTTATCTAGTCCTTATAATCTATACAGTAAGTTAATTTATGAGTTATTTAACTGGATTTATTCTAATATATTATTATATTTATAATATACATATAGATTTATTCTAACATATGATTACTAATCTTTATCTCTCTATATAGTCATATACATATAAAAACATATACAAACACATTCATACATACAAAGACAAACTGAAAGTAACATGAACAGAGCAACAAATAAACTAAGTCGGTAAATAATACCCAAATAAATAATAATATAATATAATATAATATAATAATGAGACTCTACCTCTGTTTTAGTGTTTTATGGTCTGTTTTATTTATTGGTTTTATTGGTTTTTATTTTTTAATTGTTTTATTTAAATTGTAGATCGGTGAATAGTTAAAGGGATAGTTCAACATTTTGGCAAATTGGCCCATTGCCATAATAATCCCTATAGTCATAGCAGTAGGTTCGTTACCTTTAATTGTCGGTGCAAGCTATTTTTAGAACGGCGGAGCAGAGCCGTGAGCTGCTCAGAGCTACGCTACGGAGGCTCATTGTGGGATTCCTTGGTTTCAAACTCATCAAACTCATCAAATACACAATCCAACAACTCCACAACGCTCTGGTGGACAAGTTGTGAGCTGCACATTCACCACGCTTTTTAAAAGCAATAAACAATTATTATTTTATGTTTATTTTTCTGCTAATTGTTTTATTTCCATATTTAGTTCCATTATGTACAGCAGTGGTTCTCAACGTGGGGTCCGGGGACCCCTAGGGGTCCTTGAGAGATTTGAAGGGGGTCTCCGATTTTTTTCTTCTTTTTTTTTTACCACTTTTTCTAGATTTTTTTCTTTTTTTTCTTTCTTTTTTTTGGGGGGGGAGAAATTTGACCACTTTTTTTCTAGAATTTTTTTTTTTTACTTTTTTTAGTTTTATTTTGAACATTTTTTACGAGAAATTTGACCACATTTTTGGGAGAAAATTTTTACTTTATTTTTTGAGAATTTTAACACTTCTTCCTAGAAATGTTTAAATGTTTTTGGAGAAATTGGACCACTAAATTTGGTCCAATCAATGGGGGTCCGTGGTCTAATTTGTGTGAATTTAAGGGGTCCTTGACGTACAAAAGGTTGAGAACCACTGATGTACAGCACTTTGTTTCAGCTGTGGTTGTTTTAAAAGGGCTTTATAAATAAAGTTGAGTTTAGTTGAGTTGAGATCTGGGTCAGAGAGCGGCTCGCTGCTCATAGCTCGGCTAGTCAGGCCTTAGCGCTGCGGCCAACAGCTGAGGGAGCTGAGCTGTGTGGGCCGAGGAGGAAGGAACCAGAGTGTTAGGTCATCCTCTGTATGCTCATAGTGCCACAGAGAAACTTCCCCCTGTCTGCCTGCCAGCTCACACACACACACACTCTCTCACACACACACACACACACAGAAACCCAGTGTGGGAAATGACACAGCAGCCAAGTGCAGCTCAGACTGGGCTGCAGCTCCGCTCGCCGTCCGGCAGGTAAACAACCATTGTTTTGGAGGAGCTGTTCTTCAAACTGGCACACACACACACACACACACGCACACACACACACACACACACACACACACACAGACTGAGGCTGCTGCTGCTTTCCACAACAACACCACAACTGAAAGTGATAGATGGGGTTAGTTTCTCCTGAGCAGCAGAACGAGAGTCGACCTCTCACCGCTGTTCACACACAACAACTAGTATCAGTCTCACTACTATCAATAATCAATCATCAATCATCAATCATCCTACTGCAGCTGCCATTTGTTCAGCACCTCAGTGCAACAACAGTCATGTGACGTCTGTAGGGCTGTCAATGAATGGCAGAAATGAGGTTTGAATATTGCCTCTTAAAAAAACACAGATATTCGAATAAAAAATCGAATTTCATGTCAAACAAGTTTTGTGATGCCGCAAGCAAACAGCTCGCTCGGGAAACAGGATAAGAGACAGCATTTTTTTTTACGCGCCATTAACGCTGTCACTCAGTGATCTCACTCACCAACTATCTCACTAAGAAATTCACCAACTCACTAAATCACTTACTTATTTACTGACTCACTCACTCAGTGGTTCCCAAACTGGGGGGGTGCACATGGCCATTGCAGGGGGGGGCGCGGTAAAACGGCAGCGGAATCTCTGCAAAGCTCCGAGCAACGGAAATCATGTGCAAACCGGAGGGAGGTTCACATTATTGCATTTGTCAATTGCTGTGTTTTATTTGTGACCCGTTCTATCAAAATGAGTCGGATGTCGCAACGTTCTATTTTTAGATAATCAGCTGATAACGTGGAAAACCCATAGAAAATAAAAAATAAATTGTACCCTAATTTCAAAGCAATGACATTCAAAAACAATCTCCCAAAGTTTCACAGTCCAGATAATTGAGAAAAGGCACGAAAATGATGATTAAAGTCGACTTGCAACTTAAACCCTCTGAAAATGAGCGTTGCATCGGTGCAAAACATGAAATATCTTCTGAACCGTTCATGATAGAGACGAGCTGTAAACTGCATCTGAATCGCCGGATTCTCCGCTTTCCGACGGTCATTGAATGGTGCCTCTATGACGAGAAGGGACGGGTACAGAAACAGATGCTAAACTGAGTAGCATCGACGCTAACAGAGCGTAGCATCGACGCTAACAGAGCGTAGCATCGACGCTAACAGAGCCTAGCATCGATGCTAAACCGAACGTTTCTCTCGCTGTTTCTTTGTGCGAGTTCCTCTCCGGCTTGACAGGATCACTCACGGCTCGCCCGCCGCGGCGCTGCTGCTGCTGCTTTGAACCAGAGCGATACGACACAATCCTTAACATAAAAGGGCTCCGCTTCTCGGTGCTTCGCGGCTACTCGCGGCGCTTCTGCGGCCGGTGTGTCCCTGGCATAGACGCGTCTCTCGCGCTGTTTAGATACTGACAAAAACACACACACAAGCTGGAAAGTTGTCTCATCTGACAGCTGTCATTTGGGAGGTGAAGGCAGGTTTTCCCTTAATTGTCCTGATGTTGATGGAATCACTACCAACTGTAGCAGGGACGGTCAGGTTGAATATTGTTACACACAAAAATGTAAAATAAAGAAAAAAGAAAAATAGTTACACTGTTCAGGTGTTTTTTGTGTTTTTGGGAACTAACCAACTAACCTGCTTTGACACTGACGCTACAGAAATATTAACATCTGAGCCTGTATCAGAGCGCTGTCGTCATGTGTCACCTATAAACCTCGTACATCTAGGTTTTTTTTTAGCTAATTTTAAAGAAATGACATTCAAAAACAATCTCCCAAAGTTTCATAGTGCAGAGAGTTGAGAAAATGACGATTAAAGTTGTCTGGCAACTTTTAACCCTCTAAAGACGAGCACAACATTAAATAACTTCTGAACTGTTTATGATAGAGACGAGCTGTAAAAAGCATCTGAATCTTGAGATTCTCTGCTTTCCGAGGGTCCTTGAACGGTGCCTCTATGACAACACGGGACTGTATAGAGTGCGTGTAATCACGTAGTACGGGAACAGACGCCAGAGTCTGCTGGCCTTTAAACCACAGACGTTCTATATTGTTTAAACGCAGTTTTCTCTGGTTTTCAATCGTTAAAACAGAGTGGAAGACTATAATTCAAATGGCCGTATCTTGAAAACCAGTCAACATACTGTATTTTCTTCTCTTTCCACTGATACTAAAATCTCAGTTTTTAAAATTTGGGTCACTGTGACTCATTTTGCTGGATCGGGTCACATATGAGTTTTATTTTATTTCAAATATAGAAACTGAATCATGTAGTTATGTTACATTTGCATGTGGATCAAGAAAACATGGCAGAACAGGCATCAGAAGTAGTTACATCGCCTCACATTGTTTTTGTTATTCTACTGTGGACATGAGTCTTTGGTGACGACATAGCTAACATTAGCATTAACAGTCTGGAAGACACGTTATGAGTTCAGCATCAAACTTTATCTCTTCTTCATTCACCGTGACCGGCCGTTTCCACTTTGTTTTGCTTCTACCTCTATCGTCTCTTCTGTTTTTACTACAATTAGCATGCTAACCAGCTAGCTTCCCCAGCCAGGCCTCGTCAGTTTTCCGATAGCGAGTCAGTATGTCAAGCCATTTTAACATGTAAAAGCCAGACTGGATATGTGTTGTAGATATCTGTAATTCAGTTTTGCCTAGTCAAAAAGAACATTTCAGATATCTGCAACTACATTCTTCCTATCCACAATTGTCATTTCAGATATCCACAACTACATTCTTCCTAGGACAAATGACGTCACTTTAACCATTCATGTGTATGGGGTTTGTCATTACAGATATCTACAATTCAGTTGCAGATATCCGCTATGTGAATTACAGATATCTGTAACTGAATTACGACTAGTACTAATTCCAGTTTGAGATATCTACAATTTGATTCTGACTAGTCATAATTCCAGTTACAGATATCTTTAATTCACCTCAATTAAAGATACATGTCCCTTTTCAGATATCTGTAATTAAGTTTTGACTAGGCAAAATGACGTTGTAGATATCTCAAACTGGAATCAGTACTAGTCGTAATTCAGTTACAGATATCCGTAATTCACATAGCGGATATCTGCAACTGAATTGTAGATATCTGTAATGACAAACCCCATACACATGAATGGTTAAAGTGACGTCATTTGTCCTAGGAAAAACGTAGTTGTGGATCTGAAATCACAATTGTGGATAGGAAGAATGTAGTTGCAGATATCTGAAAAGTTATTTTTGACGAGGCAAAACTGAATTACAGATATCTTGAATAAAAAATCCAACTATTCAAAATGTAGTTACGACTAGTCAGAAAGACGTTGTTGATATCTACAATGTTAATTCCGGAGAGTCAAACTTAGCTTTTGAATGTTAAATCCGCTTGCCATAGAGTCAGTGCAGCGGCGTCCAGTCCAGTCTGAGCTGAAGATGTTGCACATGTCGCTCAACATGGACCGATTACAAACCTGAGCCAATCACCTCCACCTGCTTCAGGTAAAACAGGAAATCTAACGCTACCGATTCCATCAAAATAAAAGCATATAAAACCACATAATTCCATGTAAGAAACTAAAATAGAAATAATAATAAACCAGCTGTTCAAGTTTACTAGAACTAACAAACACCACACAGCTCACACTGCTGCATTAAACAAGATTAAACTCAACAATATTTCTTGTCGTGTTAAAAATCTGTCTCGCAAGATTTTTTTTTTTTTTCTTTTTTTATGTTAAAACAATGTAAAGCAGGGTTTCCATTACCAGTTTCCATTACTTTGCACCACTTTCCACCACAGTTACAACTCCACTGGACTCGGTTTAGGTGCTTTTCAGTCACAGCTGATCTTCATAGTTCCTCTTCATAGTAAAAAGGAAACTTATCAACCAGTGCGTCCAGCATTAAACATTAAAAAATCCTAGAGGAAACACTGCACATAATATTGTTTGCACTTGGGAATATTTAATTTTATTTATTGAACTTTTATACATTTTAGTTTTAGTTTCAATTTGTGGAAGAAGAAGTTAAAAGCTCATGCTTACATCATGCATGTAAAGAGTTATATAATAAAACATTTCAAAATGCATGTGCAACTCGGTTAAATAAAAGTCTGTTGGTCCAGTCATAGTATATTTTGTCATTTTTGTCATTGTCGTTTTCTTAAAATCTCGTCTCGTATCGTGAGATGAGTATATCGTCACACCCCTATCCACAACTAGTCTTATACTGATACTGGTGTTTCAGACACACACACCTGCACCTGAACGCACCACGGACCAGTCGACAACAGCGTTTAAATCAAGGCCAGAAATGATCAGACGATGAGAGAACGTCTCGTTTTCCATCTTAAAGACAAATCTAAAGACACACACACACACACAGTCTGAGATAAATTAAACCACTGAAACAAACACAGCCCAGACATCAAACACTCAGCCTCAGTTCGTCTGTCGCGTTTGCATTAATTCAGAAAAAGAAAAAAAAGGAAAAACAACTACAGAGAAGGAGAAGTGACTTTGAAGGAGAACTGGGAGAACTGGTCACACATCACGTCGGCCATTTTTACTCCTTCATGATCCAACACAAGAGTCTGGACGTCTCACAAAGATGACAACGACAACAATAAACCTGCTTTAAAAACAATGAAATCAAACAAGAAGCTTCATGAACGACTGAGACCACTTCCTGCAGTAAAAAGGGATAGTTCAACATTCTGGCAAATTGGCCCATTGCCATAATCCCTATAGTCATAGCAGTAGGTTTGTTACCTTTAATTGTCGGTGCAAGCTGTTTTTAGAACGGCGGAGCAGAGCCATGAGCTGCTCAGAGCTACACTACGGAGGAGGCTCATTATGGGATTTCTTGGTTTCCCTCATCAAACTCATCAAATACACAATCCAACAACTCCACAACGCTCTGGTGGACAAGTTGTGACCTGCACATTCACCACGCTATGAGATAATAACACAACGTTACCACACAGAGTTGTTTTAGAGGGAAATTCATGCAAAACCGCTGATGTGCGTTGCCTTCAGGGACAGTTTTTCATCAACAGTCTCTGAATTTCCCTCTTAAACAACTCTGTGTGGTAACGTTGTGTTATTATCTCATAGCGTGGTGAATGTGCAGCTCACAACTTGTCCACCAGAGCGTTGTGGAGTTGTTGGATTGTGTATTTGATGAGTTTGATGAGGGAAACCAAGAAATCCCATAATGAGCCTCCGTAGCGTAGCTCTGAGCAGCTCACGGCTCTGCTCCGCCGTTCTAAAAACAGCTTGCACCAACAATTAAAGGGACAACGAGGAGTTTCTCCAGCGGCAGGACAAAAAAATTCTGCAACCATAAAAAAGTCTGATATTAATGTGGATGAATCTACGTTACCACTTGTTAATGGTCCATTTTAGATAAATCTATGGTTTTGTCTCAATCGTTATTTTGTTATTATTAGTGGTGGTGGAAATGCTGGGCGAGCCGACCAGCGTTTCTTTACTTTCGGTTTCATGGCGAGTCATGAGAATAACGCCGCTGAATCTCCGTTTATGGTGGGAACTACGACGGTATGTGATCGTCTTCCAACCTCTGACTTTAATTCTTGATGAATGAAAACATGAGTCTGTCTTGCGCCGGTCAAAGAATTTTACGGTGCGGAGGCTCATAAATGTAGTGTGAAAACACTTCGCTTTTCCAAAACTCCTCGTTGTCCCTTTAATCTTGCATTGTTCCTCTTTAAAGGTAACAAACCTACTGCTACTATGACTATAGGGATTATGGCAATAGGAGAATTTGCCAAAATGTTGAACTGTCCCTTTAAACAGTATTCGGCAGAACCCCAAAAATCAGGATTGGGTTCATCTCTAAAACAGATTCAAAGTTTGCTGTGTATAGCAAACTAGCATGTAGTTTCACTTTTAATAGAGGCTCAGAAACAGTAAGTCAGGGACTATTTTCAGCGGTGGATGAATCCACATGCAGGACTGTGTGTGTGAGTGTGTGCAGGGCCGTTGTATAGGGGAGAAAGGTGATGATAACTCTAGGGGCCCAGCGCCCAGTGGGGCCCATAAAAAACCCCAGTAGTCTAATCTTTGTATGACTGATTTATTCTGCGTAAGACCCTGACTAATACTCATAGTACACTGTAAAAACGCAACATCTTTCCAAGAATATTTGTCTTATTTCTTGTCCAAATGTCTCATTTCTAGTCAAAACTAATCTCTTTCCACTTAAAATAAGACTCATCACCTAAAAATGTACTTGTTTTTAGATCATTTTCACTTAAATTCACAATAAATAGAAAAATCTGCCAGTGAAAGTAACTTTTTTGTGCTTGTAATAAGAAAAACTTGCTCCACTATCAGATTTTTTCTACTTATTCCAAGTGAAAATCTGCTTGAAAGGAGTAAAAAGTGTCTAAAAACAAGCTACTTTTTATGTGTATGGTCTTATTTGAAGCATAATGAGATTTGTTTTGACTAGAAATGACATTTTGACTAGAAATAAGACAAATATTCTTGCTAAGATACTTGAGTTTTTGCAGTGTAATGCTGCATTAGCATCAAAACAAAGAAGACTAAATTAAAAAACGATAATACATACGTAGTCTAAGAAAAAAAAAAGGAAAAGTTAGGGGGAGGGGCCCACTTTAGTATTCTTTAAGGGGACCCAGAATTCCTAGCAAACGGCCCTGAGTGTGTGTAAGTGTGTGTGAGGGGGAATCGAACCCGCGGTCGTCGTCGTCGGCAACCAACCAACCAACCAACCAACCAACCGACCACCACTCACCTCTCTTCTGGACCCAGCCTTCCTTGACGACGTTCTGGTCGCTCATCTTCTCCGGCGCTCCCAGCTCTCCCGGTGTGCGGAGCGTCGCGGAGAACAGACCTCAGATCAGATCAGATCGGTGAGCTGCTCACTGCTGGGCCGGATTCACCTCCTCTTCTCCTCTTTCTCCTCTTTCTCTTTCTCTCCGTCCGTCGATCACTTTCTCTTTCCTCCTCTTCTCTCACTCTCTGTCTTTCCCTCCGACCTCACTTCCTCTTTCTGTCTTCCTCACCTCCTCCTGGTCCTCTTCACCTCCTCCTCTCTTTTCTGTTTCAGTGTTTACTCCCTCTTTCCTCTTTCTCTTCTCTTCTTTTTATTTCTTCTTGTTTCTTCTGCGGCTGCTGTGTTCAGGCGCTCCAGTGGTGACTCAGCCTGGAAGGAAACAAGAGGCAGAAAAAAAAGAAGGAGAGAACGGAGAGTAAGAGAGAGAGAGAGAGAGAAAGAAAAACATGGAGCAGGTCAGTGGATAGTTTCCTTCACAGCTTCATTGTTCACAGCCCTAACACACTTCCTGCCTCCTTGCCTCCTTCTTCCCTTCCTTCCTTTGTTCCCTCCTTCCTAGCTCCTTCTCTTCCTCCTCTTCCCTTCCCTTCCCTCTCTCCTCACACCCTTCATCTCCTTCCCTTCTTTTCCCTCCTCTCCTCTCCTCTCCTTCCCTCCTTTACTTTTTCTCCTCTTCCCGTTTTCTGGTAACTCCCTCTCTCTTTCACTTTTTTTCTTCTTCCTCCTCTTTCTTTCCTTCCTTCCTTCTTTCCACCTTTTTAACCCCTCCATCATCCTTTCTTCCTTCGTTACCACCACACCTCCCCACCATCTTTCCTTTTCTCCTTCCCTCACTTCCTCCTTCCTTACATACCTTTGGTACCTTCCTGCAGCTCCCACCTCCATCTTTCCTTCCTTATCTCCTTCTCTCTCTTTCTTCCACTCCTCTTTCCTTCCTTCTCTCCTCCTCCCTCCCATCACTCCTTTCCTTCCTTCTCTCTTCCCCCCTTCCTTCCTCTCATCCTTCTTTCCTTCCCTCCTCTCCTTCCCCCTCTCTCCTTCTCCCTCTTTCGTCTCCTCCTCCCCCTCTTTCCCCTTCTCTCCTCCTCTCTTCTTTCCTTCCTTCTCTCCTCCTCCCTCCCATCACTCCTTTCCTTCATTCTCTCCTCCTTCTTTCCTTCCCTCCTCTCCTTCTCCCTCTTTCGTCTTCTCCTCCTCCCCCTCTTTCCTCCACTCCTCTTTCCCCTTCTCTCCTTCTCCCTCTTTCCTCCTCTCTTCTTTCCTTCCTTCTCTCCTCTTCTCCTCTCTCCCGTTCATCCTCTCCTCCTCCCTCTCTTTCCTCCTCTCCTAATCCCTCTCTTTCCCCCTCTCCTCTTCCCTTCCTTTCCTCCTCTCCTCCCTTTCCACCTTCATCTCTTTTCTCCTCTCCTTTTTCCTTCCTTCTCTCCTCTTCCCTTCCTTCCCTCCTCTCCTCCTCCCTTTCCACCTCCATCTCTTTCCTCCTCTCCTCCCCCTCTTTCCTCTTCTCCTTTTTCTTTCCTCCTCTCCTCCCTCCCTTTCCACCTCCATCTCTTTCCTCCTCTCCTTTTTCCGTCCTTCTCTCCTCTTCTCTTCCCTCCTTTCACTCCTCTCCTTCTCCCTCTTTCCTCCTCTCCTAATCCCTCTCTTTCCCCCTCTCCTCTTCCCTTCCTTTCTTCCTCTCCTCCTCCCTTCCTTCTCTCTCTCCCCTTCTCTTGACTGCCTCCTTCATCCTCACATAACTCCCTCTCCTCCTTTTTCCTTCCCTTTCCCTCCTCCCTCCCTTCACTTCCTCTCCTCCTACTTTTCTATTTAATCGATTAACTGTTTCAGTCGTTTTTTCTTTTTGACGCCACACTTCTCCACTCACGCTGCACAAACAGTTCATCAATACATTGATCAGTTGAACGACAGAAGCTCCTCTGATCGTCTTTTTTGTTTGTTTTGAGTCGTTTCTATGACGATAAACGACTTAAATCTGGTCGAAGCCTCTCGAGCGTTTGTTTGTTTGTTTGTTCTGTGACGACGAGCAAAGAGAGTTTGTTGATCTATTGACAGATTCATCAATAACACAGAACACAGATTACACCTCTTCCTCTTCCTCTCTCGTCTTTTGTCACCACTTCCCGCTGCTTCCTCCTTTCATCCCTTCACAATAAAACTTCCTCTTCACCTCCTAAAGCTCCTTCTGCACATCTTACTGTTCACTAGGGCTGGGACGATGATATGCTTTTCTCCCGATTCGATTCTTCTACGATTTTTTGGATGGCGATTTAAATTGCGATTCTGCATTTTTAACATTTATCTGCACACAAATACTGTAGGAGCCTATAAATTAACATACTCCATTATAAAGTCAACTTAAACCCTTTTCAAAACCTGGACTCTCTGTATGTAAAAAAAGGCAAACAAATGCACATTGCACAATATTTAGAAACATTTCAAAAAAACAAAAAAACAAAAGAAATTCAAAAAAAAAAAATTCAAAAAAAAAAAAGATTTTTGAAAAAAACAATTGATTTAAAACTCGTCAAAAAGGATATTGCAATATTTATGTGAATCGATTTTTTCTTCCACCCCTACTGTTTAACAATCAATACTTCACTTTGATTATTGATCAATGTCCTCAGTGCGGCAGCTCAATGTAAATCAGTACAAACAGGTGAATGAATTGTCCAATGACAGGGCAGCATTTCTACCTGACAGGCCAGACAGGTTGGACTTCAGCTACACATCGGGACTAACCGATATCGGTGCAGACTAGGGATGGGCATTTCGAATAATTTTCTAACCAAGTATCCTAACCTTGTCGTACCCGGGTAACCGAATAGCTACTGTAATAAAACATAAAATGACGTCATGTCTGACATAAATGCGCTCTGTCCGTCAGACAGTCGCATTACTGACACACAGCGTCGTCAGACTAAATATCCGGTGGATAATAAGAGTAGAGATGGAGTTTAAGATGCACATACGGGGCAGATGTGCATCTTTATGCCGTGGCTGCCTCGGAGGAGAAAACTTTTTTTCTTTTTTTTAATCATTAGCGGTGCTTATTTATTAGTCCACACTACATGTTGGTGCCTTCGCTCCTCTCTGCCTCGCATCGTCTCAGGAAATAACTGGGAAGGTTTCAGAATGTTTGTAAACTGAAAGCTGATTTTCTAACAGACTTGATGTCACCTGTCACCACCACAGATTCTTGTAAAAGGTTTGAAAGTCTGAGGCTCGATCCAAAACGCTTTTACACAGCAGAAAATCACGTTGCTTGATCAGAAAATGTTTAACACGACAAAAAGCCGAACCATGGCTGATAATGTAGTTTGATCCGACACTAGACTGTTGCTCTAACGTGCCGTTTTTTTAATCCTAGGTTAACCGGATAATACATTCATAACCGGATAGCAGATTGCCTACTCGGGTACTCGGGTAAACAGACAGACGAGCGTATGACGGCTGCAAAGTCATCAAAGCTCGTTAGCAATGTAGCGATCTAGAAAAAAATGAATGAACAACGATAATTATCCTGTTATGTGGCATCAACACCATCAGGTCCAATATGGAGCCTGGTTTAGGGTTCAGATGAACGTCCTCGTCATGCATGTAGGATAACATGTGTAGGCTAATCACCACCACTACTTCCTGTTAAAGGTATAAAAGTCCAAACAATTGGAAAAAACAAAACCTTTTACACCGTAAAAGTCTGAACCGTGGTTTGGTTTGGTCCGGACCGAGAGAACGTCTTTGTGTCGGACCAGATTTCTGGTCTTTGGTCCAGTGGAGCTTTTCACACCTGTAAACTTGGTTGAGTTCAAATGGAAAAGTCAGAAAGTCTGAACCCAACGAGGTCGGTGTGAAACAACAAAAGTCTTAAAACAAAGAATTTTTTTTTTTTTTTCTATAATAAACACCATGATGAACGTCACTAGCCTGGTTGACATGCAGACTTTTTTTACATTCAAATTATTCCGAATAAAGAGTTCATGTCAGCTGTTCAGAACGGACATTTTACAGGAACTTGTGTGACATGGGCAAAGAGTTCTCAACGGCCGTCCAGTCCGACCAACCCAAAATTACATACAATAGACCCGGGCCATTTTTCTTTTCGGGTTTGGACAGAGAATTAGTGAGTTGGGCCGAGTTGAGTCCGGGGCTTCAACACCCGCGGGTCCAGCCGGGTCGGGTTTTAATTATCAGGCCCATTGAACAATCAAGTAATGAAAACATCCCGCGACTGATCAAAGACCTAAGATCTATCGTCTGGTTAGGACGATGGACGAGGACGGAGCAGAAAGAATGCAACCAGACGACATTCAGTTTCACCGTTTACATGATATAATTTTACTTCCGATCGGTTTGGGAAAAGGTTTATTCCACCGATGTGAAACCGGATGAAACTCCAGTCGGTTTGGGCCTGAGATGTTTATATGGAGCATTTTCATTCAGTTCGGACTAGAGTCGTTCCGATTCCGATACCAGTATTGGAAATGCCTCCGATACTGCCCAAAATGCCAGTATTGGTGAATACTGGAGAGTCTAGGCGCCGATCTGATACCACGTGTATTAGAAACAGGAATCTGTTCACCAGTTAGCTCCGTGGTAGCGTGGCTACAGTTGAACTATTGACCGATCCGTTTATAAAACCAAGTGAGCAGCGCTACAAATAAATAACCCGTGTCCTTGTGTTCGTGTGTCTCTGTTGTTCAAGTTTAGCGTTAGGCTACTTCTCAGAGTTTCATTTTTACAATCGGGAGTCATGTAAACATGGCGCACCGCGCGTCTTTATCCGGTCAGTCATCATGGAAACATGACGCTCTGCCAGTGGTGTGGCGTTTGGAGCAGAGTGAAAACAAACCAGCTGAAAAATTAAACAATATATGACCATATCCATATCCGGTATGCGTGGAAACACCCACTGTGGCTGCACTGTAGCAGTTTTTAAAGGAATTGTTATTTATTCCTAGATTTATATTTATTATTGTCCAGTTGTCTAAACTAGACAATAAAAGAAAGTTAATGTCTTTCTTTTATTGTGTTCGAAGGGTTTAACCTGAACCAGGCCTTACAACAATAATAATCAAACCATCATGCAGGCGTAGTAGTATAGACTATAGATATAAAAGAATTGGAAAAAATGGTATTGAACATCTCTATCTAAACTAATTCTAAGTGAAATATTTGTCTCCATGTAAACCCAGCAGCTACTGTCGGAGCAGCTTCTAGAAACAGGAGAGGAGCGATCAGTCAGGACAGCGAAGGCCACAGGTCGGCCAGTGCGTTTGAGTGTTTTGAGACGTGTCTGTAAAGATGAGACAGACTGACTGTGTCTTGTCTCCTTGGTTTGGTTTTTTTTTTTTAACTTGCAGACTTCAGAGCAGACAGAGGCTGAGCTGCATGTGTGAACCTGGAGGGTAAAAAGGTCTGAGATGTAGCGAGCGTCTTATCTTGGCTTTTTCTTTTTTAAAAAAGGAGGAAGTGCACCTGTTAAAACCCTGTCTGCTTTTTGTGCTAATTGTAGTTTGGTACAGACAGAAAGATAAAAGACGGGATGGAACGAAGGTAAGAAAAAAAAAACAAGTGTCCAGGTTTTTTTTTCCTTTCTTTTTCCGTTGACAGAAACAGGACGACATTTACACGAGCAGAGAAAAGTGAAGTCGCTGCCAAATAAAAGATGAGGTAGTGGGAGTAAGAAGCGTGTTTCAGGGTTAGCAACATCTGCAGCCGGGAAAAGGATGTAAAACCTGAGCCGCCCTGCTCTCTGCTGGTCCGGTCCTCTCCTCACATGACCACACACACACCTCTAACATGTTGGCACCCGTTTAAAATCATTATTACGTATTGATTTAAAGGGGAACTACGTAATTCCTCTGTGTCTCTAACCCTCCTCTCCTCCATGTGCATCATTTGTTTCCAACAACAACGAAGAAGCCGGTGAGAAATCAGTGGATAAGGTTATTTATCATCTACCATGTTACCATGTGTATATCTGTGTAGTCTTAGGGGGCTTTCACACCTACCTCGTTTGGTCCGGACTTTCGGACTTTCCAGATAGTTCGGATCAAATTGACAGGTGTGAAAGCTCCCCGGGACCACGGTCCGGACTAAAGACCGAGTCTTTGGTCCAGCCTCAGGAGGTGGTCTCGGTCCGGACTATCCTGGACCAAGGTCCGATGCTGCGTAGTGTGAAAGCATTTTTTTGGAAGGTTCGAACTATCAGACCAAATACAGGAAATAATGTCAGATGCGCTCGTGCCGAAAAAAGTAAATAAACAGAAAAAAAGGAAAGAGGAGCCGCGGCAACCGGCGGCAACACTTGGGGAGAGGAGGAGATCATATTATATCCAGATTTGGTCAGAGGGAAGGGTGTGTCAGTGTAGGCTACACTTGTAAACGTTTACACGGAATTAAACAGTGGAGTGTTTAATATAAATCCCCAAACGATACATGCAAGCCTATTTTTTTATATAATGACCCGAATATATATTTTTTCCGCCGAAAAAAGTCTTAAAAAGACGGAGGCGGTGTCGCCATGGAGACGAGAGCTGGGACACCGGGTCGGAGGCTCTGATCTTACAAGGTTGGTTTTCAGCCCAGAGATGCTAGGTGGAAGACAGAGAGCCTCCATTCTCCCTGGAACTATAAGTGACTGGGTACGTTTACATGGACAGTTTCAATCGGTTTCAGAAAGGTTTGGGAGACCAAACCGATTGAAAATACTTCATCTAAACACCTCAAACCGTTTCAAACACCCCAAACCGGTTGAAATTCCAACCAGTTTGAAGGGGGTGGTTTAAACCTTTTCCAAAGCGATCTGTCTGTCATGTTTACACTTGAAACGGGTTGATCCCTGGCTGCGTTCGTTCTGCGCATGCTCGGGACCTGACGTATGTACGCATGCACGCACGCACGCTTGAGCACGTACGAGCCGTGCCTGCCTGGCTGTCACTCAAGTGAAAATATCCGTGTATGGGGAAATGTCAAGCAAGAAATTTCATAACAGACTGGCGGGTCTTCTTTTCCTGCTAAAATTAGGAATATGTCACGCTGCTGTTTAAAGCAGAAGTAAGTGATATATTTGTGTTAATATAAGTCTTAAATAGTTGTATCTTCCGACAGCAATCACTTCTATAGAGTGTTTGGTCTGAAACACGGGTCTGTCAGTCCCTCTGCTCTGCTTTGAGCCCAGGAGAAAACTTTTCTCGTATCCTACAGTTTTTATCCAATGAGGAGAGAGAACGGCATGCAGGGCTGTGTGTGCAGCCAAGGGACGCTGTGAATGTGGTGACGTAGGGACGAGGACTGTTATGGTGCGTTCAGGGCAACCCGTAACTCGTGTTTTTCCGACCTGTGAAGTGGTACCAGTTCGATCTGGTACGAGTTCACGGGTCAGAAGTTACGAGTGGTCGTTATAGTGACTTTCACCGGTAAAACAGGTCGGAGAAACACGAGTGGGTTGCCTGGAACGCTACAAAGTCGTAAGTTGTGACTTGAAGCTGTAATTTACGGTTTCAAAAGCCTGCCTGGAACGCAGCATTAGCCAAAACGACCGGATCACTCACTTCTGCTTTAATACAGAGAAATATTATAACAGCAAAGACAGCGCTCAACAAACGATGCATTTCGGCACAGCTGTAGCACTTCCCTAATTAATACTGTTGTAACCATAGTAACGCAATCACCCACGGCTGCGGGCACATTCGAAGCGTTTGTTTCGTCGGCGCATGTAAACACCCAAGCTGAAATCTTCAAACAGATTGATTTAAACCAAACCTTTCTGAAACCGTTTGAAACTGTCCATGTAAACGTACCCAATGATTGAACCAGAACTAAGAAATGTAGCATAGTTCCTTTTAAAGGGACAACGAGGAGTTTCTATTTGGTTATTTAAAAGTCTCATATTAATGTGGATGAATCTCCGTTACCACTTGTTAATGGCTCCATTTTAGATAAATCTATGGTTTTGTCTCTATGGTTATTTTGTTATTATTAGTGGTGGTGGAAATGCTGGGCGAGCCGACCAGCGTTTCTTTACTTTCGGTTTCGTGGCGAGTCATGAGAATAACGCCGCCGAATCACCGTTAATGGTGGGAACTACGACGGTATGTGATCGTCTTCCAACCTCTGACTTTAATTCTTGATGAATGAAAACATGAGTCTGTCTTGCGCCGGTCAAAGAATTTCACGGTGCGGAGGCTCATAAATGTAGTGTGGAAACACTTCGCTTTTCCAAAACTCCTCGTTGTCCCTTTAAATATAAGGTAAATATATGCTAATGCTAATCACAGAGATGTACAGAAGAAGATGTGTGTCACTAACAGGCCAGCAGATATAAAACCAACCGTCAACAACACTGATCTCATGTTTCTGATGTATTAAATGTTTTCTCAGCGGTAACTCAGTGAGTCACACACACACACACACACACACACTGGTTGTCTTATAATAAATCACACATCACAGAACGACCTGGAACAGCTCCCTCTCCTCTCAGAAGAAATTCAACATATTTCTCAACAGATTTTTTTGTTGTGTATCATTTGGGCTGGGTCTAATAAAAAAAATTTAAAAAAGATTTTCCGATTCATATCGATCTTCATTTTTGAAGAGATGTTTAAAAAGATCGATATTTTTAATGTAGGCCACTTCCTGTTTGTTCACAGAATACGTGTGATCAGTCACCACGCTGCTGTTTACATCTGGTTGTGTCCATCCACATATACACTTAATATACAAATATACACATTGATTACAGTACTTTCATTACCAGCCCAACGACACCGGAGTACCAGAGAGTTGTCGTTGCTGTTTTACGTCTGGGGTCATATTAAATAAATGTGTTTTAATGATGTGGCTGCTTTTGGGTCAAATTCTATTAGCTATAAACATTCATATTTTTTAAATAACGCACCAGACCAGAGGTTAGAGAGTTGCAGCATTTCTGCTCTGTGAACATCTCTCTCATCAGAACCGAGCAAAACAGTTGTGAGAGTGTTAAAACTGGAATATCGAATCGGAAAATCGAATCGAATAAGGACGTTGTGAATCAGAATCAATCTATTCAGTAAATCAATAGTGATACCCAGCCCGACTGCACATCACCGTACATGTCCTCCTTATACAGTATATTTTTATCTATTTAAATATATTACATTGCATATCAAAATCGCAGTGAGGCTGCACATCACTATACATCTGCTCATATATAGGCTATTTCTATATTTAAATACATTACGTTGTGTATCAAAGCCACAGCGAGGCCTCCTTATATACTGTATATCTCTCTATATATTTTGGTGTGTATCAAAACCACAATGAGGCTGCACATTACTACAGTATATCTCCTCTTTACATATATATCTCTATATTTAAACAGATTTAGTTGTGTATCAAAGCCACAGTGAGGCTACACACATTACTATATATCTCTATATTTAAACATATTTTGTTGTGTATCAAAGCCACAGTGAGGCTACACACATTACTATATATCTCTATATTTAAACATATTTTGTTGCGTATCAAAGCCACAATGAGGCTGCACATCTCCTCTTTACATATATATCTCTATATTTAAACATATTTTGTTGTGTATCAAAATCACAATGAGGCTGCACATCACTATATCTCCTCATGTATTGTCTATATCTACATTTAAATACATTACGTTGTGTATCAAAGCCACAGCGAGGCCTCCTTATATACTGTATATCTCTCTATATATTTTGGTGTGTATCAAAATCACAATGAGGCTGCACATTACTATATATCTCCTCTTTACATATATATCTCTATCTCTATATTTAAACATATAGTGTATCTCCTCATGTATAGGCTATCTATATAATACATTACGTTGTGTATCAAAGCCACAATGAGGCTGCACAATACTATATATCTCCTCTTTACATATATCTCTATATTTAAACATATAGTGTATCTCCTCATGTATAGGCTATCTATATAATACATTACGTTGTGTATCAAAGCCACAATGAGGCTACACATCACTATATATCTCCTCTTTACATATATCTCTATATTTAAACATATTTTGTTGTGTATCACAATCACAATGAGGCTGCACATCACTATATCTCCTCATGTATCGGCTATATCTACATTTAAATACATTACATTGTGCATCAAAGCCACAGCGAGGCTACACATCACTATATATCTCCTCTTTACATATATATCTCTATATTTAAACAGATTTTGTTGTGTATCAAAATCACAATGAGGCTGCACATCACTAGGCTATATCTCCTCATGTATTGGCTATATCTACATTTAAATACATTATTTTGTGTATCAAAGCTACAATGAGGCTGCACATCACTATACATCTCCTCACATATAGGCTATATCTATATTTAAATACATTACGTTGTGTATCAAAGGCACAGCGAGGCCTCCTTAGATATATCTCTATATATTTTGGTGTGTATCAAAATCACAATGAGGCTGCACATTACTATATATCTCCCCTCTATATTTAAACATACAGTATTTTGTTGCGTATCAAAATCACAATGAGGCTGCACATCACTGTATCTCCTCATGAATAGGCTATATCTATATAATACATTACATTGTGTATCAAAGTCACAGCGAGGCTACACATCACTATATATCTCCTCCTCATATCTATATATCTATAGTTAAATACATATAATGAGTGTAAAACCCTGTGTGCAGCTGGAGGACGAGGCTCACACACACACACACACACACACACACACACGCACACACAGACACACATTGACGGAAAACAAGCGTGAGCCTCCGATGACAACAAAAACAATGATGGCGGACAGGAGCAGCCGCTGTGCCGGGTTCAGAGCTGCGGCCCTCGGTACCACAAACACCAACACCCCCCTCTCCTCTCCTCTCCCCCATCTCCTCCTCTCCTCCTCCCCCTTCTCCTCACCCCCCCATCCTCACCCTGTCTGTCTGCCTCCCCCCTCCTCCTCCTCCTCCTCCCCCCTTCCTCTCTTTCCTCCGTGCCACCACCCCCACAGAGTCTCTTGATTTATTGGCCATGATTGGGTCCCACACACACACACACACACACACACAGACACACACACACATACACAAACAAACAGTGAAACAACAGCTTTTGTTTCAAGGGCGTGTGTGTGTGTGTGTGTGTCTGTGTGTCTGTGTGTGTGTGGTGTCATTATCTGTTACATAACAACATCCGCCGCTCCGCGCGCGCTCCATTATGTTTTAATGGCGAATATAAATAAATAAATATATAAATAAATATATAAATAATATTAAATAAAAATGTCGGGCTGTGCTGTGGCTCTAGTACCGATTAATCACCGTTATAGCGGCGATGGAGGAGCCGGTGGTGTCAGAGAGAGAGAGAGAGAGATGGAGGGGGGGGGGGGGGTTGTGTTAGCAGCCAGGCCGGCCTGTGATGGCTCTGCTCGGCTAGAAGGAGCCAGGGATGCTGCTGCTGCTGCTGCTGCTGCTGCTGCTGCTGGTGGTGGTGGTGGAGGGGGGTTAGCTACTGTTAGCCGGTTAGCATAGCATTAGAACGTAGATATACTGACTAGATGCCGCGTTCTGCTTCTCAGCGTACGTCAACACGGCCGCCATCTTGGTCCGGGGTTTCTGACCATAGACATAATATATAAACGTCTGACAAGTAGACTCTACGTCTTGTAGAACAAATTTCAGTGTATTTATGCATGTGGGTGTGTGTCTGTGTATGTAAGTGTATGTTTAATACATAAAAAATAAATAAATAAAAAATTTCAAAATGTTTTTGTTGTTGTTCTATCATAAATATATGTCTGGCATTTATAATAAACCAAACGGCTTGAAAATCGGTTGAATATTCGGTGAGTTATGGCGATTTTAATGGCTGATAAGACGTCTGCCTCTGTTGACTAGTGCAGTTAAGTAGACGCGGCTTCCCCCGTACCAAGATGGCGGCCGCGTTGACGTATTCCACTCAATAGAGTTGCCTGGGAACGCGGCATCTAGTCTAGTCAAGTCAGTATAATATATATATATATATGGGTTAGCATAGCATTAGCATTAGCATTAGCAGGGCGGCCGTTAACGGTGAGGTTTGTTTTATTTATTATTCAACGCGACAGAGACGCGACGACGCTGGGGCGGCAGGGGAGAGATTGGGGGGGAGAATGGGGGGGGTGGGGATGGGGGGTGTCGGTGGTGGTTCATCATCATCATCATCATTATCATCATCACCACGGAGATGTGGGCCGAGGAGGCCGCCGGTACCGTTACCGTTACCGTTACGAGCCCTCCTTCCCTTCTCCCTTCTCCTGCAGCGGTAACGGCTGATAGCTTAGCTTAACTTAGTTTAGCTTAGCATGCTAACCTCCGCTCCTCCGCGCTGTGCTGCTCCCTCCTCCCCCCGAAAACGACGACCCCAATCCCGCTACGTGCCGCCGCGTGCCTCCCTCCCTCCTTCCCTCCTTCCCCCCTCTCCTCCTCTCATCATCCTCTCCTTCTCTCCTCTCTTTCACACACATATAAACACACATTATTAAAAATAATACTGCTAATAATAATAATAATAATAATAATAGCAATTTCACCTGGCAGTAGAAGAATGACAGGGATGCCCCCCTTCTCCTCCTCCCACCTCCTCCTCCTCCTCCTCCTCTTCCACCACCACCTCCTCCTCCTCCTCCTCCCTCCTCCTCCTCCTCCTCCTCCGCCTCTATGGGCACTGGAGCATCCGACGGAGGAAGGTCCCTCAGCGGCGAACACAGGAGGAGAACCGCGCTGCTACATCCATCTCCACCCGGTTGAAGCCGGAGAAAAAAATCCAACCCAACAACAACCAAGGAGGCTGCTGCTGTTGTGTTGTTCTGTCGTTGTGTTGTGTTGTGTTGTGTGTCCCAGACAGACGAGAGGAGAAGAGACTGCAGCAGCGGCAGCAGCAGCGGCGGCGGCGGCAGCGGCGGCGGCGGCGGCAGACACACACACACACACACTCTCTCTCTCTCTCTCTCCCTCTCTCTCTCTCTCTCTCACACACACACACACACACACACACGGACAGACAGACGGCCTCGCTCGGCTCGTCAGGAAACCTCGCTCCGTTCAGCCGGAGGAGGAGGAGACTCCTGCTGCTGCGTTCAGGAGCCGCCGGGAAACTGCAGCTCTTCACCCACAGCCGGCTCTGGGAAGAAGAGGAAATAGTCTATACTTGCCAGCCCATAGGGCCCCATTGTGAACCCGGAAATGTTGAGTACCCCAATGTTTTATGTTAGAAATAGATAGTATGGGTCCCCAGTATTCAGAAACTGCCGGATGCTAACTTACATATATATATTGGGCAATTAGCATAACAGACATAATTAGCATAAATTAGCATAATTGCCTATATGGGCAATATTTCAACAAAATTGACTTGGCTGATCTGGGCAATATTGGAGTGGTTTTAGGGGTAATTGATGATGCTGAATCCATTTCTACGGCAAATCAGACAACAACGGCAAAAGAGAAAACACAACGGCAAAAGAGAAAACACAACACAAAAAGAGAAAACACAACGGCAAAAGAGAAAACACAACGGCAAAAGAGAAAACACAACACAAAAGAGAAAACACAACGGCAAAAGAGAAAACACAACACAAAAAGAGAAAACACAACACAAAAAGAGAAAACACAACGGCAAAAGAGAAAACACAACACAAAAAGAGAAAACACAACGGCAAATCAGAAAACACAACAAAAAAACAGAAAACACAACGACAAATTACTAAACAACGGCAAATCAGAAAACAGTGTATTTATGCATGTGGGGTGTCTGAGTACCTAAGTGTATGTTTAATACATAAAAAAAAAAATTATAAAATTTTTCTAAATTTTGTTGTTGTTGTTGTTGTATCATAAATATATGTCTGACATTTGTAATAAACCAAACGGCCTGAGAATCATCGGTTGAATATTCAGTGAGTTATGGCGATTTTAATGGTTGATAGACCTCTGCCTCTGTTGACTAGTGCAGGAAGTAGACACGGTTTCCCCCGTACCAAGATGGCGGCCGCGTTGACGTATTCCACTCGAGGGTACCTACCTTTTCCGGTTTGGTTAATGTCGTTGTGTTTTCTCTTTCTGTGTTGTGTTTTCTCTTTTGCTTTTGTGTTGTCTGATTTGCCGTTGTGTTTTGCACTTCAGGGCCACCACACATTTCTGACATTTTCAAAATTCAAAATGGCTGTCTAAACCGGAAGTGACCAGATTTTAACCGCCAGTGGGCCGATTTTGATGGACCAAAATCTGGTCACTTCCGGTTTAGACAGCCATTTTGAATTTTGAAAATGTCAGAAATGGATTCAGCATCATCAATTACGCCTAAAACCACTCCAATATTGCCCAGATCAGCCAAGTCAATTTTGTTGAAATATTGCCCATATAAGCAATTATGCTAATTTATGCTAATTGTGTCAATTATGCTAATTGCCCAATATATATAAGTTAGCATCCGGCAGTTTCTGAATACTGGGGACCCATACTATCTATTTCTAACATAAAACTTTGGGGTACTCAACATTTCCGGGTACTCATTGTTGGCAAGTAGACTAGAATGGGGACACCACGTTCACAGGGCCGGGGGGGGGGGGGGGGTCACTGTGTCCACGGCGCCTCTGATTCAACACTAAACCAAAACAATGTGAACTACACCCAGATATCTTTTTTATCTGAATATTACGTCTAACATTTAAAGGGGAAAGTCCAACATTTTGGCAAATTCTCCAATCCACCACTTTCCGGAGAACGACGCTGGGTGTCGCCATGACACTCATTAGGCTACATTTTAGATTAAAGCAGAAGTAAGCGTGATGTTTCTGTTAATATAAGTTTTAAATAGTTATATCTTCCGACAGCAATCACTTATATCCACCACTTTATTTTCCCATGATCCATTGCGTCACACCACAACGGAAGTCGGTTTTCAACCCCGTAGTAGCATTCTAGCGAGCGGCTAACTGGTAGCGCTAGCCACCGGTGTAGGCACCAAATGTGGGGGCTCCGGGCTGCCAAAACCGCCCTGACTAATCTGATGTTTGTCAAGTCTACAAAACGAATTACCGAACAAACACCACCACTTCTGTGTGCACGCCTCTGCAACTAGTCATGGCTATCGTAGCCGTTAGCTTCGCTGCTGCTGACAGCTAACAGCAGCAGCAAACCAACATCAGGACGTCAGCTGTTAAAACCCTCCCGTTGTCGGACACAACATGAAACTACTCCAGTTAGCTCAGTCATGTTAGAACTAGGATATCCGCTGGAAAAAATATTTTTTTCATGGGCCGTTTATTGAGTTATTTAAGACACTGCTAACGGCTAACAGCTAACAGTTAGCCCGGCTAACGTTAATCTAAAATGTAATGAATGGAGTGTCATGGCGACACCCAGCGTCGTTCTCCGGAAAGTGGTGGATAGGGTGTTTGGTCCGAAACACGGGTCTGTCAGTCACTCTGCTCTGCTCTGAGCCGAGGAGAAAACTTTCCTTGTATCCTACAACCTTTATCCAATGAGGAGAGAGAACGGCATAAAGGGGCGGTCCTCTCTGTGTGTGCAGCCAAGGGATGCGCGTGAATGTGGTGACGTAGGGACGAGGGCAGGGACTGCTAACTCCATCTGCTGACAGGAAGTTAGCCAAAACCACCGGATCACTTACTTCTGCTTTAACGTTAGCTGGGCTAACCGCTAGCTGTTAGCCGTTAGCAGTGTCAATAAACAATAACTCAATAAACGGCCCATGAAAAAAATATTTTTCCAGCGGATGTCCTAGTTACAACATGACTGAGCTAACTGGAGTAGTTTCATGTCGTGTCCCACAACGGGAGGGTTTTAACAGCTGACGTCCTGATGCTAGTTTGCTGCTGCTGTTAACTTAGCTGTCAGCAGCAGCAAAGCTAACAACTACGACAACCATGACTAATTACAAAAACGTGCACACAGAAATAGTAATGTTTGTTCAATAATTAGTTTTATAGACTTAACAAACATCAGATTAGTCAAAACGGTTTTGGCAGCCCGGAGCCCCCACATTTGGTGCCTACACCGGTGGCTAACGCTACCAGTTAGCCGCTTGCTAGAATGCGCCCTGCGGTCTAGTTTCGTGTGTAGCCTATTTCTTTCGGAAAATTACATGACCTGCTAATATAGGCCTATTAGTCTAAAAATAGATAACGTAACACAACGCGAGTCACAACAAGCACACCGGACCGTTTAGAGTTACTTAAAGGCGGGTTTACACTGCACGACTATTCGTCTGTTCACATCTCAAACTGCACGAGCTTCCCTCTTCTGTCCTACGTCTCAGATCAGTCTCAGACCCCCACTAATTGCACGTCGTTCTACGATTGCGCTCCACCACGATTACCCTGCGATGCCGCTGAGATTTGTGCTGCTCTATAATTGCTCGATTGTAAACCTCAAATTGACATTGGTTCCTGATGTTGGTTCCTATATAGCAGAGTCCATGTGGAAGATCAGACCGACAAACACACACACAGAAAGCGCGCATCACCTCCAAGGCCGGTGTTGCAGAGAGAGAGAGAGAGAGAGAGAGAGAGGACGGCGCTACTCTCTCCAGCCAGCTGACGTGTAGTTCACCTGCAGTTCACCTGCAGCTGTCAGAGGAGCCTCGCTAGTTCTCTCTCTCGCCTGCACTCTGTTTAAAAATTCAGCTGATCAGGAGCCAGAGCACAGTGGAAGTGGCTGGTGTGTAGGCTCGGCTCGCTATTAAGAAAAAATAATCGTCCTCAATTGCTGATTGATAGTGTGTACATTTGTGGGGCTGATCTTCCACCACGGACTGCGCTGCATTACTGATCATCACCCGGTCACCCTGTCTGTCACAGCTGTGGTCTAACTTCAGCTGGTCACTTCCCTGTCTCTCCTCTCTCTGTCTGCCCGTTCTAACTCCATCTGACGAGGTTCAGCATCACATTCAGGTTCATAAAGGCTCTGTGCTCTGTGCTAAAACAATCTGTCATGGTAAAAACCTGTCGTATGTGCAGAATCGTGACGTAGGACCCCATACATTGTCCGTCACGACGAGAAATTTTCTGGCATGTCAGAAAATAATCAGGAGGTCGGCGACTCGTCTTTAGGGCGTCGGGACGTGACGCAGAGCCTCACTAACCATACGTCCCGATTATGCTCACGACCCCGCGATCCCTCTAAGATTATGCAAATTAGGCTGCGACTCGTCTGGGACGAGAAAATCGTGGCAAAATCGTACAGTGTAAACCCGCCTTAAGAGTTTCTCTGGTGACTTTAGGTGGAGACAGGCTAACACTACCCATACACTTCCAGTGTTTGAGCTAAGCTAATTAGCGGTGTGCCAGCTCTGCCCGTATCTCCATGGTTACTGCACGCACAGTCGAAAGGATGGTGTCTATCTGCTGGTCATGGACTCTGGAGTGAGGCAAGACACACAACAACAAAAAAGTTGGTGCATCCCTTTAAAGGCTAAATATAGAGAATGCTTATTAAAGGAATAGTTCAGCAAAAAATGAAATTCATTGTCATTACTGACTCACCCTCAAGCTGATTAATACTCCGGTCAGAGAGAGAGTCAAAACCGATTGAGTGTTTGGAGCTGTTCAGACTGAGACGCATCTGTCCAAATGCGATTTGAAACTACCTCCCGAAGGTGGTTTCGATCCGGTTTGCAAAAATCGGATTTCATGTATTATGGTGAGAGGAGAATTTGCCAAAATGTTGAACTATCCCTTTAAAGTGAGACACTACAGGTGAATAGGGTAAAAGTTTAAACTAACAGATATCACCATGCAACATCCCAAGTTTATCACTTACATTAAGACAGAAGAAATATTATTTGAATTACAAGTTTTGTAAAATTTTATGTTAATGAGGCAATATCTAATCTAATATCTACTATCTATGCGCTAATTTGCATACATTTCCAGAACAGAAATCTGAACAATGGATAAAGGTACCTTCAAAATTCTTGTTTTATTTTGTTGACATATTAAAGTCAGAAGTTTAGGGGAGATTTTGGATATCTCTGTGAATGAGAAAATACTGTCACCATCCATGTTTTTAAGAATAAAATGTTGTATAAATCAGGCTGTGAATGATATATCAACAATCCCCTCTGTAAAAACCCTCGCCATATAGAAAGGGATCAAACTGGAAGGTTTGGTGTCTGGAAGTGCTGCTGAAGTGGAGATTTCTATAGCTCAGAGTCTGAGTCTGAAAAACTCATTTTGAGAAAACGGCCTTAAAAGATTTTGTAAAATTCCACAGATTGTTATTGTCAATTGTACTTTTATGATTGGTTGCGGATACGGAGGAGTTGAGTTGAATTTTTGGAGCCCACATCTTTGTTCAGGAGAGAGCGAGAGCTTTACAATACCTGACATGGCATGGGTCACAGCTTCATAACTTTTGGTGAATTTAGGAGAAATCTACAGACAAAAGAGACAAAGATAAAGTAAAAAAAAAAATTCTAACATTTCTCTCCACTTTTCTGAAAGAAGACATGTTAAAAAATCTCAAAATTGATCGATGTTTTTGCCTGTAGTATCTCACTTTAAAGCACATTAGGACACTTTATTAAAAAAAAGCCTTGAACGTGTTGTTTAGTTCAAATAGTAAAAACATCACAATCCCATATTTCCTCTTATAATACCAACAAATACATAAATAAATAAAATGTCTGGTTTATGAACATTGAACATTTATAATTTGTTTGTAATGATGCATTAAATAGCTATATCAGTCATATTAGTAAGATTAACCGTGTACATGGCCCATAAGTCACCATATAAATCACAGTGGTCTTAAATAAGATTTTAAAAAACAAAAAAAAAGTTAACAATTTTGTTTTGTATTGATCCAAATATTGAAATTGAACCGTCTGAGAAGTTTAAAGAGGAAAAACAATAATAAAAACTCAAAGTAGGCAACTAAAATGACTGGAAACCACTGGTTTAGTCTTTAACAGAACATTGTATTTTATATTTTAACCTGAAAAGTAACTGATTACTACCTCTGTCAGATTAATAGTGAAACATAGCATAGATTACTGAATTGCCCTTCGGGGACTAATAAAGTTGTCTGAACTGAACTGAGATTATTGATAGTAGATCATTTATGAATAAGGGGTGGGAGTAAATATGTTTTACTTCTTCCCACTCCTTTTCGGATATGAAAAAAACAACAACAAAATAACAAAAAAATCAAATTATCTTTATTTTCAATTATTTTATTTTTGTTCATGTGTTGTCTTTGCAAAGTATTTATTTATTAGGTCTGTCCATTACTGTGTTATGTTTTATTTTAAAATAAACTATGTGAACTACACCCAGATATCTTTTTATCTGAATGTTACGTCTAACATTTAAAGGGAAAGTCCAACATTTTGGCAAATTCTCCAATCCACGACTTTAACTACGGAAATACTAATGTAAAACACCAGTATTCTAAACCTGTACTGATAAATCTAAATAAATTCATTAGTTTACCACCTAAATATGTTGAATTAATTAAAAAAATAAAATAAAAATCGTTAAGATAACCTATAATTAAAATAATCACACATTATAGTTTTCTGTTCAGTTCGTCTGGGACTGTTTGTCCTTCTGCAATTTACAGGAGTTTACAGGGAGCACCTGAACGCAGCATCTCTCTCCTCATGGCATCCACGGCTTTTGTTGTCTCTCTCCCTCTCTCTCTTTCTCTCCATCCCTCCTCCTCCTCCTCCCCTCCTCTTCCCCCCCCCCTCTCCCCTCCTCTTCCCCCCCTCCTCTCCTCCTCTTCCCCCCCTCCCCTCTGTGGTGGATTTATTTATGTGTCCAGGTCCAGTTCTGTTATAATTCACTTCTTTTCATCTGAACCAGAATCACCGTGGATCATTAAACAATGCTGCTCTTATTATTACTATTATTATTTGTTCTCTTCTTTTTTCCTGATACGTTCTTCTGTTATTCATATATTCAAGGTTTACCAAACTGTATAGACCCCCCCCACCCCCCCTCTTCACCCCTCTTTACCCCCCCCTCCCCTCCACCACCACAACCTCCTGTGAATAGGAGCTTTGTTTGAGGATGCTGGTCCCAGTCTGCTGCTTTACATCCAGTCACTACATTGATCTGTGAAATAACATGAGGTGGGGGTGGGGTGGGGGGGGGATATGAGACGAGACGATTTGAAATTTGTTTTGTTTCCTGTCACCCACCCCCCCAAAAAGACAATTTCAAAATAAAACAAAACAAATGAAATACAGATAATATGGTTTAAAAACAACAAAAAGAACAAAAAAAGGTATTAATCATACTGTTAATTGACAGAATATCTGAACTTTTAGTATTTTTAGTATTTATTTCTTTGCACCATAATAAAAGACAATTACAAAAAACAGAAATGATGAAACAAGAATAGTATTGCGGTTAAAAGAGGTTAAAAAACCTGATATGGGCTTATAAAAAGCAGCTCCCCAAGAAATATACAGTATACATTCAGAAGATAAATCAGCAATACAAGTGCCTTTTTATAGCACACACTCAAAGAAGTCAGAAATAAAAGCATGGGTGTGTATGAACATAAAATAATTGTATTTAACTGAGTGAGGGTATGAGCATGTAAAGAGATAATGATCCAATGACAAATATACTGGAAAAGAAACTTGATTTAACAGGTTTAAGCTTTCAGTCTTAACTTAAAAGTGTTGAGGGATGAAGATAATTTATCTACATGAAGATGTGAACTTCTGTTTTATTAAACATCTTTGTTGTAATAAAAATAAATATAAACTGATTGGCTCTAGTTAGATAAAAGATATACTGTATATCTATATACACTTTGATTAGGCTATTGTTACAGCTTCATCAGTCGTGAAGCTAAACGTGTAAAATTTGGTTGTGAGGTCAGAACATTTCTTGCTAAACTGAACATTACATATTGATATTTTCTTAAATATTTTTTTTAATAGAATTACTGACAGTGGTTTAAGAAAAAAAAATCTTTGTTCTATTTGTTTAATTTCAGAAATATAACCCACTGAGTTTTAACTTTATCATTACATACAGTATAGGCTACTTGTTTTATCAATAAAGTTTTGCATCTTTGAATGAGGTGGTTTACTGGTGGACTATGATCAATATTAACTATTAAGTAGGCAACTACATGTAGTTTTTATGATTATTGGGACTTATAATAACTTGTATTTTTGTTTTATAAGATAATATGAGACTTTTATTGATCCAACTAACAGGAAATTAGCGCTAGGCTAAAAAAAAAGGTAAAGATTAAAATAAAAAGACATTCTTTACAATTATGTACAAAAATATTAATGAAAATATAAACAGTTTGTGCAAAAATGATTTAAGATGAAATATAGATGTAAATTAGCATCTTTTCATCCAACCTGGGACAATAAAATGTCTGACTTTACATTGAAAGTTATTAGTTAATAGTTAATAGTATTACTATTCTCAATCTGAATGATATTAGTTTGTTTTTGTCCATTTCCTCTCATTTTATTGGTAACACACTTTATATTTTAACAACAAAGTGCTACAAAGAGAGGTTAAAAACAAATGATCTGAGTGTCTTATCGTCCACACAGAGCTTTGACAAAGCTGCATGTGAGTCTGGTTGTGTCAATAAAGTTTTTGAATGGAACAGAAAAAGAGAGACACAGATAGAAAGAGGTTCAGGTTGCCAGTGTCAGGTTTCTGAGTGTTTGGTTTCTGAGTCCTGGAGGAAAGAGCTGCAGCTGAAGACGACGGCGCTGAAGATCCAGACAGGTGAAGATGGTTCAGACTCAGACTCAGACTCAATGCAAAAACTCTAAATATTTCCAAGAATATTTGTCTTATTTCTTGTCAAAATGTCTCATTTCTACCTCACCTAAAAATTAACTTGTTTTTAGATCATTTTCACTTGTTTCAAACTAATTTTCTCTTGAAATAAGTAGAAAAATCTGCCAGTGAAAGCAAGTTTTTTGTGCTTGTAATAAGTCACTGTCAGATTTTTCTACTTATTTAAAGTGGAGAATTTGCTTGAAAAAAAAAAAAAAAGTGTCTAAAAACAAGCTACTTTTTAAATGTGATGAGTCTTATTTTAAATATAATGAGATTTGTTTTGACTAGAAATAAGGCTGACCAAGGTATCAGAAGGTAAATGCAGAGAGACTGCTTGATGAAAAACAGTGGGCAACGCATGAATTTCCCTCTAAAACAACTCTGTCTGGTAACGTTGTGTTATTATCATAGACTGTAAAAAGAATGGACGTAGCATCCGTGACGTCACCCATTGGTTTTGGGGAGTCGTTTTTGTGACTCCAACATGGCGGCCTGAACAGCGCCATGTTGGATTGACCGGCCGAGAACCCGCCCACTGGCCTCGAAGCAGCTGTCCACGGAGCTGCTCGGACCTGTCACTCAACGTTTCCGCGCCCTAATTGGCCAGAGTTTTAACCTAATAACAGTAAAACGGTAGAGTTAAAAAAAAATTCACCCCCCTCAGAGTGTGTGCGGGGGTAGAAACTATCGATTGAGACCAAAAAACGTTCTGACACCAGGCTTTTAACATGTTTACTGAGGATGTAAAGTGGATGATTTTAACATGGGGGTCTATGGGGAATGATCCCTTCTGACACCAGCCCCCAGAGGAAGAAGAGGGGATTGCAAAATGTCTCATTTCTAGTCAAAACTAATCTCTTTCCACTTAAAATAAGACTCATCACCTAAAAATTTACTTGTTTTTAGATCATTTTTACTTGTTTCAAACAAATTTTCTCTTGAAATAAGTAGAAAAAACGTTCTGACACCAGGCTTTTAACATGTTTACTGAGGATGTAAAGTCGGCTATTTTAACATGGGGGTCTATGGAGAATGCTGCTTTCTGACACCAGCCCCCAGAGGAAGAAGAAGGGATTGCAGTTTGTTGAACACGGAAGTGAAGAAGCTTCACTTCTCAGACCGACAACTGCCCCCTTGGTTATTATCTTATCTCATAGCGTGGTGAATGTGCAGCTCACAACTTGTCCACCAGAGCGTTGTGGAGTTGTTGGATTGTGTATTTGATGAGTTTGATGATGAGGGAAACCAAAGAAATCCCATAATGAGCCTCCGTAGCGTAGCTCTGAGCAGCTCACGGCTCTGCTCCGCCGTTCTAAAAACAGCTTGCACCGACAATTAAAGGTAACGAACCTACTGCTATGACTATAGGGATTATGGCAATGGGGCCAATTTGCTAAAATGTTGAACTACCCCTTTAAAGGAGAGTGAACTTTACACCTGTGTAAAATCCACAGCTGCATCAACATGTGTATTCACCACCACAGAGTGAAACCGGGTCGGTGCGGTGATGGCGGGACCGGGTGTGGCTCTGAGGCTGCATGAGTTCAGAGAGTCTCTGGACTCTGAAGCTGAAGGAGCAGAGACACTGAGACGGAGGTGAGAGACGGTCTGAAATAACTCTGGTTATTTATCAATAGATGACCATGATGCATTCAAGTGTTCATAATAATAATAATAATAATAATCTATCTATCTTATCTTATCTTATTGTGTCCATTGTTTTTATTGTGCTTCTGTTGTGTTACCTATTATATTTTATCTTGCTGTGCAGCACTTTGGAAACCTTTGTGTTTGTTTAAATCGTGCTATATAAATAAAATTGGATTGGATTGGATTGGAATAATAATGGATTGCATTTATATAGCGCTTTTGTTACCCGATTGCGCGTAGGCTACAGTAACCATTATTCATTCTTTTTAGTCTGGAATTTCCCTTCATTAAGAGACTAGCATTCACTGTTTTATTATTACACTGCAGAAACTCAAAATCTTTCCAAGAATATTTGTCTCATTTCTAGTCAAAACTAAACTCTTTTCACTTAAAATAAGAATCATCACCTATAAAGATGAACTTGTTTTTAGATAATTTTCATTTGCTTCAAGTAGAAAAATCTGCCAGTGAAAGCAAGTTTTTTGTGCTTGTGATAAGAAAGAAAAACTTGCTCCACTATCAGATTTTTCTACTTATTTCAAGTGAAAATCTGCTTGAAAGAAGTAAAAAGTGTCTAAAACAAGCTACTTTTTAATGTGATAAGTCTTGTTTTACGTATAATGAGATTTTTTTTGACTAGAAATAACATTTTGACCAGATATAAGACAAATATTCTTGGTAAGATTTTGAGTTTTTGCAGTGTACTTATTTATGGTCTTATAGTTTTCTGGTCTTATAATTTTCATACTGTTTTTTTTGTTGTTGCTCCTTTTACTCCATTTATACATCGGCTACATTATCTAATTTGTAAAAGGATTTCTTGAAAAAAAGGAAAAGACTACATAATTCACCTTTTTCTGCCCCTTTTCATTCAAGGCTAGTTTTTTGTATCAAACTGTTTCTTTTTTTAATGAATGACACAAATATATGAACTGAATAATTTGTTTTATTCTGTTTTTATCTTCTTTTATTTTCTATTTTTTAGTTTTATGGCTTCACCTTTACTTGTCCCAGCTCTATTTATTCTCTTTTACACTTCAGTCCTTGCTTTTAAATATTAATTTTTTTGGGTTGTATTTTAACTGTATGAAAAGTACTTTAGAAATAAAGTTTGATTGATGGAATGAAAAGTTAAACCTCCTTTTGTCTCTGTAGGGCGTCTCGTCAAGGCAGAGACACACATGGGTTATACCCGGGGCAGCTGGGTAGAGTCCACACCGTCCACTCAAAGGATTGTGGGTAAGAACCAGTAGGTGTGTGTGTGTGTGTGTGTGTGTGTACACTGCAAAAACTCATAATCTTTCCAAGAATATTTGTCTTATTTCTTGTCAAAATGTCTCATTTCTAATCAAAACTAATCTCTTTCCACTTAAAATAAGACTCATCACCTATAAATTAACTTGTTTTTAGATCATTTTCACATGTTTCAATTTTTTTTTTAACTTGAAATAAGTAGAAAAATCTTCCAGTGAAAGTTTTTTGTGCTTGTAATACTGTAAGAAAGAAAAACTCCATTTCCCCACTATCAGATTATTTCAAGTGAAAATAAAAGTAAAAAGTGTCTAAAAACAAGCTGCTTTTTACGTAAATGTGATGAGTCTTATTTTAAATATAATGAGATTTGTTTTGACTAGAAATAAGGCAAATATTCTTGGTAAGATTTTGAGTTTTTGCAGTGTAGGCAAGACCCAAGTCTAACAGACGACCACAAAGACAACAAACATGTAAAAATATGAATTAAATACCGTATTAGTGATGTTACAAACTTGTCTTACAATGCTGAAAACCAGATAGGAGATTGAAGGGTATAATAAGTCAACCAATTTTCTTTTTTTGTGTGTGTGTTCGTGGGTTTTGTTGTATATTGTTTGGACCCAAATATTATGATTTTATTTATTTGCATCAATAACATTAGCTAACTAACTAAACACTGGTGAGAAGTTTAAGTTTTCCGGAAAGAGGAGAATTTGGTCCTTTGGGAAATGGGAAGTCTGACGGCCTTTTTCCATTACACAGTTACAGATGAGCACTTAAAGGGTTAGTTCCTCCTGTTTCTGCTACAGAAAAGAGCAGTAAGAGTAACAGAACCCTCGAATAGATTTTTTATTTCTGCAGGTTTGTTGGAAGTGGCCGATATAATAGAATTTCAGACCTTGAAAATAATGTTTAAAGCAAAGAACAGATCATCACCAGAACATTTACAGAACTTGTTAAAACTGGAGGAAGAGGAGAATAACAGACTGAAGCTTGATTTTAAACATACATTTGCAAGGTTAAGCTTAAAACAAATGTGTATTTCTGTTGCAGGTGTAAAAGTATGGCATTCACAAAGCAAGGAATTGAAAAGTTGTACAAATATGTCTCAGTTAAAGAAAATGTTTGAAGAAGAAAAGATAAGTGCCCCAAAAGAAGAAGGAGAAAGAGAAAAAGAAGGGAAAAAAGAAAAGATCTCTGGCCAATCGGTGGTCGGCAGTCAGTTGACATCACACTTTAGTATCGACCCGACTCGCTTTGAACCTCATCAGAGGTGTTACCAAAAAGAAAAGTAGGCTATATTGTTTAAAATGTAAAAGGGAATGTGTCATCTGTAACTTTATGCCTTTTGGAGATCAGTTCATCTTCCACTTGTTTAACTGTTCAGATTGGCAAAATCATTTACTTCCTGGTAACATTAAAGATTTATTCACTGACAGAGCAGACGGGTAGAACTGAAGAGGAAAATATGATTGTTGATATGTGCATTTCATTTTGTGGAAAGGTTTGGATAAGGAACTATTATACACAGTTTAGGAAAATGTTTACTATGTTTTCAAGATACAGAGAAGAGGAACACTGCAAAAAAACTGCAAAAAAATATAGTATTTTCCCACTTATTTCTTCTTATCCCACTTAAAATGACTCATCACCTAAAATGAACTTGTTTTTAGATCATTTTCACTTGTTTCAAACTAAATTTTGCTTGAAATAAGTAGAAAAATCTGCCAGTGAAAGCAGAACAAGTTTTTTGTGCTTTTCTACTTATTTCAAGTGAAAATCTGCTTGAAAGAAGTAAAAAAGTGTCTAAAAACAAGCTACTTTGTACGTGATGAGTCTTATTTTAAGTAGGCTATAATGAGATTAGTTTTGACTAGAAATGACATTTTGACTAGAAATAGGACAAAAATCAATGACTTGTTCCAGGGAGAATGGATAAGAGGTGTTACCAAAATAGTAGGCTACCAGGTACCAGGTACTGTCCCTGGTGGAAGTCCAGTTGAGTTGAGTTGAGTCGAGTAGTTGAGTGGAAAAGGACCATAAATGTGCTCTGTTTCTTAAAAAAAAAAATTGTCATGTGTGATTTTGACCAGATGATGGCGCTGGAGGAAGCGTTAGGATGTCACCAAAATCCTCATCCTGCAGCGTTCAACAATACCCATAGTGAATACAATCGAACCAGTAGTTGTTGTTTTTTTTCAAAATCTTTTTATTGAAAAATACAATTAGATATTTCCAATTACAGGGATACAATTATCCTTTTCTTTTTCTTTTTTACATATGTAAACAGTCACGAAATGAAAATTAACAAAAACACACTCACTCACAAAATTGTAGAGGAAAAATAATTAAATTAAATTAGAGAGTGCAGAATAAAAAAACAAACATACAAAAACAGTGAACACCCCCCCACCCACCCATGGCCCAACTCGGCACATCACGACAAACACGCATACTACTGGTCGTTTATGCAATATAAAATGTACAATGGTAATAGGCAGAAATTTTATCAGGTAGTACCTCTAAATTAGTGAAATAGGAAATAAAGGGTTGCCATTTGTGGAAAAATTTTACTGTACATCCTCTTAATGTATATTTAATTTTCTCAAGCTTTAAAAAAACATCATGTCTTTAAGCCACCGAACCACCCAGTTTGACCAAAAACAGGACAAATGAACAAAAGGAACCAAAATACAAAAATATCCAGAAAATAAAACAGAACCAACTCTTTTTTTTTGTCTCTAATCATCTTCTTCACAGAGGAAAGTCTCAGTCTCTCCATCATGAGTCTCTAAACCTAAACCAGCAGCATGGAAACTCAAACTACCCGCTGAGTTTTGACGTCCAGACCCTGAGAGCGCTGACCATCCTCCACGACCACGGTCCACACGTCCTCGCACGGCGCCGTCCTCAGACCACCACCTACCAGGACGAGTTCGGTCTGCAGGCCCCGCTCTGTCCTCAGTGACTTTTTTGTTTTTTAGACATTTTATTTATTTGCACATAAAAAATAAAACAAAACATTTACTTATCTCTCTTACTAGTAAGAAAGATATATGAAAAAGAAATGTGCAGGTGAGGTCTGAAACCCGAAAGGCTTATAACATGACCTCACCTTGATCTAACAGATAATTGAAGCACAGTCAAGACATAATAATCACATACCTTGTGCAAGGTATAGAAATAATACAACTTTAAAAAGAAAGGAAGGAAAAAGATGAAAAAAACAGGGAAGATCCTGAAGATCAATCCTTCACAAATGTCTGAATAGGCCTACACATTTATCGTAACACACATCGTTCACTTGATTGTTCAATCAGATTCTGCAGACACCAAACTACAATCAAACACATTAAAGGGATACATACATACAACATTTTTTTCCCCCGTGTCTTGCCTCACCCCCGAGTCCATGACCAGCAGATAGACACCATCCTTTCGACTGTGCGTGCAGTAACCATGGAGATAGAGCCGTATCTCCCGTAATTAGCTTAGCTCAAACGCTGGAAGTGTATAGGTAGTGTTAGCCTGCCTCCACCTAAAGTTGCTAATTAGCTTAGCTCAAACACTGGAAGTGTATAGGTAGTGTTAGCCTGCCTCCACCTAAAGTCGCTAATTAGCTTAGCTCAAACACTGGAAGTGTATGGGTAGTGTTAGCCTGCCTCCACCTAAAGTCGCTAATTAGCTTAGCTCAAACACTGGAAGTGTATGGGTAGTGTTAGCCTGCCTCCACCTAAAGTCACTAATTAGCTTAGCTCAAACACTGGAAGTGTATGGGTAGTGTTAGCCTGCCTCCTGCCTAAAGTCATCAGAGAAACTCTTCAGCAACTCTAAACAGAAACCGGCGGCCGATCTTCGTCTCAGAGCTGACAAAACTCTCCAGTAAGGCATCTTGAGCGGTCAAATGCCGGTAACGGGACGAGATCGGTCAAAACGGAGGGTTCAAGCAAAGACGGTTTATTTTGGTTCAAGCTAGCTACATCGAGGGTAGGTTAGCTTCCTATTTCAAAGTAAAAGCACAAATTCTATTGTCATGGTTTTCTGTATGTAAAGGGCAACGGGTGTTTTATTTTGTGAAAGTAACCGGAAATGCGTTGGTCACAACGGCTAGCTGATTTCATTTTAGCTCTAAACTCTGTAAATATATCACTTTATCAACATTTCAAACATGTTTAGGGGAGAAAGTAGCCGTTTAGATCAGCAGTGTGTCGTTAATCTGTCTAAATACCAGCTGTTTACAATTTTGTTCGGACGAATTTGGCGCTACTCAAGCTTCTGACTACTGATTTCGGCTCGGGTAGGAGGCAGGCTAACACTACCCATACACTTCCAGCGTTTGAGCTAAGCTAATTACGGGCGATACGGCTCCATCTCCCTTGTTACTGCACGCACAGTCGAAAGGATGGTGTCTATCTGCTGGTCATGGACTCGGGAGTGAGGCAAGACACGAAAAAAAAATGTTGGCGTATCTCTTTAATAATCTGAATTCAGGCCGGAGCAGTTCAGAAATTAAAGTTAGCAGTGTGGCTAGGTGTTTGTAGCCTGCAATTAGCTCCTCAAAGGGATAACTGGCAACCGTTGATGTCCAAAAAACAAAAGGAAGCTCCCAAAGTCCCAGATTCACCAAGTATCTGATGTGAAAGATTGAAAGTTGTTCACATGCGCCATCACATCACAATGTCAGCTGATAATGATGATAATGTACCAGAGTGGGTCCAGCTTGATTCACTTCCTTGTATTTTTTGTTTTTGGTTTGTTGTAGTTTGTTTAAAGCTAATTTCCACAGCAAAACACATTGCCTAAAGTTTTAAATATACATTTTTGCATTGTTGGAGATTTCAGTTTGTGCATGAATGTGACGTGTGCTGCCTTTAACACATATTAAACAAACACTCTTACAATGGTCCTACATTAAGCAGTTATTGCTATAAGTCTCAGTGTTTAAATGCATTTGCAGAAATGTCTACAGATCATTGTTTTTCAATGATTTTTTGCCATTTATTGTGATTTTACAGCTGCAGTACCACGGTTTGGCCACAGGAGGGGGTGTTGTTTACAGCACAGTTTCAGCTACAGTTTTATTTCTATGTACTTTTTCCTTCCTTATAGAATACTGACAAATGTCCTTATGCAAACCAGATACTTATTGTTTGATTTAAATGTTTTATTTGCACAAGTTTAGTTAATTTCCACCTCTATTTTCTTTTATTCATGTCAACTGTGGCTTGTTGGATTACAGAGCCATCTTGTGGCCAAACGACATAACTGCAGCAGGAAATACCCACAAGGCACAACAAAATAAAAATCTTTAGTCACAGAAAATATAATTAACATTTTAAAATAAGTCTTTTTTTTGTGACATTTGTTCATTTGAATCACATTTTCACTACATTACCAAAGTATTTGGTAAAAATACAATAAAGTGTTGTTGTTCACTGAGCTCAGTGAGTGAGTGTGGCTGTAATCTCACTTACAGACAAAACCTCATTATGAAGATGTGATACAGTCAGCTGTGTTTTGGTAAACTGTGACGCCTTACTGGGGAAATCCCTCCTTTTTTCCATGTCAAACCCTCCAGGAAGTTCTGTAGTGACACATCTGGTTCCTGGTTGTGCCACTTAACAGCTGCAGAACCAGTTTTCATGTGATTCGGGTAAGGTATGTGGACAGGAAACCTGCTCGTGTCCCTGGTGCCCTCGTTCTTCTAAGCTGTAATTATTGCATGAAAATGTAAATATTATGATATTACAAAATACTGTAGAGTAAATACAAAAGTTTTTTTTATCTCTCTTGATCAGTTTATATATTCAAAGACACAGAAGAGTTGCATATTACAAGAAAAACGTATCACTGAGGACACAATCACATTTTACCTTTTTGCTGGTCTTCTATTATTATTCTAAATAGATTTTTGTTGCTTCATGTGTCATTTATTATCTTAATGTAGCCTACCATTGTTTTTTGTTATTTTGCTTTTGTAAACTCCTTTCAATTTCAGTTTGACAAATAACATCCAGTCAGATGTTCAATGACAGCACAGACACATGTCTATTTGAGTACACTGCAAAAACTCAAATACCTACCAAGAATATTTGTTGTAGGCTATTTCTAGTCAAAATGTCATTTCTAGTCAAAACAAATCTAATTTTAACTAAAATAAGTATATTTATACATATACATGCATGCATAGTTATACATAAAAGTAGCTTGTTTTTAGACACTTTTTGCTTCTTTCAAGCCTATTTTCACTGGAAATAAGTAGAAAAATCTGACAGTGGAGCAAGTTTTTCTTTCTTATTACAAGCTCAAAAAACTATTTCAAGTGAAAATAGGCTTGAAAGAAGTAAAAAGTGTCTAAAAACAAGTTAATTTTCAGGTGATGAGTCTTATTAGAGTCTTATTAGAGTAATAGAGTTCAGTTTTGACTAGAAATGAGACATTTTGACAAGAAATAAGAGAAATATTCTTGGGAAGATTTTGAGTTTTTGCAGTGTACCGGTAGTCTATCAGTCTTACAATGTCACTGTAAAGTTTTCATGTACAGTAATAATGGGCGTTGTTCATCATCATCGAGCGCAGAGCATAAGAATACTACAGTACCTTCATTTGTGTAGTAATGATGACTAGGACATGGCCTCAAATGTTTTAATTTGGGTCTAATGTGGCTGAAACTTCATTATGACTGATGATCTGTGCAGCACATTGACCTGGAATATTTAAAAAATTAAAGGGATAGTTCACCCAAAATTGAGTTACAGGGGGTCTCGGCGTAGCAGTGCATGTCCATATAACGGTTGCAAATGGATACCAACTGTCTTCGTAACAAAAAGACACGCCAAAAAACATCCAAATACCTCCATGCTGCTCGTATGTAATGTCCCTCTTGTATTGAAGCCCCGGTTCGTCAAAATTGGACGAACCGGGAAGAGGAGCTACAAACAAGCTTGAAATATTGACTTATTTCATTTTTTTTGGGGACAATTTCTCATGTCGGGGCTTCAATACAAGACGGACATTACATACGAGCAGCATGGAGGTATTTGGATGTTTTTTGGTGTGTCTTTACGTTACGAAGACAGTTGGTATCCATTTGCAACCGTCATATGGACATGCACTGCTACGCCGAGACCCCCTGTAACTCAGAGAAGCCACGGAGGACTCTGAAACTTCTCCCAGCCCTTATTAGTCCACATGAGGGGGAGGAGATAATGAGAAATGAGAAATTTCAATTTTGGGTGAACTATCCCTTTAAACCCTTCTGGATTCTGTCTGTCGTTCTGCCTTCAGAGTTACGTATCACCGTGGTTCTTCTTGCCATCGTATCCGTAACAACAACAACAGCGGCCCGGCTGGGTGGTCCTCTCCGGCCCGGAGACGTGACCTGCATTGGGATGTGTTTTGTTTTCCAGCCTGTTACTTCACCACTGGCATCAGCACCGTCACTCTCACTCTCACCCTACTTCAACCCATCAGAGTAAAACAGAGAGAGATTCTTTTGGGCTGCATCTCATTTTTAGACTTGTTTTTTTTAATATATATTCTGTTAGGCGTTTCCATATGTCTGCTTCATTTATTTCCTTCTCCTATCTTCTTCTTTTTCTTCCAAGTTTAGTTTGGTGTGTTGTTTGTGGTTGTCGTTGCTTTATTAAAGGGACAACGAGGAGTTTTGTAAAAGCGAAGTGTTTCCTCACTACATTTATGAGCCTCCGCACCGTGAAATTCTTTGACCGGCGCAAGACAGACTCATGTTTTCATTCATCAAGAATTAAAGTCAGAGGTTGGAAGACGATCACATACCGTCGTAGTTCCCACCATAAACGGAGATTCGGCGGCGTTATTCTCATGACTCGCCACGAAACCGAAAGTAAAGAAACGCTGGTCGGCTCGCCCAGCATTTCCACCACCACTAATAATAACAAAATAACCATAGAGACAAAACCATAGATTTATCTAAAATGGACCATTAACAAGTGGTAACGGAGATTCATCCACATTAATATGAGACTTTTTTATAACCAAATAGAAACTCCTCGTTGTCCCTTTAAGGGGATAGTTCAACATTTTGGCAAATTGGCCCATTGCCATAATCCCTATAGTCATTATAGCAGTAGGTTTGTTACCTTTAATTGTCGGTGCAAGTTGTTTTTAGAACGGCGGAGCAGAGCCGTGAGCTGCTCAGAGCTACGCTACGGAGGCTCATTATGGGATTTCTTGGTTTCCCTCATCAAACTCATCAAATACACAATCCAACAACTCCACAACGCTCTGGTGGACAAGTTGTGAGCTGCACATTCACCACGCTATGAGATAATAACACAACGTTACCAGACAGAGTTGTTTTAGAGGGAAATTCATGCAAAACCGCTGATGCACGTTGCCTTCAGGGACAGTTTTTCATCAACAGTCTCTGTATTTCCCTCTAAAACAACTCTGTGTGGTAACGTTGTGTTATTATCTCATAGCGTGGTGAATGTGCAGCTCACAACTTGTCCACCAGAGCGTTGTGGAGTTGTTGGATTGTGTATTTGATGAGTTTGATGATGAGGGAAACCAAGAAATCCCATAATGAGCCTCCGTAGCGTAGCTCTGAGCAGCTCACGGCTCTGCTTTGCCGTTCTAAAAACAGTTTGCACCGACAATTAAAGGTAACGAACCTACTGCTATGACTATAGGGATTATGGCAATGGGGCAGTTTGCCAAAATGTTGAACTATGCCTTTAACACATGACCCATTTGGCTTGCTTTGTTCAGGATAATATATATATATATATATATAGATAATTGTCTGCTATTCTTCCTGAGGTCCAAACAGACTTACATGGTGACAATAATAGGAAGAATACATCTTTACACTAGACTAGAAAAATAATGTTCATTTAGTGCTTTTCTTAAAGCATATGTATAATTTTGTTATATATGTTATAAAGTTAGGTATTGAATTCCATTCTTGCATTGGATATATCACTGTACATATCACTGCATGAGCTGATGTAGTTTTATGTCTAGGTGAAGTCAAACCACCGGTGCTGTGGTGTGTTTTTGGTTTTGTTTCTTACATGAATGTGAGCAGGAAGTCCGTGAGCATTTTCACCGTAACTCTGGATCAGACTTCCTGGAGGAATGTGCTGCTGTGAATAGAGACACAACAACAGAAATAACGTGGACAAACTGGTCACGGCTTTGTCTTCCCCGCCATCAGGCCCAGTGCTGGTAAAAACTCTGCAGTCTGGATTGTTTCACGCCACATCACATACCTCAGCAGAGAGATCAAAAGGATGAAACACACTGAGGACACACAGCAAACCAACAACCACAACCAAACACACAAACTCAGCTACGCTACGGCCGGTTTTGAGTGACACAAATATTAATATTTTACAAAGTCTGCTGCCTCAGTTTTTATGATGGCAATTTGCATAAACTCCAGAATGTTATGAAGACTGATCAGATGAATTGCAGTCAACTTTAAAGTCATTCTTTGCCACGAAAATGAACTCAAAGAGAGAGCTTCAGTTGTTGTTGTGCAGAACTAAATCCAGGAGGATCGTCACCCAAAGTTATCCAGCTGCAGGATCGAGTCGGGGCTCCACCAGTGCAGAGCTTCATGCTCAGGAACAGCATCAGGCAGGAGTGAGAGCATCTGCACGGTGCACAGGATCACAGAGAAAAATAGGGGTACAGAAGGGGGACATTTCTGTACTTTAAAGGTACAGTTCTGTCCTACTGTAACCTATAGGGCCAATTATTGTACTCTAGAGTACCTATGTGTACCTTTTGGGGGTAGAAAAGGCACATAAATGTTCCAGAATGGCAAAAGGCACAGTTATGTTCATAATAATAGCAGTGTGTTTAAAAAGGTGAGTAAACCTCAAAATTCTTCAAATAAATTGTATTTTAAGGAACACAACTGCATTGGGGACACTGCACATTCTATTTCAAACCAAGAAAATTGGAAAAAGTAATTTAATTTGATAATATTTTACAGAAAGTCAAGAAATATAATGTTCAAAAAAATAGCAGTGTTGACATCGTTTTTTACACGCTTGCTGGTGTGTTTGGGGTCATTTCCTCTTCAGTATACGGCAACATGACTACTTCCAGTATTCTGATGTACTCAAACTGATCCATGATCCCTGGTATGCGATAAATAGGACCAACACCATAGTACGAGAAACATCCCCATATCATGATGCTTGCACCACCATGCTTGTAGGGGGGTGGGGGTCTTCACTGTGTACTGTGGCTCGAATTCAGTGTTTGCAGGACGTCTGACAAACTGTCTGTGGCCCTTAGACCCAAAAAGAACAATCTTACTCTTCATCAGTCCACAAAATATTACGCCATTTCTTTTTAGGCCAGTCAATGTGTTATTTAGCAAATTGTAACCGCTTCATTACATGTATTTTTTTTGAACAATGGGACTTTGCGGGGGCTTCTTGGTGGTAGCTTGGCTTCACATAGACGTTGTCTGATTGTTACAGTACTCACAGGCAATCTTAGATCTTCTTTGATCCTCCTGGAGCTGATCATTGGCTGAGCCTTTGCCATTTTGGTTAATCTCCGATCCCTTCGAATAGTCCTTTTTCTTTTTCTTCCTCACCTTTCTGGCTTTAGTTGCCATTTTAAAGCGTTTGATATCATTTTAGCTGAACAGCCTATCATTTTCTGCACTTCTTTATAGGTTTTCCCCTCTTTTATTAATTTCTTAATCAAAGAATGCTCTTCTTCTTAACAGTGTCTTGAACTACCCATTTTACTCTGTTTTTCAAGGACAAATGCACAGCCAGCATATGCAGCATCAGTTGCCTTGATCCTTGAATAAGGGCCACCTGTTTAAACACCTATTTTTTTTTTCACATAATCAATGACCTCAATAATTGAACCTGGCACTGCTATTTTTTTGAACACGCCCCTTTCAGTAAATGATTCAGTTTCACAGAATCAGCAGCCAGTCTATCGCAGGGCCAACATATATGGACAGACAACCATTCACACTCTCATTCACACCTATGGGCAATTTAGAGTCACCAATTAACCTAACCTGCATGTCTTTGGTCTGTGGGAGGAAGCCGGAGTACCCGGAGAGAACCCACGCATGCACGGGGAGAACATGCAAACTCCACACAGAAGGGCCCCAGCCGGCCGGCGGGTTCGAACCCAGAACCCTCTTGCTGTGAGGCAACAGTGCTAACCACTGCACCACCGAAAGAAAATGTTTCTTTTATAATATACTTCTCCCAACCATCCAAGAAACTTGACAAACTCTATCACTGAAGCAAGAAACTTTGTGAAAACCAAATACTTGTTCTCAAAACCTCTGGCCACAATAAATGTGACACAAAACCAAAACAAAGAGCTAAAGAAGCTGAAGGACGGACGAGAGCTGCAGATATGGTGATTATTACATATTTTTGCACAATGAGACACTTTATATTGACTGTTAATGGTATAAAAACCTACTATATATGTATTCAGGGCACTACAACACTTGTTTGTTTTTCTTTTTGACCCACACTTAATGAACTTAAACAACTAAGCAAAGAGCGGGCTGTCCGGGAAACCGAAGTTAAAGGAGACGGCCGGAGCCGACCCGCGGACAGGGCGCGCGCAGTTCACCTGGGTGAGTTTCCCACAATACACGACCCCCCTCCTGATAGGAAACGAATGCACTCACCCAGGGAAATAACTTCACTTACAAGTCGATGCATCACGCAGGGACTGGTAGGTTCATGTTAGGTGATGGGATAACCTTTGGGAGGGGGTTTTGATTAGGTAGAGCCGAGGTGAGCCTAGCATCGTAACAATTGGGGGCTCGTCCGGGATCGAAAGTTAGCGTTAGCGCGTCCAGGTTGGTTTTGTGAATGAAGCGTTGTGGTTTGCGTCGTGTGGTGGTTGATGTCGCGCGTGGAGGTTAAACGGTGTGTGTTGTGGACACCACGTTTTTGATTGGTGCCTTGTGGGTTACAGTTTGTTCGGCGTTGCCTCATAGCTGGGTGAGATTTGTAGTGTGACAGTGACGCATCGTCCTGTTGTTGCTCTCTTTTGTGGCGCGTGTGGCGCTTTGCTGTTGCGTTTTGGAGAGCAGCTTTGTGCATTGACTTCATTTGGCTTTGCTGTTTGGTCTATAGTTGGCGCACTCGTATCGTATGCCAGTGGGGGAGCCCACCTGAAGGCCTATTAGTCAGTTCCTGGTTTGGTCAGCATTTTCAGGGTTTCCTTCTCAAGGTAGAAGATGTGTGTAGCCTGATATCTTGGCAGGAGCCGACCCACGGACAGGGCGCGTGCAGTTCACCTGGGTGAGTTTCCCACAGCACACGACCCCCCTCCAGGTAGGAAACGACTGCACTCACCCAGGGAAATAACTTCACTTAAGTCGATGCATCACGCAGGGACTGGTAGGTTCATGTTAGGTGCTGGGCTAACCTTTGGGAGGGGTTTTGATTAAGTAGAGCCGAGGTGAGCCTAGCATTGTAACACACAGCCATGTCACTGGATGACATCTGTATTGTTTTAATTGTTCCTATCCTATTTATAAAAACTATGAAACCTGTAAATGTCACACTCATGTTGGTCAACCCAACTCAACAAACATTCAGTCAACGTCTGGAATGTGTTAGTTCCCCGTTCCGTTCAGGAAATAATTCTGTCCAAAAAAAAGAAAGAAAAGAAAAGAAAGTATGTCAGTGGTAGAACCGGTCGGTCCAGCAGTCAGCGTGGTTTATAAACAGCAGCAGAGACGACGACTCCCACAGACGTCCAGCAGGCAGCAGCTTCACTACACGTCTATAGGAGGAAGAACACGGTGAGACATGTTTTCCCTCTTATTCTTAAAACATTTACACTGCAAAAACTCAAAATCTGTCTTATTTCTTGTCCAAATGTCTCATTTCTAGTCAAAACTACTCTCTTTCCACTTAAAATAAGACTCATCACTTAAAAATTAACTTGTTTTTAGATCATTTTCACTTGTTTCAAACAAATTTTTATTTGAAATAAGTGGACAAATCTGCCAGTGAAAGCAGTTTTGTGAGCTTGTAATAAGAAAGAAAAACTTGCTCCACTATCAGATTTTTCTACTTATTTCAAGTGAAAATCTGCTTGAAAGAAGTAAAAAGTGTCTAAAAACAAGCTGCTTTTTATGTGATGAGTCTTATTTTAAGTATAATGAGATTTGTTTTGACTAGAAATTACATTTTTGACTGGAAATAATTTTAGTAACAGCACAGAAAAAAAAATACAATGATAATAAACTTTAGAAAGTTGCAATAACTGAAATAAAGTAGCCTGAGATTGACCAGTAGTACTCATTTTGAATGAGTAAATGTGTATATTAATAAATCCTAAACTGAAATGTAATGAAAAATGAAGTTTAATTTTGAAGAGTTACAACGAGCAAATGGCACTTTTTTGGCGGAATGACCCGAATGCTGTTTTTATTGATATCACGAGACAAACGAAATCTGAAGTTTCATTTCTGGGTTTTCTCTTTTCACTTTGAGATGAGAGGGGGAAACATAAAGAGAGAATAATGACAAAATTATTGTTAAAATACATTTAAATGTGCAAATTGTAAATCTGATTCTGAAACAGTTAAAATAACAAGACCTTTAATTTCAGCTGTTTCAACAGCAACTGAAAGCTCATACGAAGTAATAATGCCAGCATGTTTCTGCAAATAAACTATAACTGGAACAAACCTTTGTAATTAAAAAAAAAAGTTATCTGGCCTCATATTCGGAATTTAGGGTTTATTCCACTTAACACAACTTAAAACACAATACAACTTATAACTTAAAACACAAAATGTTTTGTTGATGAATTAAAATAAATCAATTTGTTCCATTACTCTCAGTTATTTCCCCTTTTCTCTTGTTCATAAATTGTGGTTTTTGTATGTTTTGCTATATTGCTTTCCCCTTACTGATTCTTAATTGTATTGTACAAGTGGGGTATTGTGTCTTGTGTTCTACGTATGTCTGCGTCTACTGTGTGATTGTATCTGTGTGTTGTGACTGTATTAGTTGTTTTTGTTCTACTTTTTCCTTGATGGACTTGGAAGAATATAATAGTCAATTTTGACTGAATGTTTGGACTCCAGGAAGAATAGCTATGCTAATGTGCTGGTGCTAATGGAGATCCAATAAATGAAATAAATAAATAAATAAATAAATATACTTCTAATAAATATTTAATTTTAACTAAAGACAGAAACAAAAGAAAAATCAAATTTTTAAAGAAATAATAAAATATTTAATTTTTCTAATTAAAATCATCTCACATCTGATAAATATTCAACTTTTTTAATACTTAAAGTAAGTAGTACATATTACTATTTAATTGTACATACACACAAAGCTACGAAGCTTCTAAAAGCACCATAATATAGCCCACTCATACGCCTATTAATTATTTTTCTCATGTGAATATAGGTCAAGTTTTTAACCTTTAGATATCTCCATGAAGATTACCCAGTTGATTGAAGTTTTTTTTTTTAATTGTTTGTTAACATGAGCAAATTTGCATAAATTTGCATAAATCCCACCATTTTAACTGCATGTATAAATGTTCTGTGGTGGTACCAATGTAAAAACATTTTTTGTTTGTCTTAATGTAAGTAATGAACTGGGTAATTTTCATGGAGATATCTAAAGGTTAACATTTTTAATAATAAGTAATTATTAATAATAATACATTTTCATAATGAATAGGCGTATGAATGGGCTATATTTTGGTGTTTTTCGAAGCTTTCCACTACTGGGATTCTTCTGGGCTTTTTTCCCCTCACTCAGTTTGCTTCTGTTGCAATTTGTTCAAGGTTGACCCCCATTTTGGCTTAAAATTACTGGACTATAAGTAGATTAAGTAATTATTTGTGTATACTCAACCACTACAACTCCTCATGTGAAAAAAACTGGTACGATTGCTGTATAAAAATGAATCATAAATAGTGAAAGATGAAATGTTAAATAGACCATTTACAACATGTAGTTCCCCGTTATGACCACTAGATGTCGGCGTTTATCCATTTACACATGTTCATTTCCCCCTCTGTCCCTGTCCACTCAGAAGTTAGAGACATGAAGCTGGAGCTGCTGGTGCTGCTGGCCGTGGCTGTTCTGGCCCCCAGCCTGACCCAAGGACGCATCGTCTCCAGATGCGAGCTGAAGGAAAAACTTGGTTCGGCGCTCAAACTCGACAAGGACCTCCAGAAGCACAAGGAACAAATCCTGGCAATAGGTGAGGTTCATGAACAATAGGATAGGATAGTTCACCCAAGATTGAAATTTCCACTCATTATCTACTCACCCTCATGTGGACTAAGGGCTGGGAGAAGTTTCAGAGTCCTCCGTGGCTTCTCTGAGTTACAGGGGGTCTCGGCGTAGCAGTGCATGTCCATATAACGGTTACGAATGGATACCAACTGTCTTCGTAACAAAAAGACACAACAAAAAACATCCAAATACCTCCATGCTGCTCGTATGTAATGTCCGTCTTGTATTGAAGCCCCAACATGCGAAATCGTCCCGAAAAAAATTAAATAAGTCTATTTTTCGAGCTTGTTTGTAGCGGAAGCTCCTCTTCCCAGTTCATCCAAATTTGACGAACCGGGAAGAGGAGCTTCGAGAAGCTTCCGATACAAAACAAGCTTGAAATATAGACTTATTTAATTTATTTCGGGACAATTTCGCATGTCGGGGCTTCAATACAAGAGGGACATTACATAGGATGTTATTTGGATGTTTTTTGGCGTGTCTTTTTGTTACGAAGACAGTTGGTATCCATTTGCAACCGTTATACGGACATGCACTGCTACGCCGAGACCCCCTGTAACTCAGAGAAGCCACGGAGGACTCTGAAACTTCTCCCAGCCCTTAGTCCACAAGTGAAATTTCAATTTTGGGTGAACCCAATCCCTTTAAAGTCATGGCTGAGATTTATTGTTGAAACAAAGACAATAAAGTGACGCAAAAGAACCAAAGAAACAGAAAATAACCACAAGGAGATGATTGACTATCACAGGAGACAAAATGACCTCAGAGACCAGATAAATGACCAGAAACACTAAACATCTTTTTATGTTCTTTTCCCCGTTCTCTGCAGTCATCTGTGAGGCCACCAAGTTGTCTCATCTGAACTCTAGTTTGGTCAAGGTGCAGGGCGAACGTGTGGCTCCAACCACGGCCGCTCCAACCACCAAGGCAAAGGTCACAAAGCCAAAGAAGACCAAACCCAAAGCCACCAAACCCAAAGCCCCAAAACCCAAAGCCACCAAACCCAAAGCCACCAAACCCAAAACCACCAAACCCACAACCACCAAACCCAAAACCACCAAACCCACAACCACCAAACCCACAACCACCAAACCCACAACCACCAAAGCCACAACTGCTGCAACAACAATGGCCAAAACGACAATGGCCGAAACGACAATGGCCGAAACCACTACCATCATGACAACAACAACCGCTGAACCAGAAAGTACTGAAGCGAGCGAGAAGACTACACCTCCAGCCTCTAGGAGACGAAAGCGGGAGGTCCAATCAGCGAGCAGCGAGGAAGACGAGGACGAGGACGAAAACAAAGACGAGAACGAGGACATGGACGAGGACATGTCAACAGAGGCGCCAAAAACGCTGGACGAACTGCTGAACGAGAACGACAACATGTTCGACGAAGAGGAGCTGATGATGGACGACAACGTGATGACCAAAGAGGAGGCGGGGGAGGACGATGAAGAGGAAGAGGAGACATCTGAGCTGGACGAGGAGGAAGAGGAGGCCGAGGATGAAGATGAGGCCAAGGACGAGGATGAAGATGAAGATGAGGCCGAGGCTGATGAGCAGACGCCAAGCGACAGCGAGATGGACGAGGACGAAGACGAGGCCGAGGATGCAGAGAGCAATGAGGATGAGGATGAGGAAGAGGAAGAGGAGGAGCTGGAGGAGGTGGAGAAGGAGGAAGAGGAGGTGGATGAGGAGGAGGAGGAGGCGCAGCAAGCGAGTGAGGAGGAGGAGGAGGGGGTGAAGGACATGCCCTGGTCCCTCGGTCGCTACGGCGTCTTCCAGCTGACCGACAGCCACTTCTGTGAATCCGGTTTCCGATGGTCCAGAAACAAGTGCAACACCACATGTACCGGTGAGTCTTAGGCCCTGTCCCAATTCCCCCCCTTAAAGGCCCCATGGCATGAAAAATGTGATTGTGGTGATTTTTTCGTGCTTGGGGAGGTCTCTGGGCCACGTATATACTGCCCCATGCATCAAACTGGTCATAAACGGAGAAACACACACCGCCCATTTGTTGGAACTGTCTCTTTAAGACGAGCAGATAGCACTTCCTCCTTTCTGTGACGTCACACACAAGGTAACTCCGCCCACCGTGACCAGTTGTTGTTTTTTTCAATTTTTATGAATGCAGCTTAGGTTTCAGTTACTTGCCTGTGATTGGCCCGACCACATGACACTCAAAAACAGTCAGCCAATCAGAGGAGAGGTTCTCATTCTCTCTTCTGATTGGCCAAATGACCTGTGCTCCAGAAAGAGGCAACAGAAAGGGGCAGTAGAAACCATATGAAGCAGATCACAGGTACTCAAAACCAATGATACATCTTGTTAGGGATATCAGCAGGTAAATAAACCCAGAGAAACGTGCACAGCATGGGGCCTTTAAAACTTCCACTTGGTTTTGAGTGCTCTCAACCGTAAATCCCCCTCGTTGAGGGAAAGTGGCTGAAAATCTTTCCCTATGGAAATGGGACCACTAGTGTCGTGAACGTAGCGAATGTGCTAACCTACGTCACATGTTTACAATTGACCTCTGGCTAAGCCCCGCCCCCTCCACTCACTCAGACAAACAGTCAACATTGGGTGACAGTTGCTATGGCAACAGCTGTCACAGTAGGAGACATTTCACAGGAGGCAATTGATGATTTTTGGCGACAGAAAGGTTAAATATCATCTCGAAGTCACCAAAACTTCACTTAGCTTTACTGCTATGGCTGTCGGTTGCCGCGAAACGCTGATAGCGACGGGCTAATTTCTGTTAGCCTGTCTGTGGAGTTTTACATTATACATTAGCATTAAGCTAGCGGACTTTATGCTTAGTTGTGATACTGGCTAACATCCAAACATCTCTGACTATATGTTGCCTCAAATACGTTGTTGACTTAACTTAGAACAGATGTAGACATCCTTGTTAATTTTATCCACGTTTGGTTGGTGTTGTGGTCTACCGCATAACTTTATCCAGAGCAGACACTTCTCTCGGTTGAGATGGGGCTTGGGAAAAGGTTAAAAAAATCCCCCCCGTGGCCCAGCCTCTCGGGATACCTAGTGTCGGAGTTGCATGTACCCCATGAACACCGTTTGACCATTTTAAACTTAAAATGTCAAGAAAAAACATATAAAAACGAATTAAAACTGACAAACTGCAATGCATTTCAATGGACGTGGAAGCAGAGAATGTCCGAGTGTATGGGCTAGCTATGCGCACTGTGATTGGCTCATCGTGTTTAGGGGCGTGGCTTAGCCATAGGTCAATTCTACCGGTGGAGCGTGCTACTATTTTCATTCAGGAAAAATGCCGGCGGTTCCAGCTGTTGTGTTGCCTGTTGCGTTGGCTGTGTTTGTAATTAGTCATGGTTATCATATAGCAGGGCTAACGGTTAGCTACCTGTTTAACTTTAATAACTCAGTGACTCAATAAACGCTCCATGAAAAAATATTTTCTCCAGCGGATATCTGAGTTCCAACATGACTGAGCTAACTGGAGTAGTTTCATGTTGTGCCCCACAACGGGAGGGTTTTAACAGCTGACGTCCTGGTGTTAGCTTAGCTGCCGCCGTTAGCTTAGCTGCCGCCGTTAGCTTTGCTGCTGTTAGCTGTTCCTGTCAGCTGCAGCCACTGATGTGACACCGTGATTCCCCCAATAAATACCACACATAGCGACACAAAACACACACAGAGAGAAATAGTAGCCTAATGTTTCTTCAAGCATTTCACATTTGTCGAAACGGTGATCGAACGTGACAACGGGTAATTTCATTTTCCACTTCGTTTTAAGCCCGCATCGAACCTCACTACATTTTGAGGGCTGATTTTAAGGGCAAAATCGCACTTCCCCTTGCTCCCTAGAGTAATGGGACACCCTACCCCTACACGAGAACGCGCAAAATATAGGATTAGGGCAAATATTTAGGGCTAGGGGGAGAACTGGGACAGGCCCTTATAGAGAAATCACTGATAAACTGTTTTAACTTCTTTTTTTGTTCGTTTTTTCTGCATTATGCTCATTAAATTAATAACTGCTGCTTTCTCCCCTCTAAAGTCTTCGCTGACGACAACATCACAGACGACATTGACTGTTTGGTGACATCTGGTTACTGGAAGTAAGTTCCTCTGTCTACTTCAAAAGGTTGAAAAGTAAATGAAGATGTTATGGTAAGGGAGTGGTGGTCATGGGCTATTTGGCTGCTGACAATTATCCTCCGCTTGTCAAAACACATCATGATCATCTGAGCCGTCACTCTAAAGCTCAAACAAAGACGAGACAAAGAGGTGACATAAGAGTCAGAGAAACTGGATCGGCTTCAAGAATCCACACAGTCAAGTTTACAAGGAAGTCTTGGTGTGCAGAACAAAGAACTGGACGAACAGCTACAGCAACAAAAACAAATCAGGGGCCGTATTCACAAAGCCTTTTATCTTACCACTAGGAGTGCTCCTAACTCGCACTAAAAGTTTTTACGTAGGAGTTTTTTCTTAAAAGCTATTCACAAAGCCGCTGAGACCTACTCTTACTAAGGATAAATCACTAAGAGCAAACTAAGAGTCACGCCCCTGGTGACGCCCTGTTGCTATGGATTACGTCAATTCTCGTGCACGAATTCGAGGCGCTCAACACGGTGATTGGTTGGTGAGTGCCGGCGGCGCCCCCCTCCCCCTCCTCGCCGCCGACGCCGCTCCGCTTCATTTTTTTTTTTTTTTGCCGTCAGGTCCGACGGGGCTTTTTAGATTGCTTCGAGTCCAAACCACTGTCTCTGCTGCCAGGTTGGGCTCTGAACTTTCTGTCTTTCTCTCTGCCATCTGCATCTTTCTGCTACAGTTTTTGTCGCGTCTCACTTTCTGCAGTGTGACGCTGTGCAAATGCAATGAGGGTCAGTGCGTCCACTCGCAAAGCAGCCGCTGGTTTTTTTTCTTCCCTCATTTTAATATTATTTTTCACATTCGTTGACAGCCCTATATGGTGATCATAATGATGAGAAAAGAAAATGCATTACCCACATTTGTGGCCTATAGCAGGATTTGAACCCAGACTAACAGTAAGTTTGGTTTACTGGGGGAGCTGCCCTATCACATGAGCTATTACTACTAACAGATGTGTGTGTCTAGCGTACCCACCAACCTTTTAAAAATATTTTTGGCTCACATCAGCACGACTGCATCGTAGCAGTCGCAGTTACCTCGGTCCGACCGTTGTGACGCCGATATTGGACAGTTCGTCACCGTCACTCCTCCCGTTTTATAGCGAAAATGTTGTAGATGACCCAAAAAAAAAAAAACACCGACAAAAAGGCACGTTGGGCATCAAAGGGGCAAAGGGGCAGGTGCTCCAGCACCCGCCTCTGCAGCAATTTGCAGTCCTCCATACATTTGCCTGGCTGCAGCCATTTGCGATTCTTTGTGAATAGGTCTTACTGAGTTAGGAGTCCTCAGGAGGACTTCTAAGCTCTCCCAGACTTAGGAGCTACTTTTAGGCATAAAATACTTTGTGAATTACTCTTATTTTAAAAAACTAGGAGTCCTAAATTTAAGACTGACACGCCCACTTTTTTTAGGAGTTGCTCCTAAATTCGGCCCTTAGGAGCTACTTTTAACCTTAAGATTCTTTGTGAATACGGCCCCTGAACAATAAGCCATAAGCAACCTGCTGTCTGAACACACAAGATACGAGCCATGTTCAGTACGTTATCTGATTTTCAACAAAAATGATATTGTGCATCACTGCAAAAACTCAAAATCTTACCAAGAATATTTGTCTTATTTCTAGTTAAAATGTAATTTCTAATCAAAAAAAAATCTCATTATACTAAAAATAAGACTCATCACATAAAAAGTAGCTTGTTTTTAGACACTTTTTTACTTCTTTCAAGCAGATTTTCACTTGAAATAAGTCGAAAAATCTGACAGTGGAGCAAGTTTTTCTTTTTTATTACAAACACAAAAAACTTGCTTTCACTGGCAGATTTTGACTTAGGCTATTTCAATTGAAAATTTGTTTGAAACAAGTGAAAATTATCTTAAAAACAAGTTAATTTTTAGGTGACGAGTCTTATTTTAAGTGGAAAGAGTTTAGTTTTGATGAAAATTGAGACATTTTGAAGAATACCAATATTCTTGGAAAGATTTTGAGTTTTTACAGTGTGTAAAGTCTTAGGTTTGAGGCTGTTGCTGTCTATAGGTCTAGATCTATGCGTGTTGCTATATAAGCTATTAGCCAGCTATACGACATTCATTCAAATTTAGGGGTTTCCCAACACAACAAGATAGCGGAGAGATGGCAACCACGGCACTTACCTTGTCTTTGTGATTCATCATCCAATACCCAGTCCTTCCCTCAATCCTATCTACACTCCTTTAGTCTATATCTGTCCACAGATCAAAAGGAGCAAACTTCTTTTTTTATGTGAAGTCCATTGTTGTCATTCAGGAAACTACTTCTCCCCTCTTTTCCTTCTTCCATTTCCTGGTTTGATTTTATTGGCGGTATAGGCAACCTTGCTAGCAGGTGTATTGCTAACGTCTAGCATGTATAACATTAGATTGGTGGGGTGGAGGGGGGTTTAAAACCTTTTTTTTTAAACTCTGAAATGAATTTGAATTTTAAGTTTTGGATTTGTGTGATTTTTTTTGGAGATCTTACAACTGCTTTACATTTCCCAAGGTGCTTCTCTGTGGGGACTAAGATGGTTAGCTTAGCCTGGATAGCTTAACCATCCTCACTTTTTCCAACATTTTTTACCGTGCTCTGTTGATTGTCACCTCAGGAAGAATGAAGTAAATACAGCGATCACCTGTTTGAAAGGTCGATAAAGACATAAAGACATAAAGTGCCGCTCTGCTGTTCTGGGCTCAAACCCTCAGGAAAGTGGTGATTTTTGGTTCCACCCACTATAAAGCACAATGTGATTGGTTAATTCAGCTGCCACTATTTTAAAAAATCCCCAAATAGCCCAATGAGAGAGCCAGTAACATTGTCCCTGCCTAGATACAACAAAAAAGACAAATCTGACTGGATAATTCTCTTTTCATACTTAAAGAATTCAAAAGAAAAAACATGTTTTAAAAGAAGGCTAAAATTATGATTTACAGGGACAGTTATATCATTATTAATCTGAATATAAACACATAAATTTAATGAAAGAGATAAAATATAACATTTAAAATAAGCTTGGAAGGCCCTAGTGGTTCCTCGTTGGTTTTAAATGTCAAAAACAATGTTAGGTGGAGTTAGGTCGTATTAAGTATCATCCAGGGGGAAAAAAAGACAAGTTCAGGCATAGAATATAGCCTACTGTACCATAAACCATTTAACAGCGAGGAATAATAAAAGTGTTGCTCACACACTGTTTTTGTCATCACACATGCAGGTCCGTGGTGATGAACGCCTCTAATAGATGTTCCCGCACTAAGAACTTCTTCAAAGGATGCACATCTTCCTCCGCATGAAGGATTCAACAACAACAACATCAACAACTACAACCACAAGCATGATGCCAGCACTTTTACTTCCCCAACATTGTAAAGCAACTTCTACACTGCAAAAACTCAAAATCTTTCCAAGAATATTTGTCTTATTTCTTGTCAAAATGTCTCATTTCTAGTCAAAACAATCCCTTTCCACTTAAAATAAGACTCATCACCTAAAAATGAACTTGTTTTTAGATAATTTCCACTTGTTTCAAACACAAGTTTTTTTGTGCTTGTAATAATAAAGAAAAACTTGCTCCATTATCAGATTATTTTAAGTGAAAATATGCTTGAAAGAAGGAAAAAGTGTCTAAAAACAAGCTGCTTTTTAATGTGATGAGTCTTATTTTAAGTAGAATGAGATTAGTTTGGACTAGAAATGACATTTTGACTAAAAATAAGACAAATATTCTTGGAAAGACATTTGATTTTTAGCAGTGTAATCCTTCTAATCTGTGGCATCAGATCAATTTATGTAAATAACTTTGACTTTGTTCAGAACAACCAGAACTTTAATTTAAGCGAATGAAACAAAGCCGACTATTCTTGCATTTGATCACACCCTACATACCATAACACCCTACACCCTACATACCATAACACTCAGCTACAGGACAGTATACATGTCCTCGGTCATGCCATTTGATTGTTAATAGCGTGGGATGGACATGTTGGAAGAATGTTTCCGTGTTAAACGTATAGAATAGACTAATTAGCTATAGGATTAGACAATGACAATGAGGAACATTTTCCACCTCAGTGCCACAACAACAATGAATAATATTAACAACTTTATTTATATGGCCGTTTCACATCACCAGAACCTTGCAGTAAGTCAAACTAATGGAACAAAGCAGACTATTCATTGCATTTTGTGCTTTCTCTGATCTTTCAATAAACACGTTTCACCCGGCATCGAGTGTGTGTTTTCATTTATCACTGAGTATTCTGGTGACACACAGGATAAACAGTGAAGGCCACTATCCATTCACCCAGAATGTTTCATGTTTTTAATTTGCCTCAGGGCCAATGTACCTGAGGTCTCAAACATAGACTTTTAAAGGGATAGTTCAGCCAAAATTCAAATTGCACTCATTATCTAGGCTACTCCCCCTCATGTGGACTAAGGGCTGGGAGAAGTTTCAGAGTCCTCCGTGGCTTCTCTGAGTTACAGGGGGTCTCGGCGTAGCAGTGCATGTCCATATGACGGTTGCAAATGGATACCAACTGTCTTCGTAACAAAAAGACACACCAAAAAACATCCAAATACCTCCATGCTGCTCGTATGTAATGTCCCTCTTGTATTGAAGCCCCAACATGAGAAATTGTTCCGAACAAAAATTAAATAAGTCTATATTTTAAGCTTGTTTTGTAGTGGAAGCTCCCAGTGTCTCAGTTCACTGCTTTGCCTGTGTCTGTGCAAATCTTGCGCGATCTGCATTGACACCCAGTTCACGGCTCTGCAAATCGCGCGAAATTCCAGCAAAGCAACACTGGGAGCTTCCGCTACAAACAAGCTTAAAACATAGACTTATTTAATTTTTTTCAGAACAATTTCTCATGTTGGGGCTTCAATACAAGAGGGACATTACAGATGAGCACTATGGAGGTATTGGATGTTTTTTGGTGTGTCTTTTTGGATGAAGAAAAGTGAGCTCCGTTCGCTACCGTCATATGGACATGCACTGCTACGCCAAGACCCCCTGTAACTCAGAGAAGGCACGGAGGACTCTGAAACTTCTCCCAGCGTCCACATGAGGGGGAGGAGATAATGAGTGAAATTTGAATTGTGGGTGAACTATCCCTTTAATGAAATACCGATATGTTGATGAATTAGTGTCACATTTCCTAACTTCTGTGCCATCAGCCTGGAGCACCAGATGTGTGCAGATGTTGTTGTGTTCTTCTGCTCAGCTTTCATGTTGCTGTGTGTTTTGTTGTTGTTGTGTTTGACATGATAGACGTCCTCAGGAAACTAATAACTAACTCTTAATATTAAATTAAATTAATAAAAAAAATATTAGGAGGCCAGTAAATATAGATGGACAAATGGTTGAAATGGTCGATGATTTTAAATATTTAGGCACATACATCGACAGTAGTCTTACCTTCCAAATTAATACGGATCATGTTTTCAAAAAATGTTCACAACGCCTCCACTTGCTACGCAAGCTTAACGGTTTTGGAGTGAGTCAAAGTATTTTAGAAACGGTGTATAAGAGCCTGGTGGAAAGTATCTTATCATTTAATATGATCATGTGGTACGGAAACCTGAATATTAAAGGGAGAAACAAACTGCAGAGAATAGTGAACATGGCCTCTAAGATTTTAGGGAAGCCACAGAAACATTTGAGCTGTCTCTATGATGAATTAATTAGAAGTAAAGCTGAGAAGATAATTAATGACTCCTCTCATCCCATGTACAGCGAGTTTGAGCTTTTGCCTTCAGGGAAGCGGTATAGACGACCGATGGCAAGGAAGAACCTGTACAAAAAGTCCTTTGTCCCAGAAGCTGTGAACGCAATAAATAAGATTAGAATGCGGTAGCTAGGTAGGCTACCCTGTTTACTCCTGTTTTTTCCTTTGCTGAGGGTTTCCCTGCACAGCAGGTTCGTACTGTGGTGTGCTTTATGAAATTATGAAATTATGTACTTGAATGTGTGATGTGTGAAGTACAGTTACTGCCATAGGCTATTTTTATATATTTTTCTATCCTTGAAATGTTTTTTACTGTGTTATTATGTGTTCTGATGTTGTGAGACATGTCTACGGTGGTGAAACCAAAGAGGAATTTACACTCTGTGGATAATAAAGTTTTCGTATTCGTAAACACACTGACACCTGAGCCTCGGATTGATATTATGAATGTCTGTATGGTGACGTAACGTAAGAGGATCGAGTGTTGGGCCTCATGTGGGCTCTGACAGTCTCATGGCCCGGGTGTTTTCAGCAGTAACCAAGGCGTGGCTTGTACTTCAGAAAGGATGCTTTCATGCTTTCAGATGGGTGGATCAGTTTTCCTCCCACAATCTCTTCTCCAGGCACCATGGGAGTGGCTTTTTTCTGTAGAGAGAATCTATACATCTATATATACACGTAACATAAGCCACATCCAGGTGTTTCCTCTGAGTCAGAGGGAAGAAGCTGCAGCTGGAGTCAGGATGAAGGCACTGGTGCAGGTGTCTCTGCTGGTGGTGCTGGTCTGGGGTCTGACCGACGGCTCGACTGTGACGAAATGTGACCTGAGGGATCAGCTGATCAACGCAACCAAGTTTCTGAGGAGGCCGAATGGACTGACCGGAGAAGACCTAATCGCCAAGAGTAAGTGCTGGTCTGGTCTCACATTAGAAACACTGTTTAATGGTAAATGGTCTGTATTTATATAGCGCTTTTTACTATACCTGAACGATACCCAAGGCGCTTTACAGTACCGTAGTATCACAATCACCCATTCACACACACATTCACACACACATTCACACACTGCCTCTGCAAATAAACAAATGTTGCATTGAAAGGTTGAAAGTCGCTGCAAATCCTGGGCGGAATATAAATCAACATTTTTTTATGGAAATGCGTAATATTGAAGTTTTTGCATCATTACACCTTATTGATATTTTAGATACATTTTTTTCAAAGTCAAAAGTCAAAATCTTTATTTGCCATTTGTGCATGCACACATAGGAATTTTTGTACGGTTGATCCAGGTCAGGTGGAGAAACAAAAGAGAACACACAAAGATATACAAGACACAATGAAAAACACTTTAAAAAGGCTCAAGCCTAGAATTAAAAAAAGGACAAGGACATAAAATTTCTATGTCATCTATGTCTATAAGTAAATAAATGTAAGAATTATTTCTATTCACTGGACATTTTCTATTCATGCACATAAAGTGTGTCCAATCAAATTTCTGTCGGTAGAATTTCATGATATATTTAACATAAAAGAATACATAATGTTATTGGAAGGCCCTATCACTAAACTCATGTATCATGTCATGGGTCGGCTGCACAGTGTGGGAATAAAGGTTGAATTTAAGTTATACAAACTGTCAGAACATTACTATTTATTGTACTGTACTGATGGAAATTTGCTTGGACACACTTTACTATTTGCACCGTGGGTATATATTTATATTTATTCTTTTTCGTTCTTTCTAGAAACCCTAGCCATGTGGTGTTGTTTAGCTTGGTAGAGTGGGCAGAGGCTATAGTCCTTGCTGTAGCGAATCCTGACTGAGGTGGCCCTTTCCTGCATGCTCCCATTTCCTGTCACTCTCTCGACTATACTATTGATTTAAGGCGAAAAAGCCCAAAAATATGCTTAAAAAAAGAAACACTAGCCGTGTCTGTGATTTGTCTTAGTGTAAGTATGGTATTTTATCAGATGTCAATAGTTCATGAGATCATTTAAGTGTCAGTAAGTGATTAACTGATGACTTTATGCTGCACTTATAAATACAATGATTGACATTCAGTGAGTGTGTTCATAGATGTTTAACAATAAATTAAATTGTTAATGGATTTTAACGTTTATAACTACGTTTATAAATTTACTAAACTAATTAGTATATACATAGGACAAATTGTTTCTAAATGATGAGTATTGGAACAGACCTGCTCCACCACCCTGAGCAGGTCTGTTCCAAGTTATAGGTCACATACCAGAAACACCCACAAGTTCTACAGGTCCTACAGGTCAGGTACAATATAGTCCAGTATAGATGTCCACGCTAATGTCATTTGATGGACATGATGACTGCCTGTCATGAGGCAAGTGCCAGTGTTAAACTTATAATTATAAAATGACAACAATGAGGAACATTTCAACTCCGCCCTTCATGCTGCAGCAGTACATCCTGTACACGTCGTCTTTTTGATGGTGAGATGTTACAGTGTAACATAATAAAATGAATAAATAATAATAACTTTATTTATTCAGCATCTCAAATTAGGGCTACAGGGCTGGCATAAAGCCTGTGTGGTGGCGTACATGTCCTCTCCCAGGCTGGATTAGTTGCTGGGACAGTAGAGGATTGGTTGTACAAGGCGTTCCCAGATCAGATTCCCAATTCCCTTTGACTTTGTCAGCATCACTCCCTTGGGGCTGCAAAGTATCTTATAAAGCTGTTTCGTAATAAATTTAAGCTTCACCTGAGGACTCTCAGACAGAAATTTAAGATACTAATTTGTTACTAATTTGAAACAACTGGTCATTGATACAGTCTGTATCAATGACAAATTTGGGACTATCCAAATTTAGTACTTTAGCATTAATAAAGATGGACCTAGCCTTTGTGATGTCAACCACAGGTTTCTGCAGAGCAGTTTTTAAATCCCGACCGGGCTGTTCTGCTGCCATCTTGGCAGTGCCTGCCTGACTCGACCCCCTAAGTCGCAAATATTCCAAATATGGGCAACCCCAAAAGGCACATTACACTGGTTTGGTTCTGACACTGGGTAAAACATAAAACATCAACCAATAAGAGTAAAGGTTCAACCCATGGAGATATTAAATCAATCGATTAAAACCTGGTTGAAATCTGAAATCTAGATTTTCGTATTTGTTGGTTTTGTTTGGTTAGTTTTAGTGTAAATGTTGGCCAACCCATCAATCATGATCTTTAAGATGTTCTTCAAGACCTTTCCAGTGGATGTGGAGAACAATAAAAAAAAATTAACAAGAGACACATACAGACTTTTTTCAACAAAATCATTTTTCATTTCATCATTCAATAACCACTGTGAAAGACTGTAAAAAGGGCAGAATTTACTTCTATCATTCATTTCCTCATGAAATACAAAATGGACCACATAACATGCCTTTATAGTTGTTTGATTGGAATGAAATTCCAGAATTAGTCAGAAGTGGAAGTTTGATGTGTTTTCAAGTACTTACATCAAGACTTTCCAGACTTTTCCAGTTGGACACACAGTTTCGGGGCTTTTTGACTTTCACTGAGGCCAAGTTCAGGGGGTTTGGCTGAAGGAGGTTCATGATCTCTGGATTAAAGGTTGATGTTAAAATCACCAGGATTCTTCCTGTGGGGACCAATGCTCATCCCAGAGGTCTGACTTTTGTTTTCCTCTTCTCCCCCTTGTTTTCAGTGGTTTGTCACGCGGAGAAGGCGTCAGGATTCAACACCAGTGCCGTGAACGAGCTAATGATTGGGTTGTTGAATGGGCGGATGAAGAGGGAGTCACCTGACCGGAGGCCTGGACCACGCACCAGAGGTACACCACCACCCAGGGATACACCACCAACCAAGGATACACTACCAATCAAGGATACACTACCAACCAGGGATACACCACCAACCAGGGATACACTACCAACCAGAGATACACCACCAACCAGGGATACACTACCAATCAAGGATACACTACCAACCAGGGATACACCACCAACCAGGGATACACCACCAACCAGAGGTACACCACCAACCAGGGATACACTACCAATCAAGGATACACTACCAACCAGGGATACACCACCAACCAGGGATACACCACCAACCAGAGGTACACCACCAACCAGGGATACACTACCAATCAAGGATACACTACCAACCAGGGATACACCACCAACCAGGGATACACCACCAACCAGAGGTACACCACCAACCAGGGATACACTACCAATCAAGGATACACTACCAACCAGGGATACACCACCAACCAGGGATACACTACCAACCAGAGATACACCACCAACCAGGGATACACCACCAACCAGGGATACACTACCAACCAGGGATACACCACCAACCAGAGATACACCACCAACCAAGGATACACCACCAACCAGAGATACACCACCAACCAAGGATACACCACCAACCAGAGATACACCACCAACCAGGGATACACCACCAACCAGAGATACACCACCAACCAAGGATACACCACCAACCAGAGATACACCACCAACCAGAGATACACCACCAACCAAGGATACACCACCAACCAGGGATACACCACCAACCAGGGATACACCACCAACCAGGGATACACCACCACCCACTGAGCCTACGCGCCCCAACGAGTTGACCTTCAGGATGAAGGATGGCAGGAGGGGGAAGAGGGCGGCTCCCATGGACCGTTCACGTGGCCAACAACGCCCCACGCCTTTTCCACCCACCAAGCCTACCGGTACCGTCTGGACGTTATACGGCCTTTTCCAGCTCAGCGATCACCTGGCCTGCAAAGGCACGACTCCGTCCCCCAACATCTGTGGGCTTAACTGCACCGGTGAGTTTGTGATTATTTCTTAGCTGCTGCTGCTGCTGCTGCTATTTTCACAATTGGTAAATTTTATGCATCTTTGACTCAAACCCCTTTGCCAACTGTCTCTATGTTTTCTGTCCAGACCTTATCGATGATGACATCAGCGATGACATCGGCTGTGTGTTGCAGATCTTGACCAATCTCATGTAAGTTCATTTCTGGGTGAATTAAATGCCAAAAAAGTATTTTCACTCTTCCAAATACGATGTGCATTGATTTATTTAGATTTACTCTCATCTTCAGGCATTTGAATTTAAATGATACCACTGAAAAAGACTATCAATCAAGCCAATCAAGCGAACAGAGGGAGTGGCTGAAAACAATGACTCTGAGATGATATGCTAATTTGGAAGTTGTAGTTCAGTAATGGCACCAGAGAATGAAGTGCAAGAGGCTGTTTAGGACCAGGCTAGAAAATGATTAAATGAAAATGAATACGGGTGGGGTGGGGGACTACAAAGGGACAGGAAATCCACTGTGTCTCTGTCGGTCCTGTCTCATCGACCCCCAAAGATTCCCACACACCAGTTACACACCTGTGGCCTGGGGCCCATTGTCTCTTTATGTGTGACCTTTATCATCTGCTTTGTACCGGGGAAAATACCTCACTGCTATTTAGACATTCAGACAGAGAAATTCAGACAAAGGCCACGGCCATGCCCAAATCTGTGATGTCATAGAGGGAGCTGGTTCTATCTATCTATCTATCTGATCACATCCTTGTTGTTTCCACAGTGACCAGGGCTTCGGGTCTCCTCACTGGGGGCCACTGAAAAGAATGTAAGTCATAATTTCATTTGTGCATTTTGAAATGTAATAAATTACAGGTTAATTGATTAGAATGAAGAGTCAGGTTATGTAAGAAATGACAGCATCCTGACGATCCCTCTGTTTGTTCTCAGGCTCACAATGATCTTCCAGGACGAGTGCAGGGACACTAAGGCCTCTGAGTACTTCGCTGAATGCACATAACCTCAATTTGTCTCTTGAACGTCAATGTGAACGTCAGCTGACAGCACTGTGGTGATTTCCTGTCCATTGCGGTGGTTGGTTTCATCTCTTTGTACTTGTCTCTGGGCAACAAATTGAATTGAAGGCAACTGGACTTGAATTTGTCAAGGAAGACTGAGGCATCGAAGACCGACGCATCGGTTTGACTAGTCCTCCCTAGTGGTCAGACTAGTGAGGACTAGTCAGACCGATGCGTTGCGAACTGATGAAGCCCCTTGGATACGAGGCGAAATGTCTTCCTGGACAAATACAAGTCCAGTTCCCTTCAATTCAATTGATTGCCCAGAGATAACGATGACCTGGATGAATGGGAACATCCATACTACTTGGTACTTGTTTTTTTCCCTGTCAAACTTGTTTTGTCTCTTTCAAGACTGTAGTATATTATCATCAATATACCACAAGACTCTTTTCAGTCAGACCAATGGACAGTGGTTTGTAACTGAAATAAAGTGAAGCATGTTGAACTCCTTCTGGTTTTGTGTCTATGAATTATACAACAGTGTGGTGAAAGGTTTCATGATGAGGACCTTCCTCCATGATGCACAAGTTGGTTTTCCTTTGGTCGCTTCCGAACTATCCAAGACACTTGATGGTAAATGGTAAATGGTAAATGGTCTGTATTTATATAGCGCTTTACTATACCTGAACGATACCCAAAGCGCTTTACAGTACATCACATTCACCCATTCACACACACATTCACACACTGATGGCGGAAGCTGCCATGCAAGGCGCTAACCACGACCCATCAGGAGCAAGGTGGGTACGTGTCTTGCCCAAGGACACTACGGCAGCAACCGGGACAGAGCGGGATTCGAACCGCCAACCCTCTGATCATTGGACGACCCGCTCTACCAAGGGCGTCAGTTTACTTTGAAAAGTGGTGGGGACAATGACCATATGCATATCCCCCCCCCCCCCCCCCGACGCCGCTACACCGCACCTGACACCGTTTCCCAGACCGTCATAGACTGCCGTTCTCAACCAGACTCTGGTCTCCTATAGGACCGGGTCTGGGTCCAAGTTTGAGCAAATAAATGAGCAAAGACCCGACCAGGTCCGACCAGTGTTGAAGCCTGGACCCTGGACCCGATGCGGCTGCGAGATTTTTTTTTTTTTTTTTTTTAATTCTCCGCCGGACCGCAGCAAAAAAAAAAAAAAAAAAAAGAAGAAGAAGCCCGTAGTTGTGTTTAGAGACGTGACAGGTGGGGCATGACAAGCTGGTGATCAGCTGTGGCCATTGAATTGTTAGACTATACTACAGTAGGTCATTTCAATTTGCGCATCTGTGTTTTTTTCTTTTTATAACATCTATGCGCATCGAGAGTGAGTGAGAAACAGAAACAGCGGGTGTGCCAGATGATTGCCAACCAGCAAAAACTGAAGCAAGACGGTTATAGAGAGGAAAAACACACAATAGGCCATGTCCAAAAGACTTTGTCCCGTCGTCACGACGTGAGTGAGGAAGGATCGGATGGTGGCTCAGGTTTAGTGATGAGGAAACTGTCACTGTCAGCAGCTGCTCCAAACAGACACGTTACAAACTTTATTTTGAAGGGACAGATTAGATGTTGATTTCGTTAACAGTGACTTTGCACCCAAACATTAAGCATATATCGGGTGCTGTCTCATTCGGTACAATCGAAACGAGTGGAGGCAGCGCTTCAGTTCGGCGTCTGTTCTATTTTTCACGCGAGCCGTGAGCGCCGTTGTCAAGCTGGACAGACGGATCGTAAAAAGGCGAGAGAATCCGGTCAATTTTCAAAATAAAATGATGATTACCGGTAATGAAGTTGTTGCTTGTCCGTCTATACATATTTGTCAGTTGCGTCTGCACACGAGACACACACACACACATCCATCCATACATACATACAGAGCTAGAGACAGACCTGTGTGTGTGGAAAACCGAGTAGGCCTACAGACGTGGTCGATGTTTTCCCGGCGCGGAGAGAGCAGGAGAAGCTGCTCCCTGTGTAACCAGCCAAGCCGCGAGGACGCGCGCAGCGCCCGCTCCGGGCTGTTATAACTACTTTAATCGCAGCTATATTGTTGCGAGTTTTTGGCTCCGGCAGAGGCTCTGCGCCGTGCACACTGTTTCAGCTGCCTATTTTGTCATAGTTTATCAACGTTTTTTCGCCATTCTTCTTTAGGATAATGTTACGTTAATTTTGTGGTGGGGACAAAATTGTTCTTGACAAAAAGTGGTGGGGACATGTCCCCAGCGTCCCCAGCGTAAATGACGCCTATGCGCTCTACCACATGAGCCACTGCCGCCCCCTTGATGTAATTGTCAATAAAAGCCTTTAACACTTATAAACTGCTTGTAATCATACTTCAACATCTGACAAAAATCTGCTTTCAAATACCTCCTCTGAAGAATGCAGCTGCTGAATTGGGACACAGCTATTCCTTCAAACTCAGCGGCTTCACAACACAACAAGATGGCGGAAAGATGGCGACCACTTAACCTCGTCTTCATGATTCATCATCTGAAGCTCAGTTCTTCCCCCAATTATTTACACTCCTTTAATCCATAAGTGTCCACGGATCAAAAGGAACACACTTCTATGTATTCATAAAAGTATTTCAAGTTGTAAATATAATGTGTAGTTCATTGTTGTCTGTCACGAAACTACCGCCTAAGACACCTAGGTCTTTTGTCTTGGTGTTCAACCAATGACAAGCTGCCACTTGGTTGCTGGGTGTGGTCAGCAACCAACTCCTGCAAAAGGGGCTTGGCCATAACCCACCCCACAGTAGAGTGCTGGAATAAGAGAGTAACGTCACTTCCATTGAGTCCCGTGGTAAGCCTTATCATGCGCCCCTAGGATATGGGTTTTGCAAAAGTGCCCAGAAAACCCATTCAGTACAATTATGTGTGTTGCCTGTTGTCTTTGTCATATTATGTTATACTTAGGCTATAATTTGTGTATTTCAAAATGTAGATTCTAACTTTTTTTTTTACTATGTGTTAATATTTATCTGCAAGGGGTCCACAATGATGCTATTAACGTGTTTAATCTAGAAATTTCCTTAAATGATTCAAAATACCTCACTTATTCGTTCGCCAACAATACAGAGATGTCAGTTCTTGGGCACTTTTGCAATACCCATATTCCGCCATCAGGAGGCGCTTCCATTGGACCAATGTGTGTCGTTACTCTCTTATTCCAGCACTCTACCCCACAGGTAACAAGGCTGAATAAAGAAAAAAAAACAATGGTCAGTATAAAGGCTATACATTTAAAATGCATAAAGGGTGCAGATAATACAAAATAAAAAACAACAACAACAATAGATACAATAAATACAATCATGGACTGAATCATACCAGGATCAATTCAAGGGAACATTTTTTATTCTTGCATTTTGTTGAAAATGAGGTGTTCGTGTGACTCACACCCTATACCTACCTTACATACCAACAGGAGACAGGACAGTATACATGTCCTCGGTTATGTCATCTGATTGTTAATAGCGAGTGATAGACATGTTGGCTGCCTGTAATTAAGCATGCTTCAGCGTTAAACTTATAATTATGAGAAACAATTTCGACACCAGTGCCACCCTTCATGCTGCAGCAGCACACAATGTACACGCCACCTTTTTCTTCCAGTGTGACATACAGTAGCAACAACAGTGAATAATACTTAAATGATTAAACTTTATTTATATGCCTCAAACCTTCACTGCAAAAACTCAATATCTTACCAAGAATATTTGTCTTATTTCTAGTCAAAACAAATCTCATTATACCTAAAATAAGATTCATCACATAAAAAGTAGCTTCTTTTTTTAGACACTTTTTACTTCTCTCAAGCAGATTTTCACTTGAAATAAGTAGAAAAATCTGATAGCGGAGCAAGTTTTTCTTTCTTATTACAAGCACAAAAAACTTTCTCTACTCGTTTCAAGTGAAAATTAGTTTGAAACAAGTGAATTTTGAATTTGAAATGAAAAACAATTACATTTTTAGGTGTTGAGTCTTATTTTAAGTGGATAGAGATTAGTTTTGACTAGAAATTAGACATTTTGACAAGAAATAAGACAAATATTCTTGGAAAGATTTTGAGTTTTTGCAGTTTTTGTTGTTGTGTTCTTTCATTTGTTGTGTTTGACATGACATGACATGACAGCCGTCCTCAGGAAACTATATGGCCTCTTAAACACGCACTTCAGAAAGGATGCTTTCAGGTGGGCGGATCAGTTTTCCTCCCACAACCTCCTCTAGAAAGCAGGGTGTGAGATGTGTCACAAAAACATGTAGCCTACATCCGGGCACCGTGGGAGTGGCTTTAATCATTTATAAGCCACATCAGGTGATTGTTCCGAGTCAGAGGGAAGAAGCTGGAGCTGGAGTCAGGATGAAGACGCTGGTGCAGGTGTCTCTGCTGGTGGCGCTGGTCTGGGGTCAGACCGAGGGCTTGAATGTGACGAAATGTGACCTGAGGGATCAGCTGATCAACGCAACCAAGTGTCTCAGCGGGACAAATGCAACGATTGTAGAGAACCTAATCGCCAAGAGTAAGTAGCTTACTGGTCTCACATGAGAAAATGTTGCATTAAAAGGTTGAAAGGAAACACTGTGAATCCTGGACGGGATATATTTTCTTATGGAAACCAATAACATTAAAGTTCTTGCATCATTTAAAAAACATTTGTTGGATATAAAATGGAGCATCTGTAAATATTATTCCTATACATGTTTTCTATTCATTTGCACATAGCCTACTATTTACACTGTGGATATAGTTTAAATTCTGTTTCGGTCTTTCTTATTCTTCTATTGCACTATATATAATGTGAATACCTACTGCTGTAGCACAATAATATCTTATCTTATCTCATTTTAGAATACATTTCTAAAGTAATAATGTAGGTCTATGTAGAAAGCCATGTCTGTGATTTGTCTTAATCCACAATGTGTGTAATGATTGTATTTTATCAGATGTCAATGGTTCATGGGATTAACTGGTGGCTTTATGTAGCACTTACACATACAATGATTGACATGTATTAACATTCAGTGAGTGTGTTCATGTATGTTTGTTTATAGATGAGATTTAAACATTTATAGCCTAACTATGTTTATAATTCACAAACTAGTATAGGCTATTCGTAGGAAAAATTTTCCTTAAAGGGATACGCCAATATATATCTTTTTTACGTGTCTTGCCTCACCCCCGAGTCCATGACCAGCAGATAGACGCCATCCTTTCGACTGTGCGTGCAGTAACAAGGGAGATAGAGCCGTATCGCCCTTAATTAGCTTAGCTCAAACGCTGGAAGTGTATGGGTAGTGTTAGCCTGCCTCCTACCTAAAGTCGCTAATTAGCTTAGCTCAAACACTGGAAGTGTATGGGTAGTGTTAGCCTGCCTCCACCTAAAGTCATCAGAGAAACTCTTCAGCAACTCTAAACGGAAACCGGCGGGCCGATCTTCGTCTCAGAGCTGACAAAACTCTCCGGTAAGGCATCTTGAGCGGTCAAATGCCGCTAACGGGACGAGATCGGTCAAAACGGAGGGTTCAAGCAAAGACGGTTTATTTTGGTTCAAGCTAGCTACATCGAGAGTAGGTTAGCTTCCTATTTCAAAGTAAAAGCACAAATTATATCGTCATGGTTTTCTGTACGTAAAGGGCAACGGGTGTATTATTTTGTGAAAGTAACCGTAGCTTGAGTAGCGCCGAATTCGTCCGAACAAAATTGTAAACAGCTGGTATTTAGACAAATGAACGACACACTGCTGATCTAAACGGCTACTTTCTCACCTAAACATGTTTGAAATGTTGATAAAGTGATATATTTACAGAGTTTAGAGCTAAAATGAAATCAGCTTCTGACTGCTAGTTTCACCTCGGGTAGGAGGCAGGCTAACACTACCCATACACTTCCAGTGTTTGAGCTAAGCTAATTAGCGACTTTAGGTAGGAGGCAGGCTAACACTACCCATACATACTCTATCTCCCTCATTAATGCACACACAGTGGAAAGGATGGTGTCTATCTGCTGGTCATGGACTCGGGAGTGAGGCAAGACACGAAAAAAAAAAAGTTGGAGTATCACTTTTAATATATTGGAACAGACCTGCTCCACCACCCTGAGCAGGTCTGTTCCAAGTTATAGGTCACATACCAGAAACACCTACAGTCAGGTACAGTATAGTTCAGTATAGATGTCCATGCTTTTGTCATTTGATGTGTGAGTCATGGACATGATGGCTGCCTGTCATGAGGCAATTGTTTTAAACTTATGAAATGACACGATGAGGAACATTTCCTGCACCAGCTCCGCCCTTCATGCTGCAGCAGTACATCCTGTACACGTCGTCTATTGATGGTGGGGACGCTCCAGTGAAACACAATACACTAACACTTTATTCATATAGCACTGTTTTGGCACAAAAGAAAGTTTTTGTGTAAAGGTTGGCCAACCCATCTATCATGTTCTTGGAGATGTTCTTCAAGACCTTTCCAGCAGATCATCAGAACAATAAAAGTAAAACAAATTAATAACAACACATACAGTTTTTTTTTTTCAACAAAAACATTTTGTAACCACTGTGAAAAGGGGCGGAGTTTATTTCTATCATTCAAGCTGCAGTTCCACCGTCCACCACGGGGCAGGGTGGCGCTGTCCATGACTTTACATGTTGACTCCACTTGGCAGTATAGACATGATAGGAATTTATTTTTACCATGTTTTCTGAGGTGCAATTTTTCAGTTAAGTAGAAGAACAGATAGTTAGCAATTGACTACTTTCCTCATATAATAATGGACCACATGCCTTTATAGTTTTTTGTTTGGGATGAAATTCAAGATTTAGTCTGAACTGGAAGTGTGGTGTGTTGTGAAGTAGTTACATCAAGATGTTGAGACTTTCAGTGGATTCTTGGTGTCGTTCATCTGAGAATTCAACTTCAACTCTTCATGTAGCCTAATAAACATACAGTTTGCCCAAATACAGAGGCCTCAACTTGGACACACAGTTTGGGTCTTTTTCTTTACTTTCAGGGGTGTTTGGCTGAAGGAGGTTCATGATCACTGGGTGAAAGGTCGATGAAATCACCAGGAATCATCCTGTTTTTAATGTGTAAAGCACTTTGTGTTGCATGTCCTTGCAGGAAAAGTGCTCTACAGTATAAATAAAGTTTTGATCATCCCAGAGGTTTTGACGTTTTGTTTTCCTCTTCTCTCTCTCTCTTCTCTTCCTTGTTTTTCCAGTCGTTTGTCACGCGGAGAAGGCGTCAGGATTCAACCACAGTGCCGTGAACGAGCTGATCTCTGGGCTGTTGGGCGGCGGCGGCGGCGGCGGCGGGGGCCTTGGCGGTGGGGACGAGAGTGGGGGCAGCAAGGATGAGAGTGGAGGAAGCAGCGAGGACGTGATTGGGGGCAGCAGCCAGGACGAGAGTGGGGGCAGCAGGGACGAGAGTGGGAGCAGCGGCGAGGACATGTTTGGGGGCAGCAGCGACGAGAGCGAGGACAGCAGTGGAGGCAGAAGCGGGGGTGGATGGGGGAGAGGGAGAGGCAGAGGCAGAGGAGGGGGAAGAGGGAGAGGGAGAGGGTGGTGGAGGGGGAAGAGGGCACTTCCTGATTGGTTTCTACCACGCACCAGAGGTACACCGCCCACCAGACCTCCCCGGCCCACCATGGGGCCTCCAATGGCCCGTGGTCGTGGTGGCGGTCGTGGTCGTGGTTGGGGCCGTGGTTGGGGCCGTTGGGGCCCCAAGCCCAAACCCCCCACCAAACCCTGTCTGACCTCCAACGCGACGCTGTACGGCCTCTTCCAGCTCAGCGACCGTCTGGCCTGCAGCAGCAACAGCAGCAACAACACGACTCCATCGCTCAACATCTGTGGCCTCAACTGCACCAGTGAGTTCCTCTACCCTCTTTTTACCCCTGGACATTTTTGTCGTTCACCTCTCACTTTTTCTCTCATTTTTACATTAAAAAACCCATTGGACATTTTTGTCCAGGGTCATGGGTGTGGTTAAAATGCATTACGGGTCCAAAAAATTGACTTTCATTCTGAAATTTGGGACATCCAGAGTTTACCCAAAGATACACCTCCTTGCCAAAAACCAGGCCCGAGTGACCTTTCATTTCACCGTGGGGAGTTGGGAAAGTGTGAGAGGTGATCAAAAAAGGCGCACACTCAAAAAGAAAAAGAAGTAGTCAGGAGGTGCTCGGCTAGTAAACAATTTAAAAAGAACAAGAAGCCATCAACACTCGGTGTCTTTCTGATGTCTTTATTGCCTCACTGGTACAGGCAAACTACCACAGACCGGTTTCGACAGTCAGTCTTCGTCAGTGTGTGTAGTGTCAAAGTGCTGTGGGACACAAGAACCCAACAATCCCAGCTGTGGAGCATTCTGTATGAGAGTTGATGTTTTGTTCTTATATGAGAGGGGGTACTGTTATGTTAGCACTTGATGTCTTTTCACTGTGCTGAGGTACGATAGCTCCTTTCAATAAGATGCTCTGACAACCAGTGGTGCTTTATACTTTACTGTACCACCCATTTTCTAGGAGTGTCTTGTATATTTTGTGGATGGTTATAGTTAATATTGATTAACCTCATGTGCTGTATTTTATTGTATATTTATTGTATGTCTTTGGCTTTGAGATGTTGTTGTTGCATCTTTGACTCAAACCACTTCACCAACTGTCTCCGTGTTTCCTGTCCAGAGCTGATCGATGACGACATCAGTGATGACATCAGCTGCGTGTTGCAGATCTTGACCAATTTCCTGTAAGTTCATCTATCTATCTATCTATCTATCTATCTATCTATCTATCTATCTATCTATCTATCTATCTATCTATCTATCTATCTATCTATCTATCTATCTATCTATCTATCTATCTATCCATCCATCCATCCATCCATCCATCCATCCATCCATCCATCCATCCATCCATCCATCCATCCATCCATCCATCCATCCATCCATCTATCTATCTATCTATCTATCTATCGTTCTATCCATCTATCGTTCTATCTATCCATCTATCGTTCTATCTATCCATCTATCGTTCTATCTATCGTTCTATCTATCTATCTATCTATCTATCTATCTATCTATCTATCTATCGTTCTATCTATCTATCTATCTATCTATCTATCTATCCATCCATCCATCCATCCATCCATCCATCCATCCATCCATCCATCCATTTGTCCATCCGTCCATCCGTCCATCCGTCTATATCTATCTATCTATCTATCTATCTATCTATCTATCTATCTATCTATCTATCTATCTATCTATCTATCTATCTATCTATCTATCTATCCATCCATCCATCCATCCATCCATCCATCCATCCATCCATCCATCCATCCATCCATCCATCCATCCATCCATCCATCCATCCATCCATCTATCTATCTATCTATCTATCTATCGTTCTATCCATCTATCGTTCTATCTATCCATCTATCGTTCTATCTATCCATCTATCGTTCTATCTATCGTTCTATCTATCTATCTATCTATCTATCTATCTATCTATCTATCTATCTATCTATCTATCCATCCATCCATCCATCCATCCATCCGTCCATCCGTCCATCCGTCCATCCGTCCATCCGTCCATCCGTCCATTTGTCCATCCGTCCATCCGTCCATCCGTCTATATCTATCTATCTATCTATCTATCTATCTATCTATCTATCTATCTATCTATCTATCTATCTATCTATCTATCTATCCATCCATCCATCCATCCATCCATCCATCCATCCATCCATCCATCCATCCACCCACCCACCCACCCATCCATCCATCCATCCATCCATCCATCCATCCATCCATCCATCCATCCATCCATCCATCCATCCATCCTAATCACATCCTCATTGTTTCCACAGTAACCAGGTCTTTGGGGATCCTTCTCAATGGTATCCACTGAAAAGAGCGTGAGTCATATTTTCATCTTTTGATATTCATCAGTCCATTTAAAGGTGTAATAAATCAAATATTAGTTGATTATGATTAAGAAACGACGTCTCTCTGTCTGTTCTCAGGATGAAGGGGATCTTCCGGGACGAGTGCCGGAGCATTAACGCCACTTCGTACTTCGCGGATTGCTCAGAATCTGAATCAGCAGCGTGAACGTCACTGTGAACATCATCAGTCGACGGCACTGTGTGTGATTTCCTGTTTCATTGTGGTGGTGGTGGATGTTTCATCTCTTGGTACTTGGTTTCTTCCCTGTCGAACTTGTTTTGTTTTGTTTCTTTTCAGTCCAACCACAGTGGCAGTGGTTTATAACTGAAATAAAGGTGAAGCATGCAGCACTCCCTCTGGTTTTGTGTCTATATGAATTACACAGACGTGTGGTGAAATGTTTGACGAGGAGGAGCTTCCTCTACGATGCCGCATGCAGCATCATTCTCACAGCTCTAAGTGTAGTCAATGGATTTTCTCTTATGCTAAGTTATCTGGGCAAAAAACCCTTACAGTAAATGTCCAGTGTGTAAAATGGAAAAAATGGAGGACAACCGTGACATCTAGGGTTAGGCGTAGGGTTAGGGTTTGGGTTTGTCTTCCCAGTCCTGGTAAACAAGTTGTTTTGTCCTTGGAGGCCACCGCCACTTTGACGATGTCACGGTTTTACCCTCATTTTACACACTGGTTCACGCGTTCACACTGGACCTTTTATTTTTGTCGCTGTCACTCGTATCGCAGACAAATACAGAGTCTGCTTGCTGAAAAACTGTCCCTGAAGGCAACACGCATCAGCGGTTTTGCATGAATTTCCCTCTAAAACAACTCTGTGTGGTAACGTTGTGTTATTATCTCATAGCGTGGTGAATGTGCAGCTCACAACTTGTCCACCAGAGCGTTGTGGAGTTGTTGGATTGTGTATTTGATGAGTTTGATGAGGGAAACCAAGAAATCCCATCAGCAGCTCACGGCTCTGCTCCGCCGTTCTAAAAATAGCTTGCACCGACGATTAAAGGTAACGAACCTACTGCTATGACTATAGGGATTATGGCAATGGGCCAATTTGACGAAATGTTGAACTATCCCTTTAAAAGTAATATAGTAAAAAAAAAACAAATCTTAACCATTTCAGTAGAGCTATAATAAAATAATAATAATAATGATAATTATTATTAAAATGATGTTGTATTTCACCTCTGTTGTGTTCTGAGTTTTTGCAGCTCAAGCTATTTTACGAATTTGTAGCACGTTTGTGTTGTGTCTTCAGTTGCAGGGCGTTGACCCCTCAAGGCCACCGTAGGTTAAATGTAAATAATTAAAACTGTTGCTCCCAGTCATTTCAGTTGTTTCACTGTCTCAAAATGTATTTATTTTATTTATTTAGCCTTTATTTAACCAGGTAAAAGACCCGTTGAGATCGAGATCTCATTTTCAAGGGCGACCTGGCCAAGAGGGCAGCAGCACACGTCGTCAACATTATAAAATACAAAATACATTACAATATACATTACAATATTACATTATATTAAATAGGGCCATGTTACAATAGAGGTTAAAACAAAAAGTGCAGGGAGCAGGAGGTCAAGGTGACAAGGTTGGTCAGCAAAGGCACCGCTCAAATGATTTTTGTTGTCGGACCTGTCGGATCAAGTTGTTATCAAGTCAGTGCAGGTGAAATGATTCATACGACTCATTTTAAAAACAGATTTTCTTTTTATTGACACTAGTTTGGACACTAGGGGGCAGAAAAGCTCCAGAAGAGACTGACACCACACAGACAGACAGAGGCCTATTTACACACCCCACTGTGACTCAGGTGTGTGTGTCCACCTGCCGGTCAGTGATACGTCCCAGCAGGTCGGTGTTGGTGTTGGCCAGCTGCTCGGCGCTCAGTCAGTTTGTCTGCAGCTGGAAGATGAGACTGAACCAAAACTATACATGCTGCTAACAGAGGGTCGGACGCTGTTGAGTTGAGTGATACTTAAATAATTACAATTTACAGACAACAAAGTTATTGGTAACCCTTTACAGGCTGCTAATTCTGTAATAATGTCAAGAAATAACCAAGAAATAACAATTAATTGTGTAGTAATGTCAAGAAATAACAATTAATTGTGTAGTAATGTCAAGAAATAACCAAGAAATAACAATTAATTGTGTAGTAATGTCAAGAAATAACAATTAATTGTGTAGTAATGTCAAGAAATAGCCAAGAAATAACAATCAATTGTGTAGTAATGTCGAGAAATAACAATTAATTGTGTAGTAATGTCAAGAAATAACCAAGAAATAACAATTAATTGTGTAGTAATGTCAAGAAATAGCCAAGAAATAACGGTCAATTTCATAGTAACGTCATGTTTTTTGATAAAATCTAAAGATGACACATGCTTTTTCATGCTTTGAACCTTTTGGGAAAGGCCAGAATTTTTCTCCACCAAGTCCTTTATTGACCATTATTTCTGGGCTTTTTCTACACAATCAATCTTTATTTCTTGGCAATATTTCTTGACATTACTATGAAATTCGCCATTATTTCTAGGTCATTTCTAGACATTATTACGTAATTGGCGTCCTGTAAATTAAAGGGTTACCAAGTTAAAGGGATAGTTCACCCAAAATTCAAATTTCACTCATTATCTACTCACCCTCATGTCGACTAAAAGCTGTGAGAGTCCTCCGTTCCTTCTCTGAGTTACGGGGGGGGGGTATTTGTCGTTATAATGGTTGTCAATGGATACCAACTTTCTTCGTCCAAAAAGACACACCAAAAAACATCCAAATACCTCCATGCTGCTCGTATGTAATGTCCCTCTTGTATTGAACCCCGACATGAGAAATTGTTCTGCCGGTCACAGGAAGAGCAGTGAACTGAGACACTGGGAGCTTCTGCTACAAACAAGCTTAAAATATAGACTTATTTAATTTTTTTCGGGACAATTTCTCATGTTGGGGCTTCAATACAAGAGGGACATTACAGACGAGCAGCATGGAGGTATTTGGATGTTTTTTGGTGTGTCTTTTTGTTACGAAGACAGTTGGTATCCATTGACAACCATTATATGGACAAATACTGCTGCATGGAGCCCCGCTGTAACTCAGAGAAGCCACGGAGGACTCTGAAACTTCTCACAGCCCTTAGTCCACATGAGGGGGAGGAGATAATGAGTGTATCCCTTTTATCAAAAACACCAAATATTGGAGTTATATAAAGTCTTTTCACACTGCAGCCCTGATATGAGCTCCACGTCGTCACACACTGATACTGGCCGCTGGCCTTGAGCTCCGGACACAGCTTGGCCTCCAGGTCCTCTATCTTCATGGACTCCACGTCCTTGGAGCTGGAGAGGCTGGCGGCCCGCGTGATACTTAAATAATTACAATTTACAGACAACAAAGTTATTGGTAACCCTTTACAGGCTGCTAATTCTGTAATAATGTCAAGAAATAACCAAGAAATAACAATTAATTGTGTAGCAATGTCAAGAAATAACAATTAATTCTGTAGTAATGTCAAGAAATAACCAAGAAATAACAATTAATTGTGTAGTAATGTCAAGAAATAGCCAAGAAATAACGGTCAATTTCATAGTGTCATGGTTTTTTTTATAAAATCAAAAGATGACACATGCTTTTCATGCTCTGAACCTTTTGGGAAAGGCCACCAAGTCCTTTATTGACCATTATTTCTGGGCCATTTCTACACAATCAATCTTTATATCTTGGCATTAGCCTACTATAAAATTCAGCATTATTTCTAGACATTATCACGTAATTGGCGTCCTGTAAATTAAAGGGGTTACCAAGTTAATCAAAAACACCAAATATTGGAGTTACGGTATGAAGTCTTTTCACACTGCAGCCCTGATATGAGCTCCACGTCGTCACACATACTGATACTGGCCGCTGGCCTTGAGCTCCGGACACAGCTTGGCCTCCAGGTCCTCTATCTTCATGGACTCCACGTCCTTGGAGCTGGAGAGGCTGGCGGCCCGCGTGATACTTAAATAATTACAATTTACAGACAACAAAGTTATTGGTAACCCTTTACAGGCTGCTAATTCTGTAATAATGTCAAGAAATAACCAAGAAATAACAAGTAATTGTGTAGTAATGTCAAGAAATAACAATTAATTGTGTAGTAATGTCAAGAAATAGCCAAGAAATAACGGTCAATTTCATAGTGTCATGTTTTTTTTTTTATAAAATCAAAAGATGACACATGCTTTTCATGCTTTGAACCTTTTGGGAAAGGCCACCAAGTCCTTTATTGACCATTATTTCTGGGCCATTTCTACACAATCAATCTTTATTTCTTGGCATTACTATAAAATTCACCATTATTTCTAGACATTATCACGTAATTGGCGTCCTGTAAATTAAAGGGCTTACCAAGTAAATCAAAAACACCAAATATTGGAGTTATAAAGTCTTCACACTGCAGCCCTGATATGAGCTCCACATCGTCACACGTACTGATACTGGCCGCTGGCCTTGAGCTCCGGACACAGCTTGGCCTCCAGGTCCTCTATCTTCATGGACTCCACGTCCTTGGAGCTGGAGAGGCTGGCGGCCCGCGTGATCTTGGTGAGCGTTTCCTCGTAGGGCGGGGGCAGGTAGACCATCACGAAGACGCCGTCCGACCCGTCCGAGCTGGTGCTGGTGTGGCGCTCGGCGTTCCGGGTCAGGGAGGAGAGGAACTCCTCGGCGCTGCTGCTCTCCGTGTCCTGCAGGTCCAGGGCGATGATGCCGGCCAGACTCAGCTTGCTGCGGGACCACCGGGACCGGCACCGGCGGTAGACCACCAGGCCGACCAGCAGGAGGAGCAGGAGGACCGAGACCACGGGCAGGACCACGTAGACCACCAGCTCAGACTTCCCGTCCTCTCCCAGGTTCAGCTCGTTCCAGTTGTGGCCCTGGCGATGAGAAAGAGAAAGAGGAGGATTAATCTATATGGTCCCAGAGTGAGACGTCAAGTATCCCTAGGTTCTATAAAAAACACTTTATACTGTGAAGGTATAGATGTTTGTGTTAAAGCTCCATACAGTATAAAGGTAGATGTTTGTGTTAAAGCTCCATACAGTATAAAGGTAGATGTTTGTGTTAAAGCTCCATACAGTATAAAGGTAGATGTTTGTGTTAAAGCTCCATACAGTATAAAGGTAGATGTTTGTGTTAAAGCTCCATACAGTATAAAGGTAGATGTTTGTGTTAAAGCTCCATACAGTATAAAGGTAGATGTTTGTGTTAAAGCTCCATACAGTATAAAGGTAGATGTTTGTATTAAAGCTCCATACAGTATAAAGGTAGATGTTTGTGTTAAAGCTCCTTCAAAATAAAGGTAGATGTTTGTATTAAAGCTCCTTCAAAATAAAGGTAGATGTTTGTGTTAAAGCTCCATACAGTATAAAGGTAGATGTTTGTGTTAAAGCTCCTTCAAAATAAAGGTAGATGTTTGTATTAAAGCTCCTTCAGAATAAAGGTAGATGTTTGTGTTAAAGCTCCTTCAAAATAAAGGTAGATGATTGTGTTAAAGCTCCTTCAGAATAAAAGTAGATGTTTGTATTAAAGCTCCTTCAAAATAAAGGTAGATGTTTGTGTTAAAGCGCCTTCAAAATAAAGGTAGATGTTTGTGTTAAAGCTCCATACAGTATAAAGGTAGATGTTTGTATTAAAAGGATAATGGTAGATAAGGTAGATAATGAGCGAAATTTCCCTAATTATCTCCTCCCCCTCATGTGGACTAAGGGCTGGGAGAAGTTTCAGAGTCCTCCGTGGCTTCTCTGAGTTACAGGGGGTCTCGGTGTAGCAGTGTATGTCCATATAACGGTTGCAAATGGATACCAACTGTCTTCGTAACAAAAAGACACACCAAAAAACATCCAAATACCTCCATGCTGCTCGTATGTAATGTCCGTCTTGTATTGAAGCTATTGAAATTATCCCAAAAAAAATTTAATAAGTCTGTTTTCAAGCTTGTTTGTAGCGGAAGCTCCTCTTCCCGGTTCGTCCGAATTTGACGAACTTTTTTCGGGACAATTTCGCATTTCGGGGCTTCAATACAAGACGGACATTACATACGAGCAGCATGGAGGTATTTGGATGTTTTTTGGTGTGTCTTTTTGTTACGAAGACAGTTGGTATCCATTTGCAACCGTTATATGGACATGCACTGCTACGCCGAAACCCCCTGTAACTCAGAGAAGCCACGGAGGACTCTGAAACTTCTCCCAGCCCTTAGTCCACATGAGGGGGAGGAGATGAGTAGAATGAGTGCAATTTCAATTTTGGGTGAACTATCCCTTTAAAGCTCCATACAGTATAAAGGTAGATGTTTGTGTTAAAGGCAAGGCAAGGCAAGGCAATTTTATTTGTATAGCCCATTTTTACAACCAGTTTGTCTCAAAGGGCTTTACATGGCATCGTAACAACATCCTCTGTCCTTAGACCCTCACATCCACTGAGGAAAAACTCCATGGAAAACCCTTTTAACAGGGAAAAATCGGAGAAACCTCAGGGTGAGCAACAGAGGAGGGATCCCTCACCCAGGACGGACAGACGTGCAATAGATGTTGTTACAGACAAGAAAACAGTTTATAGTTTATAGAAATGGTGGGATGTCGGAATAACAGCATGTAACCCAGTCAGTCAGCACTGCAAAAACTCAAAATCTTACCAAGAATATTTGTCTTATTTCTAGTCAAAACAAATCTCATTATACCTCAAATTAGACTCATCACATTAAAAAGTAGCTTGTTTTTAGACACTTTTTACTTCTTTCAAGCTGATTTTCACTTGAAATAATCTGATAGTGGGGCTTGTTCTTATTACAAGCACAAAAAACTTGCTTTCACTGGCAGATTTTTCTACTTATGTCAAGTGAAAAATAGTTTGAATAAAGTGAAAATGATCTAAAACAAGTTGATCTTTAGGTGATGAGTCTTATTTTAAGTGGAAAGAGATTAGTTTTGACCAGAAATGAGACATTTTGACAAGAAATAAGACAAATATTCTTGGAAAGATTTTGAATTTTTGCAGTGAGTCAGTGATGTGCAGCACTTTAATTCACCGTCTCTGGTCACAGCTCTTTCAGTTTCCAGTCAGACTGAGCGTGACCTCGTCTGAGAACGAGCTGCAGTAAATCTGCAGCATTAAACACCCCGAGACTGTTTGATCCCGACAAGAAGGCCGGGACAGACCGGGCCGGGCCGCTGTGAGAGGACAACATGTGGCGCCACCTCCTCTTCCTCCTCCTGCTGCTGTTTACGTCCTCTCACTGTGTCTGGCCCAAATTCTGCCTCAGTTTTTCTAGCAATTAGTTAATGCTGCCTGGTTGGTTGGTTGGTTGACCCAGCAGCACCGGACAGTTTTAATACTCAATCCGTCTGAGTGTCACCCGACCGACGGCTCTCGGCACAAAGTGTCTGAGACTTAATGCGAAGGCTTAGAGCGGGACTCTCAAGGGAACGAACGAGACGCAGACTGAAAGTGGTGTTTTGTAAACAGCAAGATGGCCGCCGGAGCGCTCAGTGCAAGAACAGAGTTACAGAAGATTCACACGTCAGACTGTTCTTCAGTTTTTGTCACATTACCTCTTCTATAAAGGAGGAAAACAATTCGATTATAAAACGAAGAAAAAAAACCTGTTCAGAGGCGACTCAGCTCATTTTGTCAGTGCAGTGTTTAAATCCCTCAATTTTTTACCACATCCATGACCCCTGGACAAAATTTAGACATCAGTTACTCCCAAAATATTTGTGATACTCTTGACTAAACATGAAAATCACGTTTGACATGGGTTTCAAAATGTTTAACCCCTTCCTGGCCTGTTGTTTTTGCTGCAAAAACACATTATTTCTATAGGGCTCTATGGGCTTTAGGGCTGGTGACAGTATTTTCTCATTTACAGAGTGATAAAAAGAGATATCCAAAATCTCCTTGGTGAAAACTTCAGACTCTAATATGTCAACAAAATAAGACAAGAATTTTGAAAGTGGCTTAATCCATTGTTCAGATTTCTGTTCTGGAAATATATGCAAATTAGCGTATACATATTGCCCCATTTACATATTTAAACATAAAATTTGACAAACTTGTAATACAAAAAATATGTGTCTTAATGTAAGTGTTAAACTTGGGAAGTTTCATGGTGATATCTGTTAGTTAAATTTTTTACCTTATAATACATTAAAAAACCCATAGGTGGTGTACATTTTTGTCCAACGAAGGGTATTGTAAAAATGCATTACGAGTCCAAAAAATTGACTTTCATTCTGAAATTTGGGACATCCAGAGTTTACCCAAAGATACACCTCCTTGCCAAAAATCAGACCCCAGTGACCTTTCATTTGACCTTGGGGAGTTGGGAAAGTGTGAGAGGTGAACTAAAATGTCCAGGGGTAAAAGGAGAGGTTGTTGAGCTACCTACAGGTAAATGATGTGGAAACACTGACTGAACCACCACAGCTGGAGCAAAAAATCACTTTTAAACACTAATATTTTAAACAAATTCAGATTTATGTCTAATTTATAGATTCTATTTGTTTATTATTCGTCTGTTTGTTTGTTGTGTGTGGATTCAATGAAGTGGAGCTGCTGCACCACTGATGGTAATCTGAATAAAAGAACAATAAACTATACGACTACACAACTGTATGGAGCAGTGGAGCAGACAGCAGATGTATAGTGTTCAGGAGGATAAACTGTGAAATGTCATTTAGTTTTGACCATGGCAACAGACTTTATATATTCACTAATAGGTTAAAAAGGAGATATTGAACATAAAAAAACACCACTTATTTATATTTATCAAACATAACAAAAGGAAATTTAAATATATGATATTAATATTAAAGCAGATAACAGCGGCACGGCCGTTTCGGCTAATGCTGTGTTCAAGGCAGGCTTTTGAAACCGTAAGTTACAGCTTCAAGTCACAACTACGACTTGGTAGCGTTCCAGGTAACCCGTAGCTCGTGTTTTTACCGTCCTGTTGTCTGTGAAAGTTCCCTATAACGGCCACTCGTAACTTCCGACCCGTGAACTCGTACCAGATCGAACTGGTATGACTTCACAGGAAGGAAAAACACAAAGTACGAGTTTCCTTGAACGCACCATGAGTTAGCAGCCCCCGCCCTTGTCAGGCATCAATTGGTCCTCGTGCTACGTCACCACATTCACGCGCATCCCTTGGCTGCACACACAGCCCTTCATGCCGTTCTCTCCCCTCATTGGATAACACTTGTATCCCACAAGGAAAATGTTCTCCTCGGGTTACAGCAGAGCAGAGTGACGGAGAGACTCGTGTTTAGGCTGAAATACTTCATGTAAGTGATTGCTGACGGAAAATAGGACTATTTAGGACTTATATTAACAAAAACATTCCACTGATATCTGCTTTAATTAAACAAATATAAATAGCCTCAATTTTCACTTCTAACATTGTTAACTTCCATCAACAGGTTCATTTAGTCAAAATCAACAATGATCTTCAAATGTAACATAATTCTCAGTGCTCGGACCAAACAAAGAGACAAACAGTGAAACTCCATGTACTGATGAAGGTCATGTGATGTGACAGAAAGGTCCAGAAACACAGAGAGCTGCATGGCTGTTTTTGCCATCTATACATATACTATTTAGTATACTCTATCCATATCTATCCATACTGGTATGGATATGTGATGCAATAAAGCAGTTTCAGTTTGTTTTCGTTTTTTTACAGTTATAATAAAACTCCACACACCTGCTTCTCGGAGGTTGAAGGCGACCCTGTGACCCAGTCGTAGGACCCCCGGCCGGCCGGTCCGAACCGCATCCAGCTGCTCTCCAGCAGCGACCGCATGGCAACAGGTGGAGGTGGAGGAGGAAAGTGTGTCTGTGGAGTAAAGAGATGCTGATGGACTGAAGCCTCCAGCTGCTGAGCCAGAGGTTTCAGGAGTAAACAGAGCAGAGGGTGGAGGGTGGGGGGGGGGGGGGGTGGATAGATGGGGTGGGTTGGGTGGGGTTGTTCTTGGTGGGAGGGGCCAGCAGCTCATAAGCAGCTGCTCACATGCTCACACATGCAGCTGCAGAGCAACAGGATTCAGGCCAATGACCAGGATTTAGAGCTGCTGCCCTCTAACAGTGTGTGTGTGTGTGTGTGTGTGTGTGTGTGTGTTTGTGTGTGTGTGTGTGTGTGTGTAGGTGTGTGTATGTGTGTGTGTGTGTGTGCGTGTGTGTGTTTGTGTGTGTGTGTGTGTGTGTAGGTGTGTGTATGTGTGTGTGCATGTGTGTGTGTGTGTGTGTGTGTGTGTGTGTGTGTGTGTGTGTGTGTGTGTGTGTCAGTAAGACTCGGTGACAGAAAGGGGCGGGGCTCCTCCTCACATCAAACCTCAGGCACGTGGAGCACTGACTTGATGACTTGAGGAAAAAAAACTGCACTGATAGTAAAATTACACATCTGTTACATCACGACAATCTATCTATCTATCTATCTATCTATCTATCTATCTATCTATCTATCTATCTATCTATCGATATTGAACGCACAGTACATAGCCTACAACATAATACTGTACTGTAAATTTGCTTCACCAAAACACTTTTTTATGTGATGATAAACACAATTCAACAACTAAAATAAAAACACCCACTAGGATTTGTTTACACACACTGTAAAAACTCAAAATCTTACCAAGAATATTTGTCCTATTTCCAGTAAAAAAAAAAAAGAAAAGTAATTTCTAGTCAAAACAAATCTCATTATATCTAAAATAAGACTCATCACATAAAAATTAACTTGTTTCAAACAAATTTCCGCTTGAAATAAGTAGAAAAATCTGATAGTGGAGCTAAGTTTTTCTTCCTTATTACAAGCACAAAAAACTTTCACTGGGAGATTTTTCTACTTATTTCAAGTGAAAATGTGTTTGAAACAAGTGAAAATGATCTAAAAACAAGTTAATTTTTAGGTGATGAGTCTTATTTTAAGTAGAGAGAGATTAGTTTTGACTAATTAGACATTTCGACAAGAAATAAGACAAATATTCTTGGAAAGATTTTGAGGTTTTTGCAGTGCACTTAACTTTTAGTTTAAACTCTTATTTTCTGCAGACTGTGGATTTCCAATAAGATTCTTATGAGGTCTGCACATCTGCACGAGAAGACGCTGATGAGTCAAACATCTGCACTGTTTGCGTGTGTGTGTGTTTGAAAACAGATGCAGTTGTGATTGTGTGGCGTGCAGTCGCCGTATGTTAATCCTCATTGAAATATTGCATGAGAGGGAAAATACCTGAGGAGGTTCTTTTTTTTTTTGGATTAAATATCTATAGGACGGATTAAACACCAGATTAGTCGGCACGTTTTACTGTATGGAAGCTCAGGGCATCAGTGTTAGTCAGGTGGAGCTGTAAAGCTATATATATGCTAAGTGTTGGCTAGTGCTAAAAAGTTAGCGTTAATCTCAACAATATGTGATAAGATAAAATAAAAACTTGATTAATTTACTCACTAACTGTCTCCACTGAGAAAAACAACGTGTTTTAATTCTGTTTTTCACACGTATTTTTCTCTAAACTGAAGTTAGCATGCTAACCAGCTAGGCTAGCCATTTTCCGATACCGAGTCACTGCTTTAAACTCTTGACGTGTAACATTATCATTTTTGCTTTATTTTTTTTATGTTATATATTTTATATGAGTGTTGTTATAATGTTGCATTCATATGTTTCAAAATGTTTCAATAGACATGTTGTGGTAGCGCAACATGATTATTTCTATGGTTAAAAATCTTCAACACTCTTTATAGAGATTAAATTAAAGATAGAGAGATTAAATAATATAAAATACAGTAAAATTACACATTTCACAACATATAACAACAGATGGTCAAGAGCCGCACATGCACGACTTCTGTTTAAAGTCAAATTATAGCAAAGTCGTTCCACATTTGTACAAAATAATACCTGAAATTGATAGAGAAGAGCACACATGTGAGTTGTTGATCACAACAAAAATTAGTTTCTGTCTGTCATGTTACAGTATCTTTTAAAAGGACGTCTATCTGAAAAGCGTTAGGCCTACTTTCATTCCTGCTCCTCGTCAGATGGAGGAAGATCATGCAGCTTCGACTCAAACAGCCGATCAAAGTGTAAAGAGACGAAGTGTTGGATGTCATTAAAACATTTGGTCATTAAAGAGGAGATGGCGTGGTTAAACGACCTAATTCCCTGTGGGCTCAGTGTTTTTGTCACTGACACCAGTATCAGATGATGATGCAGCTTTTCATCAGACTCTCAGCAGCTTTTCTCAGCAGCCTGATGAAGCTAAATCTTGATTTTCCTCCCTGCATCCAACTCAAATCAGCAGAATCGTCTCCGGCTCCGACTCTAAATCCTCAACACGCCTCCAATCCCAGGATTTAAAGTCGCCGCTGAACTCTCAGACAAACAGCTGCTAGATGTTTGATGTTTGATGTTTGAGTGTAAAATGTCTGTGAACACTAAATATGGAATAAAGTGGAGATCAGCAACAAGCAAACAGGCTAATAGGTCACTCACAGGTTTCTGAAATAAAAATTGGCGCGGTGGTCAAAAATCATAAAATGTTATCATTATAAGGGGCGATTACATGTCATTATTCACATTTTTACAATTAGAAAAGGATAGCCTTTTCAAAAATGGTAGTTCCAACCTCTCACCGTCACTTTTGGCTCCAAAACAAACAAACAACCCCCCCACACACACACACAAAAACAGGCAACAACCAAAATCTTCTGTTCTATGTAATCACCACTGTTTGATATGTGGTTCCTAAACCTTTCAGACCATGTGTCACTATGTGTCAAACCAAATTTTCAAAATGTCACTTTCGACTGAAGAAATTATCTTTTCATGGAATGAAAACAACTCATTTACACAGCATCAGCAAGACTAAACAACATCAACAAAATGCTTCTGTATTAAAATTATAGAATAACCTAATGAGCTGTTCATTTTGTCAAATAACGTCTCAAGTATTATTACTTGAGACGCGCAACTTTTTTTCTCCCCCCTAAAATATCAAAATCTTGCAGGGACAGCTTTAACCAGACGTGCCCAGTTTTTGGGGACAGTCACAGTCCCCTATTTAGGTGACCTGTCCCCAAAAACTGGGGATGTCTGGTCACCCGCCAATCACTGGCTGTTAGCTTGTTAGCTAAAATGAACTAAAAAGATTTAAAAAACGTTATTATTTGGCGTGTTTTTAACACTAAATATGATTGTTTCAGTTCTTATGATATTCTAACTCTTTTGTTTTTGTTGTGTGAGTTGATCCAAAATCGACAGGAGTAGGCTAACAACAAGCTAACAGGCTAATAGACGTTGGTTAGCCTGTTAGCAGCAATAAGTGTGTCAGTGTTGCTCTGTGTTAGCATATGTAAAAGTGTTTGCATATAGACAATAGACAACAGCTTGTTAGCTTGCTACATCGAGCTAGAAAGATTTGAAAACTTTATTATTTGTGTTTTCAACACTTATTATGATTGTTTCAATTCTTATATCCACAACTCTTTGTTTTTGTTTTGTGAGTTTAGACCAGGGTTGCCAACTTTTGGTCCTGGGCTGGAGTGAGATTCTGTTGGTCTGTTAGCGGGGGGGGGCTGTCTATAATAATAATAATAATAATAATAATAATAATAATAGTTATGTTTATTGTAGTTTTTCTCTCTGTCTCTCTCTCTCTCTCTCTCTCACACACACACACACACACACACATATTATACCTGCAAACTGAGTAGGCTAGAGGTGTAATACGTGACAAAATATATCCCTCTAGGGGGGTCTGGGGGCACCCCCCCAGGAAAAAATTGTGATTTTAACATGTATTTGAAGCATTCTGGTGTACTCTGAGAAGAAAATAAAGGGAAAACACAACATTTGCTTCAGATAAGAGGGAAAAAAGCAGATCTGTGGTTCCTATCATTGTCTGGCTGGAATGTATGAAACTGGTCTAGTGGGGAGCTGTGGCTTTTGGCCTGGACCAGCCTATTGAGCCTATTAATATATGAAAGGACAGAACAGACACGTCCTGTGATTTTCAGTCTTCTACTACAGCCTGATGATACAAGTCAGGTCCTGAAATGTGTGTTTCTCTTCTGTAATAAACATTCTACATACCCATTCGGAGTTTGCAGGTATGGCCCACGTGCATGCATGCGCAGTTGCGCACACACGTACACACAGACGTACACACACACACACCTGTTGCTGCGCTGTCTCTCTCTCCTCTTCTCTCTGGACTGAGCTGCCTGGCTGTACTTTTGTGCTACCCAGTCTGCATCTTGATTTTATAGTTTTCAACGGACTGGCCCAACCAGCCCGACCGCAGGTGTCAGTTCGAGCCGCGTTCAGTCTGAAAACATAACTCGGTCAGGTCAGGTTGTGTCTCGGGCTTCGCTCTCTCCCTCTTTTTTTTGGCCATCGGATTCGGACCAAGTCGGGTCCAGGCTTCAGCACCGTGCCGCTGTTGGTGGACAACTCCCCGTCCTACTGTGCTGTGATCACAGGCTTGAGCAGCCGTCCAATCGACACGCGGATAAGCATCGCGCACACCAATCAGAGAGCCTATCGATGAGAGCCAAAGCTTGCTTTAAAATTTTTTTTATTTATTTTGCCAAATCGCTTGATTTTGGCGTGAGAATTGTTTGAGTGGCGTGAGAGCGTGAGACAGGACCTAAAAGCGTGTGACACACGCCAGATGCGTGAGAGTTGGCAACCCTGGTTTAGACATGGTGACGGGCAGCAGAGGTCAGTAACAACAAGCTAACTGGCTAATAGACGTTGGTTAGCATTTGATGATTAATGTAATCTTTATTTGTAATTAGCCTACAAATTATTTTATTTCTGTTCTCTTGTGATGCTTTCACCAAGTCAAACTCTTGTGTCACAGTCACTTTAAAGGGACAACGACGAGTTTGTATCTGGTTATAAAAAAGTCTCATATTAATGTGGATGAATCTACGTTACCACTTGTTAATGGCTCCATTTTCGATAACTATATCGTTTTGTCTCTATCGTTATTTTGTTATTATTAGTGGTGGTGGAAATGCTGGGCGAGCCGACCAGCGTTTCCTTACTTTCAGTTTTGCTGACGCTGCCCGGCGAGTCATGAGAATAACGCCACCGAATCTCCGTTTATGGTCGGAACTACGACGGTATGTGATCGTCTTCCAACCTCTGACTTTCATTAGTTAAGTTAAGTTAATTTATTTGGTCCCACAGGAAATTTGTGCTGGACATACATCAATAAAAAAACATTCTTGGCAAGACGTCTGCCGTGCACCGGTCCAAGAATTTCACTGTGCGCACAGAGGCTCATGGGTAATGTTGTGTGAAAACACTTCGCTTTCCGAAACCCCTCGTTGTCCCTTTAAAGGGGGAATGCAAGTCTGATTGCTTTCCCTCTGTGTTGCTAACCCTCCTCTCCTCCATGTGCATTTGTTTTCAATGAAGCCGCAAAAGTGTGAGTGCAGGAGGAGGAGGAGGAGGAAAAGGACCGTGGTGTCAGACGGGGCGGTGGGATTAGCCTACCCACGGTTCCATCAGTGGTGTCATGACAACTCCGGCTCTTCCCATGATGCTTTGCTCCTGCACCTCCGTGTGCTCGAACCCGGTCCTCATATTATTTCTGCACACTCAGCTGGCCACGTGAGGAGTAATTACAGCCGCCGTCTGTGCAGCTGCAGGCCGCTGTAATCCTGCAGAGACAAATCCAACCCCCCCACCCCCCACCCCCCAACCCCGCTCCCCCCGCCGAGCGGCGAGCTTCCCGCTGGGCCGCATCCAGACAGATGTTCAACCTGACAGCTGGAATGTGGATGTTTCTCTGATCCAGATTGGTCAGGACAGGAACAACATCTGGACACCGGAGCAGGCGGCGGTGGCGCTTCCCAGGCTTTTTAGTTTAATTAAAGGGATTGTAAGTTCACCCAAAATTAAAATTTCTCACTCATTATCTCCTCCCCCTCATGTGGACTAAGGGCTGGGAGAAGTTTCAGAGTCCTCCGTGGCTTCTCTGAGTTACAGGGGGTCTCGGCGTAGCAGTGCATGTCCATATGACGGTTGCAAATGGATACCAACTGTCTTCGTAACAAAAAGACACACCAAAAAACATCCAAATACCTCCATGCTGCTCGTATGTAATGTCCGTCTTGTATTGAAGCCCCGAAATGCAAAATCATCCCAAAAAAAATTAAATAAGTCTATATTTCAAGCTTGTTTTGTAGCGGAAGCTTCTCGAAGCTCCTCCGAAGAGGAGTTTCGAGAAGCTTGGAGGTATTGGAGGTAAAATATTGATTATTGATCTTGAAATTTATATTATACTATGATCTGTCCTTTCATTTCATATTGTAATATTATTTGGGCAAGTACTTTCAAGAGCTCCCTCAACTGTATTCTCACCTTACAAAAATGATTCATCAAAAATCATAACATTTTCTCACAAATTCACTAGATCCACACCCCTGTTTCAATCCCTGAGTATTCTTCCTATTTTTTTTGCTGTAGGCTAAATACTTTTCAAATATGTATCTTTGTTTATCAATCCATTCACAAGTTACTTCCGATCTGTTTCCAAACTGTATTTCAGTTCAATTCCCAGATTGATAATTTCAATACTAGGTTAGCAAGTAATCTTCATCCCACTTGTTTCAAATCTACTTTCTCTCAGTTCTCAATTAGATTTAGAGGTCCGCACTTTTTTTCTTTTTTAAGACACAAGTAATTCACTTTTTTTTGGCCCAGTTGAGCAATGCATAAACCACCTATTTTCACCACACAACATTGCTTTTCTAATTGTTTTATGTTGTTCTTCACATTACTGTAAATTTAATTTTTTATGTTGAATGTTTATCTTTAGGAGGACGGAAGCCCTTGGGTTTTTTTTTTTTTGTTTCTTTTGCGTATTTGCTTTATCTACTGTATACATTGTATGTTTTTTTTGTTCTACTTTTTTTTTGTTCTATATCTTTCATGTGCAAATAAATAGAATAAAATAAAATAATTAAGAAGATCAATAGAGACATAGGCCTACTAGAAGTTTCCATTTGCATCTTGTCCCTGATGATCCAAGTAACATTATGCCTATCAGTATTTGTGGTCATGGCCTTTTTAGGCTTCCGTACCAAATGAAAAAACATGGTTTTATCTGTAAAGTCAATTTTCAGATCAAAATAAAAACGCCACCGGTCACTGACACACTGGAAATAATTTATCTTTGGATTAAGAATTTACAGACACTAACATCTGGTTTATATAAGCAAAAAGAGTGAAACTAGTGTTTTTACCCGTATTCACCATGAATACACCACAGTTTTACCTAGAAAAAAAAAGTGAAACCATGTCTGCAGCTTGTCTCTAACTGAAGGAAACTGATTCTGACTGAAACAATAAACGAGTTCAGTTTCAATGATTCATAAAAACACAAAACTGTAATTCACGTGAAGTTGTGAATGCATCGCTGTCCCCCTCCTCTGTGGATGCAGCTAATTTAAAATAAAAAAACAACTCTCCCCTCCGGTTGTTGTGATCTGTTGCCGAGGCTGCTGTGTTTTTGTCACCGTGGCAACAGCATCCAACTTGCAGCAGAGTGAGGAGCAAAGCCTCTTATGGGATTAGAGCTGCCGTCTTTTACTGGGTCAGACACTGAAATAATTACTGAAACAGAACTTTATATCACTAACTGGTCGGCTCATGTCCTGGCTCACGTGACCACAAGAGATTTATTTAGTTTATTATTTATAACAGAATCATTTAACGTGCATTTAAAAAATAAAACACATAGATATACACAAAATAAACATATAAACTGGATTCAAGCCACTGCTGTCAAAACTATATAAATGTGGTATCATGGTTTGAACACCAGGGGGCGACAAAGCTCATTTCCCGCCAACGTCATCATAACCACGCCCACTTTCACCAAAACCACGCCCACTGACCATATTTGGAGGTTTAAAAAAAAAAGGATATTGCCTTCATCTCTCTTTATATCTATGGGTCTTAGCCTGAATATTAACGGTGAAGTAATAAATCATTTCAAATGGAAGAAAAATGCTTCATCTTTTGCTGTGGTTTGTAAATATTTTTTATTTTATTTTATTTTATTTTATTTTATTCTATTTTATGTGGGCCTATTCTTATTTTTATTTTTTAATTATGTCCTGTGTTATTTTTGTTTTGCTTTATTTAATATATATATATATACAGCATATTTATTATCATGGGCTTTGTATTGTTTTTATTTATTCTACTCTCAATGCACTACTTTTTACTATTTTATGTCTTGCTGTTGAATGATTGTTTGTTTATTGTGCAGCTGAGAAACTGAATTTCCTTCAGGATAAATAAAGTATCTATCTATCTATCTATCTATCTATCTATCTATCTATCTATCTATCTATCTATCTATCTATCTATCTATCTATCTATCTATCTATCTATCTATCTATCTATCTATCTATCTATATGTGTGTGTGTTTTTGTCTGTTTTCATTTCTAAAACATTGTATTTTATATTGTTTATGAATCCACCTCACTGCAAAAACTCAAAATCTTACCAAGAATTTGTCTTATGTCCAGTCAAAACAAATCTCATTCTACTTAAAATAAGACTCATCACATTACATAAAAGTAGCTTGTTTTTAGACACTTTTTACTTCTTTCAAGCAGATTTTCACTTACAGTAAAATAATCTGATAGTGGGGCAAGTTTTTCTTTCTTATTACAAGCACAAAAAAAACGTGCTCTCACTGGCAGATTTTTCTACTTATTTTGAGTGACAAGTAGTTTGAAACAAGTGAAAATGATCTAAAAACAAGTACGAGTCTTATTTTAAGTGGAAAGAGATTATAGTTTTGACTACAAATGAGACATTTTGACAAGAAATAAGACAAATATTCTTGGAAAGATTTTGAGTTTTTGTCATCACATTACTGTAGTAAGTAGCTTGTTTTTAGACACTTTTTACATCTTTCAAGCAGATTTTCACTTAAAATAATAAGTTTTTCTTTTTTATTACAAGCACAAAAAAAACGTGCTTTCACTGGCAGATTTTTCTACTTATATTTTGAGTGAAAATTTGTTTGAAACAAGTGAAAATTATCTAAAAACAAGTTAATTTTTCTTCAGTCTTATTTGTCTCTTAAGTGGAAAGAGATTATAGTTTTGACTAGAAATGAGACATTTTGACAAGAAATAAGACAAATATTCTTGGAAAGATTTTGAGTTAGATTTTATTCTCATCAAATTCAAGAAACTTTTATTTTGAAAAGACACCGTGTGAATGTGAGCGTCCTGCTGACGTCATCCAGGTGTTTCCCAGAGTCAAACAACAGGTTTCTCAGTCAGTCACACACACACAAACACACACGCACCGCACGCACCGGAGGAGGATGTGTAACGACTGATCTTAGGTCTGTGACTAATCACCGACAGACAGACTCACTGGTTTTCTAGACTATTGTGTTGTTTCTGTTGTGTGAAGGTGAAAGGGAACTCCTCCTTCTCCTTCTGTGTGAGGACGCAGCGAGTTCCGTGATGGAGCTGCTGTTCCGCTTCGTGTTGGGGCAGTTGTTGGGGCAGTTGTTGGGGTAGTTTTCGGCCTCTGGACACTTGAAGTCGGTCAGAAGAGGAGGAGGAAGAGGAGGAAGAGAAGGAATCAGCGGTCATGGTGCCCCGCGGTGCGTTCACGGTCCCTCTGCTGCTGGTCTTCGCTGTTTCTGCCATCACCGGTGAGTAAATGATTATTATTCCTCAATAAAATTAGCCTAGATATTGTTTTTTCTTTTCCTTTTTCTTTTAAAAATTACATACAAGAGTTACCCCTATTATGTAGCCCAGAGCTAAAGTTATTCTAATTATGCTGTAGGCCTATATGTCATTTAGAAGATTAAAACAGATTAATTGTAGAGTTGTAGTTAACCCTATAATGAATGAAAAGTGTAATATTTAAATGTATAACGCAGTATGAATCAGTCAGAGTCCCTCAGCTTCATGGTCCACTGGGTTTTCTCTGGTGTTTGGGTGAAAAACAATAAACAGACGGAGGGAAAAAATATATAATTGAGCTTTTAAAACAAGGTAAAAATGTGACAGGTCAGGGAGCTGGATAGAGATAGAATTGAATTTCAATTGACATTTTTACACCAAAAAGAAGAAAAAAAGAAGTGGAAAATAAGTTTTAATAATATAAAAATGTTAGCAATAAGTTCCTCACAATGAAAACTTGCAATAGGAAAGGGTAAAAAAGGAAAAAGGAGAAACATTCATAGTAAATGAGAATTCACTGTAACAAGTTGCAACACAGTTTTACTGGAAGAGCTGTGATTGTGACGCATGGAGGGACTGGAGCGTAGAAATATGTCTGTGTGTATGTGTGTGTGTGTGTGTGTGTGTGTGTGTGTGTGTGTGTGTGTGTGTGTGTGTGTGTGTGTGTGTGTGTGTGTGTGTGGGTGGTGAGACAGCAGGAAGTGTGATTGCCCAGAGTACAAACTGGCCCATTGCCATAATCCCTATAGTCATTATAGCAGTAGGTTTGTTACCTTTGACTGTCGGTGCAAGCTATTTTTAGAACGGCGGAGCAGAGCCGTGAGCTGCTCAGAGCTACGCTACGGAGGCTCATTATGGGATTTCTTGGTTTCCCTCATCAAACTCATCAAATACACAATCCAACAACTCCACAACGCTCTGGTGGACAAGTTGTGAGCTGCACATTCACCACGCTATGAGATAATAACACAACGTTACCACACAGAGTTGTTTTAGAGGGAAATTCATGCAAAACCGCTGATACGCGTTGCCTTCAGGGACAGTTTTTCATCAAGCAGTCTCTGCATTTCCCTCTAAAACAACTCTGTCTGGTAACGTTGTGTTATTATCTCATAGCGTGGTGAATGTGCAGCTCACAACTTGTCTCTGAGCAGCTCACGGCTCTGCTCCGCCGTTCTAAAAACAGCTTGCACCGGCAATTAAAGGCAACGAACCTACTGCTATGACTATAGGGATTATGACAATGGGCCAATTTGCTACAATGTTGAACTATCCCTTTAAAGAAAAGACACGTTCAAAGACACGAACGAGCTGCAAATTCAGAAAAAACAACTTCATCAGTTTGACACAACAGGAAGTGTTTCTGGAGGACACGATAAAGTGAGGGACCAGTCTTTTAGCCTTTGCCCGGTCCTTCACTTTATTGTCTGGTCCCTCACTTTACTGACTGGTCCCTCACTTTATCACGTCCCCAGACTGGTCCCTCACTTTATCGTGTCTGGCCCCTCACTTTATTGACCGGTCCCTCACTTTATCGTGTCTGGCCCCTCACTTTATTGACCGGTCCCTCACTTTATTGACTGGTCCCTCACTTTATTATGTCCCCTGACCGGTCCCTCACTTTATTGACCGGTCCCTCACTTTATTGTGTCTGGTCCCTCACTTTATTGACCGGTCCCTCACTTTATTGTGTCCCCAGACCGGCCCCTCACTTTATTGACCGGTCCCTCACTTTATTGACTGGTCCCTCACTTTATTATGTCCCCTGACTGGTCCCTCACTTTATTATGTCCCCTGACCGGTCCCTCACTTTATTGACTGGTCCCTCACTTTATTATGTCCCCTGACTGGTCCCTCGCTTTATTGACCGGTCCCTCACTCACTTTATTATGTCCCCAGACCTGTCCCTCACTTTATTGACTGGTCCCTCACTTTATCACGTCCCCAGACTGGTCCCTCACTTTATCGTGTCTGGCCCCTCACTTTATTGACCGGTCCCTCACTTTATTATGTCCCCTGACCGGTCCCTCACTTTATTGACCGGTCCCTCACTTTATTGTGTCTGGTCCCTCACTTTATTGACTGGTCCCTCACTTTATTGTGTCCCCAGACCGGCCCCTCACTTTATTATGTCCCCTGACCGGTCCCTCACTTTATTGACTGGTCCCTCACTTTATTATGTCCCCTGACTGGTCCTCACTTTATTATGTCCCCAGACTGGTCCCTCGCTTTATTGACCGGTCCCTCACTTTATTATGTCCCCTGACTGGTCCCTCGCTTTATTGACCGGTCCCTCACTCACTTTATTATGTCCCCAGACCGGTCCCTTACTTTATTGACCGGTCCCTCACTCACTTTATTATGTCCCCTGACCGGTCCCTCACTTTATTATGTCCCCAGACCTGTCCCTCGCTTTATTGACCGGTCCCTCACTTTATTATGTCCCCTGACCGGTCCCTCACTTTATTGTGTCTGGTCCCTCACTTTATTATGTCCCCTGACTGGTCCCTCACTTTATTATGTCCCCTGACCGGTCCCTCACTTTATTGTGTCTGGTCCCTCACTTTATTATGTCCCCAGACTGGTCCGTCACTTTATTATGTCCCCTGACTGGTCCCTCACTTTACTGACTGGTCCCTCACTTTATTATGTCCCCGGACCGGTCCCTCACTTTACTGACTGGTCCCTCACTTTATTATGTCTCCTGACTGGTCCCTCACTTTACTGACTGGTCCCTCACTTTATTATGTCCCCTGACTGGTCCCTCACTTTACTGACCGGTCCCTCACTTTATTATGTCCCCTGACTGGTCCCTCGCTTTATTGACCGGTCCCTCACTTTATTATGTCCCCAGACCGGTCCCTCACTTTATTGACCGGTCCCTCACTCACTTTATTATGTCCCCAGACCGGTCCCTCACTTTATTGACCGGTCCCTCACTCACTTTATTATGTCCTCAGACCGGTCCCTCACTTTATTGACCGGTCCCTCACTCACTTTATTATGTCCCCAGACCGGTCCCTCACTTTATTGACCGGTCCCTCACTCACTTTATTATGTCCCCTGACTGGTCCCTCACTTTATTGACCGGTCCCTCACTCACTTTATTATGTCCCCTGACCGGTCCCTCACTTTATTGACCGGTCCCTCAGGACCTTTACTTCGAGTGGAGACGATGACATCATCATCATCATCATCATTCTCTTCTTGTTCTTGTTTCTCTCTTTTTTTTTTTTTTTTTTCAGGACGTTTTTCACTGGAACTGTCTGGTTCTGCTCTGTTTCTGACTCACCGTCTGTGTGTGTGTGTGTGTGTGTGTGTGTGTGTGTCTGTGTGTGTGTGTGTGTGTGTCTGTGTGTGTCTGTGTATGTGTGTGTGTGTGTGTGTGTGTGTGTGTGTGTGTGTGTGTGTGTGTGTGTTTTGTCGTTACCCGGTCAGAGGAAGTTGCGTTGCTGCTGTGTAAATGATGATGAAAGTCTCAGGAGATTTGTTCATTTATTCATTCATGTTCAGGGCGTTTTCTCTCTCTCTCTGTCTTTCCCTTTTAATCTGGAACCTGCTGAGTCACTTCATTGTTTCTTTAAAAAGAAGTGGGGGGGGGGGGGTCGCCGGTTCGATTCCTGGACGTGTTGAGTCAAAATGAAAGAGATGGAGAGTTCCTGTGTGTGTGTGTGTGTTGTGGTTTCTGAGCGGTCAGTGAACGTCACCTCAGCTCTGATTTCCCCTGCTGCTCGGCCACTCAGAGGTCAAAGGTCAAAGGTCAAAGCAAAGCAGCGTGTCAATGATCTACGGGTGTTTGTTTTATTATTATTACTACTACCCGATGGCAGCCGACGAGCAGTGACCCTTGTGTCAGTCAGATTGATACCTACGTACCTGTGGAAAAACAATAAAGATAAAAACACTGTAGATCATTAATGTGGACAAAAGTTTGTGGACACTCTCTACACTGCAAAAATTCAAAATCTTACCAAGAATATTTGTCTTATTTCTAGTCAAAATGTCATTTCTAGTCAAAATAAATCTCATTATACTTCAAATAAGACTCATCACATTTAAAAAAAAGTAGCTTGTTTTCAGACACTTTTTACTTTTTTCAAGCAAATTTTCCACTTTAAATAAGTAGAAAAATCTGACAGTGGATCAAGTTTTTCTTTCTTATTACAAGCACAAAAATCTTGCTTTCACTGGCAGATTTTTCTACTTAGTTTGAAACAAGTGAAAACTGTCTGAAAAGGTTAATTTTTAGGTGATGAGTCTTATTTTAAGTGGAAAGAGTTTAGTTTTGACTAAAGTTGAGACATTCTGACAAGAAAGAAGTCAAATATTCTTGGAAAGATTTTGAGTTTTTGCAGTGTAGTGTCTTTGATGACTTGACTTTGATGAACAACTTCAATTTTTATCGACTGTCTCTCCCAGTTTGATGTGGACAATATGTTTTATTTAATATTTATATCTTATATTATACATAAATGTTAAAGTTAAAGGGATACGCCAACATTTTTTTTCGTGTCTTGCCTCACTCCCGAGTCCATGACCAGCAGATAGACACCATCCTTTCGACTGTGCGTACAGTAACAAGGGAGATAGAGCCGTATCGCCCGTAATTAGCTTAGCTCAAACACTGGAAGTGTATAGGTAGTGTTAGCCTGCCTCCTACCCGAGCTGAAATCAGCAGTCAGAAGCTGATTTCATTTTAGCTCTAAACTCTGTAAATATATCACTTTATCCACATTTCAAACATGTTTAGGCAAGAAAGTAGCCGTTTAGATCAGCAGTGTGTCGTTAATTTGTCTAAATACCAGCTGTTTACTATTTTGTTCGGACGGCGCTACTCAAGCTAGCCGTTGTGACCAACGCACTTCCGGTTACTTTCACAAAATAATACACCCGTTGCCCTTTACATACAGAAAACCATGACGATAGAATTTGTGCTTTTACGTTGAAATAGGAAGCTAACCTACCCTCGATGTAGCTAGCTTGAACCAAAATAAAGCGTCTTTGCTTGAACCCTCCGTTTTGACCGATCTCGTCCCGTTAGCGGCATTTGACCGCTCAAGATGCCTTACCGGAGAGTTTTGTCAGCTCTGAGACGAAGATCGGCCCGCCGGTTTCCCTTTAGAGTTGCTGAAGAGTTTCTCTGATGACTTAAGGTGGAGGCAGGCTAACACTACCCATACACTTCCAGTGTTTGAGCTAAGCCAGAGCGATAGATATAACATATCTATTATGTTATATCTATCGCTCTGAGCTAAGCTAATTACGGGCGATACGGCTCTATCTCCATGGTTACTGCACACACAGTCGAATGGATGGTGTCTATCTGCTGGTCATGGACTCGGGAGTGAGGCAAGTTTGTGACTGACTACAACAATTTTCTTTCTTGCTTTTTTTTTTAGTGTTTCTTAAAGCCAGAAGGTTGGCATTTTGAATAAAAATTCAGACCACACCACAAAATATGGGTCTTTTTATTCTGCATGTTCCAACGCTAAAGCATCTTCCTATGGTTCAGTATGAACAAAAAAAAACAGTGTCAGTGGTGTGGGTCCTAACATTGGAGATAAAGATAATAAAAGATAATATTGATTGTGAATGGAAGGCTTCAGATTGTATCCATGTAATTCCAGGAAGACGGTTGAACCTTTTAATCAATAGTAACTATCATCCCCACCCTGTCAGCCATTGTTTGACTAGTTGTACCAGCATGGTGGTTTGAAATAAACATCGATGAAATGACTCACAATTCAAACTTCAACAGTATCACAACTAATCAAAATATAGACTTGGTCCAAAAGATTATAGTTTCTTTCCTAAAAAAAAAAAAAAAAAGTTTTTTGGCTGTGAAACCTACAGTACACGCTCTTCACACAGCCATGCAAATTCACATGCCAGTTCAGGGAGGGAGTGGTTACGCATGAATGATACCGATCACAAAACTCTGATGTTATCTCTTATTGGTGAAACCAGTGGCGCTGGTTTTCTCCCCTAATTAAAACTCTAGTAGTTGTTCAAGAGCTCAAGTGTTCATTCAGGTGCATAAGACCTGAGGATGTGAGAGTGTGTGTGCGTGTGTGTGTGTGTGTGTGTGTGTGTGTGTGTGTGTGTGTGATAAAAGACAGAAACGATGTGATGGATGTTGATATCGGTAGAAACACGACGGGACACAACAGTCTGAACGTGTCGCTCTGATCTGATCTGAGGTCAGAGTCCAGAGACAACTGGACTTTATGTAAATGAGTTCAAGTCTGACAAGGAGGAGGAGTTCTGGTCCAGATGTTTGGTTTTTTATTCTTTTTAATTTATTTCGAACATGTAAAACAAAATAAGGCAAGATTTCAGTTTGTTCTTCCGTCTTTAAATAACATAAACAGGTTGAAGAACATTAAATTGGAAACAAAAACACTAAAGCATAATCATATGTATTCAAAAAGGAATGAGAAGAAGCTTAAGTACTTATTGAATCCCACCCCTTTTTCACAAATCATAAATAAATCGATCACTTGTCCCACTGGTCTTTATTACATCGTTTGTGTTAGGAAAAGAAAAGAAAAAACGTAAAACAATGTAGGCTATTTGTAAACAACTTATTCTGAGCTACTGAGCGACAGCTTTCATTTGTATGCGGTTGTGATTAGACTTCGGTAAATACGTATTTATGAAAGCAATATTTGATTTTTGCTAATAAAAAGCCAAATAAGCTACATACTGTCCCTTTAAGAGTGAATTTCAAATTAAAAGTCAGAAAAACATTATAAACAGTGGGGGAAATCAGTATAATTCTAAAAAATCCTAATTTCACTTGATCAAATGGGGAAAAAAATCAATTTTTAAAACATTTTTCTTCCCTGTACCTTTCCAGAGTAGGGATGTCACAATAATAGATTTTTTTTGGTACGATTATTGTCAGAGAAATAATCACGGTATTACGATTATTATGCATTAATTAATTTCACAATACTATTAATGTGTAAAATCAAATATAGTAAAAACATACATTACTAATTCTAAAATATTTTAAATCTCTATTCAAATATGACCAATTATTAATCCGCCAGGGGAAGTGTTTGAAATATTCAAGTCATTAATTGTCATCGATACCAAATGTTTAAGTTAATTTTAATCTTTTTTTATTTAAATTACAAATGACACTCTAGCATTTAAATTCCTACCAATTCAATTCTACGTTACATTAGGTAAATGGACCAGTATCTGTGCATTCACCTTTACTTTGGCGCCACATCTGGCGACACGGTTCATACATCATCTATTTTTGGAAAGTGACAACGGTATTTAGGAATCTTTACGATCAATTAATTGTGGTGTTTAATACCGCGATTAATTGTGAAAACAAGTAATTGTGACATCCCTATTCCAGAGTCATGTTTTTGTACTTCATTTTGAACTGGTCCATGTTCCATGTGACATGTTCTGTGTGATCAGGGTTGAACTTTAAGACTGATTGGGTGAAGTTCAGCAGGAATGCAGCAGAACCTGTTGAGTTCTGCTTCACATCCTCCTTCCTTTCGTTACTTCCTCGTAGCTGCAGCGCCGTGGCCGCTGTGCCTCCTATCCGTCGTATCAATGCTTCGCCCTTTGTCCCACATGACACCTGACTGAGGGCGTGTTGTGGAAAGTTTCCACCGTTCTCGTCAACACGATTCATTTTCCTGCCTGGGTGAAGGTGGAGCTCGTCTGATTCACCGCGTTATAAACAATCAGATTAATCACTGAAAAAATTTCCCCAGTGAAGTTCATGTTGACTCTGCCAGCTCGACCAGTCCCACCAGTATCACCAGTACCAGCTGAAACTGTTTTGTTTCACACTGTGGTTGGTTGATATACACTGCAAAAACTCAAAATCTTACCAAGAATATTTGTCTTATTTCTATAGTCAAAATGCCATTTCTAGTCAAAAAAAATCTAATTATAACAAATATAATAAGTATATTTATACATATACATAACATAGTTATACATACATAGTTATACATAAAAAAGTAGCTTGTTTTTAGACACTTTTTACTTCTTTCAAGCAGATTTTCACTTGAAATAAGTAGAAAAATCTGATAGTGGAGCAAGTTTTTCTTTCTTATTACAAGCACAAAAAACTTGCTTTCACTGGCAGATTTTTCTACTTATTTCAAGTGAAAATAGGCTTGAAAGAAGTAAAAAGTGTCTAAAAACAAGTTAATTTTTAGGTGATGAGTCTTATTTTAAGTGGAAAGAGTTTAGTTTTGACTAGAAATTAGACATTTTGACAAGAAATAAGACAAATATTCTTGGAAAGGTTTTGAGTTTTTGCAGTGTAAAGAAACAGACCTCAGCAGGTTACAGAAAAAAAACAAAGACTTTCACTCTCAACTAGGGATGTCACAATTACTTGTTTTCACAATTAATCGCGGTATTAAACGCCACAATTAATTGATCGCAAAGATTCCTAAATACCGTCACTTTACAAAAATAGATTATGTATAAACCGTGTCGGCAGATGTGGCGCCAAAGTAAAGGTGAATGCACAGACACTGGTCCATTTACCTCACGTAGCATTGAATTGGTAGGAATTTAAATGCTAGAGTGTCATTTGTAATAAAAAAAAAAGATTAAAATTAACTTAAACATTTGGTATCGATGACAATTAATGACTTGAATAATTCAAACACTTCCCCTGGCAGATTAATAATTGGTCATATGTGAATAGAGATTTAAAATATTTTATAATTAGTAATGTATGTTTTTACTATATTTGATTTTACACATTAATAGTATTGTGAAATGAATTAATGCAAAATAATCGTAATACCGCGTGATTATTTCTCTGACAATAATTGTACCAAAAAAAATCTATTATCGTGACATCCCTACTCTCAACACATCCAGCGTCTTTAATAATCAATAATTGGTTTTGTTTATGAAAAGTCAGAATGTCTCACAGTTTTTAGGAGATGAGCTGAGCTAAATGAAGTTAAGTCGAACTAAGATAAGCAGAGCAGAGTAATGTAAATTAAGTAAAGTAGGCCTAAATTGAACTAAAGTGAAGCAAAGTGAAGTGAAGTGGTGTCATGTACTGTAAAGCAAAAGCTACAAAAACATCCCATAATAATCGCCTGTGTTGTGTTTCTAGGTGTTTTTTCAGTTCCTGCTCCAGAAAATGTGACTTTGAGCTGCAACAACCTGAAAACCAGAGTGAGCTGGGAGTACGGAGACCGAGAGGCAGAAACCGTCTTCAACGTCACCATCGTCTCCTCTGCCATCACGTAAAGATTCAACTCATACTCTATCACATCACATCCATTTAGTCTTTTGTCCTTTTTTAGCTTTTGTGTATCTTGTGTGTTTTCCTTTTTAAACAAAAATATGTTTAAAAAAGGGGGAAAGAAGCATGAAATGAAAAACACTGTAGGCTACTTATAATTTGTTGTATATTTGAATCAGCTATTAAGAAAAAAATAATGACCGTTTCAAATGAGAATATGTGTTCAAACGTTTTGCTTCATGGCAACATCACTAAGTTGTACATAAAAACACATCATATACAGTCATGAGAACATGAAACATTAAAACACAACAGCATCATTTTGATCCTATTAGAAAACACACAGAAGAATAATGTGATAATCTATTGGAAACACATAGAATACAACAATAGAAAAAAAATACATAAATTACAAAAAAAATACAATAATAGAATTGTATATTAGGCAAATGTATCTTATAAAAAAAATACTAGAAACATAACAAATAACCACTATAAGATAAAATACATAGTGATATAATTATTGAAGAAAATGACAAATAACCATGAGTCTTGATTTGATTGATTTTAAAAAATGGAACAGTAAATATTCATGAACATTAAAAATGTATAGCCTGTATATGAGATTATAGCCCATTGGCTAGTTTCCATCTCTTGTTCCATTGGCGGGTACAGTAGCTGTTATTGGATAAAAAAAAAGAAGAATCAACTACTTTTAAGGCTTGCTCATACACATTTTCAGTGGACTTGTTTTACATGCTGTTGCCCAAGTTGTTATGCAACAGGACATGTGTAACAATCATTGCATCAAAATATAACTTGACTGACTCCAGGATTTTAAGTTGTTCCTAATAAATCTAAAAATTGCACAGGCTAAATTTCACCTGTTGTTTGACATGTAACCATGAGTCAAGAATGACTCCTAAATGTTTAAGATTTTGTACTACCTCCCTCTTGAACAACAATGTTGGGATAACTATCAATATTTGTACATGCAATAGTTCATACAGTCTTGTATAAGTTAAGGTGTAAAGTGAGAACACTCAGGCCAGGTATACATGTGACTCATCATGGCCGCTGTCAGATCTTGTGCAGCTTGCGTTTTGCGTTTGCATAATTAGATTAGATTAGATTCAACTTTATTGTCGCAAGTAGGCTACAAGGCAACAAAATGCAGATTGCACCTAGCCAGAGTGCATGAGCAGTAATAAATAGCACAGTGACCCGTTCTATCAAAATGAGTCGGATGTCGCAACGTTCTATTTTTAGATAATCAGCTGATAACGTGGAAAACCCATAGAAAATAAAAAAAAAACATTTACAATTTACCCTAATTACAAAGCAATGACATTCAAAAACAATCTCCCAAAGTTTCACAGTCCAGATAATTAAGAAAAGGCACGTAGCCTAAATGATGATTAAAGTCGACTTGCAACTTAAACCCTCTGAATGAGTGCTGCTTCGGTGCAAAACATGAAATATCTTCTGAACCGTTCATGATAGAGACGAGCTGTAAACTGCATCTGAATCGCGGGATTCTCCGCTTTCCGACGGTCATTGAATGGTGCCTCTATGACGAGAAGGGAAGGGTAAGAAACGGATGCTAAACCGAGTAGCATCGACACTAACAGAGCGTAGCATCGACGCTAACAGAGCGTAGCATCGATGCTAACAGAGCGTAGCAACGATGCTGAACCGAACGTAGCAACGTCACAATGCTTGCACATGTTTTACAAAACGTCAACAAAACATGACAACTTCTGAACCGTTTGTGATAGAGACGAGCTGTAAAAAGCATCTGAATTGTGAGATTCTCTGCTTTCCGAGGGTCATTGAATGCTGCCTCTATGACAACAAGGGACCGTATAGGGAGCGTGTAATCACGTGGTACAGGAACAGATGCCAGAGTCACTGGAAAAAACTTTAACTGCAATTTTCTCAGGTTTTAGAACGAAATAAAGAGAGTGAAAGATCATAATTCAAATGGCCACATCTCAAAAACTATCAAATGTATGACTTTAACTAGGGTATCATTTTAAAGCTTATTTTCTAATCTTTTCACTGATACCAAAACCTCAGCTTTCTCAAAATTTGGGTCACTGTGACTCATTTTGATTTATTAGGTCACATATAACATACAGGACTGCATCATCAGCATACAACAACATCCTGTTCATGTAAAAGTTCATCTTTAAGATGTGTTTGATGACTCTTGAATGTTTCCTGTGTGCAGACAAAATGAGGAGCACAACACCTCGGCGCTCCACTTCGACCTCAGCTCCTTCGTCTGGGAGTCGCAGCTGCACGCCACGGCCTACCACTCCGTCAACGTGATGGCCATACGGGGAGGACAACGGTCCAAACCGGTCACGTCCAACTCGCTCAGCTTCAACAGGCTCACGCCCGCTCATGTCAAATGTGAGTGATGTGTTTACTTTATTTTATAAACTTCACTTTTTTGAGAACGAATCAATAAACAGATCCATTGTTTAAGTTTAAGATAAGAGTCAAACTCAGGAATTATGTTTTGTTTCTTTGAATGTATTCATTCTCCTGTCAGAACCATTTAGTGAACATTAAGAGTGAATTTCAAATTAAAAGTCCGAAAACATTATAAACAGTGGGGAAAATAAGTATTTGATAAAATAATTTGTTGCATATATTCATTCTGGATTTTTTTTGGGGGGGGAATATCCTGTCTCTCTCTGTTAAAATTAATTTACCATAAAAACTATAGACCGCCCATTTCTTTGTGGGGGAGCGAACTTAAAATATCAGCACAAGATCAAATACTTATTTTCCCCACTTTATAATAAAGGAATACTTCACTCTATATCATAATAATTCACCAATTGTCTACTCACCGTCAAGGCCGCGCAGAGTCATCAAAACACTTTCTGGTAACGTATTTTCATACCTATCAATGTCGTGATGTTGTGTGTGTGCGTGTGCAGGTTTGTTGGATTTCCCTCCGGTGAATCTGACGCTGAGCGAGTCGGGTCGAACCGTCAGTTTTGAAAACCCGTTCTCCTTCTACGAGGAGCTGAGAGGAGCCGACCGGCAGCAGGACGCCTCCTTGGAGTTCATCGTCTCCTTCAACGGCAACGTGAGTCAGAACCACACACTGAACAACTCTCCATCCATCCTACAGGCCGACAGAAGTTTCTGGTGATCCGTAAACAATGGAGAAGTGGCCAGCAGCTATCTTCTGTCTGCGTCTGTCACCAGCGTAGATCTGCCCCTGGACTGCAGGCTTCTGAATTGAATTGAAATCTTTATTTCGAATATGCATGAAACAAAACTTAAACAAAATCTCCTTGATCAGAGAGAAAAAAAAAAGAAGAGTTTTACAAAGTATAAAATAAAAAGTATATATTAAAGCAGATATCACTGGCACGGCCGTTTCGGCTAATGCTGCGTTCAAGGCAGGCTTTTGAAACCGTAAGTTACAGCTTCAAGTCACAACTACGACTTGGTAGCGTTCCAGGTAACCCGTAGCTCGTGTTTTTACCGTCCTGTTGTCTGTGAAAGTTCCCTATAACGGCCACTCGTAACTTCCGACCCGTGAACTCGTACCAGATCGAACTGGTATGACTTCACAGGAAGGAAAAACACAAAGTACGAGTTTCCTTGAACGCACCATGAGTTAGCAGCCCCCGCCCTTGTCAGGCATCAATTGGTCCTCGTGCTACGTCACCACATTCACGCGCATCCCTTGGCTGCACACACAGCCCTTCATGCCGTTCTCTCTCCTCATTGGATAACACTTGTATCCCACAAGGAAAATTTTCCCCTCGGGTTACAGCAGAGCAGAGTGACGGAGAGACTCGTGTTTAGGCTGAAATACTTCATGTAAGTGATTGCTGACGGAAAATAGGACTATTTAGGACTTATATTAACAAAAACATTCCACTGATATCTGCTTTAAATGAAACAACATCAAAATGCAAACAAACAAAAGGACAACATGTTCGAAAAGGAGTAGGAAGAAACTAGAAAATTTCCTCTGGGGAAATTTTGAAAGGGCCACGGGGCTACTGCCGGTTTTGCCATCTCTGTCAACATGGGAATCAAACCCACGATCTTAAGGTCAAGACAGAGCTGATCAGACACATGATCATCTTTCTATAAGCACTGATATGGAGGAGCTGTAACCACATTAGGTTACCTGTGTGTGTGTGTGTGTCTGTGTGAGTGAGAGAGAGAGAGGAGAGCTCTACAAGGAAATACTATAAATACAGTGGGTACTAGTTTCATTTGGACGGTTTCACGCGAGATTCACGCGTGAGTCACGGGAGGCTCACGCGGATTTTTTGTGGAGGAGTAATTGTGTTTTCACCAGAAGCTGCAATGTGCCCAAACAACCGCCAGGTGGCATCTGTGAGCAGCAGATCGCCTCTATAAGACAGCAGCACGGAGCAGTGAACACGAATGAGGAATGCAATATAATAATAATACAGTATAGTTTTTCAATGAGAAAAATGTAACGACGGCAGCTATACGTCTCACTCTCTTTTATCGATCCTCTAGTCAGCTCCAAACACACCCATCTGCACCGCGATTAGGCCTACGGACCACAGCGTGGTTTTCCACACAGCAGTTAATTAACTCAGTGGGTGATGCTGCCGGTGTGTTTTTAAAATGAGCCAACTACTGTACAGTAGTGTTCATTCCCCACCTTGTTTGACTGAGAGTGTAGCTGGATGATTTCTCATGAATGAATGGGCAATAGCCTATGTCACTTTCGGGCTGGGCGATAAAACAGGATATCCTGAAATAACTTTCCCTCGATAGAAATAGGCTACAAGATGTGTGGATATAGGTTTCATTCATCCATGTTTTGACAGACAACACAAACAACCAGTGGCAGGGACGGACTGGCCATAGGGCAATATGGGCAAATACCACAGCAGCCGCGACCGAAGATGCAGCCGTGCTGATGTGACCGCAAAAAAAAAAGTCAGTCGGGGTCAGCTGGTTTACAGCCGGCCGACTCTGAAACACTCGAGACACAATAAGATTAGTAACGCAAGAAAGGTATAGAGCAGCTCTCACTATAAGCAAAGATTTTATTTCAGTCTGGGATGCCAACGTGCAGTTTTAGTGAACAATGCATTTTCTCTTATCATCATTATTATGATCACTGATAGGCTACAGCCTATATGTGCGGCTATATATACCGTATGTGTGTGTTTGTGTAATGCAGGGGTGCTTTAAAAAAAACACAGTTGTCTGGACAGCAGCATTTTTCTCACAACCGACCTCAAAAGCGAGGGCAGGTCCGCCGAAGCATCATTCCGGGTGTTATCTTTGTTGTTACTTTGTTGCCGCTCCACAGAGCACATGGCTACTTAATTATGCACGTGCTGACCATATATGGTTGTGCTGTGCTGAGGCATTCTGGGGGTGGAGTATGAGGTGTGTTCATGTCCGCACCATTCTTGGGTCCGGTGTGATTATCAATGGAATATTGCGGAGAGTTGTGCGTACGCACAGCTTGATCAGTGTTTCCCACAGAATAAATAAATAAATAAATGTGTCCACGTCTCACGTGTTTACATGCGGTGCGCCCGCACGCGAGAGAGGCGGCAGGTTGAGAGGCTGACTGGCGGAGACGAGAGCTGGTGAAACGCTAGCATGGTTATTTAAAACACCATCTCTGATCTCTGCCTGCACATAGACAGACACAGGTTCACTACAGACAGGGGCGCACGGCAAATGCAGCTGCAGCGCTATTAACTCATTGAGTGCCGCGCTCCTTTCCAAAGTTTTAGTCAAGTGTACCGGCAAATTAGACCATATTTGACTTTTTATTTTAGAGCCATAGTGTATTCTATATTATTGCCACCAACACATACTGTAGCTCATTTGAAAGGTTTAACTTTATCCTTCAAATGGCCACAAACCGTTTGTTTCTACGTGCCTCCGTTCCTGAGAAAAGTCAAGCTAAACATGGCTGGGTTTCACCAAAATCCCTCCTTTTTTTCTAGAAAAGGAGATAGAGCGTCTTTTATGAAAGGTGCGCTGTTTGTGTCTGTCGCTCTTCAGACACTCGCATTTCTGGATCAAAGGGCTCGTATAAGATAAATATACACAACAATTGTTGTTCTATTCACAAAACCACCATCGGGGGCGGGGGGGGGCGCCACTAAACAGCAATAACACAGACGCACCGTGCCGTGTCACAGCCTCTCGCCGCGGAACGTGAGGGTCTGTCGGCCACAGCGGCTCGCGAACACCGGTCCCGCCGGTGGTCGCGGTCCGTCTGTGGTACGGGTCGGTGGTGCCGGTCTGCTTTGACCCAGAGACCATCAGATTTTACCGCGGGAGGACTTTGGGGAGGACACGGTGTTGCTCCAGATGAAGACCGGGCGGGACAGTGGGCTGAGAGCTTCCTGGTTCAGCTCCCAGCTGCTGCAGCCTCGCGGGTGAGAGCGGAGCAGCAGCGGAGCAGCTGCGCTGCATCTGCATGCAGAACTCCGTTTGCAGAAGCTGAGTTATGATAAAAAACTTCCAGATCATGAGCTGTCATGTGACTTTGATCGTCATCTATTTCAGTTCTCCTCGTCGTAGAGTCCCCAAATTTACATATAATGTGTATTAAAGTGTCTATTTTCATAATTTAAAAAAAAAAGCAAAAAACGAAAAATTTCGTTTTTGGCACTCAACGCATGGGAACGAAAAACGAGAAATTACGTGGTTGGCACTCAATGAGTTAAACTAGAGCAACAGCAACTCTCATATTTAAATTGTGTTTTATATTGATTTCATATATTTCACTGATTGCAATTAGGCTATAGAATGCTAGTGTGTGTTTTATTGAAAGCGAGGCTAGGTGAAAATCGCTACAGTGGGGTTTATATGCAGCGGTCTGTAGGACCAGCTTATAGACACATCAGCGACACATTAGCACCTTCATTTATCTCTGATCAATAGGTGTGCTTGTGGATACTTCACTCAAGTAGGCTACAGCCCTGCCCCCCACAGAACTTCACACAGCTGTTCAGTCAGCTTAGAAAAACCGGTTCTTACAGTAGCTACCTCTCCTCACACTTTTCATAAGCCGGAGGACAAAACTAGGCTTCATTGTTTCGTTTCATTTCGTTAAGTGAAAATCATCTCTGAATTATGGAATTAAAAATAAAATAGGCCTATCTTTAAAAAGCCTTAAGCCTAATTGCATTATTTTTATTCAAATGTGACTGAGACCTTTATCTACCTAAACAGAGGGTAACATGAATAAATATCCTGTTTTGTATTTTTCTGGAAACTGTTACATTATGTAACGTGACCGCGGCACTCTCTCCCCCCTCTCTCCCTCCCGAATTGGGCATATTATGATAAATATAACTGTAGATGAAAACAATAATTGAAGAAAAAAATAAGCTATTGTCGGTCCGAGGTATAAATGCCCAGAAATCGAATGTTTCATTTGTGTAAGTTGTAAGCTTCAGAAACCATCACACATGGAAAAGTCACGGACTGAGAGACCTGTAGTTTTAATGTAAACAAAGTCATTTACGTAAGAAAAACACAAACGTCTGTGTGAGACCATCTGGGTGGTTCTAGTGTTAACATTAGCCTAATGAAGAATGAAGAAAACACGTTACAAATGAACTATGACCGAATTGACAGCAGAAACAGTGTGCATTTATCTCAAGGAAATTTAAATCGAATGCAACTGTAACTTGTAACTGTAACATGAGAGGTGAAACGTCTTCCTAGACAAATAACCAAGTCCAGTTGCATTCGATTTAAATTTCCTTGAGATAACTATGACCGGGAGTCCGGGACAAACGAGAATATTCCCAGGCTTAGTGCATGTGCACACGCTGGCCGGAGTCAACTCGCAACAATGTAGCTTTCCCTCGATTAAAGTAGTTCTGTCATCTCCCACTTTGTACCGGATAAGAGACAGCACCCGACAGATATGCTAAATGTTTGGATGCAACAAAGTCACTGTTAACAAAATCAGCATCTAATCTGTCCCTTCAAGAGCAGCTGCTGACAGATGTGCATTATTGCTCCGCTCGTGAGTCCAGCAGCATCGGGTCCAGGCTGCTGGCACGGACGTAGCGATCGTCTATGAGTGGATTGTTACATTCACCAGAACTTGCAGAACTCAAACTACTCAAACTTGGAGCCACCCAGCCAGGCTACAGGAGGGGGACCCCCAAAAGGCTGAGAACCACTGATCCTGTTGAACGTAGGCTACTGTAACCACTGTGAAACAATAAAAAAACAACATTGATCTGATTGACCGGCGTAGCGGTCCCTCTCTCCATCCACTCTCTAGCTCTCTCGACCACAGCTGCAAATGAAGTACCTATGGCCTATGAACAGCGCCACTCTCCATTGCAGCTACGTTGTGGTCAAACGTGGAATTATCCCAAAATCTTTTGAGCTGCATCTCAGTACGATGCTTCCACCTAGTGGCTACAGTGTGACCTACAATTTCACGCAACGCGTGAATCACGCGTTACGTGAGGGAAACGTCCAAATGAAACTAGTACCCACTGTAGTAGTAGCCTAATATTAGAAATAATATAAATTTTAAACATTATTTTGGGAGAAAAAAAAAGTTATCTGCACAAAACACATACCGAAACCGTACCGAGAACCGTGGCCAAAAACCGAGGTACGGGTACAGGTATTCCTGTTCTTTATGTGTGTTTTGAAAACAATCACGTCATCATGACAACACGTCATCATGATAATGACGTGTAATAACGACATGCAATGTGAACAAACTGAAGTTAATTGTCTGTGTTGTGTTCAGGAACTCTCTGAGTCCGTCAGCTGTGCTCCGTCTCAGCCGATCTGCAGATACGACCTGTCGTCCACTGAGAACACGGACGAGTGCGTCGTGTTGGAAGGACGCTTGAAGCTCGGGAATCATTATGTGGATTTCAAACAGACTGAACGCGTCTGTCCCACATTACCTCCAGGTCAGTGAACGCCTCAGACTCGTCTGTTAACAGGAAGTGGAAAAATAAAGTGTGGAGGAAGAAGAAGTTAAAAACCAAGTTCTCTGTCCTTAAAGGGACAGTTCAGGTTTTTTTTTTTTTGACGAGATGTTTAAGTACAGTAACGATCAAACTGTGTTCCACAGCTGTGAACGCTCATGGAACTGTCCAATAATAATCCAGGGTAGAATAGAGATTAAAGTGTTAACCGACTTTAAGGGGATAGTTCAACATTTTGGCAAATTGGCCCATTGCCATAATCCCTATAGTCATAGCAGTGGGTTCGTTACCTTTAATTGTCGGTGCAAGCTATTTTTAGAATGGCGGAGCAGAGCTGCGAGCTGCTCAGAGCTACGCTACGGAGGCTCATTATGGGATTTCTTGGTTTCCCTCATCAAACTCATCAAATACACAATCCAACAACTCCACAACGCTCTGGTGGACAAGTTGTGACCTGCACATTCACCACGCTATGAGATAATAACACAACGTTACCACACAGAGTTGTTTTAGAGGGAAATTCATGCAAAACCACTGATGCACGTTGCCTTCAGGGACAGTTTTTCATCAACAGTCTCTGTATTTCCCTCTAAAACAACTCTGTGTGGTAACGTTGTGTTATTATCTCATAGCGTGGTGAATGTGCAGCTCACAACTTGTCCACCAGAGCGTTGTGGAGTTGTTGGATTGTGTATTTGATGAGTTTGATGAGGGAAACCAAGAAATCCCATAATGAGCCTCCGTAGCGTAGCTCTGAGCAGCTCACGGCTCTGCTCCGCCGTTCTAAAAACAGCTTGCACCGACAATTAAAGGTAACGAACCTACTGCTATGACTATAGGGATTATGGCAATGGGCCAATTTGTCAAAATGTTGAACTATCCCTTTACCTCCATGCTCACATTTCCTGTCGATCTCTGTACAAGAATAAGTAACTTTGATAAATCTTTTTTTTTTTTTTTTCAGCGGACCACTCGGTGGTGTTGGCGGTGACGCTGTCGGTGCTGCTTTGTGTTTTTATCGTCGCAATGGCAGTGATAGTGAAGTGCGTCCTGAACGAAAAAGCTCACGTGAATGACACGCCAATACCGGGAACTCTGCTGGTGGTGAGGACAAACATGATCAGAAACAAAAACCAAAACATTATCTTTGACGTTGTTGTTCATCAAGAAAGAAAGAAAGAAAGAAAGAAAAAGACGGAGAAATTGGGTAGAAACAAAGAAAGAAGGAATGAAGAAAAAAGACAGAGAAAGGGGATAGAAATTAATAAAGAAAGAAAGAAAGAAAGAAAGAAAGAAAGGAGTAAAAAGACAGAAATAGGGGAAGAAAGAAGAAAAAGAGAGAGGGGGATGATAGATAGAAAGAGGTAGATAGAGAAGGGTAGAAAGAAAGAAAAAGATGGAGAAATTGGGTAGAAACAAAGAAAGAAGGAAGGAAGAAAAAAGACAGAGAAAGGGGATAGAAATTAATAAAGAAAGAAAGAAAGAAAGAAAGAAAGAAAGAAAGAAAGAAAGAAAGAAAGAAAGAAAGAAAGAAAGAAAGGAGTAAAAAGACAGAAATAGGGGAAGAAAGAAGAAAAAGAGAGAGGGGGATGATAGATAGAAAGAGGTAGATAGAGAAGGGTAGAAAGAAAGAAAGAAAGAAAGAAAAAGATGGAGAAATTGGGTAGAAACAAAGAAAGAAGGAAGGAAGAAAAAAGACAGAGAAAGGGGATAGAAATTAATAAAGAAAGAAAGAAAGAAAGAAAGAAAGAAAGAAAGAAAGGAGTAAAAAGACAGAAATAGAGGAAGAAAGAAGAAAAAGAGAGGGGATGATAGATAGAAAGAGGTAGATGGATAAAGATAGAGAGGGAAAGAAAGAAAGAAAGAAAGAAAGAAAGAAGAAAAAGGGAGAAAAAAGAGACAGAGGGTTTGAAAGAAAGAGATAGATAGATAGATAGATAGATAGATAGATAGATAGATAGATAGATACTGTAGATAGATAGATAGATAGATAGATAGATAGATAGATAGATAGATAGATAGATAGATAGATAGATAGATAGATAGATAGATAGATAGATAGATAGATAGATAGATATAGATAGATAGATAGATAGATAGATAGATAGATAGATATAGATAGATAGAGATACTGTAGGTAGATACTAGATAGATAGATAGATAGATAGATACTGTAGACAGACAGACAGACAGACAGACAGACAGACAGACAGACAGACAGACAGATAGATAGATAGATACTGTAGATAGATTGATAGATAGATAGATAGATACTGTAGACAGACAGACAGACAGACAGACAGATAGATAGATAGATAGATAGATAGATAGATAGATAGATAGATAGATAGATAGATAGATAGATAGATAGATAGATAGATAGATAGATAGATAGATAGATAGATAGATAGATAGATAGATATAGATAGATAGAGATACTGTAGGTAGATACTAGATAGATAGATAGATAGATAGATACTGTAGACAGACAGACAGACAGACAGACAGACAGACAGACAGACAGACAGACAGACAGACAGACAGACAGACAGACAGACAGATAGATAGATAGATACTGTAGATAGATTGATAGATAGATAGATAGATACTGTAGACAGACAGACAGACAGACAGACAGATAGATAGATAGATAGATAGATAGATAGATAGATAGATAGATAGATAGATAGATAGATAGATAGATTTGTTGTTCATCTTTTTGTTTTCTCTCATCTCAATTAAAGCACAACAGCGGGCAGAGGACGGGGATGACGGGGACGTACAAGCTCCAGAGTGAAGAGACTTCCCAGCTGATGTGCACGCCCCGGGAGAGGGACGACGCGGACCGCGAGGACTTCTGTCGGAGCGGCGCCTCGGTCAGCAGCAGCGGGGATCTGGACCCACAGGACGAGGACTCCATGAAGACAGAAAGTGTTCACATTGAAGACGACGAGGAAGAGGAGGAGGAAGAGGAAGACGAGTACGAGATTAGGGACGAACCGGGAGGCTACGACCGTCCACATGTGATGGACATGGGCGACGGGGACATGGTCCAAGGATACAAGTAGAGCTGACGGAGACCGACGAGCGTTTATCTCTGGATTGGATCGGATGAACCTCATGAACTTTGACGCTTCCTCAGACATTTTTTATTTTATTTTATTTTTTAACGCTGCGTTCACAGACACGGATGATTGTCTCAGGGAATCGGACCAACGATCTGCCTGTGTGGACCTTTAAGTCTTCAGACTGTCTTTAGAAGGAGCCGCTGCTGCTGCTTTAAAGGGGATAAGTTCAACATTTTGGCAAATTGGCCGGGAACCCTGTTGGTGGTGAGGACAAACATGATCAGAAACAAAAACAAAAACATTATCTTTGACTTTGTTGTTCATCTTTGTTGTTTATCAAGAAAGAAAGAAAGAAAGAAAAAGACGGAGAAATTGGGTAGAAACAAAGAAAGAAGGAAGGAAGAAAAAAGACAGAGAAAGGGGATAGAAATTAATAAAGAAAGAAAGAAAGGAGTAAAAAGGCAGAAATAGGGGTGAAAGAAAGAAAGAAAGAAGAAAAAGAGAGAAAAAAGAGACAGAACTTTGACGTTTCCTCAGACTTTTTTTAATTTAATTTTTTAACGCTGCATTCACAGACAGTGATGATTGTCTTTAGAAGGAGCTGCTGCTGCTGCTTCAAAGGGATAGTTCAACATTTTGTCAAATTATTGGCCCATTGCCATAATCCCTATAGTCATAGCAGTAGGTTCGTTACCTTTAATTGTCGGTGCAAGCTATTTTTAGAACGGCGGAGCAGAGCCGTGAGCTGCTCAGAGCTACGCTACGGAGGCTCATTATGGGATTTCTTGGTTTCTTCTCATCAAACTCATCAAATACACAATCCAACAACTCCACAACGCTCTGGTGGACAAGTTGTGAGCTGCACATTCACCACGCTATGAGATAATAACACAACGTTACCACACAGAGTTGTTTTAGAGGGAAATTCATGCAAAACCAGCTGATGCGCGTTGCCTTCAGGGACAGTTTTTCATCAACAGTCTCTGTATTTCCCTCTAAAACAACTCTGTGTGGTAACGTTGTGTTATTATCTCATAGCGTGGTGAATGTGCAGGTAACAACTTGTCCACCAGAGCGTTGTGGAGTTGTTGGATTGTGTATTTGATGAGTTTGATGAGGGGAAACCAAAAAATCCCATAATGAGCCTCCGTTCGTAGCGTAGCTCTGAGCAGCTCACGGCTCTGCTCCGCCGTTCTAAAAAACAGCTTGCACCGACAATTAAAGGTAACGAACCTACTGCTATGACTATAGGGATTATTATGGCAATGGGCCAGTTTGCCAAAAATGTTGAACTAACCCTTTGAGGGCTTTTATTTTGTAAATGAGAGACATTGGCGGGGGTGTTTTGTTTTTATTTAAATGCACAACAAAAATAGACAAACACTCGACTCATTTTCTCCCTCGTCTCCATGACAACGCATCATGTGGACGTGGATATTATTTGTTTAAATGCAAACAGATCCTGGTTCAGCTCTTGTTGTGTTATCTCTCTGGTGTCGGTCTTTACTTCGTCCTCCTCTTCTTCCCTCAGGGTTTTTATCGTTCCTGTTGTAAACACGACAGCCTGCTTGGACTTTTACCGCCGCCGTCATATCGTCCGCCACGCCTCGTTACCTCCACCCACACACACACAGCTCAGCTCCGCTCGTCGCCAAAACCTCAAACCTGTAGAACCGGCTCCGAGGGCCACAACCGCATGTTTTGTCTCGGACCTTTTGACTTGTTGTTGTTTTAATCCATTGTTGTATGAAATAAAAAATGTTTCACTCATAAGTCACATAAGTTTAAACACGTCTCAGGTTTAGTTTTGTTTTAATTTTTGTTTTATCTGTGCGCACGTGATCGATGAGCTCATCATAGCTCCACAACATGTTAATTTTATAAAAAATCTTTTATAATAAAATCTAAAAATTGAAGCTTCTGCCTCCTGTTCATGTGACTTACAGTTTTTCTCAATCGCTTTGGTGCTTTTCTCAGATCAGAATGAAAGTTCTCATAACTATTAGTTCAACCTCCACAACATGTAGTAATTTGTCCACATCATAGCAGCAGTTTCTCCTTCCTCTGAACAAAGTGCAAATGCTTTTGGACATGTATCAGTTGCTCTCATACAATTCTCTGCTGTTTTACAACATTATCATTTGTTTATGTCATGTCAGTCAAAATGAACTATACTTTTGAACACTGAATAGTCTTTCCCTAAAAAACTAATAGTCCTCATTTCATTGCTTGAGTCATTACATACTAAATTGTTGAACTAGTTTTCAAAATCTGTCAAACTAATTTTAAATGTCGGCACTGTGAATTCAATTATTCAAACATTTAAGGGGTATGTATGGTATTGGACAGTAATTTAGCACTAAACAATCTGCACTGCTGTCATTGTGTCAGGCATTACTGTAAGATACAGTGGGACAAGAACTTTTTACATTTACATATCACAGCTTCACTAGAGAACAGATTTACTGTATTGTATTGTATTACAGCAACCACAGTAAAGATTCCCCATCTTTACAGTACGGTACTACAGCATTCTGCAACATTGTTTACGTACTGTAAAGTTGTACACAGCTCTACCCAAAGAGTGTTTCTTATGTTTGTTGTAGATGACTGTAGTGTATTTTTCCTTTGCACAATGCTGTGAACAAATCAGAATTGCAAAGAGCATTACTGTATGCAGTAGAAATGTGAAACATACGTATTCAGTATCAGTTACTCCATTACAATACAGTACTGTGTAACTTTACTGTAGTTTTCACATGGCTGTACAAGTAGTGTATAGTGCTGTCTTGAGCATTTTCAGGTAGTGTCATGACTTTTTTGCATTGGAAAACACTTAGAGAATAAAGTGTCCTAATGAAAACATGACAAAGCCATTTGACTATCTTGTTCATAAACGATGGTGTCAGGACTTCTCATTTTGACGACACTGACAGTTTCATTGACATGAGTACTTACTTACTTTTGAGGGATGGACAATCCATTTTGAGCAAGTGACGCGCTTTTGCAGGTCATCCACTAGGTTTTGCAGTTTGCAATAATTGTTCTGAGAAATGAACTATAACTGTTGTGCAAATGTTAAGAGTGATGTGAGAAAAGCACCAAAGCAATTGAGAAAAACTGTAAATCAAAGACAAGACGCTTCATTGCCACATCACTTCCTGTATCTGTCCCTGTCATGGCCCCGCCCCCTTTAGGGGGTGTGGCCAAAAAATATGTTTAAAAGGAATAGTTCACCAAAAACAAATGAAATTCAGTCATTAGTGACTCACCCTCATGCCGATAAATACTCCGGAGTAGTTTTTTATTCCTCAAAGTGCATGAGACCCGGGAGGCCGGTTCCTAGTCCAACCAAAACTTTATGAGAGTAATAGGGACCGACACAAAAACGTCCATAAAACTACACAACAACCATTTAATATTCCTCCACACTGCTCGTCCACTGCAATCCAAGTGTCCTGAAGGGAGATAGTCCAGAGTTTACTGGAAACTACGTCAATTAGGACATTTTTACAGCCTAAACAGTCCTGAATTGCGTGAACGTGAGGAAGATTTCAAGGTTTTTGTGTAGTTTTATGGACTTTTTTTTGTGTCTGGCCTATTGACGCTCATATAAAGTTTTCATTGGACTACGAACCGGGAATAAAAAACTACTCCGGAGTATTCATCAGCATGAGGGGGAGTCAACAATGACTGAATTTCATTTTTTGGTGAACTATTCCTTTAATAACCTCAGTGTCAGAGGAACTTCCTTTTTCCTTTGTGTGTGTTTTTATTTATTTTTCTGCTGTGGAAAATCACTCAAGCTGTTTTATTGTTTTTTTTTCCCAGTCACAACAATAAAAGCAGTTTTTATTTATCAGATCTTTAATTTAATTAACATGAGAAATGTTTGTTTTATATATATCTAGTATATTTGTAAAAACTTTCCAGTACCAAAACCAGATGTGTCTGAGATTTAATGTTGAAAATAAACATTTTATTTCGAAATACATGATCCTTCTCCAAATGTTTTTTTTTTTTTTTGGAGGTGGGCGGGAGGGGAATTCCTTTGTTGACATTTGAATCCACCTGTTATGTACACGCTGAGTCAGAAACAGAAACAGCTGCTCCTGATCTGAACAAACTCCTCTGATACACACTCATTAGTTTAATGTGAAGTATAAACGTCCAACCTGAGAGATAGAAACATCTATTTGGTTTTTACGTGTGGATTAAAACAAAGATGTAAATATTTATAAATGTGCAGCTTGTTTGTTGCTCAGCAGCCGTTTCCTCCTTCCTCTTCAGGTTTATCACATTTTCCTTTAAAATGTGTTTTCTTTAAAGTTGTTGAATGTTGAGAAACGAGAACTCACACAGGAGAATCGATTTGATAACAAGTTAATATTTCATTTCATCATTTTAGTTTATATCAAAAAACACAAAAAAAACCCACTCAGGTTTATTGAGACGCAGCAGAACGAGCTTCGTGTTCGTTAATCCTCAAGTTAAAGGGATAGTTCAACATTTTGGCAAATTGGCCCATTGCCATAATCGCTATAGTCATAGCAGTAGGTTCGTTACCTTTAATTGTCGGTGCAAGCTATTTTTAGAACGGTGGAGCAGAGCCGTGAGCAGCTCAGAGCTACGCTACGGAGGCTCATTATGGGATTTCTTGGTTTCCCTCATCAAACTCATCAAATACACAATCCAACAACTCCACAACGCTCTGGTGGACAAGTTGTGAGCTGCACATTCACCACGCTATGAGATAATAACACAACGTTACCACACAGAGTTGTTTTAGAGGGAAATTCATGCAAAACCACTGATGCGCGTTGCCTTCAGGGACAGTTTTTCATCAACAGTCTCTGTATTTCCCTCTACAACAACTCTGTCTGGTAACGTTGTGTTATTATCTCATAGCGTGGTGAATGTGCAGCTCACAACTTGTCCACCAGAGCGTTGTGGAGTTGTTGGATTGTGTATTTGATGAGTTTGATGAGGGAAACCAAGAAATCCCATGAGCCTCCTCCTCTAGTGTAGCTCTGAGCAGCTCACAGCTCTGCTCCGCCGTTCTAAAAATAGCTTGCACCGACAATTAAAGGTAACGAACCAACTGCTAAAACTATAGGGATTATGGCAATGGGGTAAATTAATTCTCTTGATCATGTGACGTCGATGTGATGAGGAAGCTGCAGCTCGTCTCCTCCTCCTCTTCCTCCTGTGTATCGCCCCCCTCACCTGAGCTCAGGTGAGTCGGGGGTCGGGGGGGGGCGTGTCCGACCGTCATCAGTCTGTTTGTGTGGGCGGAGCCTCGGCCACTAAAGCTTCAGGCCTTGAACGTTTGTCCTCAGGCTCAACATCTGCTTCTCCTGTCGAACCTTCTCCTCCTTGAACGCCACCTTGTTGGCCTTCTTCTCTACTCGCCGCTCCTGAATGAACACATGAACACACACACACAGTCAACACTCTGTACTGAACGCATATTATTTCTATATATGTACACTACTCACAAAAAGTTATGGATATTTGACAAGAATCTCCCTATAAACAGTTCATGCTACAGTGATATTCTATCATGAAAGCCTTTTAAGTAGAAGGATGCAATGGTCATTTCTTTATCTCAAACAAAAGCTAACAACAGTGGTGGCTATAGCACAACAAACATCTCAATGTCTCAATTTGATCATAGTGTTGTCTCATGATGTCAAGATTTGAACATCGTGGAGAGGAGAGGGAGAGAGAAGAGGACTGTCTACAAACTGAACCACTAAATCAGACGGTGCTTGTGATGTTTGTGGTTAATCACCTTGGTAGAGAACAGCATGTTATTCAATAACGGACTGAAACATTAACTGGACATGTGCATTCAAAGGTTTAGAGAAGGTTAAATTAAGTTCACCTGTAAAGGTTTATAGTGCATTTTAGGTGCATTCTGAAATTTAATCCAAAAGCCAAACGCACCCGTAGCCTGTAATCTCTTGTTTATGACAGATACAACTACACAGAATACACACATCGTAGCATGTGTATGGTAAATCCATTGATCCACTGATTGATTATCAAAGGCTTCAAATGCACGAACGGGAGGAGGCTCAGCAAAACAGCCGACATGCAGATTCGCTAAATGATGCAAATAAAAATCGATGAAAGTCGTATTTTGATCAGCATTATGTTTCAAATTATTTTAGTTGCAGGCCGTGTTCTAAGCAGGACAATGTATAGTTGGTCGGTTGTTAATGCACCGATAATTAAAGGTGATGAACCTGCTGCTGTGACTATAGGGGTTATTATGGTAAGAGGAGGATCTGACTCTAAATGTTGAATTGTCCCTTTAAGTTAGTGGTTGTAGGACTTCTTCTACAAAGCGTCGTCTCTCTGACCTTGCGCTCCTCCCTGACCGCCTGCTTCCTGGCCCTCCTCTCCTCGCGGCTCTCCTCCTTGTCGCGCGGCGCCGTGGAGACGCGCGGCAGGTCCGAGTCGTTGATCTGGGTCATGCGCTCGGCCTGTCGGGCCGTCGGGCCGCGGCCCGGCAGCACGTCCAGAGGGATGCCCGTCTTACCGGACACTCGGATCGGCTTCATCTGGAGGAGAGAGGAGGCAGGACGAGACCAGAGTTAGAAAGTAAAGAGACAACAAAGGACAGAGAGAGGGGGATGATAGACAGAAAGAGGTAGACAGAGATAGAGAAGGGTAGAAAGACAGTAATACAGACAGAAACAAAGAAAGAAAGAAAGAAAGAAAGAAAGAAAGAAAGAAAGAAAGAAAGAAAAAGACTTGGGTAGAAACAAAGAAAGAAGGAAGGAAGAAAAACAGAGAAAGGGGATAGAAATTAATAAAGAAAGGAGTAAAAAGACAGAAATAGGGGAAGAAAGAAGAAAAAGAGAGAGGGGGATGATAGATAGAAAGAGGTAGATAGAGATAGAGAAGGGTAGAAAGAAAGAAAGAAAGAAAGAAAGAAAGAAAGAAAGAAAGAAAGAAAGACAGAAATTGGGTAGAAACAGAAAGAAGGAAGGAAGAAAAAAGACAGAAAGGGGATAGAAATTAATAAAGAAAGAAAGACAGAAATAGGGGAAGAAAGAAGAAAAAGAGAGAGGGGGATGATAGATAGAAAGAGGTAGATAGAGAAGGGTAGAAAGACAGAAAGAAAGAAATAAAGAAAGAAAAAGACGGAGAAATTGGGTAGAAACAGAAAGAAGGAAGGAAGAAAAAAGACAGAAAGGGGATAGAAATTAATAAAGAAAGAAAGACAGAAATGGGGGAAGAAAGAAGAAAAAGAGAGAGGGGGATGATAGATAGAAAGAGGTAGATAGAGAAGGGTAGAAAGAAAGAAAGAAAGAAAGAAAGAAAGAAAGAAAGAAAGAAAGAAAGAGACGGAGAAATTGGGTAGAAACAAAGAAAGAAGGAAGGAAGAAAAAAGACAGAGAAAGGGGATAGAAATTAATAAAGAAAGAAAGAAAGGAGTAAAAAGACAGAAATAGGGGAAGAAAGAAGAAAAAGAGAGAGGGGGATGATAGATAGAAAGAGGTAGATGGATAAAGATAGAGGGAAAGAAAGAAAGAAAGAAAAAAGAGGCAGAGGGTTTGAAAGAAAGAGATAGATAGATAGATAGATAGATAGATAGATAGATAGATAGATAGATAGATAGATAGATAGATAGATAGATAGATAGATAGATAGATAGATAGATAGATAGATAGATAGATAGATAGATAGATAAAAAAGAAAGAGACAACAAAGGAGAGAGAGGGGGATGATAGATATAAAGAGGTAGATGGATAAAGATAGAGGGAAAGAAAGAAAGAAGTGAAAACACAGATGAAGGGGTGAAAGAAAGGAAGAAAAAGAGAGAAAAAAGAGACAGAGGATTTGAAAGAATCAGATAGATAGATAGATAGATAGATAGATAGATAGATAGATAGATAGATAGATAGATAGATAGATAGATAGATAGATAGATAGATAGATAGATAGATAGATACTGTAGATAGATACCGTAGATAGATAGATAGATAGATAGATAGATAGATAGATAGATAGATAGATAGATAGATAAATAGATAAATAGATAAATAGATAGATAGATAGATAGATAGATAGATAGATAGATACCGTAGATAGATACCGTAGATAGATAGATAGATAGATAGATAGATAGATAGATAGATAGATAGATAGATAGATACCGTAGATAGATACCGTAGATAGATAGATAGATAGATAGATAGATAGATAGATAGATAGATAGATAGATAGATAGATAGATAGATAGATAGATAGATAGATAGATAGATAGATAGATAGATAGATAGATAGATAGATAGATAGATAGATAGATAAATAGATAAATAGATAGATAGATAGATAGATAGATAGATAGATAGATAGATACCGTAGATAGATACCGTAGATAGATAGATAGATAGATAGATAGATAGATAGATAGATAGATAGATAGATAGATAGATAGATAGATACATACATAGATAGATACATAGATAGATAGATAGATACCTTGGTGGGCTCCTGGATGACCTTGGGTCTGTTGTAGATGTTGGAGTACGTACCTGCAGGAGGAGGAGGAAAGTTGCAGTTTCAAAATAAAGCACCACAGTGATCATGGGTACTGTCCTATCACAATAAAAGAACTTTCAGAATAAAAGCATGAGGTGAGTGAGTTCCACTTGGTTAGACTTCAGATGTGTGTGACAAGTATAAATGAATAAATAAATACGGAAATAAATGATTAAATGATCAAATAAATATGTATTTGCTACATTTATCTATTTTCTATTTATTAATTTCTAAGTTTCTGGGCCTGTGCATATTCTCATTTGTCCATGTCATAGTATCTCAAAGGGGGTTAAATCGAAGAGGCTTCATCAGTTCATGAACATGTACATGAACTGATGAAGCCTCTTGGATGAGAGGTGAAACGTCTTCCCAGACAAATAACTAAGTCCAGTTGCATTCGATTTAACCTCCTTTGAGATTCTAAGTTTCTGATTTAAATGTGGAAATATTTTTTATAAAAATAAAAACAGAATAAAAACATTTTTAAAAACTTTTTTATATCATAATTCTGCATTGATTCATTTATCAACATATTTTTTTTGTCGTGCATACTTGTGTGTGGTTCATAGAGATGTAGATCAGGGTTTCACTTTGTTTATTATCATTTAGTTTTTATTCTACAACCTCACAGTCCCAGATCTTTACACATGTTTTATCTGTTTCTATTATTTTCATTTTATAAAAATGTTTTATCTGACTGAACTGCTCTGATCTGGTTCTTTCTGCTTTGAACTCTTCTTATTCTTTAAATCTTTAATTATTCTGTTTTTTTCTTTTCACTTCCTGTCTGTGTTTGGATTCAATGAAACCAGCTGTTTTGAAAAAGCAGCTCCAGACATAAACAATTATTATTAATAGTAACTGCTATTATTATTATGATGTCATACATGTCTGGAGTCTTCAGCCAATCAGGACTGAGCTATGACATCACGGTGTCATATTTAACTCTTTGAGGAAGTTTTTTAAAAAATTTTTTTCTTTTAATTTATGGATTTTGGACTTTGAGTGCTTTTATTGATCTCCTGCTGAAGCTGATTATTGGATGTTTTATTGCTCAGGTTTAAAGAGCAGCAGAGGAACTGATAAGAGTTGGACCTTTGGCTTCATATAAAACATAAAACACTATAAACTGTTTATATGAAGCCAGTCGGACGGATACAACAACACCATCAGCTGCTCCAGATGTTCAGACACACAGACAGATGTGTGACACAGTAACACGACTCACTGACGATGGTCTCACAGTCCCACTTCTCCTGCGGAGCCTCCAGCTCCACCACCACCGTCTCCATCTCCTCCTCCTCCTCCTCCTCCTCCTCCTCGTCTTCCTCCTTCACAGCAGGAAGTTCTTTAGGTCCGAGGTCGTCGGGTCGTTGATACCTGAACCACAGACGAGACACAGACACAGATCAGAGACTCGTTTAGGTCGTTTTGTTCTGTTTCTAGGGGTGTAACGGTGCACACAAGTCACGGTTCGGTACGGTTTCGGTACAACAGACACTAATTGAATGTAAAACTAAAATCTGTCTTGTGTTATAAAAGTAAAAAAAAAATAGAATATACAATAAAACAAGTGCATTAGCAGTGTTATTACAGGGTTTATACAGGAATCTTGAAGTTCATTCTAATACCTTTTTAAGACTTTTTCAAGACCTTCTCATTATTTTTTAATACCTCACCTTCACTTCAAGCTGTAACCATTTACACTAGTGACACTTAGTTTGTGATAAAGACTACAGACCACTATGATACAACAGAACTCAAAATAGGCTGGGGGCGGTCTCAGAGACAATTTACGAACGCACCCACAATAGCCTTGTTTTTTATTTACCTGTTCATCTTTGTTTTTTAATAAAACGAATAAATTCACACACTCTCACAATGTTTTTTACAACTCAAACTCTTGGACAGCTAATTCAGAAAAAATACCTTCAAAATGTAAGACTTTATGAAGTCGTGAGAAGACTTTTTAATACTTTTTAAGGGTCTTAATTTTCCCACAATTGATTTATCACCTTTTAATACTTTTCAAGACCTCGCGGATACCCTGTATTAATTCTTGACGTGTGTGTGTGTGTGTGTGTGTGTGTGTGTGTGTGGGGGTGTGGGTGTGGGGGGGGGGGTGAACATGCGCTAGTTTGATCCGGTGGACCAGTCGCGAGCTGCTTTACAGTCTATGGTCGCGAGCCGCCGCCGCCGTTGTGTTTCATTGAGAAGCCACGGTGACATAGAAGAAGCAGCAGCTCCTCTAACCCCCAGTTCCAATCGGCCCCCTAAAGACTCCTTAAAGCCCTGAACCCCCCCTGACTGAAGTGACGTCAGCTCTAAGTGACAGAGTGTGAGAGTCTGTGAGGGTCCAGATGCTGTAAACATGAATGGAACAGCACTTGCCCACTCTCACCACACGTTACCTTGACAACAACATGTTTTTAACTCCGCCCTTGGACCGATAATTTACTGTACTTTCAATAGACCAGAGCGGCTTTTTTATGCAAATGAGAATGACTGATGCATCCTGGGTAATTTAGGGGCAGCGCCCGGCATCCCTCCATTGAAAAGTTCAGCCTAACTGTCTTCTTGACAAACTAACTAACAAAAAGTTGTCTATTAACAGGCTATTTACAGACAACACTTAGCCAAAACCTCCCGGTGATTCCACCAAAATACGTGTAGATGTCTGGGTCAGACATTTCTGGCCACTGTGTGGAGTCATTGATCACTGTGGGAGGCTAAAGGAGCATACCGCTAGATTCATTCATTGTAGTTTTTAAAGATAGCATGAACGGTCGGTTTCAAGGAGGGTGTCAAAATAATTATGAGACATAGTGAGAAACACAAAATAAAACATTCAAATTGATTGTTAGTTAGTCTACGCTCCATCAAAACACAAAAAGCCACTGAGTGCAATTTAAAAATGCCGGGTGCTGCCCCTAAATTACCCAGAATTCCTCAGTCATTCTCATTTGCATAAAAAAGCCGCTCTGGTCTATACGCACAAGGTGTGTGAGGGGGACGGACTCAAAACAAAATGTTCCTGGATCAGATCTGATCAAATCATCATCAATAATCACAAACTGCACGTTAATACTGACAGTAAACTTCTTCTTTTTTTTCTCCTTTCTTTCTTTTTTTGTTGTTGCTCCTGTCCATTAACAATACAGAGACCTGCGGAGCTCTCTCTGTCTACGTGTGGTAATTTACTTTTTTTTTATACACTCGCGTTCCGACGGCATCTCATGTGTTTGACTTCACAACGCTATGAACTGTGGGTAATTCCCCTACCCAAAGTCAGCATCGGTGCTGACTTACGGTAAGGGGGCAGTAAGGACTCATTCACTGACTCACTGACTTGATGATCTGACAGTGGAACAGCCCTCACACACTCACAGACTTCCCGTGAACGCGCCTCTAAGTCAGTGAGTCCGTGAGGGGTCGGATTGGAACTGGGCCAGAGACTCAGGTGGTTTTGTTCTGTTGTTGTTGTTGTTGTTACTGCTTCCTGTTGTCGTTCCCACTCACTCCTTCTCCTTCTGTCTGAAGTAATCCTTGATGACCTCCTCCAGCCGGGCGCTGTCCGGCTCGATGTAGCCCTCCAGCTCCGCGTTGTCCAGGGCGCCGATCTCGTCGTCGTCAAACTGTTCGTAAAACTGAAACGGCAGACGGAAACGGATTCAAGACTCAGAACAAACACACAATGAGACAAAGAGTCTGACACAGCTGGACCTGGACTACAACTGATGCTCTATGGACTACAACTATGGCCACCTGGACTACAACTAAGGCTTTTCTGTACTACAACTATGACTTAAAGGCTACCTGGACAATAAATATGGCAACCCAGAAAACAACTGATGCTATATGGACTACAACTATGGCCACCTGGACTACAACTACGGCTTCCTGGACTACAACTATGGCCACCTGGACTACAACTACGGCTTCCTGGACTACAACTATGACTTAAAGGCTACCTGGACAATAAATATGGCAACCCAGAAAACAATTGATGCTATATGGACTACAAATATGGCCACCTGGACTACAACTGCTGCTAAAAAGTCTTCCTGGACTACAAATACAGCTATTTGGACTACATCTGATGCCACAAGACTTCCTGGACTACAAATATTGCCATTTGGACTACAACTATGACTGAAAAGGTAACCTGAGAATCCGAGAATAAAACAGCTGGACCTGGACTACAACTACGGCCTCCTGGACTACAACTATGGCCTCCTGGACTACAACTATGGACTACAACTACGGCTTCCTGGACTACAACTATGGACTACAACTATGGCCTCCTGGACTACAACTATGGACTACAACTACGGCTTCCTGGACTACAACTATGGACTACAACTACGGCCTCCTGGACTACAACTATGGACTACAACTACGGCTTCCTGGACTACAACTACGGCTTCCTGGACTACAACTACGGCCTCCTGGACTACAACTATGGACTACAACTACGGCTTCCTGGACTACAACTATGGCCTCCAGGACTACAACTATGGACTACAACTACGGCTTCCTGGACTACAACTGTGGACTACAACTACGGCTTCCTGGACTACAACTATGGACTACAACTACGGCTTCCTGGACTACAACTATGGCCTACTGGACTACAACTATGGACTACTGGACTACAACTATGGCCTCCTGGACTACAACTATGGACTACTGAACTACAACTACGGCCTCCTGGACTACAACTACAGCCTACTGGACTACAACTACGGCTTCCTGGACTACAACTACGGCCTAGTGGACTACAACTATGGCCTCCTGGACTACAACTGTGGACTACAACTATGGCCTCCTGGACTACAACTATGGCCTCCTGGACTACAACTATGGACTACAACTACGGCTTCCTGGACTACAACTATGGCTTCCTGGACTACAACTATGGACTACAACTATGGCCTCCTGGACTACAACTACGGCTTCCTGGACTACAACTATGGACTACAACTACGGCTTCCTGGACTACAACTATGGACTACAACTACGGCATCCTGGACTACAACTACGGCTTCCTGGACTACAACTATGTCCTCCTGGACTACAACTATGGCTTCCTGGACTACAACTATGGACTACAACTACGGCTTCCTGGACTACAACTATGGACTACAACTACGGCTTCCTGGACTACAACTACGGCTTCCTGGACTACAACTATGGACTACAACTACGGCTTCCTGGACTAGAACTATGGACTACAACTATGGCCTCCTGGACTACAACTACGGCCTCCTGGACTACAACTATGGACTACAACTATGGCCTCCTGGACTACAACTATGGCCTCCTGGACTACAACTATGGCCTCCTAGACTACAACTATGGCCTCCTGGACTACAACTACGGCCTCCTGGACTACAACTATGGCTTCCTGGACTACAACTACGGCCTCCTGGACTACAACTACGGCCTCCTGGACTACAACTGTGGACTACAACTATGGACTACAACTACGGCTTCCTGGACTACAACTATGGACTACAACTACGGCATCCTGGACTACAACTACGGCTTCCTGGACTACAACTATGTCCTCCTGGACTACAACTATGGCTTCCTGGACTACAACTATGGACTACAACTACGGCTTCCTGGACTACAACTATGGACTACAACTACGGCTTCCTGGACTACAACTATGGACTACAACTACGGCTTCCTGGACTAGAACTATGGACTACAACTATGGCCTCCTGGACTACAACTACGGCCTCCTGGACTACAACTATGGACTACAACTATGGCCTCCTGGACTACAACTATGGCCTCCTGGACTACAACTATGGCCTCCTAGACTACAACTATGGCCTCCTGGACTACAACTATGGCCTCCTGGACTACAACTACGGCCTCCTGGACTACAACTACGGCTTCCTGGACTACAACTACGGCCTCCTGGACTACAACTATGGCCTCCTGGACTACAACTATGGCCTCCTGGACTACAACTATGGACTACAACTATGGCCTCCTGGACTACAACTATGGCCTCCTGGACTACAACTATGGCCTCCTAGACTACAACTATGGCCTCCTGGACTACAACTACGGCCTCCTGGACTACAACTATGGCTTCCTGGACTACAACTACAGCCTCCTGGACTACAACTACGGCCTCCTGGACTACAACTGTGGACTACAACTATGGACTACAACTACGGCTTCCTGGACTACAACTATGGACTACAACTACGGCATCCTGGACTACAACTACGGCTTCCTGGACTACAACTATGTCCTCCTGGACTACAACTATGGCTTCCTGGACTACAACTATGGACTACAACTACGGCTTCCTGGACTACAACTATGGACTACAACTACGGCTTCCTGGACTACAACTACGGCTTCCTGGACTACAACTATGGACTACAACTACGGCTTCCTGGACTACAACTATGGACTACAACTATGGCCTCCTGGACTACAACTACGGCCTCCTGGACTACAACTATGGCCTCCTGGACTACAACTATGGCCTCCTGGACTACAACTATGGCCTCCTGGACTACAACTATGGCCTCCTGGACTACAACTATGGCCTCCTGGACTACAACTACGGCCTCCTGGACTACAACTATGGCTTCCTGGACTACAACTACGGCCTCCTAGACTACAACTATGGCCTCCAGGACTACAACGGATGCTACATCGGGGTTGACAAACGAGCAGAGTGGGCACCGACCTTCTCGAAGCGGTCGTCGAGGAGACTGAGCTGCTCGTTCCTCCTCATCACCGACGACGTCATCGAGTACTCGGTGAAGCGACTCTTCGTCTCCTCGTCCATGAACAGGAACTCTCGGCCGAAGCCGCCGCCAACACGCTCCTCGTCGCCCGACAGCGCCCCGTCCGAGTCAAAGTCTCCTTCCTCGTCCTCGTCCGTGTCCTCCCACTCATCATCATCATCATCATCGCCACCGTCGCCCCCGCTGTCAAGGATCATTTCATTATTGATCAATTCCCTTCATCTGCCCTACTAAGCCCGACCGCAGTAACTACGCCAACAGTGAACAGTTTTTGACTTGCCTTCCAAATGTGTTGTAGGTAGATTAGTGAAAATACACAGATTTGACAGGTTTTCATCAAGTAACATTCATGAAATTAAATATATGACCACAGATTTTACATTTGACCCCTAAAAAGCCGATACTGCGCTCTGCTGCCAGTTTTGTTAAACAGACAGACAGGTAATGCTGAGGCAAAGTGCAGTAACTACAATGTTGTTGTTTTCTTCCAGCTTTCATTACTTAATTACTCACTTTGGCCACCTCAAAAATAATGAATAATTTGACGGTACAAACTTTGGTGAGCTAACATTTAATGTCCCGTGTTTAGCTTAAGTGTTATATATCTCTAAAACTGAGCAAAATTGACCGCAGGAAATTTTACACAAGATAAAACATTTATTGACAAGTTCAATTTCACAAAAAAACTCAATTTGGAATTTTCACGTAGTTCCTGCGGTCTGGCTTAGCAGGGCAGAGTTGATGTATTGATTACACACCTGCATCATATATAGATTATAGGACGAATCGCCTTGTTGTTTACAACTACTTCCGGGTAGAAAACCAGCATGAGAACAATAGTGACGGACGAGAGTTTCATATCTACTTTTTCATGTCACTATATCACCGTTTAGACTAATCTGATGTTTGTAAAGTTTATAAAACCAATGATTGAACAAACATTACTATTTACGTGTGCACATTTTTGTAATTAGTCATGGTTATCATAGATTAGCCAGGCTAACGGTTAGCTACCTGTTTAACTTTAATAACTCAGTGACTCAATAAACGCTCCATGAAAAAATATTTTCTCCAGCGGATATCTGAGTCCCAACATGACTGAGCTAACTGGAGTAGTTTCATGTCGTGTCCCACAACGGGAGGGTTTTAACAGCTGACGTCCTGGTGTTAGCTTAGCTACCGCCGTTAGCTTAGCTACCGCCGTTAGCTTAGCTACCGTTAGCTGTCCCTGTCAGCTGAGCCACTGATGCTTTCTAGACACTGTGATTCCCCCAAACTGAATAAATACAACACATAGCAACACAAAACACACACACGGAAATAGTAATGTTTCTTCAATCATTTCAGATTTGTCTAAACGGTGATAGGGCGTGAAAAATATGATATATAGCTAAACTCTCGTTCGTTACTATTGATCTCATTCAAATTACAGCTGGTTTTCTACCCGGAAGTAGAATGTAAACAACAAGGAGATTCGGTCTATAGATTATAGTTTATAATATCAACGAGCTCTTACCCCGTCTTCGTCGCTCCGCTCCTGTTGGCCTGGAGGATGAAGTCGTCGTCCAGGGCGTTGTCGGGGTCGTCGTAGTCGAAGTCCTCGTCCAAGGCGGCGACGATGTCCGGGTCCATGTCCAGACGAGGTCCTGGAGGAGGAGACGGAGATGAGTCACATGACCAGAGCAACATGGAGGGAACTACCCAGGGAGCAAAATTCTTTTTTTTTTTTTAAAACAGACAGGGAGCGTTGTAAAAGGTTTGACAGCAGAAATGATCTCTAGGACCTTCAAGGATTAAAACCCGGTCAACCAGCTGCTGGAAAGCACTCTATTTCTTTATTTTTTTCTCATTTCTGTTCTTTTTTGCTCACATAACATTGATTATGTATGCACTTTATCTCTTTTTTTATGTTTATTTGTTAGCCATTGAAATGTGTCTTACTGTAATTTGTTACAGGGGTGGAACCTATGTACAAGCCAACCGGCTTCGTTCCCTCCTTGCACCATTGAAATTTGTGTGCTAAATAAATAAACTCTAAACTCTCTACAGGGGCCAAAACCCCTTTCTGGGGTCATTTGGCTGGCAAAATTATGTAAATGCAAATATTTAGGTACTGCAATGGCATAAATAGTCACACAACTATAAGATTTGGCAGAGATTTTAAGATATCACCCTCAACATCCCAAAAAAAACAAAAAAAAGTACTGTTCGCCTGACAAATTCTAATGAAAATTATTATTTTCCAGCACTTTATGGAGAATATCTATGCCTAACATGTATATAGAAAACTTCCTTAATTCATAAGCTTCCATTTGAGTCCAAGATAGCCTTTCTATCTCCAAAGCCCCACTTGCTGTGGCCACCGGTCTTCTCTGCTCGTCTGTAATGTCCCTCTTGTTCTTCAATACAAGACGGACATTACATATGAGCAGCATGGAGGTATTTGGATGTTTTTCGGTGTGTCTTTTTGTTACGAAGACAGTTGGTATCCATTTGCAACCGTTATATGGACATGAACTGCTACGCCGAGACCCCCTGTAACTCAGAGAAGCCACGGAGGACTCTGAAACTTCTCCCAGCCCTTAGTCCACATGAGAGGGAGGAGATAATGAGTGAAATTTGGGTGAATTTTGGGTGAACTATCCCTTTAAAGTCAAGTGATTGAAAATGTGTGGGAGTGATGAAGATTTCTTGGTTTCTTTTACACGAAAGAGGGAAAAACAACAGAGAAAAAACATCAGCTCCAGTGTCGCCCAAAATTTCACAATCGGTGCATCTTTAGTTTTCTGAGCATTTAAGTGAAACACAGGCTGAGGGGAAGTTATTCTCTCTTCTGTTCCCATTATTTCATCATCATAATAATAATAATAATCTTTGTGTAGCTCATATCCAAACACAAAGACTTTTAGAAGAAGATAAAATTAATCAAAACTATCAAAAACAAAAGTCTAATCTAGTTGAAGCCGAGAGGAATCCGTCTGTTGTTGCAGTTCCTGTCGGTGACCAGCAGAGGTCGACAGACGTCACTGGCTACGCTGCTGTTTTTCATTACATCTGTGTTTTAATGATACTGTTCCCTCATTCTAATAATTAAAGGGATAGTTCACCAAAAATTGAAATTTCATGTAGCAGTGCATGTCCATATAACGGTTGCAAATGGATACCAACTGTCTTCGTATCAAAAAGACACACCAAAAAACATCCAAATACCTCCATGCTGCTCGTATGTAATGTCCGTCTTGTATTGAAGCGAACCATGTTCCGTCCTCTTCCCAGTTCGTCCAAATTTGACGAACCGGGAAGAGGAGCTTCCGCTACAAAACAAGCTTGAAATATAGACTTATTAAATTTTTTCCGGGACAATTTCTCATGTTGGGGCTTCAATACAAGACGGACATTACATACGAGCAGCATGGAGGTATTTGGATGTTTTTTGGTGTGTCTTTTTGATACGAAGACAGTTGGTATCCATTTGCAACCGTTATATGGACATGCACTGCTACGCTGAGACCCCCTGCAATTTCAATTTTGGGTAAACTATCCCTTTAATCATTAGAATGAACAAATAATTCATTATAAACATTATTTTACAACATAGTTTTGCTTTAAACTGATGCATAACGAGCATTCTCTGCGTTGTTTGTGTTTCTGGACGGGGATGAATAAAGTTGTTTTGAACTGAATTGAAGCTGATGATGATGATGATGAAGGTGGTCACCTGAGATGGGAGCAGCTTTGTTCAACAGTCCCACGTCCTCCTCGAACTCCGAGGCAAACACCGACGAGGGCAGGTTGATGTTGGCCGCCTGGGCACACAACAAACAAACAAACAAACAAACAAACAAATGTTAAAGGGATTGTTCAACATTTTTGGCAAATTGGCCCATTGTCATAATAATCCCTATAGTCATAGCAGTAGGTTCATTACCTTTAATTGTCGGTGCAAGCTGTTTTTAGAACGGCGGAGCAGAGCCATGAGCTGCTCAGAGCTACGCTACGGAGGCTCATTATGGGATTTCTTGGTTTCCCTCAAACATCAAACTCATCAAATACACAACCCAACAAAAGAAAAATTCCAAGGCACTCTCTTAACTATAAAATGCCTTTATTGAATTATGGCATGGTCGAAATGACAATTAAAAACCTTCATCAGGGAGTCAAATGGAGTAAGACAGGAGGACTCTCATTTGACTTCCTGTCCTACTCCATTTTATAGTTAAAGCTTCAGTAAGCGATCCGGTGGTTTTGTCTAACTTCTTGTCAGCTGATGGAGTTAGCAGTCCCCGCCCTCGTCCCTACGTCACCACATTCAGGTGCATCCCTTGGCTGCACACACAGAGAGGACTGCCCCTTTATGCCGTTCTCTCTCCTCATTGGATAAAGGTTGTAGGATACGATAAATGTTTTCTCTTCGGCTCAGAGCAGAGCAGAGTGACTGACAGACCCGTGTTTCAGACCAAACACTCTATAGAAGTGATTGCTGTCGGAAGATACAACTATTTAAGACTTATATTAACACAAACATTCCGCTTACTTCTGCTTTAAGAGAGCGCCTTGGAATTTTTCCTTTGTTTTCCTACATCCTCGATCCCTTTCCAAAGAACACCTCTATTTTAAACAACAAGTCCACGAAGCGCTTTGAACATTTTGAACATTTTTTGACACAATCCAACAACTCCACAACGCTCTGGTGGACAAGTTGTGAGCTGCACATTCACCACGCTATGAGATAATAACACAACATTACCAGACTAGCGATGTCACGATTACTTGTTTTCACAATTAATCGCGGTATTAAACTCCACAATTATTTAATCATAAAGATTCCTAAATACCGTCACTTTCACAAAAATGTAATGTTGGAACCGTATCGGCAGATGTGGCGCAAAAATAAAGGTAAATGCACAGATACTGGTCCATTTAACTAACGTAACATTGAATTGGTTGGAATTTAAATGTTAGCGTGTCATTTTTAATTAAAAAAAAAAAGCAAAACAAAACAAAAAACGATTAAAACAAACACAAACATTTGGTATAGACGACAATTTATGACCTGAATATTTCAAACATTTCCCCTGGGGATTAAGAATTGGTTATATGTGACCCGTTCTATCAAAATGAGTCAGAAGTTGCAACGTTCTATTTTTAGATAATCAGCTGATAACGTGGAAAACCCATAGAAAATCAAAAACATTTTTTACCCTAATTACAAAGCAATGACGTTCAAAAACAATCTCCCAAAGTTTCACAGTCCTGATAATTGAGAAAAGGCACGAAAATGATGATTAAAGTTGACCTGCAACTTAAACCCTCTGAAAATGAGTGTTGCTTCGGTGCAAAACATGAAATATCTCCTGAACCGTTCATGATAGAGACGAGCTGTAAACTACATCTGAATCGCGGGATTCTCCGCTTTCCGACGGTCATTGAATGGTGCCTCTATGACGAGAAGGGACGGGTACAGAAACAGATGCTAAACCGAGTAGCATCGAAGCTAACAGAGCGTAGCATCGATGCTAAACCGAGTAGCATCGACGCTAACAGAGCGTAGCATCGACGCTAAACCGAACGTACACGCTTGCACATGTTTTACAAAACGTCAACAAAACATGACAACTTCTGAACCATTTATGACAGAGACGAGCTGTAAAAAGCATCTGAATTGTGAGATTCTCTGCTTTCCGAGGGTCATTGAATGGTGTCTCTATGACAACAAGGGACCGTATAGGGAGCGTGCAATCACGTGGTACAGGAACAGATGCCAGAGTCACTGGCAAAAACTTTAACTGCTATTTTCTCAGGTTTTAGAACGAAATAAAGAGAGTGAAAGATCGTAATTCAAATGGCCACATCTAGAAAACTATCAAATGTATGACTCTGACTAGGGTATCATTTTAAAGCTTATTTTCTAATCTTTCCATTGATACCAAAATCTCAACTTTGAAATTTGGGTCACTGTGACTCATTTTGATGGATCGGGTCACATATATTAATAGATACTTGAAATATTTTGTGTAAACAATGAGTAATGTAGTTATATTTTGACTATATTTGATTTTACACATACATAGTGTTGTGAAATAAATTAATGCATAATAATCGTGATTATCGTAACACCGTGATTATTTCTCTGACAATATTCGCACCAAGAAAATGTATAATCGTGACATCCCTATACCACACAGAGTTGTTTTAGAGGGAAATTCATGCAAAACCGCTGATGCGCGTTGCCTTCAGGGACAGTTTTTCTCTGCATTTCCCTCTAAAACAACTCTGTCTGGTAACGTTTCTGGTCCGGTTCCACTCACCTGAACTCCCTGCACCTCCTCCTCTTCCTCCTCCTCCTCCTCCTCTTCATCACGCAGTCTCACATTCTGCCGGGCGTCGTGCGGCGCAGCGGCCGCCAGCAGCTCCGTCTGCGGCGCCGCCTCCTTCAGGTGCTGCAGGTAGTCGTAGTCGTCGTCGAAGAAGACGCCGAAGCTCCTCTGCTCCTCGCGCCGCTTCTCCACCTCCGCCTGCAGGAGAGCCAATCAGATCGAGAGAAGGAGCTCGACGTCAGAGAGAGAGAAACGACCGAAAGACTCGATAAAAAAGAGAAGATCTGAACTGTTTGATCGATCATTAAAATTAAGATTAAGATGCCTTATTGTCATTGTATATCATACAACAAAATTTCCATTTGAGGCATTCCCAGATACCCATAGCAGCATTTAAAATAATGTTAATAATAATAATAATTCATCCTAAAAGCCTAAGCAATAAATAATAACACAAAATACAAAATGTTTGTATGATCTGTCATGTGATCGGTCAATGGACGTGTAACTGGTATTTTTTCATATAAATCTGACTTTGCACAGCGAAAAATAAATCTGGACTCAAATGTAAATTCACTTTTACTGTGCAACTTTATGTTTTTGGATGAATTTTACATCATTGTCACAGATCATTTAGAAGAAAAATCTTTTTGTTTTTAGCTCAGTGTTGCCAAAATGCATTAAAATTCTAATATAGAAACAACATAACAATGTATTTTAATTTAATGTTTGCAGAATAAAGTATATCTTTTTATAAATTCACTTAAATTCACTGTAGGTGGATCAGATATTAAATATTTATTAGCATTCAGTCTGTTTTTTGTTAAAAAAAAAAAGTTAAAATGTAACTTAAAATGTTTTAAATCAACATGAATACAAAATGTACATTTAAACAAATCTGATGCTTTTAAAACAACTTTTAATGTTTTCAGAATAAAGTAGGCATGCCCCCGACCAAAGACTTTCTTGGTCGACCAGTAGTCGTCATTTATGGCGATTAGTCGACTAAACTAGACTAAAAAAACAAAAAACTGACAGCGAGTTCGTGTCACGACTTCCTGTATCTGGCCCTTCAAATTAAAAGCCCTATAGCCTTTCATATACAGTTCAGTCATATTGATTTTGACTTCATTTTGACAAGACACGGCTCCAAATGTTGTTGTTTCACTTAAATCCACTGCAGGTGGATCAGATATTAAATATTTATTAGCATTCAGTCAGTGCTTTTTGTTTAAAAAAAAGGTTAAAATGTCATTTAAAATGTCATAAAGTGCTGGAGAATATTCCTTCTCTTGCGGATTTTAAAAGTTTGCGATTGTTTTTCAATGTGATTGTTTTTATGCTCTGTTGCTGCTGTAAACTGTACCAAACCAAACCTCAGTGACCAACAAGTTAAAATAAAGGTTTAAATAAATGAAATAAAACCAACATGAACACAAAATGTACATTTAAACAAATCTGATGCTTTGAAAACAACTTTTTTATTTGTCACTGACGTAGTAAAGTATTGATTTATTTTAAAGTTTATTTTCACACATGACGACAAATCATCAGATTTCAGAGGCTGAACGTGTGAGTTTGCATTTATATATCAGTGGATTAATTGATCGGCCATCACAGCAGCTCTGACTGACCCCATTGTGCTCGGTGTGTGTGTGTGTGTGTGTGTGTGCGTGTGTGTGCGCTACCTTGGCGGCGGGCAGGAGGACGTGCTGCGGCGCCGTCTCATCGGCGGCGAGCGGATCTCTCTGACTTCTGTGGACGAGGTGGAAGGTCACGGCCTTCTTCTTCTCGATGAACGACTTCTTCTTTCGATGAGGCTGGAGGAGACAAACACAACAACAGCAGCAAGGCATGATGGGAGATTCTGTCAATATAAACTGTCAGGAAGGTAGACAGACTTCTACATAGTTAATCAACATTATATTTATCTATTCATGGAAATGTGGAGCTCAGGCTTTTAATTTGAAAATCTGATGATGTCATGGGCACCTGCTTCCCCTTTTTTTTGGTAGAAATCAACTCTATTATCAATTCACTTGGCTTAACATGTTTTTATAACATTAAAAAATATATATTTTTGATGAAATCCCTTAAAAAAAAATTACATATTCATGTGTGTATATTTATGTTGTCAGGAATATGAATGTATGTACTTTGATATTTCATCTTTATTTATTTGCTCACTTCATTTTATAACATGTTGTCTAAGTGTTTATATGTTTAGATGTGTGTCTTGTACATGTTGCTCTCTGTTATTTGCTCTATATTTTATTTTTTCATTGTATTTGTTAAATAAATAAATAAAACAATCAGTGTATTTTGATGTGTATATGTATGTATGGCATAAACCACTTCTAGTTACAATAACAAGAGTGGGAAAGTGATGAAATGTACATTTAAACACCACAGTTTGGATCTAATTATATGATAATTAATCAAACAGACGTGTAGTTCATGTTTTTAAGTTTAGTTTAGTTTAGTTAAAGTTTATTTCGGACATGTTAAAAGAAATAAAACATAATACAGAAATGGACAGACATAACATATAAAAACTTTGCAAAGACAACATATGAACAAAAATAAAAGGAAAAGGAGTGGGAAGAAGTAAAACTTATTTACTCCCACCCCTTATTCATAAATTATCAAGTTATCTAGTCATTATAATCTATACAGTAAGTTAATTTATGAGTTATTTAACTGGATTTATTCTAATATATTATTATATTTATATACATATAGATTTATTCTAACATATGATTACTAATCTTTATCTCTCTATATAGTCATATACATATAAAAATATATATATACATATACAAGCATGTTGATTTTTACCTACTAGTGTTTGCTGTTAGCTAACAACATTAGCTCGGTGCGGTATAAACGTGCTCTTACCATCCTGTAACGGACTGTCTGGAGGTTTTCTTCGACAGGTGAAGATTAAATAAGATGAAACTTTAAACTACAAACAGCTGCTACAGACATTTAACAGTAAATTAAAGCCAAAAAACGTGTCGCTGGTGGTTTGTTTTCCCACGTTGGGTCCTCCTTCAGCACCACGATGCTGCTGCTGCTGCCGCTGCCATGACTGGAAGAAACCATTCAGGCCAGCGGCGGAGGGGTGGACACCACGTCAACCAGCTCCGATACGGACACAAAGTTAAATAATAATAACATTTTTTAACCTTGATTATCTTTAAAACGTGTGTGGTTAGTCAACTGACCCCCAATCGATACACTTTTACCTGTTTATTTTAATTATATAGTATGAATCTTTGCTGCTGTATCAACCTACAACATGGTACAGCCCAAAGACACTGGAGGTTTCAGACGGTTTCTAGGTGACGACGTAGCGCCGCCTGCTGGACGGAGAGTGGAGCAGAAAAAATACATATTATTTACATGTGAAATATGAATATGTTACTGTATGTATTATATATATGTATATATAGATATATTTGTTATCTCATTTATTTTACAGTAAACTGTCACTTCCATGAAACATCTATAGGCTTACATGGGAGAGAGAAGCTGTTCTCCTGGCGTAATGTTGCGTGCTTTACAGAAACATGTAATAGCAATAAGAGAAACATTTATCAAAAAGTGAATATTATAAAAACACTGTGATTAAAAATTGCGTTTATTCCACCAATGTTGATTTCTTAAGTCCTGCTAAGTAAAAAAAAAGAAAAGAAAAGAAAAGGGTGTTTTGTTATTTAAAAATGAAAATGAACTTTTTTTCTTTGTATTATTACTATTCTAGGACTGAAAACACTGGAACTTTTTTGTTATTTTCTGCCAATTAACGCTCTATTTTTATTTTTCAAATTTGGGAGAAATGTTGTCAGTTGTTTATAAAATAAAACAAAAGTGCTAATTTAACTCTCACACACACCTATAAATAGGAAAAACCTGAGAAATTCATCATTTTGAAGTGGCCTCTTAATGTATATGTATATGAATGTAGCCTACCAGTGTTTAAAGGGATAGTATAATTTTTTTAAAGTGGGGTTGTATGATCTACAAATAGCCCCTAAGTACTTTAATTGCAGTAGAAGACTCTCTGCACTCCTCCCGTTAGCAACGCCAGCCCATAATAGCCCTGCCCAGAGATTTACAACCAACTGCTGACAGGGCTGGATTAGCACCCCAAGGGCCCCTGGGCACCAGGTCCCAGAGGGCCCTTGTCGCACACATCACCTCCACCCATTACAAACCAGGAAAGTCATTAAACTCCACCTTAATTAGACCTATTCACAATTGTGTATATGAAGTACATATGAAAACCAGACCATAATCACAAACTATTATGTCAAGACTTTCTAGTACAACTAAGGCTGACACAAACAGCAGATCAAATAAACACAACACAACACAACCCACAACATCCACACAATGACCACTAGGGAGTTTACAAGAATGCCATCCTTATAGCGACACAGTAGGCTACAGCTAAATGCAGCCAACATATGAAATTGACAAACCAACTACAAAATAGCAACATACACACACTGAGTCTTAAGAACTTTGCAAACAATTCTGTGAACTGAAAAGAAGCCTGTACAAAAGATAAGATGATCCCTCTGTGCATGCTTCTTTCATTGTTTATAATGGCAGCCCTTGTGAATTCCCACACTGCCCAGGTCATTGAACGCACCATTGGCTCAGCGCAAGCACAGAGCGCAAGTGGCTGAACCTGTGTGTGTGTGTGTGTGTGTGTGTGTGTGTGTGTGTGTGTGTGTGTGTGTGTGTGTGTGTGTGTGTGTGTGTGTGTACACACCAGTTTCAGCAAAACCTATACATACACAAGACATAGCCCCTCTCGCTATAATATATTCCCGACCCGCCGCTATTAAACGTCAGACAGCGGGCTTTTTTACTTTGAAAGGGCAGACAGAGGCGCTGTGTTGCCGGTAGCTTGTCAGTGTGGACTGTGGAGCTCATGATGAGTGGGAGAGTCACGGTGCAGCGTGCAGCAGCCGCGGCGGCCGCCGCCTCTCGTCCTCCCCAGTCCCTGCTCTCAGTGAAACCAACCCCGCTCTGCTGATGCTCCCAGCCGCCGTCTCATCCGGTTCCCTCACACCTCCGCCGGCTTTCCCGTCAACATCAGCGCGGCCCTGATAACACACTCTGGACTTCATCATCAGTTTTTTTAATGACCCGCCCCGACCCGCACCGCAAATAAAGTAAAGATTTCTTGACCCGCACCGCCCCGCCCCGCGGGCTGACCGCGGGACCCGCGAGCTACGGGTCAGCCCGCGCATCACTAGCTCTCACTTAACATGCCCTATAAAGCGGGGTCCTCCGACGGCTCACCTGCTCTCATCACCGCGGCGCTAGTGCGAGGGGGAGCCGGGCCTGGTTCGGCATCCTCCTCCGGTTGCTCCGGGACTTCTGTGATGTTGGCCGAGGCCGGACTAACAGCGAATGTTTTGTAAAATGATGTGATTCGCGGGACATCTTCAATCACCGCCGCTTCTCTGTCTTGCTTTTCCTCTTTGCTCCACCGCTCAAATACTTTTTTTTATCCATAATTGTCTTGCTTACTTTTACTCACGCTCTACTACTGACCTCCCGCTCACACACTCTGACCTCTCGCTCGGCAGGGGGCGGGGCCCTTGGCAGGTTGGCAACCAAGGGCTTGGTTGCCATGGGCCCTTGGTTGCCATGGGCCCCTGGGCACGTGCCCAGTGTGCCCCAATTATAATCCGGCCTTGACTGCTGATCGGCGGGCGCTAACCCTGGGCGGAGGGATACGTGAGTTGGTTAGGTCCAAATAAAAACTGAGTTTTTCCTGCACTTTGAGGGGCTGGAAAAACTTATATTATAGTGAACAATGGAACTGTGTATTTTTTTTCAGGTAAAACCTCTTTTAGGCCGTGAAAATAGGCCGTTTCTTTGGGTCTGTTCACAACACTGTATGTTGTAAATCTCTGGGCAGGGCTATTATGGGCTGGCGTTGCTAACGGGAGGAGTGCAGAGAGTCTTCTACTGCAATTAAAGTACTTAGGGGCTAGATCATACAACCCCACTTTAAAAAAAAAAATGATACTATCCCTTTAAATAAATGATCATTTACTGAGACTGGAATCAAAATGCATTTTCTTTTATTTTCAGTCAGTTCATTGACCCTTCCTCCTCTTCCTCCTCTTGGTTTCAGGGTTATTCTGGGTCCTGGAAATCCAAATCTGTATCCAGATCTGTATCCGAGTCTGCGGTCGCTGTGGTCTCTTGCAGGACGTCCAACCAGATGTCCTCGGCGCCGAGGCCGCCGCCGGCGTTGCCGCTTTCACCGGCGCCGCTGCGGCTGGTGCTGAAGCTGCCGCTGCCGGTGTAGCTGCTGCTGCCGGTGTAGCTGCTGCTGCTGCTGTGTGGACTGGACAACAACAACAACACGGTGGTCAGATGATGATGATGACTTTTGCTCTCTGTCGATTGGACCACTTTGTGACTTTGTGACATGCCAGGTTACAAGATGAGACTGTTGTTCACTCATGACGGACAAATATGGACACATGTGCAGACACACACGTAATCTGTGTGTACTGTCTAGAGCTAAACTTCAGCTCTGTGTACTACCTACTGCTAACATGTTATGTCAAAATGTCATAAGTAAAAGAATGTTATGTCAAAATGTAAAAAGTAAAAGAAAAGAAAAGATTATGAAAAAGATTTTATTCTGTGGGTAATGGGGGCGGGACTAGATCAGCTTTTGCTTCTCCCGCTTTCCCTTTCGGCCATGTGTATTGTATTATTTGAACTAAGATGAAGTGTGATGACGATGATGATTTAAATTGACATGCCCGAAATAAACAAATTGATTGATTGATTGATTGATTGATGATGACGATGCTGCTCAGACTAACCTCGACAGATGCCACACCTCCGCCACATCCAGGTCGTGGTGGCATAACTCGTGGATGATGGCCACGCCGATGCAGTCGCCCATGACGTTGATGACTGTGTTGCAGCGGTCTCTGACACACACACACACACACACACACACACACACACACACATTTTTCTCAAAATCATCATAGAAACGAACGTAGTTGAACCTTATTTTTTACATTTAACGAGTTGTTTTCTGTGTTTATTAAAGATGTGCAGTCTGCGGCTCTTTAACTTATCTATGAATGAATCTCTTACATGCTTTGAAATTAAGACAAATTTGTCATAGAACAAGGCTAAAACATGTTGTTTTTGTTTTTAAAGGGATACGCCAGCATTTTCTTTTTCGTGTCTTGCCTCACTCCCGAGTCCATGACCAGCAGATAGACATCATCCTTTCGACTGTGCATGCAGTAACCATGGAGATAGAGCCGTATTGCCCGAAATTAGCTTAGCTCAAACACTGGAAGTGTATGGGTAGTGTTAGCCTGCCTCCTACCCGAGCCAAAATCAGCAGTCAGAAGCTGATTTCATTTTAGCTCTAAACTCTGTAAATATATCACTTATCAACATTTCAAACATTTTTAGGTGAGAAAGTAGCCGTTTAGATCAGCGAATTCGGCGCTACTCAAGCTAGCCGTTGTGACCAACGCACTTCCAGTTACTTTCACAAAATAAAACACCCGTTGCCCTTTACATACAGAAAACCATGAGGATAGAATTTGTGCTTTTACTTTGAAATAGGAAGCTAACCTACCCTCGATGTAGCTAGCTTGAACCAAAATAAAGCGTCTTTGCTTGAACCCTCCGTTTTGACCGATCTCGTCCCGTTAGCGGCATTTGACCGCTCAAGATGCCTTACCGGAGAGTTTTGTCAGCTCTGAGACGAAGATCGGCCGTTTAGAGTTGCTGAGTGTCTCTGATGACTTTAGGTGGAGGCAGGCTAACACTACCCATACACTTCCAGTGTTTGAGCTAAGCTAATTAGCGACTTTAGATGGAGGCAGGCTAACACTACCTATACACTTCCAGTGTTTGAGCTAAGCTAATTACGGGGGATACGGCTCTATCTCCATAGTTACTGCACGCACAGTCGAAAGGATGGTGTCTATCTGCTGGTCATGGACTCGGGAGTGAGGCAAGACACGAAAAAAAAAAAGGTTGGCGTATCCCTTTAAAGGTAATGAACCTACTGCTATGACTATAGGGAATATGGTGATAGGGGAATTTGTCAAAATGTTGAACTATCCCTTTAAAGATGACTCTTGTGTTGCTCTCTGTACGTGACACTCACAGCAGCCACTCCACCGCCACCAGCAGCGACGCCTCCTTGGCCGGTAAGCCCACGGCCGCCAGGATGAACAGGGTGGTCACCGCTCCCGTGGCCGGGATCCCCGCCGCGCCCACGCTGGACACGGCCGCCGTCACCCTGCACACACACACACACACGGGTTTATATCCACCACTTTATTTCCCCATGATCCACTGCATCACACCACAACGGAAGTCGGTTTTAGTAGCACTCTAGCGAGCGGCTAACTGGTAGTGTTAGCCACCAGTTCTAGCGAGCGGCTAACTGGTAGTGTTAGCCACCAGTTCTAGCGAGCGGCTAACTGGTAGTGTTAGCCACCAGTTCTAGCGAGCGGCTAACTGGTAGTGTTAGCCACCAGTTCTAGCGAGCGGCTAACTGGTAGTGTTAGCCACCAGTTCTAGCGAGCGGCTAACTGGTAGTGTTAGCCACCAGTTCTAGCGAGCGGCTAACTGGTAGCATTAGCCACCGGTGTAGGCACCAAATGTGGGGGCTCCGGGCTGCCAAAACCGTTGTGACTAAATTTGATGTTTGTTAAGTCTATAAAACGAATTATTGAACAAACATTACTATTTCTGTGTGCACGCCTCTGCAACTAGTCATGGTTATCGTAGTTGTTAGCTTTGCTGCTGCTGACAGCTAAGCTAACAGCAGTAGCTAAGCTAGCATCAGGACGTCAGCTGTTAAAACCCTCCCGTTGTGGGACACGACATGAAACTACTCCAGTTAGCTCAGTCATGTTGGAACTAGGATATCTGCTGGAAAAAATATTTTTTTCATGGGCCGGTTATTGAGTTATTGTTTATTGACACTGCTAACGGCTAACAGCTAACGGTTAGCCCAGCTAATCTAAACTGTTCAACAATTCGTTTTATAGACTTCATAAACATCAGAGTGATATAGAGAATGTGAAGCTGACGTCAACGCCGCTTTGCATTGTGGGACGTCGGCGCCATCTTTGGAGGAACGCAAACGTAAACAGAGAGTGGGGAAAACGGAGGAAAACGAGCAAGAGGAAAAAGAGAAAGAAAAAGAGATGAGGAAGACGAACAAAAAGAAAGAAAAGAAATGGAGAAGGGGAAGGGGAAGGGAAACGAAGGAGGAATGTATCGTGATGAACTCAAATTTAACGAGAAACAACGGTACACAGAAAAACTACAACTTATTAACGGTGTCGATCCCTACGTTTTGCCGTTAAGGGACTGGATTCAAGACTTTGGGGGACTTTTTTTTGGGAGACGAGCAAGTGTTTACATCCGCGATCCTCCAAAGATGGCGCCCAACGTCCCACAATGCAAAGCGGCGTGACGTAACTTCCCATTCTCTATAGTGACGTGAAAATGTGACATAAAGCTAAAACCTCGTCCGTATTGTTCTCATTAAACTTACGTGATGATTATAAATAAAGTCATCACGGCCAATGTCTATCAACCAGTCTATGCTATCAACAATACAGTAACAGCGGAATGGATCGTCATGGCGACACGCTGTGATGTTGCCACGGCAGCGGAGCGAGCGACCTACGCCAGCGTGATGAGCTGGCTGAAGTCCAGGGTGATGTGGTTGAGCTGGGCGATGAAGACGGCGGCCACCACCTCGTAGAGCGCCGTGCCGTTCATGTTGATGTTGGTGCCGATCGGCAGCATGAAGCGCGAGATTCGCTTGTTGAAGTGGAGCCGGTCCTCACAGCACCGGAAGGTCACGGCCAGCGTGGCCGAGCTGGAGGGAACACGGACAGGAAAATGAACAATTAACAATTAAAAAACAATCCAGCAAAGTGTGTCGATACTGTATCAATACACCAAAGTATTGATCTTTTATTTTGTAAACTTTATTATAACTTTATTTATCACTTACATTGAGCAGGGTTCCTACACATTTGAAATGTCCAAATTCCATACTTTTTCCAGACCCTAATTTCCAGACTTCTCGGTAAAGAAATTCAAATACCTTGTGATATTTGAGTAAATAGTTGAAAAATAGTTTTAAAAAATCATGCAATTAATCATTTGTTTTCATTATTCTGTATGTTATTATGTAACCAAATCATTTCCAGGAGATTGTAGCTATAGGTACAATAGCGCATACAAAAATAATTAACCCAGATAACTTCAGATAAGACCAAACCCAGAGAAGTATTAAGATAAATATATTTCCATACAATAATTTCCATTTTCCATACTTTTCCAGATCTGGAACTGTATAAAATCAAATTCCATACTTTTCCATACTTTCCATACTTGCGTAGGAACCCTGATTGAGACAAATATTTTTTGTATTACAAGTTTTGTCAAATTTTATGTTTAAATATGTAAATGAGGCAATATCTAATGAAATATGCGCTAATTTGCATACATTTCCAGAACCGAAATCTGAACAATGGATGAAGCCACTTCAAAATTCTTGTTTTGTTTTTTTTTGAATCAGAAGTTTTTACAGAGGAGGATTTTGGATATCTCTTTTTATCACTCTGTAAATGAGAAAATACTGTCACCAGCCCTTTAAAAAATAATCACATCTCTCCATGTTTTTAGTAATAAAACGTTGTATAAATGAGGCTGTCTGTAAAAACCTTCAGCATATAGAAAGGGATCAAACTGGAAGGTTTGGTGTCTGTAAGTGCTGCTGAAGTGGAGTGAGTCTGAAAAACTCATTTTAAGAAAACAGCCTTTAAAGACTTGTATATGTGTATAATCGCTATAAAATAAAACCCGTTTGGTTTTCGTAGCCTCATAATTCTTCTTTTATATCTACATATAACAAGGGTCTTGCTTTAGAGAGTGTCGCCATCTTGCGCCGCCATGTTTGTACGGAATGGAAAATCCAGCCAACCAGAGAGCTCGTTTCAAGAGTTTCACGTTCATAAATAAACGATAGAATTATTTAACAGATAAATAATAGAATCGGATGTCACTGTTTTCCCCTCTATCGTTTTACACACTGGACCTTTAAATCCAATAAAAATCCATGTGTAATGGCGTCATCATGTGCATAAAACACGATCGCAGCTCACATTTATCCGACGGAGAACTGTTTCCATCAGCATTTGTCACATTTATAAACTTTGTATCGATCAAGATAAAACACAATGAGATCGACCGTATTAACTTTTATTTTTTATCGATATTCATGACATTTAATCGAATTTTGCTGTTTCCCATGAGGCATTTTAATTCGCTATTGCTTCATGCGGATAAAAACGTGCACTGCAAAAACTCAAAATCTTACCAAGAATATTTGTCTTATTTCTAGTCAAAACAAATCTCATTATACCTAAAATTAGACTCATCACATTAAAAAGTAGCTTGTTTTTAGACACTTTTTACTTCTTTCAAGCAGATTTTCACTTGAAATTATCTGATAGTGGGGCTTGTTCTTATTACAAGCACAAAAAACGTGCTTTCACTGGCAGATTTTTCTAATTATTTAAAGGGACAACGAGGAGTTTCTAATCGGTTATAAAAAAGTCTCACGTTAATGTGGATGAATCTCCGCTACCCACACTTGTTAATGGGCCCATTTTCGATAAATATATCGTTCTGTCTCTATCGTTATTTTGTTATTATTAGTGGTGGCGGAGATGCTGGGCGAGCCGACCAGCGTTTCTTTACTTTCAGTTTCGCAACGAGTCATGAGAATAACGCCGCCGAATCTCCGTTTATGGTGGGAACTACGACGGTATGTGATCGTCTTCCAACCTCTGACTTTAATTATTGATGAATGAAAACATGAGTCCGTCTTGCGCCGGTCAAAAGAATTTTACGGTGCGCGCGGAGGCTCATAAATGTAGTGTGAAAACGCTTCGCTTTTCCAAAACTCCTCGTTGTCCCTTTAAAGTGAAAAATTGTTTGAAACAAGTGAAAATGATCTAAAAACAAGTAAATTTTTAGGTGATAAGTCTTATTTTAAGTGGAAAGAGATTAGTTTTGACTAGAAATGAGACATTTTGACAAGAAATAAGACAGATAGTCTTGGAAAGATTTTGAGTTTTTGCAGTGTGTGGATGGAGACGTGGTTCGTGACGAGGATGTGAGAGCGATGAAGACAAACGGCGATCGGACGTCGCTGCGTCTCGTTACCTGGAGGAGATGAGGAACGCGGTGAGCAGAGCGGGAGAGATGCCTCCGATGACGGTGAGGGGGTTACGCCTCACACACAGGAAGTAGACCAGCGGCAGCACGATGACCATGTGGATCACCAGCCTGAAACACACCAGCGTCACAAACACAAACACAAACACAAACACAAACACAAACCTCAGCTCGGCTCGGCTCGGCTTCAGGAGTTTATGAAATGCTTCATGTTTGATGTTTTATATTCTCGTTACACATGTTCATTGAATTGTAAAAGTCGGAAAACAGAGGAACATGTATGAAAGTGCACACATAAACAACAGAACACAACAAAACAAAAAGTGGCGGCAGAAAGGTCAATTTTAGCCCTGTAAAGCCTGAACCATGAAATAATTGTCAGAAAATTCCAAAATTTTGAAATTGGACCCTTCTGACGAAAAATGTAAATATATATATATATTAGGGTGCATCAAATTTGAATGGGAAATTTTAATTTCAAAATATCAATTTGGCTGGCAATGCATTTTGTTCTAATTAACATAAAAATGACTTTTGCAAAGTTTTGAGAAAATCTATTGAGATTTAGGGGTGCCACCTAACACACAAAGTTTTGTGAAATTTTCAAAAAATGTGCAATTTTTCGAAAATCTAATTGCCAAAAAATTGCCAAGGAAATGTTGATTACATTGAAGTTTTATACAGTAACATGTTCTATAGGGCTATCAAAGTAAAATTAGTTTGTCTGGCCTGGCAACTTGGGCATTTCTCAGAATTCAACTTTCAAAATTCATTTTCCAATTTTTTTATTTATTTTTTGAATAGGAGATTTGCATTGAAAATGACCTTACATACCTGCTCTATCTAATTAGATACGCACATTTTCAACATGGTTCTACTATAAAATAAGTTAAGTACTATTAAGTAGTTTTCCTTTTTATTTGCATCAATGCAGGAACCATTCCTTTGAAGTTTCAGTAAAAAATCTTTACGTTTTTCTTACGTTATCTTTTTCAAAATTGGTAAAAATATCCATGAGAAAACACATTTGGGTCGCTGACTGATGGCGGCCATATTGGATGTCCCAAGTGAGGTGAAGGCCTGCTGGTGCATAAATAAATAACTGCACCCTGGTGGATTGTCTGATCATTGCATATATCTGATTGTATACATTTGGTTTTTCAGGGGGGAAAAATATCACAGTAAGGATGTCGAGGTCTGAAAAACTCATGTATTTTCATGTATCAAATTTGATACAAATGGCGACATACTGTAGGGTAAACGGTCCAGATCAGTGGGTAACACGAGGCGGCTGCGTCACCAGCATCGTGTTCAAGGAAGTAACAGCTGGCAGACGATGTAACTTAACTTTACTTAAAACTAGTGGTGTTGCATCTTCACCGGCTTTGCAATTCAATTCGATTACGATTCACCGGTCTACGACTCGATTATACGATGCAACACACAGGACACGTCTGTTCTGATGATACAAGTAAAACTCAAGGATGTGGGACATTGAATCATCCCTGGGCGCTACGAGTGACAGGCAAACAGCCAATCATCTACAGTAACAGCTGTGTAGCTTGGTTTCTGTCTGTGTGTGTACAACATCATCAAACTTGAATGAATTATTTGAATTTAAAGGGATACTTCACCCAAAATCGACAATTCACCAATCATCTTACTCACCGTCATGCCAAGCAAGGGTTTGGAGAACTTGTCAAAGAGTCATCAAAACGTTTTAGGAGTTCCGGATTTTCATATAATTTTGATTGATTGATTGATTGATATCTTTATTTCGATCATGTAAACGACAGTGTAAAAAAAAATAAAATAAATAAGATAAAATAATGATATAATAAGTGAACAGAAAAAATGTATACACAACATCTCATAAGCAACGCAGTTTACATGAGCGAAAAGGAGTAGGAAGAAGTATAAACTTATCTAATCCTACCCCTATAATTTTAACTATATGTTCTAATTAAACATTTTACACATTACACATTTTAATCCAAATAGTAAGTAAGCAAACACCTTGTGTGAATTATTCAATGTACCTCTGGAGAATCATTTCTTTATGTCTCTTTTTAAACATGATTACACTCGAAATGTTTTTGATTTCAGTTACTCAGATTATTCCACAGTTTTACTCCACAAATGGTGATACAGAAACTTTTCTTTGTTGTGCGAGCTCTGCCAACCTTTAGATTTGATTTCTCTCTTAAATCATAACCTTGCTCTCTTTCGTGAAACATTCTCTGAATGTTTCTTGGTAGCAGATAGTTCCTTGCTTTATATAATACTTGGACTGTTTTATGCTCCACCAAATCAAACAATTTTAGAGTTTTAGATTTCCAAAATAAGTCATTGGTGTGTGCCCCATAATCAACCCTGTGAATAATTCTCATTGCTCTTTTTTGCAGTATGAAAAGTGGCTGAAGTGCAGTTTTGTATGTGTTTCCCCATGTCTCTGTACAGTACTCTAAATAAGGAAGAATCAGTGAATTGTACAGAATATAGAGTGATTTATGATCTAGGACATGCTTTGCTTTTACCAAAACTGAAATGCTGCGAGATAGTTTAGATTTGATATGTTTAATGTGAGGTTTCCAGCAAATTTTGTCATCTATTATCACTCCCAGGAATTTATTTTCATTTACTCTTTCAATATTTACACCATCTATTTGTACCTGTATTTGATTGTGTATTTTACAGTTTCCAAATAACATGATTTTTGTTTTGTTCAGATTTAGTGATAATTTAATTCTTGTCAAACCATTTTTTTAATTTACTTAACTCTGAAGTGATGACATCCAAAAGTTGCTGCAAATTTTCACCAGAACAAAAAATGTTTGTGTCATCTGCAAATAAAATACATTTAACTAGACTAGACACATTACAGATGTCATTAATATATAGGACAAAGAGTTTGGGTCCCAACACTGACCCCTGGGGGACACCACATGCAATATCCAGACATTCTGACGAACAGTCTCCCATCTTCACATATTGCTGCCTGTTTCTCAAATAACTTCCCACCCAATTCAAGGCAACCCCCCTGATCCCATATTGCTCCAATTTATAAATCAATCTATTGTGGTTAATTGTATCAAATGCTTTTTTTAGATCAATGAATACTCCTGCTGCATATTGCTTTTTATCAATGGAATCTGTTATAGTTTCTATAAGTTCTGTTAAAGCAAGTGATGTTGAATGGTTTGATCTGAAACCATATTGACTGTTACTGAGTAAGTTGTGTTTTTCTAAAAAACTGTCCAATCGATTATTAAAAAGTTTTTCTAGTATTTTTGAGAATTGAGGAAGAAGAGAAACAGGCCTGTAATTTGTGAAGTGGTGACGATCCCAAGTTTTATACAGCGGTGTTACTTTTGCTAGTTTCATTTTATGAGGAAATTGCCCGGTTTGGAATGATAAATTGAAGATATGAGTGAGTGGTTTAGAAATCCCAGCAATAACCCTTTTTACTGTTTTCATGTCTATGTCATGACAGTCAGATGACATCTTGTTTTTACATTTATTAACAGTTTCTATAATTTCTTTTTCTTCTATTGCTCTGAGAAACATAGAAGAAGGATTCCTTTCTATGACCTCCTCATTGGTACTTCCAGTCATTGGTGGATCGGGGATTTTTTCTGCCAATCTCGGTCCAACACTTACAAAGAAATGATTGAACTTATTAACCACCTCCTCAATATTATCAACATTTAAATCATTATCAATAAAATATTCGGGGTAATTAGTCTGTCTAGAGCCATTTCTTATTATACTGTTCAAAATATTCCAAATACCTTTAATATTGTTTTTGTTATTTTCTAATATTTCATTATAATATTCCTTTTTACGTATTCTCATAATGCTAGTTAATTTATTTTTATATTTTTTATATTTGTTTTCAGCTTCTGCTGTTCGATATAATGGCGGCGGATAGAGTTCACTTTTGAATGGTCCAAAACACACTATGAAACATCCAGATACCTCCATACTGCTCGTCTGCACTGACCCAAGTGTCCTGAAGCCGCAGCATGGAAAAGTTGTTGGGAGAAAGTTAATGTGATCTCTGTTTTTACCCTTGTTGTAGCAGCAGCTCCTAGTGGCTGCACCAGATTTGCTGCCAGATGTTCTTCCGTGTTTACATCAAACATCCAATGGTTAATTTGCAGCCTGACCTCAGTTTCAGTGTTATATATTTAGGAAATATACTAACTGAGATAAATAAACAAGACAGATATCTATTACAAATATTATTGGCTAGTAGCAAAAAGGCAATATCCAGGAAGTGGCTGAACAAGGAGTGTCCAACAATTTCAGACTGGACAGGAATAGTTGAAGAAATCTATAACATGGAAAGGTTAACATTTTCCCTGAGATACAATACTGAAAAAGGTGACCAATACTGGAAGAAATGGAGGGACTACATAGATAAGAGGTAATTGCATATTCTGTGTGGGCAAATCTGTATTTTTTTATTATTTTTTATTATCATTATTGTATTTTTCCCCTGGGTCATGAGCCACTGTGGACCGAGAGAGACTGGAGAACTGTGGGTGCCTTAGCCCCTAGACATGATCCGTCAGCCTGATTTCTGCTAGCCCGTTGTTTAGAACAATAACCTGCCATTGTATTTTGCTATGGATGACCCTGTCTAATGTACCTGTTTTGTGTGTATATTTATATGTTTGTTCTGTTTTTATCATTGGAAAAAATCGACGAACGGGCATCTGGCAACAAATCTGGTGCAGCCACTGGGAGCTGCTGCTACAACAAGGATAAAAACAAAGATCACATTATTTTTTTTAAGAACAACTTTTCCATGCTGCGGCTTCAGGACACTTGGGTCAGTACAAACGAGCAGTATGGAGGTATCTGGATGTTTCATAGTGTGTGTTTTGGACCATTCAAAAGTGAACTTTATCCGCCGCCATTATATGAAAATCCGTTTTGATGACTCTGAGAGTTCTCCAAACCCTTCGTTGGCATGACGGTGACTAGAAAATTGGTGAATTATCGATTTTGGGTGAAGTATCCCTTTAAAAATTGATTATGTGACATAATTGCATTGATTCATGTGTATGTGTGTGTGTGTGTGTGTGTGTGTGTGTCGTACCCGATGAGAACCACCAACATGAACTTTCCGAGCTTGTAGGTGGTCTCCCAGTCGTGGACCTCGGCGACGTGGCAGGCGATCATGAAGAGCACGCCGAACGGCACAAACCTGGAGGAGGAGGAGGAGGAGGAGGAGGAGGAGAGAGGAGGAGGAGGAGGAGGAGGAGGAGGAAGGAGGAGGAGGAGGAGGAGGAGGAGGAGAGGAGGAAGAGGAAGAGGAGAGAGGAGGAGGAGGAGGAGGAGGAGGAGGAGGAGGAGGAGGAAGTGAGGTCACAGATCCACACTCGTCTCCAAACACAAACAGAGCTGAAACACTCGTTCACGCAAACGCTACGACTGTGAATTTGGAAACTTTCCATGGGAATCAACGGGAAATTCAGAAGATCGAAGGCTGGTGTTTAACATATACCCAGGGGGCAAAATCCCAGTTTTTTGAAAAACGGACACGGAGCGTGGTAAAAGGTTTGACACCAGAAATGATATCTAGGAACTTGAAGGATTAAAACTAGCTACTGGAAAGCTACAGGCTGTCTCCAAACAATGCAACACCTATTGTGAAAAACTACATGTTAACTGACATGATCAGAAAACATTCTATTTCTGGTCTCCCCAAAGTGAACAGATAGATAGAGAAGACCGTTGGCCACAGCAAGTGGGGCTTTTCAGATAGAAAGGCTATCTTGGACTCAAATGGAAGCTGATGAATTAAGGAAATTTTCTATATACATGTTAGGCATAGATATTCTCCATAAAGTGCTGGAAAATAATAATTTTCATGAGAATTTGTCAGGCGAACAGTACTTTTTTCCTGCCTCCCCCTATGTGTCAAGATACTCTCTGCCAAATTTTATAATTGTATGACTATTTATGCCATTGTAGTACCTAAATATTTGCATTTACATCATTTCGCCAGCCAAATGACCCAAGAAAGGGGTTTTGGCCCCTGTAGCTTTCCAGCAGCTAGTTGACCAGGTTGTCCACCCAGGTTTTAATCCTTGAAGGTCCTAGATATCATTTCTGCTGTCAAACCTTTTACAACGCTCCGTGTCCGTTTTTTTGCTTTGCCCCCTGGGTAATATATATTTTAGCAGAATCTTGGCTAAAAGAACCAGATTTACACATTTGCACATTACATTAGTTACTTTCTGCACTGTACACAGATGATTTATATTGAGGACACATTTTGAGACCAAAGCACAAAAGTATTGAAGCAGGCATTGGCCGAACTCCAATGCCTGCTTCATTGCCATAATCCCTATAGTCACAGCAGTAGGTTCGTTACCTTTAATTGTCGGTGCAAGCTGTTTTTAGAACGGCGGAGCAGAGCCGTGAGCTGCTCAGAGCTACGCTACGGAGGCTCATTATGGGATTTCTTGGTTTCCCTCATCAAATACACAATCCAACAACTCCACAACGCTCTGGTGGACAAGTTGTGAGCTGCACATTCACCACGCTATGAGATAATAACACAACGTTACCACACAGAGTTGTTGTAGAGGGAAATACAGAGACTGATGATGAAAAACTGTCCCTGAAGGCAACACGCATCAGCTGGTTTGCATGAATTTACCTCAAGAAATCCCATAATGAGCCTCCGTAAGCATAGCTCTGAGCAGCTCACGGCTCTGCTCCGCCGTTCTAAAAATAGCTTGCACCAACAATTAAAGGTAACGAACCTACTGCTATGACTATACACTGCAAAAACTCAAATATCTTACCAAGTATATTTGTCTTATTTCTAGTCAAAACAAATCTCATTCTACTTAAAATAAGACTCATCACATTAAAAAGCAGCTTGTTTTTAGACACTTTTTCCTTCTTTCAAGCAGATTTTCATTTGAAATAAGTAGAAAAATCTGATAGTGGAGCAAGTTTTTCTTTCTTATTACAAGCACAAAAAACTTGCTTTCACTGGCAGATTTTTCTACTTATTTCAAGTGAAAATACGTTTGAAACAAGTGAAAATGATCTAAAAACAAGTTCATTTTTAGGCGATGAGTCTTATTTTAAGTGGAAAGAGATTAGTTTTGACTAGAAATGAGACATTTTGACAAGAAATAAGACAAATATTCTTGGAAAGATTTTGAGTTTTTGCAGTGTAGGGATTATGGCAATGGGCCAATTTGCCCAAATGTTGAACAATCCCTTTAAAGGACAATTCCAGGCGAATTCAACTGGGGGCTGTATGTTCATATCATTTTATGTCTAAAAGAAGGAATCTGAAGATTTTCAGTTTAATGTCTCCTGTTTTGCGGTAGTTGCGTCTGTCCGCGCATCGTCACGGCAGCAATGAATGGGAGTGGATGTAAGTTCTGCTGCTTAGGCTGTTTCCATCCCTCAAAGCCACAGACAGCGTCAGATGGAGACTCAAACATGCACCGAGAAGTTTATTTACTTCAACAAGCCGACATGTTTGTAAAACTAGATCTAATTCAAAGTCTCCCGGAGTCTCGTGCGAGACCCAGTTGCCGTGCTCGGTGTGTTCAGGAGCAGTGGGAAAAGCTACCGTTTGTGTCATAAACATAATATCAACTCTTTACTTGCTTCAAGTAAAAAAAACTTCTCGGCGCATGTTTGAGTCGCCACCTGACGCTGTCTGTGGAAAAAAATGTACACGAGAAGCAAGTAAAGAGTTGATATTCCTGTGTTTATGACACAAGCGGTAGCTCCTACTGCGCCTGAACACACCAGCACTGCAACTTCGGGCTCGCGCGAGACTCCGGGAGACTTTGAATTAGATCGACTTTTACAAACATGTCGGCTTGCTTGAAGTAAATAAACTTCTCGGTGCATGTTTGAGTCTCCATCTGACGCTGTCTGTGGAAAAAAATTGCAGCTTTGAGGGATGTAAACAGCCTAAACAGCAGAACTTACATCCACTCCCATTCATTGCTGCCGTGGCGATGCAGGGACAGACGCAACTACCGCAAAACAGGAGCAATTAAACTGAAAATCTTCAGATTCATTCTTTTAGACCTAAAATGATATGAAAATACACCCCTGAGTTGAATTCGCCTGGAATTGTCCTTTAAGATAGTTATTATCTCTTAAACGATGGATATCACTGTACTACACTGTATGATGAGATAACATAAGACGGCCACCTGAGGATGAGTCCGACCACGCGCTTGGTGCCCTCGTTGAGCACGGTGAGGAAGTCGACCAGCACGCGGCCGCGCTCCCCCATGCGGTTGAAGGCCAGGCCGAAGATGAAGGACCAGACGATGAGTCCCACCGTGTTGGTGCCGTCCACGTGGTGGCCCGACAGGCGCACCTTCGTCTCGTTCTGCAGGTGCACAGAAAGAAAAAAATTTAAATAAAACATCGTCAGTGGACACGGAGGGGATGGTCACAGAACAGTCTCCATGGCGACGGCGGTTACCATTCCCACTCCCAGGGTGGAGTTGATGTGGTCGTCGTCCTCGTTCTCCACCGTCACCCTCTCAGTCTTGTACTGCAGCACAGAGACAGAGACGTGGATGTTAACATGTCACACACACACACACACACACACACACACACATCCATGTAAATATATCTTTGTGAGGACATGTCATTGACATAATGTATTCCCTATAGCCCCTAACCCTTAGCCAGGCTGGCGCCGCCTACTGGTTCCGGCGAATTTCATTTGCCTCAACCATGTAGTCAGGAAACTAGCAATGCGTTTCGGTTTGCTCCGTCCGCCAAAACGGTAGGACCAATCAGCGAGCAGATGTGGCGATGACGGGCGATGACGTTGAACTGAAGCGCCCAAACTTAAATACCGGTGTAGTTCCCAAGCTGCGGTAAACAGTTGACGAGATGGATGTCGGCGAAGCTATACGCTCTGTGCTTGAAACTATTCCGGATATTGAAGACTTAAAGCCAGAACAAGAAGCATGTTTGACAAATTTTTTGGTGGGCAAAGACTTCTTCTTGTTGTTTTACGGCGGTTGGGATGTCAATAGCCTACACATGTTTTCAATATGCTCAAAAAGACTACAATGCTAAACCACCCGGCTTCCGGCGCATAGCATACGTCACCGCCAAGCAGCAGCGATTAGTCGAAGCAAACGGAAGCAACCGCCTCCCGGAAGCAAACGAATCCCTACGGCTCGTGTTCAGACGCTATATGAAATGTAATGAAATAAGCGGCTGATGCATCAGGCTACCTAACCCTACCCTTAACCATCCAAAACAAATGCCTAAACTTAACCGTTACTCTTAACCTAACTTAACCTAACCTTCAAAGTGCAGGAAAAACACAGTTTTTATTTGGACCTATAACCAACTCACGTATCCCTCCGCCCAGGGTTAGCGCCCGCCGATCAGCAGTTGGTTAGCTTCCAAATAAAAACTGTGTTTTTTCTGCAAAAATGGGCTGGCGTTGCTAACGGGAGGAGTGCAGAGAGTCTTCTACTGCAATTAAAGTACTTAGGGGCTATTTGTAGATCATACAACCCCACTTTAAAAAAAATGATACTATCCCTTTAACCCTCAAACAGCCCTTGGAAAAAATGTCCTCAGTCTGTTGGTTAAAAACTCGTTCCGGTCCTCACAATGTAGCATGTACAAGAACACACACACACACACACACACACTGAACAACAGTGAGTGAAGAGCTCACCTGGCGGAAACAGGCCTGGATCAGGTTTTGTGGCATCATGTTCCTGTCGACAAATGAACAAAATAAAAACTGAGTTTGTGAGTACGAGTGTCTCTCACCCTCCGTCTGCGCTCCGTTGCGACTTCGCAGTCGACATTCAAGTCGATCAGAGCATTTCGACCATAACCACAGTAGCGGTAGCTGTAGCTATGACGTAAACGGAATAACACCTAGAATTAGACATCAAATGGGATTAACTACGGACCCATATTGCTCATTTTGTCCCCAGGGAACCTTTGGCTCTTTTGCACATGTTGTATGGGAATGTCCAGGGATTTTGAATCTATGGGAGAAGGTAATTGCCACGATAGCAGTATTAACAGGGGTACAGTTACCAATGGAACCTGCTATACACCTTCTGAATGATGACTCCCAGCTCTCCCTTGGCTGACAAACACATCAAATCTGGTTGGCAGGTCTGACAGCGGCAAAGAAGATCGTTGTCCAACACTGGAAACCCCCCCATGACATCTCAAAAACTCACTGGCTTCGAAGATTCTTGGACATTGCATACCTGGCTGGAACTCTCAACAGCAAGGATAAACAATGCTAAAACAAGTACAATTGCAGTATGGATGAATCTTATATCTGACCTAACAATACTATTATTGTAATAGCACACTGCTGGGTGGGTGAAGGAGGGAGTGGGGTGAGGGAGGGGGGAATTCCGGGTTGAAATGTTGAAATGTTCATATAATAAATGGAATGTAATTGAATTAATCTGTTGCATTTGAAATTCAAATAAAAAAGTTAATAATAAAAAAAAAGCTATGACGTAAACGGGCTGCACCTGTAGCTGCAGTGTGGCGGACGATAAACACACACAACTCATCCGTGCACAGTCCTGTACCGGTTCAACACAGATACATGTCACACCCCTAGTACTGACAGTACACTGCAATTAGACAGACTTGTCAACTAACGATGATTTTCATTATCCATTAAAGGGACAACGAGGAGTTTTGGAAAGCGAAATGTTTTCACACTACATTTCCCATGAGCCTCTGCGCACACGGTGAAATTCCTGGACCGACACGGACGGACGGACGGACGAAAGCGAAAACATTTGTCAAGAAAGTTTTCATTGATCAAGAATGAAAGTCGGAGGTTTGAAGACGACCAGATACCGTCGTAGTTCCGACCATAAACGATGCCGACTAGCGATCCGGCGGCACTATTCCCGAAACCGAAACTAGGAAATGCTGGGCGAGTCGACCACTAAAAAAATAATAATATCAAAATAACTATAAAGACAAAACCATATATTTATCTAAAATGGAGCCATTAACAAGTGGTAACGCAGATTCATCCACATTAATATGAGACTCTTTTAGGACAAAATACAAACTCGTCGTTGTCCCTTTAATCAGTTGATTATCCTAACGATTAATCGATTAGTTGTTTGGTCAATAAAATGTAAAAAAAAATGTTTAAAAACATCAATCAGTGTTTCTCAAACCACCAGACGACATCGTCCTCTAATGTCTTGTTTTGTCCACAAACCAAAGAGAGAAATATTCACATTTAAGAAGTAGTCCAGTCATTTTAGGCCAAAAAAGGGGTCAACGTTAAACAAATTGCAACAGAAGCAAACTCATCTGATTTTGTATCCTCAACATGTCCTGAGTGAGGGAAAAAAAGCCCCGAAGAATCCCATTAGGGGAAAGTTTAGAAAAACACCCAAACATATCCCATTTATACGTATATTAAAAAAAAAATTCACGTGTATAGAGTAAAATTTTTAACCTTTAGATATCTCCATGAAAATTACTGAGTTGATTACTTACATTAAGACAAACAAAAAATGTATTACAAGTTTTTTGAAATTCTTTGTTAACATGAGCAAATTTGCTTAAATTTGCATAAATTCCACCGTTTTGACGGCACATGTATATATGAAGTTGCTGTGGTGGTACCAGCATGAAAACTGGAATGAGTTGACTACATCGGTCAACCGACAAGTTGACCACTTTAAATTTCAAGATGACTGCAATTTTTCAAGACAGCCACATCCTTAGTAGAGCAGGTATGACATGAGCCAACAGTGCATAATCCAGTTACGTATGGCTAATTTGCATACATACAACACCTGATCTAAACATTAGGTAGAGCAGGTGAAAACGTCATTTTTTAACTGTAATATGATATTACAGTTAAAAAACTTAAGGAATGGAACCAATTCAGGCCCATGAGCATTAATAGAGACGGAGCATGTCATACCTGCTCTACTAAGGATGTGGCTGTCTTGAAAAATTGCAGTCATCTTGAAATTTAAAGTGGTCAACTTGTCGGTTGACCGATGGAGTCAACTCATTCCAATTTTCATGCTGGTACCACCACAGCAACTTCATATATACATGTGCCGTCAAAACGGTGGAGTTTATGCAAATTTATGCAAATTTTCTCATGTTAACAAAGAATTTCAAAAAACTTGTAATACATTTTTTGTTTGTCTTAATGTAAGTAATCAACTCAGTAATTTTCATGGAGATATCTAAAGGGTAAAAATTTTACCCTATTCACGTGAATTTTTTTTTATATGCGTATAAATGGGATATGTTTGGGTGTTTTTCTAAACTTTCCCCTAGTGGGATTCTTCTGGGCTTTTTTTCGCTCACTCAGGACATGTTGAGGATACAAAATCAGTTGAGTTTGCTTCTGTTGCAATTTGTTCAACCTTTTCTCATAAAATGACTGGACTAAAGCTGGAATCAGAGAATCTGGACTTTTCTTCTTAAAAAAACAACTCAAAGCGATTATTAGATTATCAAAATAGTTGGGGATTACTTTAATAATCGATTAATTGTTGGTTAATAGTTGCTTACACGTTCAGAACAGTTAGTGTGTGAGTGTGGATCAGTTCTCACCTGACCAGGTCCATCAGGGCGTCCACGGTGGAGAACGACTCCTCGTCGTCGGTGTCGTCCATCTTAACGGCGTACGCCACCCCAGGCTTGATGATCATGACCAGGATCATGCCTGCAACACACACACACACACACACACACACACACACACACACACACACACACACACACACACACACACCAAGGATATTATAGATCTAAAATTCTCAGTTTTTATTTAGTTTTTCAGTTTGATTTCTTTCTTTTTTTCAGTTTTGTTTTAGTGAGTTTAACAAGTGATGAATCGGTTTTAGTTTAGTTTAGTTTTATTTTTGAGGAATTGACTAGTTTTTACTTAGTCTTTAGTCTTAATTGTAGTTTTTCAGGTTTTAGGTTAAAGGGATAGTTCACCCAACATTCAAATTTCACTCATTTATCTCCTCCCCCTCATGTGGACTAAGGGCTGGGAGAAGTTTCAGAGTCCTCCGTGGCTTCTCTGAGTTACAGGGGGTCTCGGCGTAGCAGTGCATGTCCATATAACGGTGGAGAACGGAGCTCACTTCTCTTCGTCCAAAAAGACACACCAAAAAACATCCAAATACCTCCATGCAGTGTAAATCTCGCGGGATTTGCACTGACACAGGCAGAGCAGTGAAGGATCCGCCACAAACAAGCTTAAAATATAGACTTATTCCATTTTTTTTGGAACAATTTCTCATGTCGGGGCTTCAATACAAGACAGGACATTACATACGAGCAGCATGGAGGTATCTGGATGTTTTTTGGTGTGTCTTTTTGTTACGAAGACAGTTGGTATCCATTTGCAACCGTTATATGGACATATATGGACATGCACTGCTACGCTGAGACCCCCTGTAACTCAGAGAAGCCACGGAGGACTCTGAAACTTCTCCCAGCACTTATTAGTCCACATGAGGGGGAGTATAGATAACGAGTATGGAAATTTGAATTTTGGGTGAACTATCCCTTTAAAGGCCTGTGCAGCTTCTTCAGACATCTCTAAGAACACTCGGCGCTCTGCTCTTACCGATGATCACGGCCATGAAGGTGGTGGACAGGAAGTAGGCCGCCGTCCTCCCAGCGATCTTCCTGGAGGTTTCGACGCTCAGACCACACACACCTGTGGAGATAAAAACACACACACACACACACACACACACACACACACACAGGCTGGTTTCAGGTTACATCATCATCACTTTGTGACCAGACTAGCCAATTAAAATGGAAGAAATGACCCGAGGCGTTGACGAGGCCCGAGCTGTTCTGTCCCTTCCAAAGGAAAAGTCAGATTATTAAAACTAAACACATTAGTTCTGTCAGAATAAACTTAAAGGGACATTGTGTAGGAATTAACTCCCATCTAGCGTTGCGGTTGTAGATCGCAAGCAACTCAGTCGTATTTTTCATGCTGCATTCACGTGAAATCGGTTAGACGGCATAAACAAGCCTCTATGTAAACAAGTGGTCCATCAGCACGAGGCAAAACAATACACGTGACAACAGTAGGGCTGGGCCGATACGCTTCTGTGCCGATTCGATTCTCTAGCGATTTTTGGGTCCCGATTCGATTTAAATTGCTATTCTGATTAAACAAGTATTGCGATTCGATTTTACCAAGTATTGCGATTTTATACTTCAATTATTGTGATTTTCTTTCCTTAAAGGTTGAATATGTAGAATATTTATTAAAAGCTATATTTTTTCAAAAATAATACATCAATGGGGCCTTTAGAGGGGTACAGAATGAAAGTATTGCTTTTCCACAAAAAAAAATTTTTTGTCTGAATTATTATTTTTAATATTTTTGACGGGCTCGACAACTGACTTTCTGTCAACGTTCTGTTTACATTCGTACCCGTAGCCGACACGTGGCTCAGTTCTCCGCTGTTTTCCTGCCTCCTCCCGGTCGGATGCGTTTGTTTCCAACCAAGCCTTTTTAATAATCAATCGGTGGATCAATGGATTATCATATACTTGTTAGGATGGGTGTATTTGTGTAGTCTTCTTATCTGTCATAAACACGTTTATCGTCGCGGACTTTCGGTGCCACGGAGCTCCTTTTTTTTTTTTTTTTCCAACTTGAGGAGAGCAGTGACAGCGGAGGCTCTGAGCAGCAGCGGTGTGGAAGGCAGAGAGCCTCCACTGTCCCTGTAACAAGCTACAAGTCATTTATTATGCTGTTAATGACGGTAAAAATGAAACATAAGGTAAATATCCTGCTTAGCTCTCCTCCTCTGCTGTCCTCTGATCAGAGCGGAGTCCCTAGCAACGGCCCGTTTTACCTAGCAACGGTCTGGCAATCGACTGCTGGAATTCTTTTTCTGTGGTTGTTCTTGTAATTCTACATAGTCAACCTTTAAACAAGAGCAGGTTGAACCAAACACTTGACAATACATCATAATAAGTCGTATTTACAAAAAACAATACACACGACATCACATCAGTTTGTCTGTTGTGTTCGTTTGTTCACATAGATATCTGTGAACAAACCAACACAACAGGCCGGTTTGACTTTGTCGAGTGTAATGGCAGAGAATACATGATCATACAATAAAGATTGGTCGTCCAAAAAAATAAAATAAAATCGCCGGAAAAAAATCGCGATTAATATAAAAATCGATTTTCGTGAATAGATAACAGGAGAAGTTACACAATGTCCCTTTAAAGGTTGAATATGTAGAATATTTATTAAAAGCTATATTTTTTCAAAAATAATACATCCATGGGGCCTTTAGAGGGGTACAGAATGAAAGTATTGCTTTTCCATAAAAAACATTTTTTTAGTTTGAATTATTATTTTAAATTTTTTTGACGGGCTCGACAATGACTTTCTGTCAATGTTGTGTTTACATTCGTACCCGTAGCCGACATGTGGCTCAGTTCTCCGCTGTTTTCCTGCCTCCTCCCGGTCATATGCGTTTGTTTCCAACCAAGCCTTTTTAATAATCAATCGGTGGATCAATGGATTATCATATAGACCGAATCGCCTTGTTGTTTACATTCTACTTCCGGGTAGAAAACCAGCACGTAGGGTTATCATATTTTTTACGCCCTATCACCGTTTAGACAAATCTGAAATGATTGAAGAAACATTACTATTTCTGTGTGTGTGTTTTGTGTTGCTATGTGTTGTATTTATTCAGTTTGGGGGAATCACGGTGTCTAGAAAGCATCAGTGGCTGCAGCTGACAGGGACAGCTAACGGTAGCTAAGCTAACGGTAGCTAAGCTAACGGTAGCTAAGCTACCAGCAGGACGTCAGCTGTTAAAACCCTCCCGTTGGGTAATAAGGTAAATATCCTGCTTAGCTCTCCTCCTCTGCTGTCCTCTGATCAGAGCGGAGTCCCTAGCAACGGCCCGTTTTACCTAGCAACGGTCTAGCAATCGACTGCTGGAATTCTTTTTCTGTTGTTGTTCTGGTAATCTTACATATTCAACCTTTAAGTTCTACACCTAGCTCTTAGCAGGTGTAAAGTCATCCGTAGTGGTTTCCATGGCGCGTCGTTTGGTGAGCTGGGATGATTTGGAGGAGGGGGATTGACGGCCCTACAATGTCTCTCTTGGTCTGTATGACTGGTCTCGATGCTGTGTGCGCGACTCACTTGTGATGACGCTGGTGACGATGAGAGGAACCATGACGACCTGCAGCATCCGCATCAGCATCTCCCCCGGGAAGCTGATCAGAGTGATGTTGGTGTCCGTCATCTCCACGCCGTACGTCTTCAGAATGAAGCCCAGGCCCACACCTGCAAGATCCAGCAAGGACAAAGGGTTTAAGCAGCTGCGTGCCGTCATATAAAACTGAGCAATTACTATTTCTTTTTCTTTTTAAACTGCTAAAATGCTGCACTGCATTGCTTTAAAACTTACAGACAGTACATACAACATATCAGAATAAAATCACATGTCTGAAGTGTTACATGTTCAAAGTTAGAGGGTCAAGTTCTCCTCTCACCATAATAACCCCTACAGTCATAGCAGCAGATTCATCACCTTTAATTATCGGTGCATGTTGTTTTGAGATCAGCGGGGCAGAGACGTGAGCTGCTCAACGGAGGCGACGTTTACGATGTAAACAGGAAGTCATTGTAGAACCCGTCAAAACTTCTAAAATGAATTAATTCAGACCTTTTATTTTAGGCCTATATTTCTTTTTTTTTATGGCAAAGCAATACTTTTATTCTGCACCACTCTAAACACTATTATTAAGTCAAAAACGTAAGCCGGTTTTGCTCTTTATGTTTACGTTTCCATGGTTTCGGTAGTCGCGGTGAAGGCATGGGTTTTGTTTTTGTTTTTTTCAATGAAAATCTGTAAAACGCATGGATCATCACACCAGCTTTTAACAATGGATATTATCACACAAACTGACATCCGTGTTAAAAGCCAGCGTTAATAGATCCATGCGTTTACCGCAACTATGACAACGACTGAAAACCATGGAAACGTAAAAGACAATAAATTCCACCGGAAATGACCATAGATGACCATAGATATATCTATGATAGATGACCACGTTCAGAAACTTGTGGATAGAAGAAAACCATTCAGATTCACACAAAAGAAACATTTTATGTGACTGTCGGACCTCTCTAAATGTAAGCGCTCTCCATATTCAACCCTTTTAAGCTATTACATGTTCAAAGTAGGCAGTTGGATGATAAAATAAACTAGAAAATTTCCTCTCGGGAAATTTTAAATGGGCCACGGGAGCTACTGCGGGTTGTGCCATCTCTGTCAACATGGGAATCAAACCCACGATCTTAAGGTCAAGACAGAGCTGATCAGACAGACACATGATCATCTTTCTATAAGCACTGATATGGAGGAGCTGTAACCACATTAGGTTACCTGTGTGTGTGTGTGTGTGTGTGTGTGTGTGTGTGTGTGTGTGTGTGTGTGTGTGTGTGTGTGTGACTGTAATCACATGAAGCTGGCTCTAGAGTCTGTGTGTGTGTGTGTGACTGACTTGTCACATAGTTAGTTAGTAGCTGCATCCTGTGTCAGTCTGATTTAGCTGTGTCTGTGTTTATAAACATTTAAACGAGCGCCAGGTGGATTGTTTATGAAGTTAACGAGCCCTGGCCTGAGGATCAAAGAGGTTACCACGGCGATAGGGGCCCCCGCAGGCTGAGACAGACAGAAACGTGGAGAAAAACAGCCATTTTCTGCCTCTAAACCGGCCTCACAATTAGGCTTAGCATGACAAAACGGTAACTCCTATCAGAACAAAACACAGATCAACGTTTGCTCTAAGGACTTACTGAAAATTTCGGTACGATTTGGTGTTTCTACAGTAAATATTTTGGCGACGCTGGCAGTTTTAAAACATCAGGCCGTTCTGCTCCTCTCAGAAAATATTTGTATTGGACTCAATGAGGAGCAGGGACAGACGTGGCCGCACTCAGAGGCTGATTCTGTAAGTTCTGTAAGTCTCTCTGATATTTTGAGCACATGACATGAGAGATAACAAGTTTGTCTTACAAATTCTGAAAAAATTATGTCTGTAGAGTGTAAATTGTGGCCGTGGTGGCAATTTATCCAGAAAAAATACAGAATGTTTCTTCACTCTCTCCCACTCTAACCGATGATGTCACGCACTCTGACACGAACATTCCATGCAATACACACCCATTATAAACTCATAATTTCTCCAAAAATGATCATGGTCATTGATCAGGGATTGATCAAAAACTATAATGACCTATCAAAACGTGGAGTAATACGACAATACACAAGACTTGTGTCTACTGTTTAAAGTTTAAATGGAGTCTCTAGGTGAAAGTATGCCTGAGCAGTAGACTTTTGTTAAACTCCAATGATTGGTCTTTTTCGCTCTTTTTTTTTCGCCCGTCCCATTGACTTACATGCAAAATTTTTTGCGCAGTTTTTCGCGACTACGTCGCGAAAAATTCGTAAACTGTTGAGAAAAGTAATAGCACAGCGATCCCGATCAGGACGCACGTTTTGATATATAATATGTCCTGCAACTCTTCGAGTTGCAGGACTAGTAGCACATCGAAAATCGGCCGGAAGTGGAAAAATAATAATAATAATAAGAAAAAATCCACACAATAACAGTAGTGCCCGGGCTTCGCCCGGGCACTGGTCCCTGCAGCTATTTCATAGCTGTTGGGACCAGTGCCCGGTGCGATTGCCCGTGGCCCTAATAATAAATAAATAGAAATAAAATTAGAAATTGTGGGGGCTCCGGGCTGCCAAAACCGTTTTGACTAAATCTGATGTTTGTCTATAAAACGAATTATTGAACAAACATTTCTGTGTGCACGTTTTTGTAATTAGTCATGGTTGTCGTAGTTGTTAGCTTTGCTGCTGCTGACAGTTAACAGCAGCAGCAAACTAGCATTAGGACGTCAGCTGTTAAAACCCTCCTGTTGTGGGACACGACATGAAACTACTCCAGTTAGCTCAGTCATGTTGGAACTAGGATATCCGCTGGAAAAAATATGTTTTTTCATGGGCCGTTTATTGAGTTTTTGTTTATTGACACTGCTAACGGCTAACAGCTAACGGTTAGCCCAGCTAATCTAAAATGTTTGTTCAACAATTCGTTTTATAGACTTCATAAACATCAGATTAGACACACACAACGGTGATATAGTGACGTGAAAATGTGACATAAAGCTAAAACCTCGTCCGTATTGTTCTCATTAAAATTAGGTGATGATTATTTAAAGCAGAAGTAAGTGATATATTTGTGTTAATATAAGTCTTAAATAGTTCTATCTTCCGACAGCAATCACTTCTATAGAGTGTTTGGTCTGAAACACGGGTCTGTCAGTCACTCTGCTCTGCTCTGAGCCCAGGAGAAAACATTTATCGTATCCTACAGTTTTTATCCAATGAGGAGAGAGAACGGCATGCAGGGCTGTGTGTGCAGCCAAGGGACGCTATGAATGTGGTGACGTAGGGACGAGGACTGTTATGGTGCGTTCAAGGAAACTCGTAACTGGTGTTTTTCCGACCTGTGAAGTCGTACCAGTTCAATCTGGTACGAGTTCGCAGGTCAGAAGTTACGAGTGGCCGTTATAGTGACTTTCACAGGTAAAACAGGTCGGAGAAACACGAGTGGGTTGCCTGGAATGCGAAGTCGTAAGTTGTGACTTGAAGCTGTAATTTACGGTTTCAAAAGCCTGCCTCGAACGCAGCATTAGCCAAAACGACCGGATCGCTTACTTCTGCTTTAAGCAATATATCACGACAGGCCGTGGTATTCACCACTTTCCGTAGAACGCCGCTGGGCGTCGCCATGACACTCAATTCACCGACAAGTCGGTTTCGCACTTCTGTCTCACTTCAAGCAGAATGGAGCTAGCCTAGCAGTCTGTCTTAGAAGTGTTTTTATTATTATTACAAGTTCATAGAATGTCCTCCGGTACGACATGTGCTGTTGTTGGATGCACAAACAACTCAAGGAAAGTTAAAGATTTTATGAATGGAGCCTGTAACGACCATAAAGCCAATCGCAAGAGTTGTGGATTTCTTTCTTTATTTTTTGCTTGTCTGCATCACCTGTTTAATGCGAGGTGGAGATTACGCCGCCGCCGCATCAGCTGACTCCTCTGACTGGCGGAAAACGTTTAATTGCCTACCGGTATGTTGATTTACACAGGTTACACACCGCTACGTAGCCACGACAGTGATCACTGAGGGTGTGCGGTGTGCAGTGTGCATCAGCTGTTTAATGCGAGGTGGAGATTAGGCCGCCGCCGCATCAGCTGACTCCTCTGAGTCAGTCTGACTGGCCGAAAACGTTTCCCTACCGGTATGTTGATTTAGGTACACCTCTACGGAGCCAGGACAGTGATCACTAAGGGTGTGCAGTGTGCATCAGTCCACACACTTAAAACTTTTGGACCGTTTTGAGCGCACCATCCTGGCTTGTGCTTCTTTGAATGTCGCGCTTTGACTCCCGGTCCCGTTCACTCCCGTTTACATTTTTTCCCGTCACGTCCCGATCACGTGATTCAAAATAAATTGACTCCCGAATCCCGCGGGAATCCCGATAAAATGTCAGCCTCTATTGTGGATGTCCGGTTGCTACGTTAGCCGCTAGCTGTTGCTACGTAAACAACCGACTTCCGGGGTGGTGTGACGCAATGGATCATGGGAAAATAAAGTGGTGAATATACCACGGCTAAGGGGCGTTATAATGAGTATACGACGGCCTGGAGTGATATATTGCTTTTATAAAACGGTTACCAATAATGACAATATGAAAGAGGGATACGCAATCAATTTCATGTAGTTTTATTCAACCAGAAATACATATTATCCAATAAAATAGCTTCACTGTGAAAAAAATAGTCCCACCTCTCCAGACGTTAGCTCCAAGTAGCTCTGCATCTCGTCTTTTCCTCCGCTTTTTTTCAGGTTAAAGCAGAAGTAAGTGATATATTTGTGTTAATATAAGTCTTAAATAGTTGTATCTTCCGACAGCAATCACTTACATAGAGTGTTTGGTCTGAAACACGGGTCTGTCAGTCACTCTGCTCTGCTCTGAGCCCAGGAGAAAACATTTATCGTATCCTACAGTTTTTATCCAATGAGGAGAGAGAACGGCATGCAGGGCTGTGTGTGCAGCCAAGGGACGCCGTGAATGTGGTGACGTAGGGACGAGGACTGTTATGGTGCGTTCAAGGAAACTCGTAACTCATGTTTTTCCGTCCTGTGAAGTGGTACCAGTTCGATCTGGTACGAGTTCACGGGTCAGAAGTTACGAGTGGCCGTTATAGTGACTTTCACCGGTAAAACAGGTCGGAGAAACACGAGTGGGTTGACTGGAACGCTACAAAGTCGTAAGTCGTGACTTGAAGCTGTAATTTACGGTTTCAAAAGCCTGCCTGGAACGCAGCATTAGCCAAAACGACCGGATCGCTTACTTCTGCTTTAACGTCACTGCTCAGTCCCCTCTACCGTTGTTAACCCTCTGGAGGTGAAAGTTCACCTTAAACATGTGAAGTCAACTACTTTAGTTCGTTTTTTAACATCGTAAAAACACCGACTGTCTTTTACTACGGACTGCAACAGTCCGTTGTCATGGATACATGACAACAACTTCCATTCATACCAGTCATACGTGCCTGAGGCGGAGTGATAGCCTACACTGTGATAAGGCTTTAGAATAGTAGCCGTGGTATGTGCTCAATATACCACGGTTAACAACCAATCAGATCGCCGGATTTCACCTTTCTGTTCCACAAGTTTCCGAACCTCATCTATGGTCAAAACTGGCTTCCGGTTTGCCGGTTTGGTGGAATTTTACGTTTACGTTTCCATGGTTTTCAGGCGTTGTCATAGTTGCGGTAAACGCATGGATCTATTAACGCTGGCTTTTAACACAGATGTCAATTTGTGTGATAATATCCACTGTTAAAAGCTGCTGTGATGATCCATGCGTTTTACAGATTTTCATTGGGGGGAAAAAAAAAAAATCCATGCATTTACCGCGGCTACTGAAACCATGGAAACGTAAACATAACATTCCAAAACCGGCAAAACAGGCTACGTTTTTGACGTTCGGAAAAAGGTGGATAAAACAAATATAAATAATATAGTGACTCACCCAGAGCTACACCGGCCAGACTCAGCACCTGGAACAGGTTTTCCTTCAGGTGCTTCAGGCATGAGTTCTTCTCTTCTTCCTCTTCCTCCCCATGGTGGTGATGGTGATGATGGTGACCGTGATGATGGTGGTGATGATGATGTCCGTGTTCGTGATGTCCGTGGTGATGATGGTGTCCATGATGTCCGTGGTGTTCGCCGGGCAACATGTTGACTGCTCTTTACCAAATAAAAACTACTTGTATATCAGTAGTTGTTAGTTTTACCAGTTCATCACAACCCGGTTCAAATGTTTAGTAGCTTCAGGCAAAAAAAAAAAAGTCCAGTGAGACTTGAACTGTGAATTGTTTTGGTTTAAAAAATAAACAAAACGAAAGAATAACAACTTGGATGCCTTGGCAACAAGACCCGGGTCGTTACCGTGGTTACACAAATAACAAAAGAGGAAGCAAAAATCACAAATTTTCTTCAACTTGAAGGCATTTCCAGGAATATAGGCATATTTGATGCTTTTTATTTTATTTTATTTTATTTTTTATAATTTAGTTCCTCACTTACCCATTTCAGCACCACGGACAGTGACTCTGTAAACTTCACTTGGTTGTGTAACAGCAAAACAAAACAAACAAAAAACTGTCCATTCATAAAAAAAAAAGTCCATTTATATTTATATTTTATTGCTTCTTCTGTTACACAACAAAAAATATAGAAAATGAGTCACCTATTATTACCTAATTCTGTTTATTTACTTATTTTTGATATTGTCTGTGGTTGAAGTAGCCTTGATCAGTATTGGTGATAATATAGGCTACCGGTAATTTAGCAAAATTACTATATCCTGCATATATTTCACTAATTGTGGAGTTCAAAATGGGAAATTGCAGTAAATTCTGTCTCTTCATTGCTTATAGGCTATTACTTTTTCACATGTTACATTATACACACAGTTGTACGTTTTATTTGTTGAATTGTTATTGTTATACTTTGACAAGTTAGTTTGACAAATTCAATTTGATTTTATTTCTTTTGCAAATCACAATCACAACAGACAGAATCTCAACGAAGGAACAAGATCTTAAAATATAACTTGTTATTTATTATTCTTTATGTCACGTGTTTCATGTGTGGTATTATTAGTACAACACTGGTAAAACAAACACTGTACTGTCCCTTTACATCGAAGGCAAAAAAAACGTTTTTTATTCAAATTTATTTCCATTCAATGCTGAGAAACCAAAAGTTTAAGGCAGCAAAATTCAAAGATAAACCCTGCACCCACTCACCCCCCGGCAGCAAAACCTATAAGCTCAGACAGAAACTCACATTATTTGCCCAAACAGAGGCATTTAAAACGGACAGAAGCTGGAAATATGAAACGTGTGTGTTTGTATCACTACAGCCTGAACATTCAAGACACTGCACCATTGTGTTTTGTTCTTCTGGTGGCTTCGGTTTGCCCTCAGCTTCTCCTCAGACGTTCATCGACAACATCAGGAACTGTCGAAGGTTCAGAGACAAAAATAATAATTAAAGGGATAGTATCATTTTTTTTAAAGTGGGTTTGTATGATGTACAAATAGCCCCTAAGTACTTTAATTGCAGTAGAAGACTCTCTGCACTCCTCCCGTTAGCAACGCCAGCCCATAATAGCCCTGCCCAGAGATTTACAACATACAGTGTTGTGAACAGACCCAAAGAAACGGCCTATTTTCACGGCCTAAAAGAGGTTTTATGTGAACAAAAATACACAGTTCCATTGTTCGCTATAATATAATTTTTTCCAGCCCTTCAAAGTGCAGGAAAAATACAGTTTTTATTTGGACCTAACCAACTCACGTATCTCTCCGCCCAGGGTTAGCGCCCGCCAATCAGCAGTTGGTTAGGTCCAAATAAAAACTGTGTTTTTCCTGCACTTTGAAGGACTGGAAAAAATTATATTATAGTGAACAATGGAACTGTGTATTTTTTTTCAGGTAAAACCTCTTTTAGGCCGTGAAAATAGGCCGTTTCTTTGGGTCTGTTCACAACACTGTATGTTGTAAATCTCTGGGCAGGGCTATTATGGGCTGGCGTTGCTAACGGGAGGAGTGCAGAGAGTCTTCTACTGCAATTAAAGTACTTAGGGGCTATTTGGAGATCATACAACCCAACTTTAAAAAAATGCTACTGTCCCTTTAAAGTTGCATTAATTCATAATAAAGTCCCAGAATCTGTGACATGAGACGGCTGTGGGTTTTACCTGCATCATGTTCATCCTCACGCGCCCTCGCTTGTGTTGGTCCACGGCCTGGAAAGCTCCTGGTGCAGAGGAGGGAAAGTGTTTGTGACCAAGTGTTTCTCATTAAAGGGATAGTTCACACAAAATTAAAAATTTTTTTCACTCATTATCTCCTCCCCCTCATGTGGACTAAGGGCTGGGAGAAGTTTCAGAGTCCTCCGTGGCTTCTCTGAGTTACAGGGGGTCTCGGCGTAGCAGTGCATGTCCATATGACGGTTACAGATGGATACCAACTGTCTTCGTAACAAAAAGACAGACCAAAAAACATCCAAATACCTCCATGCTGCTCGTATGTAATGTCCGTCTTGTATTGAAGCCCTGAAATGCGAAATTGTCCCGAAAAAATTAAATAAGTCTATATTTCAAGCTTGTTTTGTAGCGGAAGCTCCTCTTCCCAGTTCGTCCAAATTTGACGAACCGGGACAATTTCGCATTTCGGGGCTTCAATACAAGACGGACATTACATACGAGCAGCATGGAGGTATTTGGATGTTTTTTGGTGTGTCTTTTTGTTACGAAGACAGTTGGTATCCATTTGCAACCGTCATATGGACATGCTCTGCTACGCCGAGACCCCCTGTAACTCAGAGAAGCCACGGAGGACTCTGAAACTTCTCCCAGCCCTTAGTCCACATGAGGGGGAGGAGATCATGAGTGAGAAATTTCAATTTTGGGTGAACTATCCCTTTAATATCATTAACGTAGGAGGAGTGGATTTACTCAACGTACTGAACATGTTCTCCAGACGGACGATGCAGGTGAGGTAGTCGTCGAAGTCGATGTCGTAGCTGTCGTCAGCAAACCTCAGGCCGATCAGCTGCAGCAGCTTGTTGTTCAGGTGCATCCCTTAAATATTCATAATCATAATATTAGATTCAATTATGATCAAGTTTCTGTATTTAACTGCTTCAAATCATATGAAACACATGTTCAAAACACATCTGAATATCTGAAATGCACAAAAATCTTGGATAAAGTCCTATTTCTGTAAGTGAAACTTTATAAAACGGTTTTCAACTAGTTATTAATTAATGTAAATGTAAATTAATGTAATGCAAATGTCAAATATCCAATAATGTGCATTATGTAAGTGAATTAAATTGACATTAATAAACATGTGTATCATATGAGATTTTCTGTTATGACAGACAATAAAGTTTTCTGAAGTCTGAACTGTCTGCCAACAAATATAAAACAACATGAAAGTAAAAAAAACAAAAAACAGTTTGGACATTAAAGGGATAGTAGCATTTTTTTTAAAAGTGGGGTTGTATGATCTACAAATAGCCCCCAAGTACTTTAATTGCAGTAGAAGACTCTCTGCACTCCTCCCGTTAGCAACGCCAGCCCATAATAGCCCTGCCCAGAGATTTACAACATACAGTGTTGTGAACAGACCCAAAGAAACGGCCTATTTTCACGGCCTAGAAGAGGTTTTACCTGAAAAAAAATACACAGTTCCATTGTTCGCTATAATATAATTTTTTCCAGCCCTTCAAAGTGCAGGAAAAACACAGTTTTTATTTGGACCTAACCAACTCACGTATCCCTCCGCCCAGGGTTAGCGCCCGCCGATCAGCAGTTTGTTGTTTTTTCAGGTAAAACCTCTTTTAGGCCGTGAAAATAGGCCGTTTCTTTGGGTCTGTTCACAACACTGTATGTTGTAAATCTCTGGGCAGGGCTATTATGGGCTGGCGTTGCTAACGGGAGGAGTGCAGAGAGTCTTCTACTGCAATTAAAATACTTAGGGGCTATTTGGAGATCATACAACCCCACTTTAAAAAAAATGCTACTATCCCTTTAAAGTGTGTTCATGTTTCTTCGCAGCTCGACGTTCACCTGCAGCTTTGAGAGCAATGCGGAGTTCGTACGACGACATCTTCCCTGACCGGTCGGTGTCGAAGGACAGGAAGAGCATCTGCAGCAGCGACAGCACAACAGACATTTTTAAACATTTTTAAACACATCAGAGCTGATTTACAGTTTTACCACATGAAGCAACATGACACCTACAATCCACTTCTTCATCTTCTCCCAGAAAACCTTGAACTCTTGGAACTCCAGCATCCCTGTGTTGTCCACCTGGTTCACGGTGTTAAGAAAAACACTTCACAAGCCTCAAAACGGAAGCTTCGAGAAGCAACCACGACTTAAAGGGATAGTTCGACATTTTGGCAAATCGGCCCATTGCCATAACCCCTATAGTCATAGCAGTAGGTTCGTTACCTTTATTTGTCGGTGCAAGCTGTTTTTAGAACGGCGGAGCAGAGCCGTGAGCTGCTCAGAGCTACGCTACGGAGGCTCATTATGGGATTTCTTGGTTTCCCTCGTCAAACTCATCAAATACACAATCCAACAACTCCACAACGCTCTGGTGGACAAGTTGTGACCTGCACATTCACCACGCTATGAGATAATAACACAACGTTACCACACAGAGTTGTTTTAGTGGGAAATTCATGCAAAACCGCTGATGCACGTTGCCTTCAGGGACAGTTTTTCATCATCAGTCTCTGTATTTCCCTCTAAAACAACTCTGTGTGGTAACGTTGTGTTATTATCTCATAGCGTGGTGAATGTGCAGGTCACAACTTGTCCACCAGAGCGTTGTGGAGTTGTTGGATTGTGTATTTGATGAGTTTGATGAGGGAAACCAAGAAATCCCATAATGAGCCTCTGTAGCGTAGCTCTGAGCAGCTCACGGCTCTGCTCCGCCGTTCTAAAAATAGCTTGCAGTGACAATTAAAGGTAACGAACCTACTGCTATGACTATAGGGATTATGGCAATGGGCCAATTAGCCAAAATGTTGAACTATCCCTTTAATTTAACATTTTTCCTTCATAGATATTTTCTTTTAACTACAAAGCAGATAGGTGGAGTCACTGGAGGTTTCAGTCTCTAAATGAAATCCTTGAATTGAGTTGAATTGAACTGAAGTGAATAAAACTTTAACATATCTACGTTAGGTTCGATTCCACTAAGTTCCTGTGAGATATTTTCCAAAGTCAAAGTCTTAACCTCTAGTCGAAGTGAAGAGAAGCTTATTTTACGTCCTGAAATCACAAGGCTGAGATGAGTGAGTATGAGTATGAGTGTGGAAGGATACGTCCATCAGGTTGATGATGCTGTGGCAGGTGCTGAGGCTCAGGCCGTCGAACTTCACCTCTTTTCCTGAGGACAGAGGAGTAAAAACAGTAGATTAAGATCTAGTTCAATAGCTCAAAGACACGTTTGTTAATGTGACCAGTGAAATAACACCTGAAACCTTTAGATTTTGCCTGTGTTTGAGTCATGATTTGTGATTATTGTGTATGTTTCTGTTGTTCTCCCTCCCTGCCAGAGGGGGGTGCTGTTGTTTCTGACATTTATCTCCTGGTGATGACACCTAGATTAAATATGACCTCTGATAAAAAACTAACAATTTAAAGGTTGACTATGTAGAATTACCAGAACAATAACAGAAAAAGAATTCCAGCAGTCGATTTTCAGACCGTTGCTAGGCGGAGGAGGAGAACCATGCAGGATATTTACCTTATGTTTCATTTTCACCGTCATTAACAGCATAATAAATGACTTGCAGCTTGTTACAGGGAGAGTGGAGGCTCTCTGCCTTCACACCGCTGCTGCTCAGAGCCTCCGCCTCAGCTCGGTGGCACGAGAGTCCGCGACAGTGTTTATGACAGATAAGACTACACAAATACACCCATCCTAACAAGTATATGATAATCCATTGATCCACCGATTGATTATTAAAAAGGCTTGGTTGGAAACAAAGGCATATTAGTCTAGATGGAAACAGGGGTCAACGAGCACATAGTGGATTTTTTTTCCCCCACCAGTTTTTTCTTATTCTTTGAAGTGTCTACTTTAAGACTCTGACAGGTACCAGGATGAAAAAATGTCCCATGGGGTTTATTTTTAACCCTTTACTACACCTACCCAAAATCCGAACCTGAAAAAATCTAAAGAGAATTGCCATAGCTCTTGAAGCTAACAACCCAAAGAGACAAATAAACACATTTTTCTACACAATTTTGGGCCAAGGAATTCAATTGAATGGTTATTTGACCGGGAGGAGGCAGGAAAACAGCGGAGAATTGAGCCACGTGTCGGCTACGGGCAGGTACGAATGGAAACAGAACCTTGACAGAAAGTCATTGTCGAGCCCGTCAGAAATTTTTAGAATAATTAATTCAGATTAAATACAATTTTTTATGGAAAAGCAATACTTTAAACGCCTCTAAACGCCCCATGGGTGTATTATTTTTGAAAAAAATATAGCTTTTAATAAAGATTCTACATATTCAACCTTTAAGAGAAGAGGACCGAAACAGGATCCCTGAGGAACTCCACCCATAATAACTTTGCCATCTTTTTATCCATTTTACACATAGACACTGTGAATTTTTTTTTTTGACACAAGGGGTGGTTGGTGGTCAAGTGGTTAGAGAGCACATCCCATGTTGGTACATAGGCTATGCCTGAAGCGCTGATCGCTGGTTCAATTCCCAACCAAAACGACATAAAGCCCCGGTTAATGAACTTACTTCTGCTGAGAACTCCGTTGAGCATCTGCTGCAGCTCCCGGACAGAGATGGCCTTGTCCTGCAGACACACCAGAGTTAAAGAGGAAACTCACACGATGTCAAACACAACGATGGAAACACACAGACAGTGAAGCTGAAGCTGCTTCTTTGTTTGTTTGTTTTTTTTTTCTTACGTCACCGGCCAGCTGTTCAAAGAGCCGCCTCAGGCCTTTCTCCTCGTCTGACTCCTCCTCCGGCTCACTGGGCATGGGCGGCTGCACGGTGAAGGGAACCAGGGTTAGTATTATAAAACTAAAACTACAACTAGCAGTGAAACAATCATTTAGTCAAATGAACAATATTAAACTAACTTAAACTAAAATAAAAGTCAGATAACAGCAGCTTTAGTTGTAGTTTTCTTGTCGCTGTCTAAATATGCAGGAAGAAAAGGCCACAGCTCACTATGGGACGACTTGGAGTACAACCCACAGCTAGATAAGAGTGAATGGAACCTGATGAGGACTGATGGGAACATTATGGGATGTAACTAAAGGGAAAATCCCACAAATGCAGAATTTCATCTTCAGAGGTCTGACAGAGGCTTTAACCTGAAAAACTAAGACTAAGACTAAATAAAAACTAGTCATTTCCTCAACAATAAAAACTAAACTAAAACTGAAAAATAGGGGCGGTGCGTGGCGCAGTGGTTAAGGCGGCCGCCCCATGTAGAGGCTACAGTCCTCAGGCGGCCCCGGTTTGAATCCCGCGTCAGGCAGACCTTTCCTGCATGTCATTCCCCCTCTCTCTGCCTCCCCCTTTCCTGTCTATCTCTACTATGTGCTATCAAATAAAGGCGTCAAAAAAAATAAAAAAATAAAATAAAGCGAGGGACCGGTCTGGGGCCTTTAGTTGTTCTTTTTCTTTACTTTACAAAGTTGAATATAATAAATAAAAACTAACTAACTAAAATTGATTCATCACTTGTTGAACTCACTAAAACTAAACTTAAAAAAAAAAAAAAAAGGAAACTGAAAAACTAAATAAAACTAAAACCTTTAATGAAAATTTTAAAACTATAATAACCTTGAAGGAACACAGCATCTCTACAATCTATGGACTGAATGGACGATTGATTATCAGTTTACTTACGTCCGGCAGATCAGCATCGACGTTGCTTCCCATCTCCCTGTGCGACAGAAACACAAGTCTCAAGGTATGTACAGTAATCACATAGCAGAAAGCATGGGGGGGGGGGGGTCGTTAACACTCAGAGTAATATATTTATTTAGTATATTTTTTTCCCTTAGTTGTAATTTATCTTACTTTGTTATGTATATGTTTATGTCGGCATATATGTGTATGTATGTGTACGTGCACATGCATAGATGTGTGTATGTGTGTGTGCGTATATGTATAGTATGTGTGTTATACTGTTTTCTTCTTTTTCTTTTTTACTTTTTTTTTTTTTTTATCTTTGTTTTTTTTTATCCCCTTTTATCCACCACTTTCCGGAGAATGACGCTGGGTGTCGCCATGACACTCGATTCCACCGGAAAGATTAGCTGGGCTAACCGTTAGCTGTTAGCCGTTAGCAGTGTCTTAAATAACTCAATAAACGGCCCATGAAAATAATATTTTTCCAGCGGATATCCTAGTTCCAACATGACTGAGCTAACTGGAGTAGTTTCATGTCGTGTCCCACAACGGGAGGGTTTTAACAGCTGACGTCCTGGTGTTAGCTTTGCTGCTGCTGTTAGCTGTCAGCAGCAGCAAAGCTAACAACTACGATAACCATGACTAATTACAAAAACGTGCACACAGAAATAATTTGTTTTATAGACTTAACAAACATCAGATTTAGTCAAAACGGTTTTGGCAGCCCGGAGCCCCCACATTTGGTGCCTACACCGGCGGCTAACGCTACCAGTTAGCCCCTCGCTAGAACTGTTGGCTAACGCTACCAGTTAGCCGCTCGCTAGAACTGGTGGCTAACGCTACCAGTTAGCCGCTCGCTAGAATGCTACTAAAACCGACTTCCGTTGTGGTGTGACGCAATGGATCATGGGAAAATAAAGTGGTGGATAACCCTGTAGAGTGTGTAGGGAATGTCTGTCATTGTTTGTTAATTGTTTGTTTATTGGAAAATTAAAAAAATTAAAAAACCACTCACAGCGCTCCGGCCTTCTTCTCGGAGAAGACCCTGATGAGGAAGTCGGCCTCGTGGTGCGGCTGGAAGGTGGTGGGCACCAGCAGGTAGCTGCCCGGGGGCAGCGTGAAGCGCTCCGACACCTCCCGCATGTTGATGTAGGTCCGGCTGCGAGCTTTGGAGCCGTGGTAACGGAAGAAGTCCTTCCCCTGGTAGTCGTCGTCGTTAGGAGCCTGGACGGACAGATACAACTCAGATAGTTTCAGTTCAGATCGACTGGCCTACAGCTGTAGGTCCGGGTCCTGATCCAGTCACATGACTCCAGAGATCAAATGTTCCTGGAGGTCCGGATGATTCTACTCATCTTTACTTTACTTTATTTCTTTATTTGGTCGGGACAATGCATATTAATGGACAGTGAGTGCTAGAGTACTCAAAGTAAATACACCGGATTTAGCACATGTGCTACATTACATCCATAGTCCCCAAAACAATACAACAATTAACATAAAAAGTCCATAAAGACGGAGGACCAGTAGATAACAGAAGAAGTACATTTACATAGTTACAGGGTTAGACATGATTCTATATATAATCTATGTAGCTGGAATTAACATGATTCATTGAAATATAAGAATATATCTATACAGTTGAGCTTGACATTATTTGTTGAATTATAAAATATATATATATATCTATACAGTAAGTTGCAATTAACATGATACATTGAAATATAAAAATATAGGGACGTACTGTGTCGGTATATGTGTGTATGTATGTATGTATGTATGTGTGTATCTATGTATGTGTGTATGTGTGTATGAATATGCGTCATTCCGATCAGACTGCTTATGTTTTTTATAATGAAATGAGAAACGAGGGTGCGGCAGCTATAAGCTTTGCTTCAGCCGCAACCCTTTTCCACCAGCTATATAGTACTTGTTACTACCTTGAATTTGTTTTGTTGAAATTTTGATGCTGTGATCGAAATAAACACTCACTCATTCATTCATTCATTCATTCATTCATTCATTCATTCATTCATTCATTCATTCATTCATTCATTCATAAATCAATAAATCATATAACAGGGCCGTTGTATAGGGGAGAAAGGTGATGATAATTCTAGGGGCCCAGCGCCCAGTGGGGCCCACAAGAAATCCCAGTAGTCTAATCTTTGTATGACTGATTTATTCTGCGTAAGACCCTGACTAATACTCATAGTACACTGTAAAAACTCAACATCTTTCCAAGAATATTTGTCTTATTTCTCGTCCAAATGTCTCATTTCTAGTCAAAACTAATCTCTTTCCACTTAAAATAAGACTCATCACCTAAAAATTAACTTGTTTTTACATCATTTTCACTTAAATTCACAATAAATAGAAAAATCTGCCAGTGAAAGTAAGTTTTTTGTGCTTGTAATAAGGAAGAAAAACCTGCTCCACTATCAGATTTTTCTACTTATTCCAAGTGAAAATCAGCTTGAAAGAAGTAAAAAGTGTCTAAAAACAAGCTACTTTTAATATGATGAGTCTTATTTTAAGTAGAATGAGATTTTTTTTGACTAGAAATGACATTTTGACTAGAAATAAGACAAATATTCTTGGTAAGATACTTGAGTTTTTGCAGTGTAATGCTGCATTAGCATCAAAACAAAGAAGGCTAAATAAAAAATGATAATACATATGCAGCCTGCTCTAAGAAAAAAAACTGGAAAGGTTAGGGGGGAGGGGCCCACTTTAGTATTCTTTAATGGGGCCCAGAATTCCTAGCAACGGCCCTGGCCTATAAACAAATACATACAGGTCGCGTCATCTCTTATTTCTACAATTATAAAACGTCCCATGGTTGAAATAGTTTATTTTTAGTGCAGTTTTGACTCTGTTTTTTAAACCTTGGCTAAAAGAAAATGAAAGCGATGTGTTTATTCTGACCTCGTACACAGCGAAGCCGATGGTCTCCAGGTCCAGACCTTCCTTCCTCAGGCTGCGTCGGTTCTTCTGCATCAGAGCGATCACCACGCTGCACACGTCGTCCTCGTCGTCGGCGTCCTGCAGCTCCAGCTTGTACTGAGGGTTGGTCCAGAATGTGTCTGAGGGTTCAGAGAGGAAGAGTTTTAGTTTTTTTACATTTGAACAGTTCAGTGTCTTAAAGGGATAGTTCAACATTTTGGCAAATTGGCCCCATTGCCATAATAATCCCTATAGTCATAGCAGTAGGTTCGTTTCCTTTAATTGTCGGTGCAAGCTGTTTTTAGAACGGCGGAGCAGAGCCGTGAGCTGCTCAGAGCTACACTACGAACGGAGGCTCATTATGGGACTTCTACGTTTTTTCCTCATCAAACTCATCAAATACACAATCCAACAACTCCACAACGCTCTGGTGGACAAGTTGTGAGCTGCACATTCACCACGCTATGAGATAATAACACAACGTTACCACACAGAGTTGTTTTAGAGGGAAATTCATGCAAAACCACTGATGCGCGTTGCCTTCAGGGACAGTTTTTGATTTTGATTTTGATTTTGATTTGATTTGATTTGATTCATTCGTCCATTCCACAAAACATAAACATACACAAACAAGTCAAAATTTCATGATCAATATGGGCGAAAGGGCGAAGGCAGAAGCAAAGCTTGTTAAAGGGATAGTTCAACGTTTTGGCAAACTGGCCCATTGCCATAATCGCTATAGTCATAGCAGTAGGTTCATTACCTTTAATTGTAGGTGTAAGCTATTTTCAGTACGGCGGAGCGCAGCAGCAGGCTGCTCAGAGCTACGCTATGGAGGCTAACGGAATTTCTTGGTTTCCCTCATTAAACTCATCAAATTCAACATCCCAAAACTCCACAGCGCTTTTGTAGACAAGTTGTGACCTGCACAACCACCACGCTATGAGATAATGACGGAACGATATGAAACGGAGCCGTTTTCGAGGTAAATACAGGGTAAATACGGAGACTGCTTGCTGAAAAACTGTCCCTGAACGCAACGCGCATCAGCGGTTTTGTATGAATTTACCTCGAAAACGGCTCCGTTTCGTATCGTTCCGTCATTATCTCATAGCGTGGTGGTTGTGCAGGTCACAACTTGTCTACAAAAGCGCTGTGGAGTTTTGGGATGTTGAATTTGATGAGTTTAATGAGGGAAACCAAGAAATTCCCTTAGCCTCCATAGCGTAGCTCTGAGCAGCTCACGGCTCTGCTCCGCCGTACTGAAAATAGCTTGCACCTACAATTAAAGGTAATGAACCTACTGCTATGACTATAGCAATTATGGCAATGGGCCAATTTGCCAAAATGTTGAACTATCCCTTTAATGCCTACCCTGTTTACAGGAAGAAAAATTACAATAACAAAACAAAACAAAATTTGTAAGAAGATTACACTGGAAGAGTAGAGTACGTAAAGTGAACAGTATCAAAACAAAACAAGCAGAACCACCATTTAGTAATAATAATTAACTTACTTTATCCTAGTGTTAAATATTTATTCAACACATTGATTTTAAACATCCATTTGAATTGGGTAATAGTAGTACATGATTTTAATTCATTGTCAAGGCTATTCCATAATTTTACTCCAATAACAGAAATGCATTTGCCTTTAGTATTTGTCTTTGCTTTTGGTTTGTTTAAAATGCAGGTCCCCCTGAGGTCATACTGGGACTCTCCAGTTTTTCATCATCAGTCTCTGTATTTCCCTCTACAACAACTCTGTCTGGTAACGTTGTGTTATTATCTCATAGCGTGGTGAATGTGCAGCTCACAACTTGTCCACCAGAGCGTTGTGGAGTTGTTGGATTGTGTATTTGATGAGTTTGATGAGGAAAAAACCAAGAAATCCCATAATGAGCCTCCGTAGCGTAGCTCTGAGCAGCTCACGGCTCTGCTCCGCCGTTCTAAAAATAGCTTGCACCGACAATTAAAGGCAAGGCAAGGCAAGGCAATTTTATTTGTATAGCCCGTTTTTACAAACAGTTTGTCTCAAAGGGCTTTACATCCCATCATAACAACATCCTCTGACCTTAGACCCTCACATCCACTGAGGAAAAACTCCATGGAAAACCCTTTAACAGGGAAAAATCTGAGAAACCTGAGGGTGAGCAAAAAAGGTAACGAACCTACTGCTATGACTATAGGGATTATGGCAATGGGGCCAATTTGCCAAAAATGTTGAACTCTCCCTTTAATGTGTCTTCACCAGCAGCCGTTCTCACCGATGTAGTTCCTGCAGCCTCCAGCGGTGGAGCCGCGGATCCAGTTCCCCTCGAACAGACTGACCTCCCAGTGGCGCTTGGAGTTGTCGGTGAGGTCGTCGGGGGTCATGTTGCAGATCTCCACCTTGTCGTAGTTCCTTTTGAAGTCGTCAAACTCCATCCTGCATCACAAACACTGTCAGTGTCACCACCACACACAGCACAGTCTCACCAAGAGGGTTTATCACGTTTAAAGCAGAAGTAAGCGATCCGGTGGTTTTGTCTAACTTCCTGTCAGCAGATGGAGTTAGCAGTCCCCGCCCTCGTCCCTACGTCACCACATTCACGCGCATCCCTTGGCTGCACACACAGAGAGGACTGCCCCTTTATGCCGTTCTCTCTCCTCATTGGATAAAGGTTGTAGGATCCAAGGAAAGTTTTCTCCTGGGCTCAGAGCAGAGCAGAGTGACTGACAGACCCGTGTTTCAGACCAAACACTCTATAGAAGTGATTGCTGTCAGAAGATACAACTATTTAAGACTTAGATTAACACAAATATTCAGCTTACTTCTGCTTTAAAATTAGACTTGTAGTTCTTAAGACCACTTTTTTGTGGTCTCGGTCTCGACAGTGTTTGGTCTCGGTCTTGTGTCTCTTGTAGCCTACAATATCCAGGCAGGCATGCTTTTTTTATTTGAATATCATTATTTATGCGCCCCCTTCAAGTGGGACCAAAAATGTATTTTGTGACACAGACGTGTTGGCACTCGTCCTCTCACGTTCTACAACTCAGGCGGAATAGCAAAATATGGTGTAACTAGTTGGTTCTTTTTGGTCTCGTTCTCGGTCTTGAGCTCAACTGGTCTTAGTCTTGACTTGGTCTTGGTCTTGGTCTTGATACTCTCTGGTCTTGATACTCTCTGGTCTTGGTAGTGTCTTGGTCTCGGTTCAGGCGGTCTTGACTACAAGTCTTTAAAATACCACAAAAGGACACCAGGTCTGAGTCGGCCCACTCAGACAGTTAAAGGTCGTCTGTATTCATCTTGTGGTTTATTGTTTATTTTACATTTCAACGGCGATGCTAAAACAAAGTCTGAGACAACGGATCAGATCCCTTCACCTTCAGTTTTCACCACATACACACACTCACCAGAATTCACCGTCCTCTGATGAGTTCTGCAGGATGCGTCTTTTTTCCGCTTGGTCGACGTAACCCCACTCTCTGGACCTGAGACACACACAGGAAACATGACTCAGCACTGGGAGTCAGCATCATTTGTTTTTCCTGTAAACTGCATGTGGATCATATGTTATGAATGAGTGATCTGGGACAGACAGACAGACAGACAGACAGACAGACAGACAGACAGATAGATGGTGCATGTCCATATAACGGTTGCAAATGGATACCAACTGTCTTCGTAACAAAAAGACACACCAAAAAACATCCAAATACCTCCATGCTGCTCGTATGTAATGTCCGTCTTGTATCCAATTTGGACGAACCGGGAAGAGGAGCTTCCGTTACAAACAAGCTTGAAATATTGCTTCAATACAAGAGGGACATTACATACGAGCAGCATGGAGGTATTTGGATGTTTTTTGGTGTGTCTTTTTGTTACGAAGACAGTTGGTATCCATTTGCAACCGTCATATGGACATGCACTACTACAGGGGCCAGGGGACACTGCTGAAATTTCAATTTTGGGTGAACTGTCCCTTTAACCCCCTGTGTTGTGTCTCTTCATTCTTACTTGTCACTCCAGGGGCCGTTCCACTCGACTTGACCCCACGGGTTTCTGACCCGGATCAGCTTGACCTTCTGACCCCGGTAGTTCACCTGGAAGTCAGACAGGAAGAGGAGAAATGTTCTGTTTATTGAGATTTAACAATGGAAATCATTTTTCAAGTAAAGAATAACTTAAAACTATAATTTAAGAGGGTTAGCTATTGATTTTCGAAATGTGTAAATGTGTAAAGTGAGAACTAATATAAAATACAAATGTGTTTCAGTCTTGGGAGTTAAAATGTGGAATAAGCTCAGTGATGAGTTGAAGACATGTAGTTCTTTGTTGAGTTTTAAGAAAGCCTTGAAATGAATAATTAAAATACAGCAATGATTACTTTCATCTTATTATTTTGTACTGTTGATTCTAGGTAATCTAATTTCATATTTAGGTAAATATAAGCCTATTCCCTTTTCAGTCACTGTATGATGTTTTCTTTGGTTGCAATTGTGTATAATATGTGCTGGCTAAAATGGTTGATTTGATATTGGTGTTGTGTGGCCGAAATAAACAATTTCATTCATTCAAAAGATTGCAAAACTCTGGATATTTACTTTATAGTTTAAATTATAAAGTCCAACTGGTAAAACGGTGCTCATACAGGCTGTTCAGACTCAGCTCCTGTGGTGATGTCACGACGGGAGTGAGGCCGGCCCCTCAGCGTGATAAAACGCCTACCACGTCTGTTTCTATGGCTGCAGTGCACAGCAAGAAACTCCTGAGTTAAACTGATGAAATACCAACCAATTTTAAGTCAAAAAGTGGTAATAATCTTTGCTGTGTACAGTCACCATGTAACTTAAAGGTGCAGGCACAGAAACAGCTTGTTCTCAGTAGAGCTCATCTGAGCCACTTTTAGACAGCCGACATTCAGGACCACGGATCAGTTTGGGGCGATACATTTACAATACAGTGTAGTTGGACGTTTGACAGCTGAGTGAAGTTGAGAAAAAAGAGTATAATATGGGACCTTTAAAAAGAAAATTCATTCTGTTAGACCTAAAATATTAGGAAACTAGAGCCCCAGGTTGAATTTGCCCAGAATTGTCCTTTAAAGACCCCCTAAACCAAAAATGCACTTTTTTAAATGATTAACATGTCAATTTAGTGTGTGGGCTCTGCTACAAGGCATTTCAGGGGCAAAATTGCTAATCCACGCCATAACTGAGCATTTTAGACTTGAAAATGCAGTTTCAATACGTTTCAATACCAGACTCTGAAAAAACTGGATTCAATTTTTCAAATTGGAGTCAGTTTTCGTGCGTCACAAAACTGTAGCAACCAATCCCGTTGATTTTCCCCCCATCTCATTACATAAAATATGAACAGGGTACAAAGCGGGAGTAACGTACGTTAAACAGCGATGACGGCGACGTTGCTTCGTGTTCGGGTGAGGAGCGGTGATACCAGCCTGTTACCGAGCAACAGCCGTTATTTGCTGTAGTAGTTCACCATGACAGTGACACTCTACATATAGAGCTAGATGCAGTGTATGTATGCAGTTAGTTGCAGTGGCTGAGCGGCAGCGTCGCCGCCTTGTAAGCGGGAGATCCGTGTTCGGGTCTGGACGTGGTCTCTTTTTTTTTCTTTTTCTTTGTTATAAACTTTATTCACATTTCGGTTTACATTCAAATTTACATTTACTCGCCGGAGGAAACACAAGCTTGCACGTGAAACCTGACGTGAGCTTCGTGTTTTGAAATCACCTTTCTGTCTCCCTTGCCCCTGACCATGCCCCTGACCCGCACCACCGTTACCTAGCAACCCTGACCAGGCAGTCATGCATATGAATAGAAGATGAATTTTTCAATGAGGGAGAAATAATGGACGTGTTTTTAGTGTCTTGGAGAGTTATTTTAAACAACTTTGTGTAGGTAAGCAATTTTAATCAAAGAATAGTCATAGCAGAGCATTTTTACAAATTTTAAAATGCCTCTTTAGGGGGACTTTAAGTTCAGACTCGTACCTCCTCCAGGCCGGTGATGGAGTAGGCGTGTCCCTTCACCAGGCCGGTGGACGTCTTGGCCTCAGACTCTGCAGAGCTGGTGATCTGGAGAAAAACCAGAACATCCAGTCAGGTAGAAACAGAAACAGCTGAGGAAACGTTTCATTTCCTCCGCGGTAAAACAAGACACTTATCAGAGGTGTTTACGTCAATAGAGCATCCCATCATGGAGCCTCTGTCCAGGGCCTTCTTCATGATGGAGAACAGGTTGTTAGGAGCGTTCTTGGTTTCGTACACCTCGCCCACGCCGCCGGTGAAGTCCTCCATGGCCTCCATGGTGCTGCCGCCCTTCAGGGACTCGTAGCTGCCGTGAAGCCTGAAACCACAGCAACGAGTTAACAACTGACAAGAAACAAGAAGAAACCGTGTGTTCGTGTTCTCACATTATCTGCAAAATACAAGTGAGGCTGCAGGTTTGAGCAAATAAAAGCACGTTCCTGTGAATACGTCTCTTAAAGCCCGTTTGAGCAGTTTCTAAGATGCTACGGTTCTCAAAGACCCGACCCGGTCCGATCCGCAGGTGTTGAAGCCTGGACCTGATGCAGCTGGACTCACCAGCATTAGTTCTCGGCTGGACCACGGCAAAATAAATAAATAAATAAATAAATAAAGAAGCCCGTGGTCCGACCTGACCCAATTTCTAATCAGAATTTTAATAATAGAAAACATCTTTTGTTTTTTATGCCAAGTCTTGACTTGTAGGCTAATTGTATTATTTACATTTTTTTTTTTAATATAAATTTTATATTGTTAACCTGTTTGGTTTGATATTTTATATTCTTTGGTCTCAGGTAATTTTCAGAAGGAACAAATGTGCAATCCTTATTTGTAATGTTGTATGTTTAAATTTACAGTAAGTTAACTTTTGGCACTTGCAATAAATGGGCTTTTTGGAGCCAATAAAAAAGCCAAATGCTTGATCATTCAAAGCCACATCATTTTGGTTGTTTAAAAACGAAAAAAAAAAAAAAAAATCTGATTAATGGATTAATCGATCAATAAAGTGCTAGATTAATCGAAAAAGAATCGATAGCTGCAGCCCTACAATAAAGTGAGGGACCGATCTGGGGCCTTCTTGACTTTAGAAGTCGTGCAGCTTCCTGTTAGTGGGTTTGACAATAAGCTGAGTTTGTTTGGTGAGTGTAGTGAGTTGAGCCTTCTTGGCCACCGTAGGATCGCTATGCTGTCGTTAACTCCGCCCCCTTTCCTACCATTAGTTAACAGTGAATGCTTAGGGCTGTTAGCTTTATGCTGCAGCATCAGTGCGGGTGTGTGTGTGTGTGTTTACTTGGCGTAGGCCTTCTCCAGCAGGGCGCTCCAGAACTCGTTGTTGGAGGCCGAGTGCAGCATGATGAGCTGGTTCCTCACGGCCGGCAGCCGGTCGTCCACCACCACGTCCAGCCACTTGTTGTGCTGCCAGAACTGAGGGACAAGGTGGAAGAGTTAGAAACATTTTACTTTGGCTCATTTGTCAACAGGAATGTGTGATAGGCTGAGACCAGACACACACGCCCCCTAGAAATAGTCCTCTCACTGCAAAAACTCACAATCTTCCCAAGAATATTTGTCTTATTTCTTGTCAAAATGTCTAATTTCTAGTCAAAACTAATCTCTTTCCACTTAAAATAAGACTCATCGCCTAAAAATTAACTTGTTTTTAGAGACTTTTTACTTCTTTCAAGCAGATTTTCACTTGAAATAAGTAGAAAAATGATCTGCCAGTGAAAGGAAGTTTTTTGTGCTTGTATTAAGAAAAACTTGCTCCACTGTCAGATTTTTCTACTTATTTCAAGTGAAAATCTGCTTGAAAGAAGTAAAAAGTGTCTAAAAAAAGCTACTTTTTTAGGTATAACTATGTATGTATGTATAAATATACTTATTTGAGTTATAGTGAGATTTGTTTTGACAAGAAATGACATTTTGACTAGAAATAAGACAAATATTCTTGGTAAGATTTTGAGTTTTTGCAGTGCTTGAAAATCAACCAAAAGACCTTATTGTTTAATTGATCTACAATTTTTTCTTTAAAAGGTGTTTTTTTCCTAAAAAATAAAAACAAACTGTCCAAATATTTCTCAGTAATCTTTTGTGACGTCATGGAGACAGATGGCTATCACTATCACTGGATGAGCTGGATGCTGGGAAAGACTAAGATAGATTGTATAATGTCCAAATTTAATAAAGTTCAGAGATTCAAAACCTCAGACAGAGTGAATGACTGACTGTACCTGGAAGTGGAAGATGCCGGCGTATCTGCGGCCGAAGTCCTGGTCGTGGGGAACGACTCGGGCCAGAGTTTCTTTCTTGAGGGTCAGCGAGGCGATGGCCGCCAGGAGCCAGCAGTCGCCTGTGGTCACAACCAGGTGCATGATGGGTAACAAGGAAACGCATTATATATTATTATCACTTTGATCACAGAAGAGGATATCAGTTTATATCATATATGATCTGTACGTATGTATGGAAAACATCTGCATAATGTATTTTACAAGCTGCAACATTATATGATTAATTAATATTATGCAAATGTACCAAAACCATATAAATCTATTTACTTCTACATGTTTTTGTTATTAATTTTGAAACATGCACATCCGTCTTTTATATTTACATTTATATAATATAATAACATGTGTGTATGTGCAATAAAAGCATGTGTTGAAACTACGTACATGGGAGATTCTTAATGGTCAAATCTATATGACACATATTTATGTATTATGTATACATATAAACAATTATATACATGTTTTATATATTATTATCATTTCAGGTTATTTTATTATAGGGTCTTTTATTTTATTTTTTTTAAATGTCATTTATCCTGATTAACATATTTCACTCCTTCATCTTTAACATGATGAATGACAAAAGTTAAGTTTCATTTATGATTATTATGTATATGACATATGTTTTTGTTTTATATGTACATGTATTTCACAAATACACAGAAAAGTATTCAGACCCCTTCAATTTTTCACTATTTCTCATGTTGCAGCTTTTTGTTAAAATCAATAAAATTCTTTTTTTTCCTCCACCATCGCAACATTTTTGCAAATGAATTAAGAAGAAAACTGAAATGTATAATTGTTTTAACTATTGTAAAGCACATTGAGTTTGTCTTGTGCATGAAATGCGTTTTATAAATAAAAATTGATTGATTGAAATTGATTGAAATATGACGTAAACATACAGCTGCAGAAAGAAATGAAGAGATCACTTTCACAAATGTTTCTTAAAAAGCATCTCTACATGTACGGCACTCGTTTCATTACAGTTTTTTGTTTTGTTTTTTAATACCAACACAAACCATTTATTCATTTAGGAATGAATATGAACATGTGCATTACTTTGTATTATTATTATTCAAGGTCTGAAAAGACTTTTTAAATTTTTTGTTATTTTGACTAGTTTAGTCATTTTCTGCCAATAAATGACAATATTTTTTATTTCAGTTTTGGGAGAAATGTTGTTGAACAAACTTGTTCATTTTACTCAAATACACTGCAAAAACTCAATATCTTACCAAGAATATTTGTCTTATTATATTTCTAGTCAAAACAAATCTCATTATACCTAAAATAAGACTCATCACATTAAAAAGCAGCTTGTTTTTAGACACTTTTTACTTCTTTCAAGCAGATTTTCACTTGAAATAATCTGATAGTGGAGCTTGTTCTTATTACAAGCACAAAAAACTTGTGGAACTTGTGGAAAACAAGTGGAAAGAGATTAAGTTTTGACGAGAAATGAGACATTTTGACAAGAAATAAGACAGATATTCTTGGAAGATTTTGAATTTTTTGCAGTGTAAGTAGTAAAAGCAGATAAACTGATGGTGTTGAAGTGGTCTCTTCATGTTTTGTAGGTGTTGTACTGTACTGACCCAGCTGTCCCTGACAGATGTCGGTCCTGTTGGCGTCACCGACGATGAACTTTGGGTTTTCACAGATCTCCTGCAGAGAGACGGAGAGAGAGAAAGAACAGGTTTGTTATAGAGAGAGGGAGGAGAGGAGAGGAGAGGAGAGGAGAGGGAGGTGACATTAGGTGTGTTCACATTCCAGTCATATTAATCAAGCCGTGAATCCCAGTCACTGGAACTCCGAGACAACAACAGGTTATTCACCGAGCGCAGCAACACCCAACACAGAAATGTGTAGTAGGCCGACTGCAACGTAACATGACGACAGCTGAGTGAGTGAATGAGTGAGTGAATGGTCGCAGTCTGAGGGGATGAAGATGGAAAAATCAATCAACATGGAGCTCGTTTAGAGATAGAAAACGAGGCGGTGCGTGGCGCAGCGGTTAAAGCCTCTATCTCTACTATGTGCTATCAAATAAAGGCAAAAAAACCCCCAAAAATATAAATACAGGAAACATATAAAACTTCCCTGAGTGGGTGAAACAGACTGGAGCTCTGGGTTCAGTCGTTTATCTTGGTTTCAGAGCAGGTGTGTGTGTGTGTGTGTGTGTGTGTGTGTGTGAGGACAAAGTCTGCAGTCAGGAAACTGTCTCTATTTACTCTGTGTCCTGCAGAACTGGTTTCACAGCTGCAGACCATCAGAAGAAAACCTCAAAACCACTTTTAATAAATGTCTTTTCTTTCATTTAATTTGACTGATACTAATAAAAGGTGATAAATCAGTCTACAGAGAATCAGTCTTATAAAGCCTGCTGAGGTAGACTGAAATCGGTACCCTAACCTAACTCACTGTTTTTGGTCTAATGTACTATCTGTATCTGAAATGGAGAAGATATTTGGTTTCTCTCATACTGGGCCTCCCAAATTGTTGTTTAACATCTCTCTCGAGAATGAATAAAGGTTATAATAACATCCAAACATAATAAGAGGCTGAACTGTATTCTTACTTATGCAGCCAGAAAGAATATTCTGTTACAATGGATCAATGAAAAGGTACCAGGTAAGGAAAAGGGATTTTCTTGAATGCTCATACTGTATATATATTTTTAATGTAACCCTAATTATATATATAGTTTGTCTACTTGTTTTGTTTTTCATTCCTGTGGACCATATTATATTATGTATCCACCCATTTCTTGTAAAAGTTAAAGGGACAATGAGGAGTTTCTATTTGGTTATAAAAAAGTCTCATATTAAAGTGGATGAATCTCCGCTACCCACACTTGTTAATGGCCCATTTTAGATCAATATATCGTTCTGTCTCTATCGTTATTTTGTTATTTTTCAGTTTCGTGGCGAGTCATGAGAATAACGCCGCCGAATAAATCTCCGTTTATGGTGGGAACTACGACGGTATGTGATCGTCTTCCAACCTCTGACTTTAATTCTTGATGAATGAAAACATGAGTCTGTCTTGCGCCGGTCAAAGGCTCATAAATGTAGTAGTGAAAACACTTTTTGCTTTTCCAAAACTCCTCGTTTGTCCCTTTAATTTTATAACTGCTGTACATGGGAGTTATCTTACACAGGTTCTTTGATGTGGATGACAATCTGATGGTACAGATTTAATGTAATTTAATTTTGTTAACTTGTCTTTTTCATGTTGTGATTGCAGATTTATGTTTAAATGTAACAGGTTTTAACTGTGGACTAATGGGGATCAGAACAAATAAAACTAAATAAAACAGACAGACTTCATCCTCCTCCTCCTCCTCCTCTTCATCCTCCTCCTACCTTGGGCCTCTTCCACTCGATGTGGACCGGGACGCTCTGGCTGTAGTAGAGCGAGGAGTCGGTGGCGGGGAAGTCCGGGTCCTCGAACAGGACGCCGTCCCGCAGACACTCGTCCCTCAGCTGCTGGAAAGACTTCCCATCGGCCTGAGTGTCCAGGGCCCGGCTCGGCGGCGGCGTCGGCATCTTCTCCTTCTCTTTCTCCTTCTCTTTCCCCCAGAGGTGTGAGGTGTGATGGAGAGAGTGTGTGAGGTGTGTGTGAGTGAGTGTTTGAGGTGTGAGTGAGTGTTTGAGGTGTGAGTGTGTGTGATGCAGGTGTTTGAGCCGTCTGGTCGGTCGGACTGGAAGGTGACACACCCTCCAGGCTGGAACTGGTTTGTCCTCCTGTGCAGGTGAACCTCGCCCTCCTCTCTCTCCTCCTCTACTCCTCCCTCTTTCCCTCTCTCTGGGTTTGGCTGCAGGAAACACTCACTCACTCACTCACTCACTCACTCACTCACTCATTGATGATTTAGGAAAAAAAACAACAGGACAAACAGCACAGACAGTGAACAGAAACTACACACACACACACACACACATTCCTGCAGCTACTGGAGGTTTCACATCCATTTATGAAGAGCATTCATGTTCAAAGTGCCTTCAGACTGGAATAATCTTCCTTTAAAGGGATAGTTCAACATTTTGGCAAATTGGCCCATTGCCATAATCCCTATAGTCATAGCAGTCAACACAGTCTCACCCCTTTGCGTCAAACGGTTGACGCTTGGTCAAGGCCCCTTACGTCAATATACTGACGTGGAGGGGGTACCCTCGAGGTCGTTTCTCGACGAATAGGGCCACTCATAGACTTGAATGCAAATCCCTCATTGTCGGATTTTGACGAAGGGGGGCGGGACCGTTTCTCCCTCACTCCCAGTGCGTCAACAGCCTGACGAACGGTCACTGTCCCTCCTCGTCACATGCCTGACTCATTAGGTGCCCGTTTTTCGTCAGGTTTTGACGCGCTCGGCTTTCAGTTGATTCCAATGCAGTTCCCTTCGCGGCGATATGTGACGCTCAGAGCAAGTGATCCAGCCGACCCGGCTGCGGCACTGACAGACGCTGTGAGCAGAGAATAACTTTTTTTTTTTTTTTTTTTTAACTTTTCCTTAAATCTTTATTGAACCTGATGCTGCTGTGTCTGACGTAACTTTCGGCAAGGACGTCCTTTCGGTTATTTATTTATTTATTTATTTAGTGATCATGGTGTTTGGTGCAGAATAATCAATCAATCAATAAATAAATAAATTACGTCCTTGTCGGAAGCTGCGTCAGACCAGGAGGGGGGGGGTTGTGGATTCTACAGGTGAAGACCACTTCCGCGTTCAAAAAGCTGCTCTGTTTAATCAATATTCTGAAGAAAGATCTGATTATTAGCCACAACGCTGTAACCATCCAAGGAAGACTGTGTAACAATATTATGTGCTTCTGCTGAGTCCAAAAGCCCTTTGTAATATCAACTTTATTTTAAGAAAACACGCTTTGTTTCCAATGTCATATCACGGAGAAGCACTACATTACCCATAATCCTCATATTTATCAGCGACGTGTCTGATTGGTTGAGCTTGCTGTTACCAGCAAATGAAAAAATAAAACAAATTGAGCTTATATTATTTTCTTAGTAACTAAAAGGTCTTAACATCTTTTTTGTTTTCAACATTGAATAAAAAAAGGGTGCTATATTGTTAAAATTCAACAATAAAGTGCATAAAAGTTGGCTTGACTTCTTTCTTTTTTTTCATAATTTTCACCAGCATCTTTCTGGTCCACATCACATCATATTTATTGTAATTTTTAATTCAATGAGTGACATTTTATTTTTTATCTGAAAAACATTATTATGAATTCAAGGGTCAGAGGTCACTGATTAGTGTTAAATTTAACCTTTTTGACCCTGTTTCCTTGAATAAATCACTAAGACTTTGATGCGGGAAGCTGAGATTTTGATTTGATTTTGTTCAGAGCACTAGGGACAAAGTTTCTGTAGAATTTCAGACCTGTCGGACGTCCAGAAGGGTCACAGCTGACCGTCTAGGCTCGTTTCTCGGCCTTCAAAGCCTAGATTTAGAAGCCTCTGACCTTAAAGGAGAAATGCAATTCTTTAATAGCTTCCAGGTGCTTTGGCCTATCAGGCTGAATTTTTAGCTAAAGGAGCTGGTGTACGATCAGGAAGTAGGGGAGCTGTGCATAAAGCCAATTGGTAAGTGTCAAAGGTCACAGGGGTCAAACATCAAAGTGAATCCAGCCATTCCTGCTTTTTCTCAACAAAACATACACGCTTTAAGTTATCATCATGAAATATTAATATGTTGTATATCAGAGAGTCCTCTATCAGAATATTTTGGTCCCGTTGCTCTAGGGGCCCCGGGGGGCACTTGGCTTTCCCATGCTCCCGCAGAGTTGGGTCTCGGGGTGATGGATAAGGGCCTCACCATGAGTCCACAGGCCAAGTTTCAAGTGATTTGGTCGGTTTCTATGGAAACGGCGGCCTCAAGGATACAGAGGAATGCGACTGTTTGAAGCCCCGCCTCTCGAAAAGTAATGGCTCAATCAGGACCAAACACACATCTACGCGTTCGTCTTGGGCCCCCGAACCATATATTACGAAATCAGAACTGTACGACTTTTGGAAATGTGTTTTGTCTATTTCGGCTTTTCAGACTCAGAGTCTGTCAGACTTAAAGCTTGAGAGACCCTCTTAGTCAGAAAATCCGAAATAGACAAAACACATTTCCAAAAGTCGTATAGTTCTGATTTCGTAATATATGGTTCGGGGGCCCAAGACGAACGCGTAGATGTGTGTTTGGTCCTGATCGAGCCATTACTTTTCGAGAGGCGGGGCTTCAAACAGTCGCATTCCTCTGTATCCTTGAGGCCGCCGTTTCCATAGAAACCGACCAAATCACTTGAAACTTGGCCTGTGGACTCATGGTGAGGCCCTTATCCATCACCCCGAGACCCAACTCTGCGGGAGCATGGGAAAGCCAAGTGGCCCCCCGGGGCCCCTAGAGCTACGGGACCAAAATATTCTGATAGAGGACTCTCTGATATACAACATATTAATATTTCATGATGATAACTTAAAGCGTGTATGTTTTGTTGAGAAAAAGCAGGAATGGCTGGATTCACTTTTATGTTTGACCCCTGTGACCTTTGACACTTACCAATTGGCTTTATGCACAGCTCCCCTACTTCCTGATCGTACACCAGCTCCTTTAGCTAAAAATTCAGCCTGATAGGCCAAAGCACCTGGAAGCTATTAAAGAATTGCATTTCTCCTTTAAGGTCAGAGGCTTCTAAATCTAGGCTTTGAAGGCCGAGAAACGAGCCTGGACGGTCAGCTGTGACCCTTCTGGACGTCCGACAGGTCTGAAATTCTACAGAAACTTTGTCCCTAGTGCTCTGAACAAAATCAAATCAAAATCTCAGCTTCCCGCATCAAAGTCTTAGTGATTTATTCAAGGAAACAGGGTCAAAAAGGTTAAATTTAACACTAATCAGTGACCTCTGACCCTTGAATTCATAATAATGTTTTTCAGATAAAAAATAAAATGTCACTCATTGAATTAAAAATTACAATAAATATGATGTGATGTGGACCAGAAAGATGCTGGTGAAAATTATGAAAAAAAAGAAAGAAGTCAAGCCAACTTTTATGCACTTTATTGTTGAATTTTAACAATATAGCACCCTTTTTTTATTCAATGTTGAAAACAAAAAAGATGTTAAGACCTTTTAGTTACTAAGAAAATAATATAAGCTCAATTTGTTTTATTTTTTCATTTGCTGGTAACAGCAAGCTCAACCAATCAGACACGTCGCTGATAAATATGAGGATTATGGGTAATGTAGTGCTTCTCCGTGATATGACATTGGAAACAAAGCGTGTTTTCTTAAAATAAAGTTGATATTACAAAGGGCTTTTGGACTCAGCAGAAGCACATAATATTGTTACACAGTCTTCCTTGGATGGTTACAGCGTTGTGGCTAATAATCAGATCTTTCTTCAGAATATTGATTAAACAGAGCAGCTTTTTGAACGCGGAAGTGGTCTTCACCTGTAGAATCCACAACCCCCCCCCCCCCCCTCCTGGTCTGACGCAGCTTCCGACAAGGACGTAATTTATTTATTTATTGATTGATTATTCTGCACCAAACACCATGATCACTAAATAAATAAATAAATAAATAACCGAAAGGACGTCCTTGCTGTAAACTACGTCAGACACAGCAGCATCAGGTTCAATAAAGATTTAAGGAAAAGTTAAAAAAAAAAAAAAAAAAAAAAGTTTTCCTCTGCTCACAGCGTCTGTCAGTGCCGCAGCCGGGTCGGCTGGATCACTTGCTCTGAGCGTCACATATCGCCGCGAAGGGAACTGCATTGGAATCAACTGAAAGCCGAGCGCGTCAAAACCTGACGAAAAACGGGCACCTAATGAGTCAGGCATGTGACGAGGAGGGACAGTGACCGTTCGTCAGGCTGTTGACGCACTGGGAGTGAGGGAGAAACGGTCCCGCCCCCCTTCGTCAAAATCCGACAATGAGGGATTTGCATTCAAGTCTATGAGTGGCCCTATTCGTCGAGAAACGACCTCGAGGGTACCCCCTCCACGTCACTATATTGACGTAAGGGGCCTTGACCAAGCGTCAACCGTTTGACGCAAAGGGGTGAGACTGTGTTGTAGCAGTAGGTTCTTTACCTTTAATTGTCTATTTTTAGAACGGTGGAGCAGAGCCGTGAGCTGCTCAGAGCTACGCTACGGAGGCTCATTATGGGATTTCTTGGTTTCCCTCCTCATCAAACTCATCAAATACACAATCCAACAACTCCACAACGCTCTGGTGGACAAGTTGTGACCTGCACATTCACCACGCTATGAGATAATAACACAACGTTACCACACAGAGTTGTTTTAGAGGTAAATACAGAGACTGCTTGATGAAAAACTGTCCCTGAAGGCAACGTGCATCAGTGGTTTTGCATGAATTTCCCTCTAAAACAACTCTGTGTGGTAACGTTGTGTTATTATCTCATAGCGTGGTGAATGTGCAGCTCACAACTTGTCCACCAGAGCGTTGTGGAGTTGTTGGATTGTGTATTTGATGAGTTTGATGAGGGAAACCAACAAAGAAATCCCATAATGAGCCTCCGTAACGTAGCTCTGAGCAGCCCACGGCTCTGCTCCGCCGTTCTAAAAACAGCTTGCACCGACAATTAAAGGTAACGAACCTACTGCTATGACTATAGGGATTATGGCAATGGGCCAATTTGCCAAAAATGTTGAACTATCCCTTTAACAAGAAGACAAAATGAACATAATTAATAAAAATAAAAAGTTAGTTATCGATCAAGCATCTTACTCACACTTTTAACAAAAGTGTAGAACTGAATCTGAAGTGTCGGTCGGTGCCGTAAACTAAATTTTAGATCATCATTTCCAAATTTTGAGGAATAACCGATCGCTGAATGGAGCCCTTCATCTAAGAACGTAGAAACATCTCAGTTATTAAACAGTTAAATGGACAAATGGGAGTCGAAGTTCAACCGTATTTTGACAATAATCTACAAAATATAAACATTGGTAAAGAATTAATCAAAATTAAATGTTTCCTAATGTTTCCAGTTCATGTCACATTGTTGGTGAGTCGACGTCTCTTATTAAATCCAGAGAGACTGAGTCTGGAACTGCAGCTGCTGTTTAATCATCTATAGTGTCATTTCATTTCATCAGCGTTTATTCTTCCTCTCTCTCCACAGGGTCCATGTTGTGTTGTGTTGTGTTACTCATGTCTTGTTGTGTTGTGTTGTGTTGTGTTGTGTTGTGTTGTGTTGAAGGCCCAGAGCGGCTCCATGATGGTTTCTTCTTTCTGTTGTGATTCGGCAGCGGAGAAATAAAAAAAGACTCGTCAGACTCGTGTCAAACCCACAAACACACGACTTCCACGTTCCTGCTGCTGCACATTCCTCACATACCTGCATCCACACACACACACACACACACACACACACTGATCTGAGCTAAACAACTATCTAACCTTTATACTCTATGGAGCTCTGATGATACTTTTATATATATTTTCAGGGTTTCTGCAGGTTTCATTAACTCAAATTGATGACTTTTTAAATAAAATGTTTAGATTTAATAGGGGAAAAAAAGAGCATAGATCAGCTCAAGTAGTGTTGTGTTTGAGACCACCTAACCCGAGACTAAACCAATGCAATGTGAGACCATCACTGTGTCCAGTCCCAGTCCTCATAATAATCATGTGTCTTGATATTTACATTATTCCTCCTCAGATAAAAATAAAAGATGATTTGATCTAAAATCTTAACAAAGTTTGGATTGGACAGAAGAACACAGCCCAGAACCTGCTGAAGTCTCCTCCCACTGTTGTCATGGTGACACCAAGTTGTTACCATGGTTTAACACAAGCAGATACTTCATTACAACTATCTTAATTATCTGTAACTTATTGAATTACATCACAGAAACCAAAATGAGACAGAGAGAAACATCCAGAGTCAGAGACCAAGACCCTGAAACAACATCTCAGTGCTTCAACACTAAACTGTGATGTGACTAAATAGAAAGAGTAATGGAGTATTCTGCAACTTGATCTGTGTTGTATATGTGTATATATATATGTATATATATATATATATATACACCATCAGGGTTTCTGTGGTGTTCTTAAAAAGCCTACTGTAAAAAGGTCTAAAATTTAAATATCAAAATTTTAGGCCTTAAAAAGTCTTAAATTCATTAAAGTATTGTGTCCAAGTCTTAAATAGTTGTGATTTTCTTACCACAAAAGCTCAATAAAACTCTCCCGCGACTTCATTGTGTTTTATTGAATGTATTTACAACTACAAACGAGACTAACGTGCAACTTACATATTGCAGCCATTTTACTTTGCAGGTCATTTTGTTATGTTTTTTTTAATTTAATTGTTTCTTGGCACTTTGACTCTCGTCTGTGAGCTCAACACTAGTTTCTTGTAAACCCGTCTTTCCCTCAGTGTGTTAAAATAAAGCTTCAACTAGGGATGGGCATGATTAATCGATGATCGATTATTGATCGTTAAGAATTTTATCGATCACGGAAAATTTGTATCGATTTATTATAAGGGATCATGTAGAGGGCAGAGGTTGTCATGGAGAAATAAACCCCGGGTTTATTTTTTCATAACAACCAATAAACTCTATAAAAGTATTATTATACAGGCCTATTATTATTATTATTATTATTATTATTACATGGTTTATGAAATAATTTATTAAATATGACGGGGTGCGCCTGTGTCGCGGACTCGTTGCAGCAGAGACGAGAGCTGTGACTGACCTTCTTCCTTCACGGGGACTGCCCTGGATTACTGGCACACGCCATAGCCGCACGCATTTTGTTTTTAATTATGAATATTAATATTAACGATTAATCGATAATTGATCGTTAATTTCCCCGAAGATCGATCAAAAAGATTTCTTCAAATGCCCATCCCTAGCTTCAACACCAACATTGACCTTCAGACCGCACCGAGCTCTTCAGTTTGAATGAACACACGGGTTGTGTATGTTTTTCTGCTTTTGCCCTGTTCATATTGTTTATATATTAAAGGAATAGTTCACAGAAAAATGAAATTCAGTCATTGTTGACTCATCCCCTCATGCTGATGAATACTCCGGAGTAGTTTTTTATTCCTCAAAGGTCATCTGGAGACCCGGGAGGCCGGTTCATAGTCCAACCAAAACTTTATATGAGAGTCAATAGGACTCGAAATGACGTCATTGAGGCAAGTCCGGTCCGGCCAAGCAAATTCAATACAGTACTTAAGATGTAAAAATGTCCTAAATGAGGTAGTTTCCAGTAAACTCTGGACTATCTCCCTTCAGGACACTTGGATTGCAGTGGACGAGCAGTGTGGAGGAATATCCAATGGTTTTTGTGTATGACGCTATTAGCGCTAATATAAGGATTTCGTTGGACTACGAACCGGCCTCCCGGGTCTCCAGATGCACTTTGAGGAATAAAAAACTACTCTTGAGTATTCATCAGCATGAGGGGGAGTCAACAATGACTGAATTTCATTTTCTGGTGAACTATTCCTTTAATATATAAACAATATGAACAGGCAAAAGCAGAAAACATACAACCTGTGTGTTAATCTAAACTGAAGAGCTTTTTTTGGTGTGAACTATTCCTTTAAATTTGACAGTTTGTTCTTGTTCCTGTAAATGTTTTCCTCAGTGTTTTCCAACAGTCGACGCGTCTTAAGCCTTTTTTAAATTCATTTATTTATTTATTGATTATGGACCGTGTGCTCGACAGCAGAGTGAACAGAGTCGTTTCACATCATCGTTTCTCTACAGAGGAAAATCAAAGAGTCAAACTCAAAGATTACAAAATAAAAGACCAAACAAAAACTTTCAACTCTGAACTTTGCTGTCTACGACCAGAAATAAGACGAGAAAAACGTCCGACATGTTCGACTTTCAGTCCCAAAAACAACATTAAAGGGATCAAGTTCAACATTTTGGCAAATCCCTATAGTCATAGCAGTAGGTTTATTACCTTTAATTGTCGGTGCAAGCTATTTTTAGAACGGCAGAGCAGAGCCGTGAGCTGCTCAGCGCTACGCTACGGAGGCTCATTATGGGATTTCTTGGTTTCCCTCATCAAACTCATCAAATACACAATCCAACAACTCCACAACGCTCTGGTGGACAAGTTGTGAGCTGCACATTCACCACGCTATGAGATAATAACACAACGTTACCACACAGAGTTGTTTTCAGTACAAAAACCAAGAATATTTGTAGTCATAGTAGTAGTAGTTATTTTGTAGTCAAAAACAAATCTCATTCTACTAATAATAAGACTCATCACAAAAAGTAGCTTGTTTTTAGACACTTTTTATGTCTTTCAAGCAGATTTTCACTCAGAATAATCTGATAGTTAGTCTTTCTTATTACAAGCACAAAAAAAACTTGCTTTCACTGGCAGATTTTTCTACTTATTTCAAGTGAAAATTAGTTTGAAACAAGTGAAAATTGTCGTTTTTAGGTGATGAGTCTTATTTGAGTGGAAAGAGATTAGTTTTGACTAGAAATGAGACAAATATTCTTGGAAAGATTTTGAGTTTTTGCAGTATTAGAGGTAAATTCATGCCTTCAGGGACAGTTTTTCATCAACAGTCTCTGTATTTCCCTCTAAAACAACTCTGTGTGGTAACGTTGTGTTATTATCTCATGCGTGGTGAATGTGCAGCTCACAACTTGTCCACCAGAGCGTTGTGGAGTTGTTGGATTGTGTATTTGATGAGTTTGATGAGGGAAACCAAGAAATCCCATAATGAGCTTCCGTTCGTAGCGTAGCTCTGAGCAGCTCATGGCTCTGCACTGCAAAAACTCAACATCTTTCCAAGAATATTTGACTCATTTCTTGTCAAAATGTCTCATTTTTAGTCAAAACTAATCTCTTTCCACCAAGATTAACTTGTTTTTAGATCATTTTCATGTATTTCAAACAAATTTTCACTTGAAATAAGTAGAAAAATCTGCCAGTGAAAGCAAATTTTTTGTGTTTGTAATAAGAAAGAAAAACTTGCTCCACTGTCAGATTTTTCTACTTATTTCAAGTGAAAATGGGCTTGAAAAACGTAAAAAGTGTCTAAAAACAAGCTACTTTTCATGTGATGAGTCTTATTTTAAGTAGAATGAGATTTATTTGACTAGAAATGAGACAAATATTCTTGGTAAGATTTTTAGTTTTTGCTGTGTGCTCCGCCGTTCTAAAAATAGCTTGCACCGACAATTAAAGGTAACAAACTTACTGCTATGACTATAGAGATTACTATGGCAATGGGGCCAATAATTTGCCAAAATAAATGTTGAACTATCCCTTTATACCATAAATCCACAGCTGTCCAGATGTCCTAGGGCTCGGTCTTCTCCTGAGCGCTGCCCGTCACCAGCAGCAGGTTGCAGGCCATGAACTGGACGTTGAGGACGTTGCTGGTGTTTCCCGTGTAGAGTCCGACCAGCTCGCCGGATGAGGACGAGCCGTCGCCGCCGGCAACGACACCGGGCTGCGGATGCGGCGAGTTGCGGATGTCCCACACGCGCACCGAGTTGTCCATGGAGGCGGACGCCACCAGGCTGCTGTCGGGGCTGAACGACAGGCTGGTGACGCCGTCCGTGTGCCCGCGCAGGTCCTTGAACAGCGACATGCTCGACTTTCAGTCCCAAAAACAACATTAAAGGGACAGTTCAACATTTTTTTGCAAATTGGCCCATTGCCATAATAATCCCTATAGTCATAGCAGTAGGTTCGTTACCTTTAATTGGAAATACAGAGACTGCTTGCTGAAAAACTGTCCCTGAAGGCAACGTGCATCAGCGGTTTTGCATGAATTTCCCTGTAAAACAACTCTGTGTGGTAACGTTGTGTTATTATCTCATAGCGTGGTGAATGTGCAGCTCACAACTTGTCCACCAGAGCGTTGTGGAGTTGTTGGATTGTGTATTTGATGAGTTTGATGAGGGAAACCAAGAAATCCCATAATGAGCCTCCGTAGCGTAGCTCTGAGCAGCTCATGGCTCTGCACTGCAAAAACTCAACATCTTTCCAAGAATATTTGTCTTATTTCTTGTCAAAATGTCTCATTTCTAGTCAAAACTAATCTCTTTCCACCAAGATTAACTTGTTTTTAGATCATTTTCATGTATTTCAAACAAATTTTCACTTGAAATAAGTAGAAAAATCTGCCAGTGAAAGCAAATTTTTTGTGTTTGTAATAAGAAAGAAAAACTTTTTCTACTTATTTCAAGTGAAAATATGCTTGAAAAACGTAAAAAGTGTCTAAAAACAAGCTGCTTTTCATGTGATGAGTCTTATTTTAAGTAGAATGAGATTTGTTTTGACTAGAAATGAGACAAATATTCTTGGTAAGATTTTGAGTTTTTGCAGTGTGCTACGGCTAGGGCTCGGTCTTCTCCTGAGCGCTGCCCGTCACCAGCAGCAGGTTGCAGGCCATGAACTGGACGTTGAGGACGTTGCTGGTGTTTCCCGTGTAGAGTCCGACCAGCTCGCCGGACGAGGACGAGCCGTCGCCGCCGGCAACACCGGGCTGCGGATGCGGCGAGTTGCGGATGTCCCACACGCGCACCGAGTTGTCCATGGAGGCGGACGCCACCAGGCTGCTGTCGGGGCTGAACGACAGGCTGGTGACGCCGTCCGTGTGCCCGCGCAGGTCCTTGAACAGCGACATGCTCGACTTTCAGTCCCAAAAACAACATTAAAGGGACAGTTCAACATTTTTTTGCAAATTGGCCCATTGCCATAATAATCCCTATAGTCATAGCAGTAGGTTCGTTACCTTTAATTGGAAATACAGAGACTGCTTGATGAAAAACTGTCCCTGAAGGCAACGTGCATCAGCGGTTTTGCATGTATTTCCCTCTAAAACAACTCTGTCTGGTAACGTTGTGTTATTATCTCATAGTGTGGTGAATGTGCAGCTCACAACTTGTCCACCAGAGCGTTGTGGAGTTGTTGGATTGTGTATTTGATGAGTTTGATGAGGGAAACCAAGAAATCCCGTTCTAAAAACTGCTTGCACTGACAATTAAAGGTAACGAACCTACTGCTATGACTATAGGGATTATTATGGCAATGGGGCCAATAATTTGCCAATTATTGGCCAATAATTTGCCAAAATAAATGTTGAACTATCCCTTTATACCATAAATCCACAGCTGTCCAGATGTCCTAGGGCTCGGTCTTCTCCTGAGCGCTGCCCGTCACCAGCAGCAGGTTGCAGGCCATGAACTGGACGTTGAGGACGTTGCTGGTGTTTCCCGTGTAGAGTCCGACCAGCTCGCCGGATGAGGACGAGCCGTCGCCGCCGGCAACACCGGGCTGCGGATGCGGCGAGTTGCGGATGTCCCACACGCGCACCGAGTTGTCCATGGAGGCGGACGCCACCAGGCTGCTGTCGGGGCTGAACGACAGGCTGGTGACGCCGTCCGTGTGCCCGCGCAGGTCCTTGAACAGCGACATGCTCGACTTTCAGTCCCAAAAACAACATTAAAGGGACAGTTCAACATTTTTTTGCAAATTGGCCCATTGCCATAATAATCCCTATAGTCATAGCAGTAGGTTCGTTACCTTTAATTGGAAATACAGAGACTGCTTGATGAAAAACTGTCCCTGAAGGCAACGTGCATCAGCGGTTTTGCATGAATTTCCCTGTAAAACAACTCTGTGTGGTAACGTTGTGTTATTATCTCATAGCGTGGTGAATGTGCAGCTCACAACTTGTCCACCAGAGCGTTGTGGAGTTGTTGGATTGTGTATTTGATGAGTTTGATGAGGGAAACCAAGAAATCCCATAATGAGCCTCCGTAGCGTAGCTCTGAGCAGCTCATGGCTCTGCACTGCAAAAACTCAACATCTTTCCAAGAATATTTGTCTTATTTCTTGTCAAAATGTCTCATTTCTAGTCAAAACTAATCTCTTTCCACCAAGATTAACTTGTTTTTAGATCATTTTCATGTATTTCAAACAAATTTTCACTTGAAATAAGTAGAAAAATCTGCCAGTGAAAGCAAATTTTTTGTGTTTGTAATAAGAAAGAAAAACTTTTTCTACTTATTTCAAGTGAAAATATGCTTGAAAAACGTAAAAAGTGTCTAAAAACAAGCTGCTTTTCATGTGATGAGTCTTATTTTAAGTAGAATGAGGTTTGTTTTGACTAGAAATGAGACAAATATTCTTGGTAAGATTTTGAGTTTTTGCAGTGTGCTACGGCTCGGTCTTCTCCTGAGCGCTGCCCGTCACCAGCAGCAGGTTGCAGGCCATGAACTGGACGTTGAGGACGTTGCTGGTGTTTCCCGTGTAGAGTCCGACCAGCTCGCCGGACGAGGACGAGCCGTCGCCGCCGGCAACGGGCTGCGGATGCGGCGAGTTGCGGATGTCCCACACGCGCACCGAGTTGTCCATGGAGGCGGACGCCACCAGGCTGCTGTCGGGGCTGAACGACAGGCTGGTGACGCCGTCCGTGTGCCCGCGCAGGTCCTTGAACAGCGCGCCCGACGCCAGGTCCCACAGCTTCACGCGCTGGTCCTCGCCGGCCGACGCCAGGTACTTCCCGTTGGGCGAGAAGGCGAGCGACAGCACGGCGCCGCGGTGGCCGGTGAACAGCCGCACCGCGCCGCCCTGCTGCGTGCTCCACAGCCGCACCGTCTTGTCCGCGGAGCCGGTGGCCAGGTAGTTGGAGTTGGGGTGGAACTTGAGGCAGTCGACGTCGGCGAGGTGGCCGGCGTAGAGCCGCAGGGCGTAGGCGCGCGAGAAGGTCCAGAGCCGCGCGGTGCGGTCCTGCGAGCCGCTGGCGAAGTAGAGGCCGCAGGGCGACACGTCCACGTCCCACACCGGGTAGGCGTGGCCGCGGTACAGCGCCGTGTTGCTGCAGCCGCCCAGGTCCCAGTAGCGCACCGTCGTGTCCTCGGAGCAGGACAGCAGGCCCGAGCCGTCCGTCAGGAACGCCGTGCGGAACACCGGGCCGCTGTGGCCGCGCAGCGTCTTCGTCTCGCTGCCCGAGCCCGAGCCGTCCTCCTCGTCCACCTGACGACAAGACAAGACCAGACAAGACAAGACGTCACCTCACAGTCGTCTCTCCTGAATAAATACGCTTCAATGATGGGAAGAAAATCTTTTCTTTTTTTCTTAAATAACAAGATTTCTTATAGGGATAGTTCACCCAAAATTGAAATTTCACTCATTATCTCCTCCCCCTCATGTGGACTAAGGGCTGGGAGAAGTTTCAGAGTCCTCCGTGGCTTCTCTGAGTTACAGGGGGTCTCGGCGTAGCAGTGCATGTCCATATAACGGTTGCAAATGGATACCAACTGTCTTGGTAACAAAAAGACACACCAAAAAACATCCAAATACCTCCATGCTGCTCGTCTGTAATGTCCGTCTTGTATTGAAGCGAACCAGGTTCCGTCGTCTTTGGACGAACTGGGAAGAGGAGCTTCCGCTACAAAACAAGCTTGAAATATAGACTTTTTTTTTTTTTTTGGGGACAATTTCTCATTTCGGGGCTTCAATACAAGACGGACATTACATACCAGCAGCATGGAGGTATTTGGATGTTTTTTGGTGTGTCTTTTTGTTACGAAGACAGTTGGTATCCATTTGCAACCGTCATATGGACATGCACTGCTACGCCGAGACAGGTAAAACCTCTTTTCGGCCGTTTCTTTGGGTCCATTCACAACACTGTATGTTGTAAATCTCTGGGCAGGGCTATTATGGGCTGGTGTTGCTAACGGGAGGAGTGCAGAGAGTCTTCTACTGCAATTAAAGTACTTAGGGGCTACTTGTAGATCATACAACCCCACTTTAAAAAAAAATGATACTATCCCTTTAACACAAACATCTACCTTTATACTGAAGGAGCTTTAATAAATCAGTGTGAATTATCGGAGTGAATAATCCATGTGTCTTCTTCTCTCCTCACCTCCTCCTCCAGGACGTCACAGGCGAGGCGGATGCGCGACACGTCGGCCGGATGCGGTCTGGCCTTCAGCTTTCTCGCCCGGAGGCTCCACAGCTTCACGGTGGAGCAGTCGAAGCCGGCGGCCAGCAGCCGGCTGTCGGCCGACACCTCGGCCGTGTTCAGCAGCTGCTCCGTGTGGTGGAAGGCGTAGAAGCACACGGTGGTGAGCGACGGCGGCCCCTCTCGCACCTTTAGGGGTGGGCGATATGGCAAAAATATTATATCACAATTTTTTTTTAAAATGAAGTCACGATTTCGATTTAATCACGATCTTAAATCGAAAAAAAGAAAAACAGACAATTTAGGCCAAAGATCCTTTCTGAACAGATTTTTTATCTAAATAGTTGCAGTTTTGCCAACATGTGCAAACAATCAGGGAATATTATAAATAATAGACCGTCAATGTTTATCTATTTTTGTGATATATCGACATGTTATTTCTGTATTTTCGATATTGGATATGTGACTTTTGATAATATTTCTCTGAATGGGAGAAACCCTATTTCAAGATGGCTCTCAGCCTCTATCTAATGTTTGCCTGACGAAGGTCTGTTGGACCGAAACGTTGCAATAAACTATCGATTAAGCAAGTTGTTCAGTGTGCGGGACTCCTCTCTCTTTCCATTATCAGTACGGACCTATGGACAGTCCTACGCACCTGAGAAAATAGATGTGCTAATAAACATGAAAGTAAAATATCAATGAAGACATTACTGTTTGTTTTATTCAACACAGTCATTTTAACAGGATTTTAAGTATCAAAACACTAAATAGCTGATTGAAAAGGGCCAAATAAAGATACAAACTAAAGTAACTGTTGTTATCTCTTTTAGCAAACTTTGCTAAATGTCCTTTGTTTGCGCTTTGCAGCATAGAACTGCAGTTTGAGCCCCAGACGATCCTACGATCTCTGCACTTTGGCAGATCGTCTACACCAGGGGTCATCAACTATATTTGTTGAAGGGCCAGAATCTTTCTCAACAGACACCTCGGGGGCCGGACATTCAAATAGGCCGGGATGAAATTAAATTCAGCTTTTTGCCTAATAATTTATTTCTATCTTACCTGTAAGCTCATAATTTTCATTTATACATATCTTTGGTGTTTGGTATGATATAAAATGAAAAATCTTGACAGCTGGACTTTCAGATGCTCCCACATGCTGGAGCTTTACACTGCTGACTTGCCCTGTGATTTTCAGCCTAAATATGAAAGGAGGCTGACAATCGGTTCTGATGATACAAGTCAGTAGTCCTGAGTCGTCAGTAGTGTTTCTCTTCTATAAAACACATTCTACATCTCGGAGGCGACGTTTTTACACACACGGGCAGAGCTCAGTGGGAAACAGTAGGAGAGACGGAGGCCGAGGGGGAACCGGGACAATTGCCCCTCGGGGATAAATAAAGTTTTTTGAATTGAATTGAACACCAGAGGGAGAAGCAAGTCCGTGCAGCTGTGCGCCACGGACCTGCACCATAAAACAACCGAGTGGCATCAAACACGCGGCGCTACCGCATCGTTTTTGGGTTGTGAGCGCGCATGACACGCATCTACACTGAATGGGTTTGAGTGCGCAAAAGACGCTACTGAACGGGCCGCCCGTGCACACCCAGTTTAACCACGGCGGCGGACAAACTCACCCAGCAGCTGGCCTCTGCAGACAGGCAGGGAAACCCTGCAGTCCAGCAGCTCCCTAAACTTTCATGCACGGTGCTTTAGGTACCGCGGAGTTTCCTAATCCCAGTGCAGGGACTCACAGGCACACACAAACACTGAGTGTGTCTCCGTGCCCCAGCGCATTGACTGACAGGCGCACACAACGAGAGACCGAGAATTATAATACTTGTAAACTATTAGAACTCAGTCGCGGGCCGGATTGGAAAGTTCGGCGGGCTGGATTCGGCCCGCGGGCCGCCAGTTGATGATCACTGGTCTACACGCTCTAATCCTTCACCATCTAATATCGCCGTATCGCCCGGCCCCCTACGCACCTTCTTGATGCAGTCCTGCAGCGCCTCGAGCGCCGCCTCGCTCTGCGGGAGCCCCGCCGGCACCGCCACGCCCTCGCCGCCCTCGCAGCCGTCCACGCCCGCCCAGGAGGAGGAGGAGGTGGAGTTCGGGGCGGCGGTCGCTCCGCCGGCCGACCCGTACAGCTGGTAGTCCGTACGCCTGCAGGCCGAGACCTCCACCTGCAGCAGACATGAAAACGGGTCATGGGTCAAAAAGGTGAAAGGACACGGCCCCTCTAGGGGGGTCCGGGGGCATGGTCCCTGCACATTAAGAGATAATTGTAGCACTGATGTTGTTACCACTGAGCGAATCCGGAGTCTGTTTAAACACTGTTTATACTGTACGTGCATGTTTGGTACTTACACCTGTCTACTAGGGGTGTCACGATTTCGATGTTTTATCGAAATCAATCGAAATTACGTCACAATCTCGAGCATCGAAGTCAAAGAGAGGATGTTGAAAAACATTTTATTAAACAAATAAAATGTTTGTTTTTTCGGGAACTCTTGAAAAAACAAGAGTTCTCTCTCTCTTTTTTTCTCTCGCTCTCCTTTTTTTTTCTCTCTCTCTCTTCTTCTCTCTGTTATAATTATTGCTGTTTAGTTATTCATTTCTTATTCTCCTCATTAATTATCCCTTGTTATTCTTTACCCTCACCTCTCCTACATTAGTCCAAACCCCTTTTCGCCCACTCCGTGTCCCCATTTTCCCTCTTCTTTTTCTTTTCTCTTCTCCTCACTCCTAACTGCCTGTCTAGCAGGATCCCTAGTAGTAGGGACTTAACTGACAGTTTCTTCCACTCTTTTCTCTTCTACGTTTTCTATTTTTCTTTATGGTCAGAAAAAAACCTACTGAAACCGATTACTAGATAATCTAAATAGTTGAGGATTAATTTAATAATGGATTACTGATCCCATCCCTACCTGCAGGTGCGTGGCGAGGGCCCTGCAGATGGCGCCGTTGTCGTCGCTCTGCAGGTAGCGCAGCAGGTAGCTGTAGGCCGGCTCCGTCAGGTGGACCACGTACTTGTGCTCCAGGAAGGCGCTCAGCTTGGCGTTGGCGGCCACGTCCTGCGCCGTGAGCACGTGGCGCAGCTGCTCCACCGTGGCCCGCTGCTCGCCGTCCTGGAGGAAGGCGCCGTGGAAACGGCCGTAGAAACCGTCGACGGCCGCCTTCAGGCCGCAGCGCACCATGTCCAGGTGCAGGTAGACGAAGAGCGGGTAGAGGACGCTGCTCACCTCCTTCGCCCACGAGATCTCCGTCTCTGATGGAGGAGGAGAGCTTTAAATAAATGACTGTTCCCAGATAAAAGACATTGTTAAAGGGATAGTTCAACATTTTTTTGCAAATTGGCCCATTGCCATAATCCCTATAGTCATAGCAGTAGGTTCGTTACCTTTAATTGTCGGTGCAAGCTGTTTTTTAGAACGGCGGAGCAGAGCCGTGAGCTCCTCAGAGCTACGCTACGGAGGCTCATTATGGGATTTCTTGGTTTCCCTCATCAAACTCATCAAATACACAACCCAACAACTCCACAACGCTCTGGTGGACAAGTTGTGAGCTGCACATTCACCACGCTATGAGATAATAACACAACGTTACCACACAGAGTTGTTTTAGAGGGAAATACAGAGACTGTTGATGAAAAACTGTCCCTGAAGGCAACACGCATCAGCGGTTTTGCATGAATTTCCCTCTAAAACAACTCTGTGTGGTAACGTTGTGTTATTATCTCATAGTGTGGTGAATGTGCAGCTCACAACTTGTCCACCAGAGCGTTGTGGAGTTGTTGGATTGTGTATTTGATGAGGAAAAACCAAGAAATCCCATAATGAGCCTCCGTAGCGTAGCTCTGAGCAGCTCACGGCTCTGCTCCCCCGTTCTAAAAACAGCTTGCACCGACAATTAAAGGTAACGAACCTACTGCTATGACTATAGGGATTATGGCAATGGGCCAATTTGACAAAATGTTGAACTATCCCTTTAACATAATCAGGAAAAGGAGAGTATTGTAATTCGCACCAACCAGTGACAGGAATCAGGTGTGTGTGTGTGTGTGTGTGTGTGTCTTACCTGCCAGGAAGGAGCGCAGCCTGGAGAATTGAGCCTCGTACTGCAGCGGGTCCGACTGACAGGGAGCAGCAGAGACGATGTTGGCACAACCCGACTCCGTCTGCACTGCTCCGAGGACGAGAGACCAGGACACGGGGCGGGTTATTAGATAAAGACGAAACATTATTATTATTATTTATATACAAAGTGTAAGAGAAGCAGATTCCTCTTTCCAATAACTCAGAGGACATTTAGTCACGATGGACGTCAGAGATAAAGATGTGTTCAGAAAATGTGTTTTCCATTGAACCAATAATAATCTTACATAATACATCAATTATTAGGGCTGTAGCCGATATTATCCGAGTACTTGCTCGGCTTGGGCGCCGTTCGACCATAGACTGTATCATCACACTGTATGGACAACTGTTTCAGCTGTTTTATTAAAATAAAAAGTGTTGAGTACTCGAGTGACCCCGAACATTCGGATAGTAAAATATGCTACTCGTTGCAGCCCTACAAATTATATAATGTGTCTTTATAATATCTTATCGCCTGTATAAATAACAGAAACTGCTGCTGCTGACAGATAGATAGAATGATAGATCGATAGATAGATCCCTTGGGGAAATCCCTTCAGGAAATGTTGGTTCCATATGACAAAAAAAGAAAAAGGGGAATAAGAATATGCAAAAAAAACAAAAACAAAACACAATTCTCACAAAAAAAAAGTCAAATATCAATGTGGTCCAGCAACAAACACTAAAATGTGCAAATAACAGATAAAGTAGAGCCGTACAACACCGATCAGAAGCGCATTTGAAACCAAGTCCATGTGTGGTTTTTGGCTGATCAGATTGTCCAAAAATAAAAAATAAAGACAGATAGAGATACAGATTTGGAGTGGCAGTGTGACCGAGGCCTGAGAGACGGAGGACCAGATCGGTTTCATGAGACAAAGCAGGAAAAAACAACAACTAAAAACATCCAGTGTATCAGTCGATTGGCGAGTGCAGTAGAAAAGTAAAGAGTACAGTGACGTTTAGTTCCTGTAATGCTAAGGTTCGGTAGTAAAGTGTGTTTTCCTCCTCGGACTGACCTGTGAGGCTGGCGGCCATCTCCTCGGCCGACTGGAACAGCTTGGCTCCTTTCAGGGAACCGTCCGTGTCCACATACTGCCTCCTCTTCAGGTACTGGGACACGGCGTACTGGATCTGCTCGGTGCGAACCCGCTTCATGGCCTGGAGAACAACCAAAGCAGAGAGAGAGAGAGAAAAAAGAAAAGAATGCAGTGTCAATGAGTGAATGATTGATTGATGAATGATCTGATATATCACTGGTTGAAACCATAAACAAGCCTCCATGTGCTAGCGAAGTCTTATTGTCACATGACCTAAACATGCAGAAAAGACAGACTTCATTTATTTAGGAATGGTCAAGAGAACACGCATTTATTACCAAATGCAACAAAGATGACTAAAATGCATATTGTATTTTTGTACATTTGTTGTTCACATAAAACAGGTTCTTAAAGAACGTGTTAAGAACTGAATGTGTAGTTTTTGCATTTATGTATTTTCATGTAAACCATCTTAAATTCTGCAATTGATGTTAAAATTTTACCACATTTTTTGTGTTTTTCTCCCTAGAAATTACCGTACTTTACATTTTTCCAAACATTCCCACCACTGGCAGTAATTTGAACATACATTGACTTATAAATAGTAACGTTATACAGTCTCAGGACAAGAATTAGTGTTTTTCTGGTGTTTGTTTCAAAATGTTATCCAATGTCTCCGTTCAAGGGTCCGTTTGAGAACCACTGAGTTAAGTTACAAGATGGAGCAGGGTTAAGCTACATTGCTTTTTAACTCTGTTTTTAGTGTTTTGTTTGTTTTTATTCTGTCTTATGCTTCTTTTTTTTAATGTTTTGTCTTTATGTAAAGCACATTGAGTTGCCTTGGTATGAAATGCGCTATATAAATAGAATGCCTTGCCATGCCTACAAATCCTGCACAGTTCCCCTTTAATTTGCACATTTAAAGACCATAATATCTGCTTTGCGGCACTTTGTAAGACTTTTAGTTGTCAGTTTATGAACCAGACACCAATAAACAAACACACACACAATAACGTGTTTCTCAGGAATATTTTGTCCTCTTGCACACATGTTGTTATCATAGTAGAAAGTATTCTTCCTTCACTATTCTGCAAAGTGTCCTCTTTTTTTTGTTAGTGTTGTGGAAATGGCCACCTAACAGCATCCCTCTCCCTCTCACCAGCAGCAGGTATGGAAACCACAGAGTGCACAGGTGAAAACAGTGTTAAGCAGGTGTTTTTTAGTGATTGTTTACTTCTGTTCTCCCAGCAGCAGCAGCAGCAGCAGCAGCTAACTACGTAGCTTAGCGGCGGAGCTAACGTGTTGTTACCGACGCGGGGTACCGTTACACCACATACACGCCCCCAGAGTGAGGCTCTAACTCCGGGTACTGGATCTTCTGTGAGCCTGAAGCACCTGGAGCCGCAGAACAATCCGATGTGAAGCCGTGAGAGGGTGATAGAGGCTGTATATCCGGAGCTAGCCGGCTAGCTTAGCGCTTAGCCGCGGCCCTTTGCAGCAGCAGCAACGGGCTTTCTGAGCGGGATCGATCCGCCTCCAGAGCTTCACCGGTGGGGAACATTTACTTACTGCATGCCGCTGCGTGCCTCTCCTCCGGTCTCTTCGGTTACTACAGACCTAGGGGTGGTAGTAGTAGTAGTAGTAGTAGTAGTAAGGTCTCTGAATCTACGCCGCTGTGCTTCTCCTTCTCCTCAGCTCCATCCTCCCGCTCAGCTCGGCCGCCATCGAGTAGCGCGCGGATCTTCTACTCAGGCCTGGACTCGCGTTGACCAATGAGCGACAATCGTCTAGTTCTGCCTGAGTGACCAAAGCCCGCTTTAAAAGGCAGGCGGGAAAAATACACAATGCTTCCTGTGAAGTTATTAGTGGGTTGCCAACTGCCAAAAACTACAAAAAGAGGAAGAAAAAGAAGAAGACGACACAGATATTCACCCAAGATGATTAGTTTGGTATTGATTATGTAAACGTAGGCAAGGCAAGACCCCCTCCGATGAAAATCGTGTTTTTCGTCGTGCTTTTCACATGTTCCTGTGGCATTTTTCTGATGTTAGCAAGAGTGTCTGGAAAAGTAAGTGCAAAATTTTCCATTTCTGAGTTTTTCTGCCTTCAAATTGCTGTGAACCAATAGCAAGGAAGATAATATAGACCGAATCGCCTTGTTCGCCCTATCACCGTTTAGACAAATCTGAAATGATTGAAGAAACATTACTATTTCTGTGTGTGTGTTTTGTGTTGCTATGTGTTGTATTTATTCAGTTTGGGGGAATCACGGTGTCTAGAAAGCATCAGTGGCTGCAGCTGACAGGGACAGCTAACGGCGGTAGCTAAGCTAACGGCGGTAGCTAAGCTAGCATCAGGACGTCAGCTGTTAAAACCCTCCCGTTGTGGGACACGACATGAAACTACTCCAGTTAGCTCAGTCATGTTGTAACTAAGATATCCGCTGGAGAAAATATTTTTTCATGGACCGTTTATTGAGTCACTGAGTTATTAAAGTTAAACAGGTAACTTCGTCCAGCTAATCTCTGATAACCATGACTAATTACAAAAATGTGCACACAGAAATAGTAATGTTTGTCCAATCATTGGTTTTATAACACACCTGCAAACTGGTCACCTTTTGGCTACAGTCACCTTTTTTATGTCAACCAGGGTAGTAGAAGTGAATGAAGAGGGTTTTAGTTTTGTATGTTGTCACCTTTTTCACTACTCCAGAGTTTGTAGGTCTGTATAGACTTTACAAACATCAGATTAGTCTAAACGGCGATATAGTGACATGAAAAATTAGATATAGCGAAACTCTCGTCCGTCACTATTGTTCGAATGCTGGTTTTCTACCCGGAAGTAGTTGTAAACAACAAGGCGATTCGTTATGTAATCTTAGGCAAGGCAAGACCCCCTCCAATGAAAATCGTGTTTTTCGTCATGCTTTTCACATGTTCCTGTGGCATTTTTCTGATGTTAGCAAGAGTGTCTGGAAAAGTAAGTGCAAAATTTTCCATTTCTGAGTTTTTCTGCCTTCAAATTGCTGTGAACCAATGGCAGACGCAAACTGGCAGTTTCAGGTAGAGCACTGGAAAAGGGAGTAACTGTGCGTTTACACCAAAAGCGATAGAATTGCCTATAGTCGCTAGGGCTGGGACGTATATGCTTTTCTCCCAATTCGATTCTCCTACGATTTTTTGGATGGCGATTCGATCTAAATTGCGATTCTACGATATTGCCGATTCTCTCGATTTTTAGTCTGCATTTTTAACATTTATCTGCACACAAATACTGTAGAAGCCTATAAATTAACATACTCCAAAAGTGACCTTAAACCCTTTTCAAAACCTGTACTCTCTGTAGAAAAAATAAAGGGGAGGGTGAGTGCTGCAGAGGCCAAAGGGAAAAAAAAAAAGTGAAAAAATGTAGGCTATAGAATAGCTCAAGGTGCTCTTCAAGGGAAAATGCAAATAAACTAAGGGAAAAGAACTGACTGTCTGAGGATGGTGGTGCAGTCAAAGAGGAGCTTCCCGAGGCACTCGTGGCTTAGCAGAGATATTTTTAATGAATTAAAAAGGACCCAACGCGTTTCGACGCTGTCTTCATCAGGGGTGTAAAGCACAAGATACACAGGTGGGTGTATTTAACCAATCATGTGACAGTCATGTAACAGTGGATTTTCTTAAAGGGACCACTTTACCCTACACCAGTGGTTCCCAAACTTTTTTGTCTTGCGTACCCCCTGAGCCTTTTTGCCATACCACAAGTACCCCCTCCCTCATACGTGTTGATGATTCTCCAAAAGTGGTCATATTAGAACGTAACACAACTGATTATGAAATGAAAATCATTTCAATTTCTCTGTTCAATTTGTACAAAGACATTTTACACATATTCTCCTGCATTTTAGTTGTTTCTGGCTGTTGTGGTGTTTGTTATGGTCAAATGTGTCTTCACAGAGTTGTAGGACTGTCACAAACGAAAATTTCAAACTCAATACCAATACCCCAGCAGCAATGCCTCCCAGCTTATTATTGTTCCATTATTTTATTTTTATTATAATCAAAAGGACTTTTTTTTCCCCATTGATGGTACTTTATAAGATTATTCATAGAATGTATTTCTATTCGTGTTCTTTCAAGATGGTCTTTGTTCCCCTCGATGGTACTTGGGTAATGGTGTAGGGTAAAGTGGTCCCTTTAAGAAAATCCACTGTTACATGACTGTTACATGACTGTCACATGATTGGTTAAATACACCCACCTGTGTATCTTGTGCTTTACACCCCTGATGAAGACAGCGTCGAAACGCGTTGGGTCCTTTTTAATTCATTAAAAATATCTCTGCTAAGCCACGAGTACCTCGGGAAGCTCCTCTTTGACTGCACCACCTGTACTCTCTGTATGTAAAAAAAAAAAAGGCGAACAAATGCACATTGCACAATATAAAAATTTTTTTTTAAAAATTCCCCCCCAAAAATCGATTTTTGAAAAAAAATTTATCGATTTTTTCTCCCATCCCTAATAGTCGCTCTGGTCACTCCTAGCGCGCCACTTGCCAGCTCTAGCAGGCCCTCGCACCAAGCGACCAAAGGGACGGGACTTTCAAGCTGTGCTGCAGATGTGTCCATTCAGGCTCTCCTAATTTCTCCCGCTGTGGGAATCCCAGTCCGCAACAAGCTGTCACCGCGGTCGTACCGCTCTTCATTTGCATAAAGTTGAGCCTCTCTCAACTTTCGTCGCATCGCGTCGCTCCCGTCGCTCACGCCGCCGATCGCTCCTCATCGCCAGCGTACATTGAAAATGAATGGCAGCTGGTCACCGCGGTCGCTCAAGTCGCTTTTCGAGTTTTTCCTCAGTGGATGTGAGGGTCTAAGGACAGAGGATGTTGTTACGATGCCATGTAAAGCCCTGTGAGACAAACTGTTTGTAAAAACGGGCTATACAAATAAAATTGCCTTGCCTTGCCTTGCTTTTGGTGTGAACGCACAGTAACGACACGCATTGGTCCAATAGAAGCGCCTCCTGATGGCGGAATATGGGTTTTGCACAAGCGCCCAAGAACTGACATCTCTGCATTGTTGGTGAATGACCAAGTGTGGTATTTTAAATAATTTAAGGACATTTATAGATCACCCATGTTAATAGCATCATTGTGGATGATGCTATTACAGATAAATATTAAAACATTGGCTACTAGTAAAAAAAAAAAGAAAAAACAGTTGTCTAATCTGCATTTTGTAATAAACAAATTATACGTATAATTTGATATGACCAAGACACCTAAAAACAAAAACATGGGTTTTCTGGGCACTTTTGCAACACCCATATCCTGCCACTAGGGGCGCAAAACCCTTACCACGGGACTCAATGGTGGTGTCGTTACTCTCTTTTCCAGTGCTCTAGTTTCAGGGAGACTGGGGTTGGCGACGTCATAACTCCAGGGCGAGGCATAGTGCTTACAAGCTCTTGCACCGCTCTACATCTGGTTCAAAAGTGAAAGGCTTGACAGCTCGGTGTAAAGCCTAGTTTACATATTAGCTGGCAACCGGACAAACTAATGGAAAGAGAGGTAGGCTAATGCTGTGTTCATAACAACACGGAAGTCGTCCTGTGTTCATACAGAAAAAAACAAGCTCTGAGTCGAACTCAGAAATTACAGGTCAGAAACTCTGGTATTTATTTCTTGTCGGCCACATATTTGGGCACCGTTTCAAAAACATAACACGTACAAAATCATATGTTGAATATAATGATTGTAACGTGTGAATTGTCCTAAAATCTATTTCTCACTGTGAGTCACACGAAGAAACACCTCCTCCACAGGGCTTGCCATTTTGTTGCGTGACGTCACTTGCTGTAAGTGGGAGTACATTGATCTAGTACGAATTCACAGGTGGGAAGTTACGAGTTTAACTGATGTTCCAACGGGTAACCATGGGAACAAGTCGGAAAAACACGAGTTACGGGTTGCCTGGAACGCAACATCATCATTTCAGAGCTCCGATTTTTCATTTTGACGTCACAACAATATGGCGACCTTCATCTTAAACGGTAAGACTTTAAAATTTTAAGTTATTTGTTGAAGTTTTAATGCATTTTTCCCCCCTATGCATTGATTGATTTTATTTAACAGATTTTTAATCAAACATTTTGAGTGATAATTACAATCCCACACTGCTAACAACAATGACACTTTGGAAGCAGAGGAGAGAAGAATGGACAGGAAGTAGAGATACTTTTGTATAATGAATCAGAACAATAGAGGATCTGTGCAACCATAGAATTATGGAAGAATTACAAAAACATGAGTAGAAAATGATGTTTAAAATAATACACGTTGACACTATATTTGTCACATTATTTGACGTTGAAGATGATAGAAATTCATAGAAAAATAGAACTATATCTATTTTAAAAATATGAAATCTAGATTTACCTAGTCTAGATCTAGCTAGACTTTTATACTGAGTGGTTCAATCAACAGCTACCTGACTATTATCAAGCTAGCTATGAACAAGAAGACACTTAATATAGCACATAATTCCTGCCAGAGGCAACTCGATGTGCTTTGCAACCAAAACACACAAAAACAAGATATGCAAAGCAGTGAGTTAATAAAATGCTATAACATATATAAGCAAAGCAATACATTGACCTGAAGACCAGGCTACTTTGACTGAGACTCGATTCTTCTCGTACACCCTGAATTGCAAACACCCGGTGGTTTAAAGGGAGATATGTGGATAGTGTAACAGAATGCATCGTTGCCCGTGTTGCGGGAGAGCAGGGTTTGAACCCCACCTGGGGCAGTCCGTACCAAAACACAACGCAGAGGGCCAGATAACACCGGTTACAATAGCCAACTAAATACTGGATCAGACAATCCCACCCAGTTCTGAAGTCTATTCAGAAGGATATGTTGTTCTACGTCCAATATGGCACCTAGATACAGGAGTGTTTTGAATAAATATCAGTATTGTATGTATGAACACTGTGTATGGAGTGTGGTTGTAGATTGTCCAGATTATTGTGGACTGAGACTCTGACTTGTTGTAGAGTTTGACAGCTGCAGGGAGGAAGGACCTATGATAACGCTCCCTCCCACATTTTGAGTAAAGTTTGGCTATCATTCTCTTCTCTCCAAAAACTTCCACCAGGTTAAGTGAACTTCCCTTGACAGAGCTTAATCAGAGCCTCAAGTGAGATGTTATATTTCAGAGTTGCTGTATGTTTTGCTTGATTTAAACTTCACGTTAGAGGCTGTGAAGAAGAAGAAGAAGAAGAAGAAGAAGAAGAAGAAGAGTTTACAGATTCTAACATTTCATTTCTGTAGTATCACAGAAAGAGTACGATAGTATCAATTTACCTGAGAGGGTTACGAATAAAGTCTCTGATGATATATAGCATTACAAATGCATTGATGCGAACAGTTTCTCATTTGTGTTTCAGTTTAACTTCAGTTGTTCAGAAAGAAATGGATCCACCTCACTGAAGGTTTTGATCAGAAGTTTACAAGCTGTATCTCCTTTCCTTATCACCATGTCAATCAGCTCTTGTGCTTTGTCAGCCCTGGGTAGAGCTGGGATCGACTCCTTTTCTCTGTCGTTTATCACTTTGTTTTGCAGAAGTGCGTCCATCAGGTCTTTTAGGACAGAAGTGGACACTCTGGCAATAAACTCTGTCCGAACTGAGAACAGTTTCTCCTCGTACTTCCCTCTCCTTGGTAGACTTTGCCCACATGGATCAGGACCTGGAAGATAAGGTGGGAAATACTCTTCCAGATCTGGGAACAAGCTGGGGCTCACCCAATTTTAGTAGGTTGTCTGAACAGTGCTCCTCACCTATTCCTCCTCCTCCTCCTCCTCCTCCAGTTGGTGAGACAGGTTCATGGGCAGTGAAGGACATAACAACAGAATTCATAAAACAGGAAGAACACACATGTATCCAACAGAAACCAACAGACAAAAAAAACTACAAAGAGAGACAATTAACATGACGCTACTATGACAAAAGAAAAAACAAAAAAGACTGTTAATGGATGGATGAGATGGATGAAGATGCAACAATGCAAGACCAGGACAGGGTTTCTTGATGGAGTTGTGCTAGAATGGATTGAGAACACAACAAAACCAAAATATCCGCGGCGTGGAGCGGTGCGGGTCTCTGACTGCAGCGGGGACTATCATCTCTCTGCTCCGTGACACTGTGACAGACCACCGGTGAGCCTGTGGGACGGGTCCGCTAATCGTTGAAAACAGCAGTGATACGTCTCCAAACCAGATATGTCTGGAACAACATCGGAAAAAGTCGCTCTAGACAAGAAAAAAAAAAAAAAATAGGGACCGGACCTGCCGTGCCGTGCAAAAAAAAAACAAAAAACACACACATACACAAAAAACTGACAGCGCGTGCGTGTCATGACTTCCTGTATCTGGCCCTTCAAAATAAAAGCCCTATAGCCTTTCATATACAGTTCGGTCATATAGATTTTGACTTAATTTTGACAAGACAAATTTTTCCAATTTTTTTTTTTTTTTTTCCTGCGACCAATCAACCAATGAGATTTTGGTCTGCTAATGTTTAGCCCTAGTATTCAGTTTCTGATTGGTGAAGACACAAGCCAATGTTTGGTAATGACACTCGTCATCATTTTTAATTAGTCACGGTTAGGGCTGGGTATCGTTTAAAAATTTTCGATACCAGTACCGATACCAGTACCAGTACCCTTAACACGATACCGATACCAATTGAGTACTTTATTCAATACTTTTTTCAACTTCATTAGATACTAATCATGTGAAAAGAAAGCAATCGGTTACATGAATGTCACCACTCCTCCCCATTCAAATGATTTTTTTTACTAGGGATGGGCAATGATGAATAGTCCTTCAATAAAAATAAAATTTAAAAAAATCAAATAGTTTATGAGACAATCATATTTTATGAAAAAATTTAAATGTCTCCTTTTCACTGACGCAGAAAGAGAAACATGGAAAGAGTCCACCAGAAAGTTCTGTGTGGAACTCTGTCAAATAAAAAACAAATGAAACTGAGGTGCAACAAACTCTGCACGGTGCGGATTCGGATTAGAAGCAGCCGGAAAATATTGATGTAACCTAGTAGTTTACACCAGGAGAGGAGACTTCCTGGTTTAGATTTATTACATGGACTTAACAATGTGTATATTGATGTTAGGTGCAAATAACTTGGTTCTCTAGGCTCCTAGTGTACTCACTTGTTTCTTCAACCAGGACTGGAGGCAGGGCTGGTTCACTGGGTGGAGGTTGGCTTGACAGAGAAGCTGAACTTGCTGCTGCCTTTAAACCTGAACCAGAAACAAATGGCAAAATAAGGAAGCCTTAGGGCCCATTCACATGGAGCGTCTTTTGCTTTCCATTGTTTTCAATGTAACCGCGCGCAAAAACCGAAGCGACGCCGACGCGCCGGGCACGCGGTGCGATGCACCGAGATGAAAATATCTCAACTTTTTCGAATGCCGCACGCGCGGCGCGTGTCATGTGATCAGAATCAGCTGCACGGACCTGCTTCACCAGCAGCAACAAGCAGCTCGGTTCTCAGTGCTTGCTGCTTTCAGCAGCTCCCTCTCGGCAAGCGGCAGCTCAGTTCTCCCCCGGTCCAGCCCCGGATCTCTACTCCATAGCTGCCGTAGCAGCAGTGTGATACCAATAGCCTACATTTAACCGCATTTTTAACTTTTATTAGACACAAGGTAGGGAGTTCACGTCTCGCCTGCCTCCCTCCTCTCCACACGGCGGTGAGTCCTCCATTCAAACTGACAGACAGATCGAGCAGTGAAGCTGCTGAGAGGGATTCACGGTGCTTGAAATCTGATCAGCTCTGTGTTTACTCAATTCCTGGTTAAATGACAGAAGCACACCACTAAATGTAAAAATGTGACAGGTTCTTTTGGTTGCTTAGTAACGGCAGACGCGACCATAGACACGAGCTCAGAAGCGCTTTGAAAAACGCATGCAAAACGCCAGCTGGGGCGTTTTGCATGCGTTTTTCAGGCGCTCCATGTGAATGGGGCCTTAAGTCTGCATTTCTGCAGCAAACTTGTAGCATACATGCATCTGTATACAGTATGTATGTGTGCATGTATGTATGTACTAGGTGTTATGTAGAGTAAAATAATTATGTAAATTAAAACAGTTGTGAATGTTCAAATTAGTGTATGAGTAATTAAAGAGATAGTCATGGCTTATTTACCAGTTAGTTCAGCATTATACTCCCAAATGTGTCTCTTCTCTTGGTCTTGGACTTTGACAACTGCTGAATCTTGGCATTTAGTCAGCCGAATCTCAAAAGTTGGATGGTAATTTGGTCCATAGTTGAAGTCATATACAGCACACTGTTAAACATAAACAATGCATCATTGTCGGACGTTAGATCTCCAGCCACAGTCTCCTTGTAAACCTGTGGGAAACACTGATATTTGTGAACATTTGCAGATGGGTTTAAAAGTCTGCACTAATGGTATTGATGCCATGCATAGACATGGATATTAGTGGTGTAAACATTAACACGTGTATACGGAATGAAACTGTAAACATTTAGTAAAAATCCCTAAACAATATGCTATTTTAATGGGCTGAGTAGCAGGTGTGCAGCAGGTTTCCAAGGTGAACAGCCTCTGGCATCAGAGAACAAGCCTAGCGACAAGCCGTTCGCATATGCGGTTGTCAACAACAATGGTCCGGGCTATCTGTGCTTTGCACTTTTAGCAGTGTTACTCATACATTCATGTATTGGTGATGAATTCCACCACGAAGAGATTTTTTGCCGTTCATTCATGTCCGCATAGCACTGTTTCTCCGTCGTTCACACACAGAGAGAGAGAGAGGGAGGAGAAGCGCGCATGCATGACAATAGCACGGTTTAAAATCCGCCGTTCATGGATCTATTATAATACATCCATGCTGCCATTTGACTGCTTCTTCATTTGACTGCGCTCATAACGTTCTTCTTCTGTGGTATTTTACATTTTGCTGATGGCCACCACCGGCTGGGCGTGGCATTTCAGGCTTCAGAGGAGATTGTTTTCAGTTTAGCCTCTTCGTATGGACAGAGATATTTCTATGGTGTGGACAGAGTTTTTTTTAAAACGAAGACGAAAATATCCGCTTAAAAAAATATCCATATACGTGTAGTCCAGGCCTAAAACAAAGCATCGTGAAGGCCCACGGGGGGTGTTGACGCGATGTGATTTCTGCCTAGTGCTCTGAATGTCAAAGCCCGTCCCTAGTTTGGCTCACAAGTGGACATCAAACAAAAATAAGCTATAACGACGTCTAGCGGTCCTCACACGTGTACACGTAAAGAATTGCACAGTATACACGTGTACATATTTTAGTACACATTCACATCCCTAATAGATATGTATAAAAGTCCTGTCCTGTTAGAGGACAAACTGAGACAAGTTTTATTTGACATACTCACCGGAGGTTGTACTAAATCGGCCTCAGGACAGTCCACACTGTAGCTTTGTTTTCTAATGAGGTGACAGTCGGAAGGGGCCACAATGTACTCAGCTTGTCTCAGTTGGTCATTCACCTTCAGGAGCATTAGAACAGTTTTATGGGACAGTAGCTTAAAAGGCCCTTTACAGGCTGAAGTCGAGACCTTACATTATAGATCAATCAATCAATTAATCAATCAATCAATCAATCAATCAATCAATCAATCAATCAATCAATCAATCAATCAATCAATCAAGTCATGTAATAACGTAGAAAAGAAGGAAGCAATGAAAGCTATATTAAAAACTGCACACAACTCCAACATTGTAGTAAGGATGAAACAATAAAATGCTAAAAGAGGAGAAATGTTTGAAAGTGAGTAAAATTAGACAGAACATTTAAAAAGATAAAAGTGGGACATTAAAGGGGAAATGGTGCAGAAAATTTTTATAGAACAAAAGGACCAGTAAAACTGTTTAAAAATATACAAATAAATGGCAGGAGAATAAACATAAATAGATGAAAGCAACAACCACTCCTTTAACAAGAAGAGCCTCCAATAAAACTGGACTTTACCTCCTGCATCGGGACGTTGTCAGGCAGTAAAAACACGTAGAGTTTTTGGCTCCTTTTTGCATATGGTGGTTGGTGAAACAGCAGAACTTGGCCACGTATTGGTTTGTTTAAAACATTTTTGAAGATATCCCATGCCAGGCCATAGGCAGAGAGGTGAGGAACATCCACAATCACATGAGCGTGTGTTATTTCCTGTGGCTTGAGGACGCTCATCCCATCATCACTGATGTGGACCACAGACAGACCTTCAGACAGCGGTGCTGTGAACACAGACAGACGTCAGCAACACCTAAAAGTCCTGTCAATCCAACTTTAACACATCATTACTTATCACTGGTGTTTGGCCTCTCAGCTCCATCTTGTGCCACTCACCAAGATCTGTCTCACAGTGTGGGAGGTGCAGCTGAGACACAGCATCCTCAGGACACTTGATGTCAAACAGCAGACCTGCAGGTGTCTTTCCAGCTGTGCTGAGCAGCTCCACATCCCACCAGACGACCCTGTACGTCAGCTCCCCGGCCCCAGTCATCTTAAACACCAGTTTAGTCATATCACACTGGAACACACCTGGACCTGGGCCCCTGAACCTGTGGCAGAGGATTGATCCAGAGCCGTTTATCAGCTACTGACTGTAGAACAGTGGAGCATGACCCTGCTGTGGGACAGACTGTACAATGACAGCTGCTCAGGTTTTACCATTTTATGCTCTTATTACCTGTAGGAGATGCCTCCATGATCTTTAATCACCTCAGGTGTAAAACATGATGGACCCTGGGTTCCAGAAAGGCACAAAATGAGAGAAACTATTAAAATTGTAATATCTGGTCAGAGAACATTAGAATATATTGATGACAGGAGTTAAAGAAGTTGACACTGAAGCTGAAATGTTTCTCCTAAGATACAAATAATAGTCATAAAACCTCCACCATAAGAGGTTGAATGTAACAGTTAGATTTGTTTTAAACCCACAAAAGTTAATCAGCTGATGAGCTTGAACTTTTATCTAGGTTTATCTAATAATATAGTGTCCATCAGTAATAAAAGTTTCACCTCCATAACCTCGGTCTTGTCCTCAGATGATGCTGATGCTTGTAGAGCCTCAGTGTGATGAGAGGTAGTAGCTCCATCCAAGCCTGTTATTAAAATGACAGAATATAATAGTTGGTGTTATGGGTTAAAAAGATAAAAGGCCTTTATAACAGTACTGGCTATGATTTAATTAATTAATTTAATGAACTGCATTAAAACAGCACTGAACCAAGAGCCAAAAACCATCTCAGTGACTGCGTTTACATGCACTTCAGTACCCCGGTTTTAATCGGGTTTTTTAAGTACCCCGTATTTTGATCAAATTCGGGGTATGGTGTTTACATGGACTTAGAGAAACCCGGTTATTCAGTATCCCTGTATACATGATAAATACAGTATTCCGGTTTCTGATTACTGCGTCTTACGTGCGTATGTGTGTTTCATTCATCTTTATTGTTTACAACAGGAAGCGCAACTACTAGGAAATATGTAGGTCAGAAAATTTACAAATTAAAAATGCTGCCATGTTATATAACTTAATAAAAGAAAAGAAAATGTAATGTAGACTGATCGGTTTATTGTAAAACAAGCATTTATTGATGTAAAAGTGGTGATTCCTGTACACACGTTAGGCGACAGAGCCTCCAGGCAGCGCTGCTCCTCCAATACACACATGAAGCTTCACTTTTCATTCAAACAAACTAAGGCAACTGCCACAATTATTAGATTTCATCAATTAGACCAGCATTTATCTCCTAAAAAGAATATAACAAGCCGGCAGTAAACATCTAAAAACCTACGGGTAAGTTAATCAGCGATCGTTTTCTCCACCGAGGTGACGGAGTAAGCTGGCCGGCCGAGCACGTCAGGAGACGGGGTTGCTGTCTCTGTGATGGTCACAGCTCACACACGGGGAGCTTCACTCCTCCGAAAAACGTTGCAGCAAACTTGTAAACAGCCGTCATTTGGATAAACCGACCGCACATTGGGGATCTAAACAGCTACTTTCTCGCATGAAAAAAACTAACAAAAAAAACTTAATAGTCTCCTCGTCGATCCAGAATGCGCTCTTGTTGTCGCCGCCATTTTGTACGTAACGTATCTATGGTAACGGTTACGTCAGCTGGCTGAGCAGCTTTCAGATATCGGGGTACTGTGTTTACATGCGGAGTTCTCCAGGCAGCAAAATCGGGTTTCTCAAAATCGGGATATGAGCTTATCCCGATTTCTGGAATCGGGAAATGGCGTTTACATGCGCAAACACAAAAATGGGGTACTTAAAAAACCCGATTAAAATCGGGGTACTGAAGTGCATGTAAACGCAGTCAGTGTAGTTTTCTATTTCCTCCTTCAGCTTCTCTCTGGAGCTTTAGTCTGGTGTCAGCCAATCAGAAGAGAGGAGACTCTGAGTCTCTCTTCTGATTGGCTGACTTCTGAGTACTCCAATAAAAAATAGAGCAGATTTCAGAATAAAACACTCAGAGAAACCAAATCCTGAAAGTTGTTGGATGGATGGTGGGTTCAGGTGGCTCCAGGGTGAAACTGCCTTCAGCCGCCGACTTCCAGGCTGCGCAAGCCTGGGAGGCTGCACTATGGGCTGCACAAGCGCCACGCTCAACTGCAAGCAGCAAAGCGGAGTGATTCAACGAGCGGCAACCTAAACAAACTGCTTAGCAACACTGCAAACTGCTTTAGCTAGACATTTAAGCTATTTGATTCGACAAATACAAGCAAGAGCTAGATTTTCGACAAATTATTATAGCTAACCGAGCCTATACAGAGTATTTTTGTAAATAAACTGGTTAGTTGAGCTGCTTGAATTTTTTAATTGCAAGTGCTAACGTGAGCTAGCTAACTTTGTTAGTTTGTTGATACAAAAGGCATCAGCATGAAAGGCTGATAGCAGAGATTCCTTGCAGGCTGGCCATAATGCTAGGATCATTTATCATTATTCAGTCATCTGCCTTCAAGGCTGATTGTAGAAGGCTGATTATTAGGTTAATGCAGATTTGAAATTGCATATATTTTCATTATTGTCTTAGCTGCCTTCAAGGCTGATTGTAGAAACTAGTGCCTTGCAGGCTGATTATTAGGCTAATGAAGCTTTCATATTGCATACATTTTCATTATTCAGTCAGCAGCCTTCAAGGCTTATTGTAGAAACTACATAGTGCCTTGCAGGCTGATTATTAGGCTAATGCAGATTTCACATTTCATTATTGCCTTTGCTGCCTTAAAGGCTGATTGTAGAAAATAGTGCCTTGAAGGCTGATTATTAGGTTATTGCAGATTTCACATTGCATATATTTTCATTACTGCCTTAGCTGCCTTCAAGGCTGATTGTAGAAACTATGTAGTGCCTTGCAGGCTGATTATTAGGCTAATGCAGATTTCACATTTCATTATTGCCTTTGCTGCCTTCAAGACTGATTGTAGAAACTAGTGCCTTGCAGGCTGATTATTAGGCTATATTGTATAATTTTTTATGTTTAGTCAGCAGTCTTCAAGGCTGAAACTAGTGCATTGAAGGCTGCGGACTGAATAATGACAATTATACAATATGAAATTATCCTTAGCCTAATAATCAGCCTGCAAGGCACTAGTTTCTATAATCAGCCTTGAAGGCAGCTGACTGAATAATCATAATTATGCAATATGAAATCTTCATTAGCCTAATTATTAGCCTGCAAGGCACTATTTCTACAATCAGCCTTGAAGGCAGCAAATGTAACGTGAAATCTGCATTAGCCTAATAATCAGCCTGCAAGGCACTATTTTTCTACAATCAGCCTTTAAGGCAGCAAAGGCAATAATGAAATGTGAAATCTGCATTAGCCTAATAATCAGCCTGCAAGGCACTACGTAGTTTCTACAATCAGCCTTGAAGGCAGCTAAGGCAGTAATGAAAATATATGCAATGTGAAATCTGCAATAACCTAATAATCAGCCTTCAAGGCACTATTTTCTACAATCAGCCTTTAAGGCAGCAACGGCAATAATGAAATGTGAAATCTGCATTAGCCTAATAATCAGCCTGCAAGGCACTACGTAGTTTCTACAATCAGCCTTGAAGGCTGCTGACTGAATAATGAAAATGTATGCAATATGAATGCTTAATTAACCTATAATCAGCCTGCAAGGCACTAGTTTCTACAATCAGCCTTGAAGGCAGCTAAGGCAATAATGAAAATATATGCAATGTCAAATCTGCATTAACCTAATAATCAGCCTTCTACAATCAGCCTTGAAGGCAGATGACTGAATAATGATAAATGATCCTAGCATTATGGCCAGCCTGCAAGGAATCTCTGCTATCAGCCTTTCATGCTGATGCCTTTTGTATCAACAAACAAACAAAGTTAGCTAGCTCACGTTAGCACTTGCAATTAAAAAATTCAAGCAGCTCAACTAACCAGTTTATTTACAAAAATACTCTGTATAGGCTCGGTTAGCTATAATAATTTGTCGAAAATCTAGCTCTTGCTTGTATTTGTCGAATCAAACAGCTTAAATATCTAGCTAAAGCAGTTTGCAGTGTTGCTAAGCAGTTTGTTTAGGTTGCCGCTCGGTTGAATCACTCCGCTTTGCCGCCTGCGGTTGAGCGTGGCGCTCGTGCAGCCCATAGTGCAGCCTCTCAGGCTTGTGCAGCCTCCCAGGCTTGCGCAGCCTGGAAGTCGACGGCTGAAGGCAGTTTCACCCTGGAGCGTTCAGGTGGTGAGGGGGCGGGACTTTGTTGTGACATCACAAAGTGACAGGAAGTCCTGAAGGCTGGTTTTAAGGCTCAGTTTCTGAATACAGGCTGTGTGCATTTCTCTGTGGACTGAAGCTAACCTCCAGCAGTGTCTTCTGCAGAAGTTACAGTTGTATCTGATGGCGCCTGGAATTCAGAAAGCAAGAATTGTTTTTCTGCCAAACAAAATGTAACAATTATTTTTTGTGAAATTAACAAAAAATATCTGTGTCCATACGTCTGTTTGTGCAGAATGCTGCAACTGTTGCTGCCTCAATCTTAACTGCTTCAATTGAGCCCGCTCCACTTCCATCTCCTGTATTCGTTGTTTACGCAGCCGCTCTGATGAAAAATAACAGAAAATAAAAGTTACAGTCAGAGAAAAAAACATTATGAAATAAAGACAAAGGACATTTCTAGATAATAAAGATGATGTAATGATGTGTCTTGATGCAGACAGACTGATACCTGCTAGAACCTACAGCCAATCAGAGAGAACCACTTCATAGTGATTTTACAGTGGGTGGAGTCTGATCAGAAACATAAAGAGCAGCAGCAGCTACAAATCACAGCATGAGCTCTATCTCACATTTCTGACTGTCAGATTCAATTCAATTCAATTCATTCAATTTTTGGGGGATTTTTTATCAGACCCTACTGTAATAATAATAGACTTACCTCAGGAGTAGGCTATGTGAATGAAAATGTGATTTAAAAAATTAGAACATACACATGGAATACGTTTTTAGAGTGTTTTACTTTTCATGCAATAACAAGAACAAACAACTAGAACAAAATATGTTTTACACAATTAAAATGAAGAGCTTGCTCCTTCTGTCACAAATAATGTGGAGCATACAATATTTCAAGTGTCCCTCTGTTAACAACCTACGCCTGGCCAACAGCCTGAACACGTTCTACTGCCGCTTTGAAAAACAATGGGACAGACCTGATATCCCCCACACCTCCGACCACCAGCCATCAATCACAGCTCCTCCACACCTGGATCACCTACACAGCCCCACACCCCAGTGCCACCCTCTCCCACACATCTCACACCTCTCACACCTCTCTCCATCATATACCCGTTTCCCACTGGCCAAAAACCCTGTTTAAACCCGCTAATAATTGGCTTTTGGTGGCAGTAGGAAAGGCGCACCGACTTGCATCGAACGACTCGGCATGCAACGCGGGTTAAAATCGTCTTCAGTCGGCTCGGCACTGATTGGCGTTATGACGTGGCGTCACGTAACGCTCAACGACATCATAAATTAGCAGGTTGACCCGGGTCTGGCGTTCCCACTGCAAGCCGATCCCACTGCAAGCCGATCGGAGCCGAGCGAAGCCGATTTTAACCTGCGTCGCTTGCCGAGTCGTTTGACCCGGCTCGGTGAGCCTTTCCCTCTGCCACCAAAAGCCGATTGTTAGCGGGTTTAAACGGGTTTTTTGGCCAGTGGGAAACGGGTATATGTCTCCCCCTCCACCCTAGAAGCACTGCGCCAATCAGAGCACCAGCTGTCTCCGGTGTTCACGCACATTTTAACACCTCACTGGAGACCTGTCATGTGCCAGCCTGCTTCAAGGCCTCAGCCTTTTTAACGATCGAAAGGTCCGATCGCCCCATTTTTATCAGAGTTTGTGCAGCTCACCGTGGCTCACCGCCACCTCCGAGATGCCATTGGAGTGATGCCGGTTTTTGATTACGCACTCACTTTTCTGCATTTCCATCACCATCGTACGGACAAGTCTTCACATCATTGCGTGGGTGATCCCCTCGTGGACATTTCGGCCCGCGGCTGAAGGCAGTTTGAAGAGATCCCATCAACAGGTGACCCTGGAGAGTGCTGCTACCACAAGCCGGTTGCTGTTTTGCCTTCACACCGCTGCGGGCTCCTGGACGGACGGAGCCCCGGCGAGTAAGTGTTCTGCACGGCACTATCAGATCCAGGAAGCTGAGAAGTTCCTGGACACCATCGTCTTCGGACCAGCCCAGGTGACAGGCAGTGCGCTGGGACCAGATGTCACCGTTCCAATGGATGCCGCCCCGCCCCTTTCTGCCCCGGAGCCTGCCACTCATGCCCAGGTCGTTTCTCCTCCCCTCCCTGCCCTGGAGAAGTCTTGGTCACGGCTTGGGGCTAAACCTAAGGGCCTGGTCGGCTCTACTCCGTACCACTATAACAGCTGGACCAGGGCCAGTGGGAAAACAAGGAAAAAACCCCACACACACATACATACACACACACACACACACACACACACACACACACACCTGAGGTACCTCATTTCACTCTCCATTTGGAGAACAAATTTGACATTCTTAGTCAACAGGACTTCCCCCCTCTGCCTGCACCCTCTCAACCCACTTCCCCACTCTCCCAGCGGTCACAGGGTTCCTCCAATTTTTCACCACCACTCCCTCCTCCACCCGCTGTGCCAAAGCACTTCCCTCCGGGTCCCGTTGCTCCATACCCTGTTTCACTCCGCCCCCCCGTGCAGGCCGCATTAGCCTTGCTGCTGCTTCTTCTGTCCAACCGACTTCATCCACACAGTCCTCACCAGTGAAGTCCACTTCATCGTCCACTCACCCATCCGCTGCAGCGACTGTCCTGCCACCCACTGCTGCTACCCCTGGCCCCACTCCTCTCTTCCTCCCCCACCACCTTAATTCCATAGTCCGAAATATCCGCTTTGCAAATGCGACTACGCACTGTTTTCCTGGAGCTACTACTTCTGACATCCTGTGTCTCAAATGACACTGCTCAACAACAGTCAGAACTGACAAAAACAGATTTTATCCGCCTTTTTAATCTCCTCAATAGCAGTGGGAAAAGTGCTTTTATTTCCGGCCCAATCCCTAGTCTGGGTCGTTCGGATTCTTTATCCTCATACCTGGTTGCAGCCTGCTCAGAGCACAAAGTCGCCTTTATCCACAACTTTGATCTGTTTTGGGAACGCCCCTCCTTTTATGCAACAGACGGTCTTCATCTTAACACGCTGGGAACCTGCATGCTCGCTACTAATCTACAGCTTGCTGTACAGTATACCCCCAATTGACTACCAGTATCATACACAGGCCAATTTGATAGCCCCTCTTCCCCCATGTCCAAACCAAACTCTGTCACACTGTCGTCCTACACTAGCTCCCCCTTGTGGGTAGACTACGCTACTGCGCCTGTGTTGTCTATCCCTGTCCATGTCACCAACAGACACGGCCATCATAAAGCCAGCAGAGGGATTATTTCAGATAATTTAGTATCACTTAAACTAACCAATCTACCTCTCCAAGTTGCAACTAGAGTTGCCCTTCTGAATGTGAGGTCCCTATCAAATAAATGTATTTGTCAAGATATTATCTCCTCCAATAAGCTGGATATGTTTTTTTGTGACAGAAACCTGGTTAAGCAAAATTGATAGCATCAGGTCAAACATCCCACACTCAACCCTGGCTTCACGCCCGCTACTGTGAACCCTCCTGTTTTTGATAACTTTGTCTCGATTTCACCACTTCAACTTGGACACATAATTACAAGCATGAAGCCAACCAGTTGCAAACTTGATGTAATTCCAACAAAACTGTTAAAACAATCACTTGATGCAGTCGGCCCTAGCATTCTGGCAATCTTCAACAGTTCCTTAGCCACAGGTGCTGTCCCGTCTTGTTTTAGCATGCCATAGTCCAACCACTCCTCAAGAAGCCCAGTCTCGACCCATCTATTCCAAACAATTTTAGGCCAATTTCTAAGCTTTCTTTTCTGTCCAAGGTTTTAGAAAAGATAGACTTTTTAAACCATAACAATATGTTTGAAAAGTTCCAGTCAGGGTTCTGTGAGCACCACAGCACAGAGACAGCTCTCCTAAAGCCTGGTACACATAAAGATTTTCTAAATCTCAACCGATTTTTTTATCTGTGAGAGACCCCACACATCAAGATAAAAAATCTGTGATTGAACAGTTTTGATTGTATTGTGTGTGGTGTGCTGTGATATTCCAAACACAGCACTCAGACACTCAGAAACTCAGAAAGAGATCCGCGGCATCAGCAGCGATACCAGGTGTGTCGTTGTAGCTACTCCTTCGGGTCTATTTCCGGAATGGACAATGAGAGCAACGTAATTTTTTTTTAACTCATTGAGTGCCAACCACGTAATTTCTCGTTTTTCGTTCCCATGCGTTGAGTGCCAAAAACGAAATTTTTCGTTTTTTGCTTTTTTTTTTTAATTATGAAAATAGACACTTTAATACACATTATATGTAAATTTGGGGACTCTACGACGAGGAGAACTGAAATAGATGACGATCAAAGTCACATGACAGCTCATGATCTGGAAGTTTTTATCATAACTCGGCTTCTGCAAACGGAGTTCTGCATGTGGATGCAGCAGCAGCCGCTCTGCTCTCACCTGCGCTGCTGCTCCAGCTGCTCCAGCAGCTCAGAGCAGAAACAGGAAGCTCTCAGCCCACTGTCCCGCCCGGTCTTCATCTGGAGCAACACCGTGTCCTCCCCAAAGTCCTCCCTTGGTAAAATCTGATGGTCTCTGGACCAAAGCAGACCGCCGGCACCGAGCCGTACCACAGACGGACCGTGACCACCGGGGGGACCGGTGTTCCCGAGCCGCTGTGGCCGACAGACCCTCACGTTCCGCGGCGAGAGGCTGTGACACGGCACGGTGCGTCTGTGTTATTGCTGTTTAGTGGCGCCCCCCCCGCCCCCGATGGTGGTTTTGTGAATAGAACAACAATTGTTGTGTATAGTTATCTTATACGAGCCCTTTGATCCAGAAATGCGAGTGTCAGAAGAGCGACAGACACAAACAGCGCACCTTTCATAAAAGACGCTCTATCTCCTTTTCTAGAAAAAAAGGAGGGATTTTGGTGAAACCCAGCCATGTTTAGCTTGACTTTTCTCAGGAACGGAGGCACGTAGAAACAAACGGTTTGTGGTCACTTGAAGCATAAAGTTAAACCTTTCAATTGAGCTACAGTATGTGTTGGTGGCAATAATATAGAATACACTATGGCTCTACATAAAAAGTCAAAAATGGTCTAAATTGCCGGTACACTTGACTAAAACTTTGGAAAGGAGCGCGGCACTCAATGAGTTAAATGAAAGTGGGACAATTCAGCCTTTACAACGATCCCATCGGTGTGTCTGTTGCTCCGGACGCCGAGCAGTCAAGCGGCTGTGAGCGGCGGTCACATGATCGTTTAAACACGGTTGCTCTATTACCGGCTGTTGCCGGCTATGATCGCTACCCTCTTTGCTATCGGCTATCAGGAAATCTCCTGTGTATGCATGAATGTCTGTGTGAACCTCATGTAATGCCAGGGCTGCACTGTGTGGCTCTCTGTGGGATTGCCGGTGTTGTGTCGAGAAGTGGCTTTCCGCGAGCAGCATGCAGAGCTCGGCAAGCAGAGCTCGCCAAGATGGCACTGTGCAGCAGATGCCGAAAATTGCTCCATCCTGATTCTCTTGGATCTTAGTTTAGTCTTCGACACTGTGGACCATAAAACTCTCCTCCATTGCCTGTCACACTGGGTCGGAATTTCCGGTCCTGCCCTTGACTGGTTCCACTCATACATCTCTAACAGAAAATTCATGGTATCCATTGGTAGCTCCACCTCTTCAGTTGCAGATATTACATGTGGGGTTCCCACATCTGGGGTCAGTCCTAGGTCTACTTCTCTTCAGTCTGTACATGCTCCCGCTTGGAAATATTATTCAAAGACACAACATCTCCTTTCATTTCTATGCAGATGACACGCAGATCTAGGGCAGGGCGATATAATGATCTCGATACGGGGTCGCGATAAATTTTTGATCGATTTCGATAATAAGCTATGGTCCTATTCCTCGATATCACATGAAAGTAAAAAGCTCGACAGCAGCCAGTCACTCTTCCGTCTGATACTCCGCCTCCTGTCGTGAGCATGCAGAGTTTGTTTGAGCTGCAGCTGCTGCTGCAACAATCGATCATGGACTTCATGATCGATTTTCCATGGTAACGAATGAAGCTTCGAAGCTTCGATTTTTTTGGGTCAGCCCTAACATACACACACACACACAGAGCGTTGCGTCGGAGCGGTGAAGTGAAACAACCTGCAGATCACCTGAGTTGACGTGAACTCTGCTCGTGGTTACCGAGTCAGATCAATAAATAGGCTTTATGCACAGCTCCAGTACTTCCTGAACTTTATAGGCTCCTTTCCTTCCTGTCTTACATTTTTGAACAAACTGATTAATCCAGATGCGTCTGACTGTTGTTGTGACTACTGAGGTCAGAGCCAGACACACTTCAGAGCCTGTTAAGTTCAAGAAGTAGTGTGGCTCGGCATAAAGCCTGTTGTCAGAGTAGCTAAATAGCTAAATATTTGTCTACAACCTGTTCAAATAACTAGAAAGACTAAAGTAGGGCTGGGCGATATGGCCTACAATCAATATCACGATATATTGAGCAATTCGCCTCGATAACGATAAATGGACGATAACTACTCAACACCCCCACCCCCCGCGGAAAAAATAACATGACTCCCCTGGACCTACAGTATATATATATATATATATATATTTTTTTTTTTTTTTGTGCTTTAACTGCTGTATTTATAGAGGTGCCACTTTATAACTATACACTGTCTGAAAATATGTTAAGAAAATACAAATACAGTACTTTTAGTTGTTAAGAATTATTGAACAACTGATAAGCACACATTATTACAGCACACATTAGGCTACAGCATTTCTTTTTGGAACAAGCTGCTCTTCCTCCTCAACCAGATGACTACCTCAGCAGCCGCAGCCGCTTCAACTTTTGAACGTTTTCGCTCCATTTAGTTGTGGCTGCCGCTTCTTCTTAACTCATTGAGTGCCAACCACGTAATTTCTCGTTTTTCGTTCCCATGCGTTGAGTGCCAAAAACGAGATTTTTTTTATGAAACTAGACACTTTAACACACCTTATGTGTAAATTTGGGGACTCCACGACGAGTAGAACTGAAATAGATGACGATCAAAAACTCATGACAGCTCATGATCTGGAAGTTTTTATCATAACTCGGCTTTTGCAAACGGAGTTCTGCATGTGGATGCAGCGCAGCTGCTCCGCTCTCACCTGCGAGGCTCCAGCAGCTTGGAGCCGAACAGGAAGCTCTCAGCCGACAGTCCCACCCGGTCTTCATCTGGAGCAACACCGTGTCCTCCCCAAGGTCCTCCCGCGGTAAAATGTGATGATCCCTCGGTCAAAGCAGACCGGCATCACCGACCCGTACTACAGAAGGACCACGACCACCGGTGGGACCGGTGTTCCCGACCTGCTGTGGCCGAGAGACATTCCGCGGCGAGAGGCTGTGACACGGCACGGTGCGTCTGTGTTGTTTAGTGGCGCCCCCCCGCCCCCGATGGTGGTTTTGTGAATAGAACAACATTTGTTGTATATATTTATCTTACACGAGTCCTTTGATCCAGAAATGCAAGTGTCAGAAGAGCGACAGGCACAAACAGAGCACCTTTCATAAAAGACGCTCTATCTCCTTTTCTAGAAAAAAAGCAGGGATTTTGGTGAAACCCAGCCATGTTTAGCTTGACTTTTCTCAGGAACATAGGCACGTAGAAACAAACGGTTTGTGGCCATTTGAAGCATAAAGTTTCACCTTTCAAATGATTGGTGGCAATAATATAGAATACACTGTGGCTCTACAAAAATCGTCAAAAATGGTCTAAATTGCCGGTACACTTGACTAAAACTTTGGAAAGGAGCGCGGCACTCAATGAGTTAATTTTCGCCGCCAATATTTCATAATGCGGTCGGCGCAGATGCACAGTAATAATCTACCGTCACTTTGTAAACTTCAAGTGCCTCGACCAACTGGACGGCGCTCTGTTTATCAATAAAGAACATCAACGTGGTTATTTCAGCCCATAAATCTAACGCCGTCATGTCCGTTTCTGTCTATAATCTCTTTGTCACTCCCTTCACGCTGGTCTGTTGACAAAATCATGCGACGGTGGCGACCGTCGCTGTTTTTAATCCAACATTTCAGCGAGGTGTTTTCTAATTGCTCTGGGGCCTCATTTATCAAAGAGCGTGTAAAAGTCCTCTTAAATTTTCAGTACGACGGAAAGGCAAAATGTGCGTACGACCAAAAAATATACACTCTTTTCAGATCTATCAAACTCCGCGTACACACGGCTGCACGGTATTTCCCTTGATAGATCACACCGGACCTGAGAAAAGCGTGGATGAGAACACGCCTCATACCCAGCCCCCTAAACGGCCCCATACAACCATATGTGGTCAATGCAAATCAGTTACGTGCATATTAAGTAGCCATGTGCACTCTGGAAACATGTGGAATGACGTCAGTGGAAGACGGTGAAGACAACAGACGGACGGAGAGCGGAGAAAGAAGCGGAATTTCTCTGAAAGCGAGATACACGGTAACACGGCAATATCAGTCAGAAACATCATCTTGCATTGAAAGGCTTCAATAAATACAAAAAACTCCCAAATCTAAATGAAACAGAACAGAAAGAAGAAGAATCATATTTATTCTGCCCCTTATTTTAGATTATGTCATAATAATTTAAAGCAGGGTTTCCACTGCCAGTCAGTACTTTGCACCCCTTTCCACTAACCCCCAACTTCCGTTCACTGGAAGACTTTGATTTTCATTTGTGCATAGCTATATATTTAAAAAAAAAAAAAAAAAAAACATTGAAGTCCACCAGTCTGTGACTTTTCCTAAAATGATGTTGGGCAGCACCCATTTTTGTTAAATACAATAAATATTATTCACACAAAAAATATCGATCATGTTTTCTCATTTGCTTTGATTTGCGCCGACATTATTGGGCTTGCTGCTTGCTTGTGTGTGTCCAGTCTGGCTACGTAACACACGCACGTCGCAGAAATTATTTTCCAGACTGGACAGACTGGTTGTGGAAGAGTTGTAGCCTACATGCAAGGGAAAAATATCAATATGATATCAAAAGAAAACGAAATTCGTTTTATAAAGCCAGTATTTAGGAGCAAACTAGTGTAAATGCACAGGGGAAAAATCTGAGTCGCTGTGCTTTTCATGTAAAGTGCCGACGTCAACACGTGTGCGGTGGTGGTGGTGGTGGTGGTGGTGGTGGGGGGGGGGGGGGGGTCATCATCACCACCACTACTTCAAACAGTGTCCGCGCTCCTCTCTCCCTCGCATACTGCAGTTCTCTGACTCTGCAGCGGTGTCGCCAATTCCTCTTGTTCTTCAAAAAGCGTGTAAATGCCGGTACGCCATGGTCGGACTGGTCGTAAATTTTTGCTCTTACTCCCGACAAGTTTTGGTTTGATAGATCCCAAATTAGGCGGAGAAAAGTGCGTACGCACAAAACGGGGGAAAGAGCGTGTAAAAAAGCGTGTATCCACAATGATAAATGAGGCCCCTGGTGTGTGTGTCATTAACTCAGGTGAAAAAATACCGTATTGACCCGAATATAAGACGACCCTGAATATAAGACGACCCCTCTTTTTCAAGACCAATATTTGGAAAAATACTTTTTATTTGGACAAAATTTCATTTGCATAAAAAAAAATTCATTGTTTGCCCTGTACATTTCAACATCGTTGGTGTTCATGCGGGGGGTAAAAATCATAAAATCTTCTATAACTCCGCAAATAGGCAAAGCGAACGCACTTCACGGTTCTCTATGTCATAGGTTATAACAGTGCAATTAAACGAGCATAAGCCTACTGGCTTAACCTGTGCAATAAACGGCGCACATTTTCTTGACAAACAGTGTCAGAACAGTGTGCAAAATGTGAGAACAATAACATCTAAAAACACCACGAACAGTTTTTTGTTTTTTTTCATTCATTCAGCTGCATCCTCCGCATCACTGGGTTCCTCCTCCTCACTTGCACTTTCGTTGTCGCTCGCTGCCACATCAAATCATCCTCGCTTCCATCCATCAGATTTGAGATGCAACATTTCTTGAACCCGTTGATGATGCTCTCAGAGGACACATCTGCCCAAGCTTGCAGGATCCATTCACAGAGAAGACGGGCAGAAGGTTTCTGAATTTTTCCAGTACGTGTCAGGACATGGTTACCAGCCAGCAGCCATGCTGTGTAGTTCTTCCGCAGATTGTTTTTGAATGGCTTATTAACGACCACATCCAGTACCTGTAACAATTTTTTAAAAAACCATTATAGGCCTACAGTAGCTTGTTGTTATGTAGACATCTATCATAAATTCTACTGTATCTTTTCAATTTCCCAATAAAATGACTCAAACTACACTGACCTGCAGCTGACTTGTCATTCCACCCGGAATGATCACCAAGTCACCATTCAGCTCCTTAACTTGTTTCTTGACCTCATCTGTCAGATGTCCACGGAAAGCATCTAGCACCAGCATGTTTCGCCTCCGTCTAAGTCCCCCGGGACGTCTGGCCCACACAGCCTTCAGCCAGTCCACCACAAGCCTGGACTCCATCCACCCCTTCTCTTGTGCACGCACAATTATGCCAGGCGGCATAGGATCTTTGGGTTGAGTCTTCCGTTTTAAAATCACATAGGGGGGGAGTTTCGTCCCATCGGCGAGGCACGTTAACATAACGGTAACCCGGCTCTTCTCGTTCCCTGTGGACTTTACAATCACAGACTTGTCTCCTCTTTTGTGAACCGTGACAGAGGTGGGCATGTCAAAAAAAACTGGTGTCTGGTCAGCGTTGCCCATCTGATCCAGGGGATATTCATGCTTCTTTCTCAATTTTATTACAAAACGCTGGTAGTTTACCAGCTTCTCTCTGAAGTCTGCGGGCAGATGCTGAGCGAGGCTTGTCCTGCGTCTGAGGGACAGGCCATTACGTCGCATCATTCTGCGGCACCAGCCCATGCTGGCTTTGAATTCGGCGCGGGGAATGTTAAGCTCTGTGGCTACTTCAAGTGCTTTTTGCTGTATCACTGCCCTCGTGATGGGCATCCCTTCATTACGTTTTTCATTCACATATTCACACACCCTTCTGTCAACTTCTGTGAAGCGACCAGTTTGTGGACCACGATAGCTCCTTCTCTGGCTGTGAGCGTTTTTTAGCTCATCTTTCTGGGACCGCCAGCGTCGCACGTTGCACTCAGTCACATCATATTTTTTTCCTGCCCTCACGTTATTCGTTCTCTCAGCTTCATTTACAACCATAAGTTTAAAATTTGCATCATAACTTCTCCTCTGATTTTTATTCACCTGACCGACTTTGGAAGCACTTTTTTCAAGTGGGTCTCTGTGTCCGGGCTGCATCTTTCTGTCATTCAGTACAGTAGCTTATGCAAATGAAGGCTAACACACCCACTCCAGCCATGCTTGTTTATGTTTACAGGATCATGTTAGGGTCACACTGCACTAAACGCTGACGGAGACAAAAGCGCTCATATGGCGCTACCTATTGTTTTACATGAGTTATTCCTTAGACCCCGAATATAAGACGAGGCGTAATTTTCAGGCATTTTTCAAGGGAAAAAATATCGTCTTATATTCGGATCAATACGGTAACAACAGTCTCAGTGCAGATCAGCGTGGTCGCCGCGCTGCTGCCGGTGTGTCACCGGCTCTGTCCCTTCCTGTTACAGACTGGATGGGGTGGAGTCACGTGACTACACACGCTGAACACTAGTACGGCCAAAGACGGTTTATAATACAATACAGCTGCAACAGGCAGCTATATAATGTTGCCAGATCCAACTTAAAGAAGGGAATCAAAGAGGCAAAAGCAGCATACAGGAGGAAGATTGAGGGACACTTCAACGAGGGGGACCCCCGGCGTGTCTGGCAGGGCATCCAACAAATAACAAACTACAGGGGAACCAGGGATCAGGACATCAGCACCAGCAGCAACCTGGCCGAGGAGCTCAACCGCTACTTCACACGTTATGAGGTGAGCAGGAATGAGACTGACCCCACACCACCCCCACCCACAAACACCCCGACACTCTCTGTCAGCACAGAGGAGGTGAGGCAGGTGTTCTGCAGGGTAAATCCCAGGAAAGCAGCTGGCCAGGATTCCAGGGAGAGTACTGAGAGACTGCGCTAATCAGCTGGCAGACGCTCTTACCCCCATCTTTAACCTCTGCCGCTCTACCTGCACTGTCCCAAAATGCCTGAAATCTGCCACCATAGTCCCGGTCCCCAAGAAAACAGCTATGAGCAGTAGGGCTGCCACGATTAGTCGACTAGTCACGACTACGTCGACTATTAAAATCGTCGACAACTAATTTAATAGTCGATGCGTCGTTGTTTGTTTTTTTTTTTATTTTGTTTTTCTCTCAAAACTGCTGCCGCACCTTCCACACACGCACCCGCCGCTGCAGCCGCCCACCACACACACACATGCACTCACTCACTCAGTACACATAGGTGTTCTCTCTCTTTTCTCTCTCTACCGGTCTTGTCCCTCATCAAGCGGCACCGGTGTGACCCCGGTTTTCAGACAAGACGATTGTCTTATAAACTATTCGATTTTTTTTAACAGAACGACTATTATTTACACTGAGCAAGTTATATTTGATTGATAGGCCTATCAAAACTTTATTATTGTGAATAATTCCTTAGTTTCAGGTGTCTACCTCATTTTATTTAAATGTAGCTATGTTTAATGCCAGAGACAAATGAAGGAAAGAAAAACCTAAAAAACCATAAGTATTTATTTTGGTGTTGTTTAGGCCAGTGCCTTATCCTTATTTTACTCAGCTGTTTGCACTTTATGCTACAGTTAAAGCTGCATATTTCATTAAATGTTTAATGAACTATCATCTTAATTGTCTTTATTTTTAGTTAGCATATACCTTAAACACTTCAAGCTGAAAGCTAATGATGGTATATAAGAGCAGCTGCATGCTGGTGCGATAATCTGTATGTTTTGCATTCAATTTACGTATGATCCGATTAGTCGACTAATCGAAAAAAATAGTCGGTGACTAGTCGACCATCAAAATAATCGTTTGTGGCAGCCCTAATGAGCAGCCTAAATGACTATAGACCTGTGGCGCTCACTTCCACTGTGATGAAGTGTTTTGAAAGACTGTTATTAAAAAACATCAAAGCCTCTCTCCCCCCCAGCCTTGACCAGCACCAGTTTGCGTACAGGGCTAACAGATCCACCGCAGATGCCATCAACACAGCCCTCCACAGCATACTGACACACCTTGAACACTCTGGCACCTACACAAGACTGCTTTTTTTGGACTTCAGCTCTGCATTCTACTACATCATCCCCAGCCAGCTGGTGTCCAAGTTAATCAGCCTGGGCATCAACCAGAACATCTGCAGCTGGATCAGAGACTTTCTGACAGTCTGCCCTCAGTCAGTGCGGATGGGCCCTCACCACTCATCAGTCCTCACACTCAGCACGGGGGCCCCCCAGGGCTGTGTGCTGAGTCCGCTACTGTATACACTGTACACTTAGGACTGTACACCGTCACACAACAACAACATCTTTGTCAAATTTGCTGACGACACTACAATAGTGGGGCTCATCCACAACAACGATGAGTCTGCCTACAGAGACGACATCCAAAACCTCATCACCTGGTGCTCCACTAACAACCTGGCCCTCAACTCCTCCAAAAACCAAGGAAATGCTGATTGATTTCCGCAGGAAAAGAACAGACCCTGCCCCTGTCCACATCAGAGGAGATGTAGTGGAGAGGGTCAGTGACTTTAAGTTCCTCGGAACACACATTTCCAGCAACCTCACCTGGTCCACCAATACCACCACCCTGGTGAATAAAGGTCAACAGCGCCTGTGCTTTTTAAGAATAATGAGGAAAGCCCATCTGCCTCAGAAACTGCTCCAGACATTTTACACCTGTGCCATACAAAGCATCATTACATACGACATCATAGTGTGGTTCAACAGTTTCACTGCAGCTGACAGAAAAGCCCTGAACAGGGTCAGGAAGTCAGCCCAGAAAATTACACACACACAACTGCCGTCACTCTCTGACATACACATACATGTGCCCCTTATTGTGTTTAAATTTTAAAACTTTAAAAATTCCTACCAAACCAACGGTAGATGCTACAGTTTTGAAACTTCACCACAATGTAGCCTCAATACTGTTGAAACTTTTGTCCACTTAAACTCATTACAAATTATGAAGTCCATCAATCTGTTTTTTTCAATAACTGTAAAACTTTTAAAATGTATCTCCTCCCACAATTTTTGCTCAATTGTCACCAAACTTGCTAGAGAGCATCTTCAGACTGTCCTCCACAAAACTTGTTTCTCGGATTTTTGATTTGTCAAAAATTGAGCCTACAGTGCGTGAAAACGTTTGACTGTAAACGGTACTGTAAACATATACCATCAAATTCTTGCTAAATACGTTTTCAATCTTCCTGAAAAAAAATTACAATATTTTGGAGTCATGGTTGATAAAGTTTGGCAAATATCAGAATTTTATCTCAAAAACTGAATTTTCTAGAACATTTTGAATTCTGAGGGGAACAACTGCAGTCAATGTGAGAGTGGCATTTTTAAACATCACATTTTCTTTAGAGAAGCAAAACACTTATCGTTAAAAACTAATCACCAACATTTCCATACTGTCAAGATGCAATTTATGTATTATCAGATTTATGTTTAGATATTAGAATTTGTGACATTTTGACATTTTTGAAATCTGCCTTGACTGACCCCCTGAGTCTATTTGAGAAGTCACACAGCAGGTCTCACTTCCAGATAATTAGCTCACTGAGTTAGGAGCTGGTTCTTGGTGTTGGAGGCGGTGGGTTCAGTCACAGTAGATGTTCAACAAATACATATCAGAATTTTACCTCTTTTTACAGTGGTTTCAAATCTGCCTGCATGACAGTGAATGGCTTACTCAGTTTGTGAAGCCACCGTAGCACTGCCACTTGCCAATTAGCTCAGTGCGATAGACAATGGTCTTTGGTTCCATTACAAGGTTACAAAGTTCTACTTTCTGAGATGGCATTTGTGGATGTAGCCTACAGGATGAGATGGTGAAGGTGACGTTGCTCGGACATTGTTAAGCGGAGGGAGGTTTTCAACTGATGGACGCTGTGAAGCTGCGTTCAGCTGTGCATTCGATATGGGCACCATATCCTACAAGCTAGAGAAACTTGACTTGAGACAGTTTAAGGGCCGAGATATACTTGCTGTAAACTATGCGTACGCAAGCGCATCATGGCTGCCACGCGTATCCTGCGTCGCGTCACCTCGTGTCGATATGTGCGTTCAGTCGCAGCCGACGCATCAAACGGACGCAGATTACGCGTGGCAGCCATGATGCGCTCGCGTACGCGTAGTTTACATCAAGTATAACGAGAGCTTTACCGGCTACACTACACGCAGAGTAGCATTTGATTTGATTTCAAATGAAAGATTCTTCTATGTTTTATTGGTTTATTTCATTTAAAGCAATACTTAAAGGGATAGTTCAACATTTTGGCAAATTCTCATGATCCCTATAGTCATAGCAGTAGGTTCATTACCTTTAATTGTCGGTGCAAGGGTTAGAGTTAGGGGGTTAGGTGAACGGTGGAGCAGAGCCGCGAGCTGCTCAGAGCTACGCTACGAAGGCTCATGGGATTTCTTGGTTTCCCTCATCAAACGTGCAGGTCACAACTTCTCCACAAGAGCATTTGGAGTTGTTGGATTGTGTATTTGATAGTTTGATGATGTCTATTTCTGCAGATTCTAAGGTTTGTAAGAACCACAACTGATAAATGTAGGTTATATATTTCAGTGAATAACTAATTAGCATTTGTTTAAGATAACTTTCTATGCCTCAAATTAAAAGCATTTTGGAACTAGCAGTGTCTCCTCCTCACTTGCAGTGCAAGAATCTCACCAACTTTAAACCTCAGACTGTCACAATGATGTATCAGATGTCAGACTGCCTTATTCTTTCAGTTTTAACCTGAATATACAAGAGATGATTGATATACCTAACGATCAATGTGTACCAAACCGAACCTTGGATTTTGTGAACCGTTCCACCCCTACTTCTTATAGATTCCTCTTTTTCTTGAAGTCTGAAGTTGTATTTTTAACTAAGTAGCTACAGTAGCTAGTTAACTGTGACAGGATTGGCAACAATAATCTAGCTAGCCTGCTATGCCAAAGCAGTTCATCTTTACCATCATGCTACTTCTATTAACAGCAGTATTAAAGAGATTTTTCTTCTTAACATATTAATTAGGTCTTAAATGTGTCCCTCAAAACATGTAAAAAGTCTTTTTGCCGCTCATCATTTCCTTGTGGAGCTAGGCCTCAGAGACCGTGTTTCACCATCTCTGTGTTCAGGATTTAATGAGCGGGCCTAAATCTAGGGCCGCATTACCATAAACCTGCCCCCTGCTCCGCTCTATAGGTATAATTCAGCGAGCTGGCTTCTGTGGTTTTCCGTCCCACTTGCTCTTGAGTCTAGCTGAAAGGGGAAACAACCAGCTAACTAAACGTAGTTCATCTTCACACACAGGGGAGACCACTACTGTCTTGTTCCTTCATATAATGAGTTTACAGTGCTAACGTTAACGTATTCACACCGTGAATAGAGCAGCGGGAACAGAGGCTGAATCATCTGGACGCACACCGAGGATCCTTCACAACCTTACACACACACACAGCAGCAGAGACAGAGAGTCTCCCTTGTTAACACACCTGTCCAACCACACAGCCTCCAATCATCTACACAACCAGACACACAGTTTTTAAAAAAAAAAAAACGTGTGTGTAGAGACACAGCTGATCAGACCTACAGGGATTTTCTTACCTTGGTTTCTAAATCAGTCAGCATCAGCAGCAGTATCAGTCATCCAGCAAGTTCCACAATATTATTCCCGTGTCGATCGTTACTTGCGGTCAGCGCGTTTCATCCATTTACATTGTGAACCGGGACACGGCCCGCTGCTCAGGTCGGTCACGGTGTGTCACGGGCGCCGGGCGGTCTGGACTGGGTCTGGATTCGGTACCAGGTCCAGAGATAATTCACTGTGTCCTAGTGTCTGCTTCTCCTGTCAGGACACTTGAAGCTAAAGCTAAGCTAACGTTAGCTAAAAACTTTATTTTTTTTTCACACAATGCAAATGGATGAAAGCTGCTGACCGGTAACGAGATGTAAACAGGAGCAGCATGATGGATTATAACCTGTTGCAGCTGGATGACTGCAGCTGCGGACTGTTTTAGACACCAAGAGTTGAGGTAAGAATATTTCCTGAAGGTTTATCAGCTGTGTCAGTGCTGAGGACTGGGGTGTGTAGTGGAGTGTGTTTGAGGCATAGACTGTAAAAAGAATGGACGTAGCATCCGTGACGTCACCCATTGGTTTTGGGGAGTCGTTTTTGTGACTCAAATATGGCGGCCTGAACAGCACCATGTTGGATTGGCCGGCCGAGAACCCGCCCACTGACCTCGAAGCAGCTGCTCGGACCTGTCACTCAACGTTTCCGCGCCCTAATTGGCCAGAATTTTAACCTTATAATAGTAAAACGGTCCAATTTCCAATCTTCATGGTTACTTTGGGGTGGAGGCCCTATGTGCCACCAAGGCACAAAGTGGATAGAGAGAATAGTAAAACGGTAGAGTTTAAAAAAAATTCACCCCCCTCAGAGTGTGTGTGGGGGTAGAAGCTATCGATTGAGACCAAAAAACGTTCTGACACCAGGCTTTGATCATGTTTATTGAGGATGTAAAGTCGGCGATTTTAACATGGGGGTCTATGGAGAATGCTGCTTTCTGACACCAGCCCCCAGAGGAAGCCGAGGGGATTGCAGTTTTTTGAACGCGGAAGTGAGTTTCACTTCTCAGACCGACAAACCCCCTTGGGTTTGAGGTCACTTTCCCGTCTTTATTTCATGACGACGTGTACATGTTTAGGTTGTGTATCAGAGATGTTCAGTGAAGCCCAGCTCTCCTGCCATGGGGCGTGGTTTCTTTGTCTGCAGCGGACACACCTCCACCGTCCGGAAGCAGAGAAGTCTGCTCATTTATTGACAATGTTGATGCAGAATTTTATATACTTAACGACTTTTTTTAGTCCTCCAAATTTGACAGAGTGGTTAATATGTTTTCCTGTGGTATTATAAACTTAAAACACATATTTATTCTTGGTCTACCCGGTCTTTAAAGCTGATTTTCTCCCTCGCTCCTCCATGTGCATAACTCATGCACCCAGAGGAATTGGCGCCAACTAGTGGTGCAAACAAATATTATTACCAAATCATTAGTACTGCCACAAAAATTATGAAAATATATAACATCGGAGAATGGCCACTATTGGCATACGGTATTTTTTACGGTCGATATAGTAAATGCATGATAAATGTTGTTAGGCTAATCCTCTGCAAAAGTTATCATACCAATAAATAATGTGGACTTATATAGGAAGAAGAAAATAGCAACAAAAATTTGCCCACCCTTTTCGATTGCGATTGGTCACCTGGCTCATGGACTACAGGGGGTCCACATAGGGGGGGTCCAGTGCACGAGAACTGCCACTAAGCTACCAGTCTGCAGTGGTTATCATGCCAAACTGTGAACTAGAGATGTCTAGCAAGTCAAAGAAACAAACTAGAAATTGCCCACCCATTTGATTGCCATAGGCCAATTTTGGGGTCTTGGCTGATGGACTATACGGATTGTGGTGAAAGGCCAGTTTGCCAAAATGTTGAACTATCCCTTTAAGAATATTTTTAGAATGACTTCAAAATTGTAGAGGGTTGTGGAAATCTTGAGAAAAGCTATCATTATAGAAAATAGATTTAGCATTCCTTGATTTGGTTTTACATTGGTTCCTTAAAAGTATATACAGTATATTTCCCAGTCATTGGATTGTTTGAATGACCGATATTTCGCCCAGGCCATACCCCTCTCCTTGAAGAGGCTTATAAATTCGGAGTTGATCCAGGGTAGATGTGAACCTTGTGATCAACACTGATGAGTGTTGTGGTGCAGCAGCTCTGTGAGTAACTGACCTTCAAAGTCTTCATAGATGAAGGGATCAGCCACTGATGTTGAGCTGAATGGTTGAACCTGTTCTCCTGTTGAGCCTGAACCTCCAGCTGTGGGTTCTCCTCTTGTAGAAGTCGATGGGTTCTTGAATTCAGAATGACACTAAATTAGTTTCAAAGCAAAACTTCTAGTTATTAACTGTGAAGAGAATAAAAACATTTAAGGTTCATACGGGAAGAAGTCCAGAAGATGCTGACATGTAGCGAGGTGACAGCCACACTGTCATGAAAAATAACAGGAAATCAAAGTGACTGTTACAATTATGAAATAAAAACACAGACAAAGATGTAAACAATAAAGGTGATGTAATGAACAGCCAATAAGAGGAGATCTGTTCAATACTCTGTCTTGTCAGGTTCACACAGAGACAAATACTACTTACCTTCAGGTGAAAGAGGTGCTGATTTTAGTTGAAGATGTGAACGTATTCCTGCAGTTTCTGATGGCTCCTGGAATACAGAAAGAGACAATATTATTTTTTCTTCTAAACAAAATTTAACAATTATTTTCTGTGAAGTGAATAAAAGTATTGAAGTGTCCATACGTCTGTTGATGCAGAACGCTGCAACTGGTGCTGCATCAATCGTATCTGCTCCAGTTGTGCTTGCTCCTCTTCTGTTGGCTCTAAGTCTTCCTGGCGCCACACTGATGTGAAAAATCACAGGAAATAAAAGTTACAGTCAAAGAAAAAACCTTTATGAAACAAAGACAAAGGACATTTCTAGATAATAAAGATGATGTAATGATTAGTCCTGATGCAGACAGACTGATACCTGCTAGAACCTACAGCCAATCAGAGAGAACCACTCTCCTATTATTGGGGCGGCAGTGACTCAGGCGGTAGAGCGGGTCGTCCAATGACCAGAGGGTCGGTGGTTCGAATGCCACACTCTCCCAGTCTCTGCCGTAGTGTCCTTGGGCAAGACACCTCACCCAACTTCCCTTGTGTGAATGTGTATGAATGATCATGGTGGTGGTCAGAGGGGCCGTTTGGCACATTGGCAGCCACGCTTCCGTCAGTCCACCACTGGTGTGAATGTGTATGAATGAATAATGGTTACTGCATGTGCTTTGGGTATCGGGTATCAATAGAAAAGCGCTATATAAATGTAATCCATTATTATTATTATTATTATTATTATTATTATTACTACTACTATTATTATTATTATGAATGAATGAATGAATTAAATTTGTTTATTTTGGTCATACAACACCAATATCGAAATCAACCATTTTGTGTGAACAATTTAGCCAGCATATATTATACACAATTGCAACCATACACGCACACACACACAAAAAAAAGAAAATATCAATTTCAATTTTGAGTGAACTATCCCTTTAATTTATGTGAATTGGATTACTTTCTGATTTAAGACATGTTTGACTTTGATTATTGATCTAAGATGTTTTGATGATGATGGAGGTTGGAGATCCTGGGAAAATGGTTTGAGCGGGCTACATTTTGAAAATACTCCAGTCCCAGCCCCCTAAGAAAACTTTTGTTTTGTCAGGGTAAGATTAACACTGATTCTGGTTACTTGCCCTCAGTGGTAGTTTTACTTTGTTTAGTCACTCCAGGTTCAGAGGTGCTGTTCCTTGGTATTTTTGTTTTCCTCTAAAAACTACTTGGGTAGTCAGTTAGAGTTTTGTTTTAGTTACTTAGTTTTAGTTAACTTGTGCGAGCAGGTGAATTTCGCGTGTTCGCTTCCATTCGCGGTGCGTCATTTGCGCCGCCGACAGAAATTTGCGTCCATTTGCGTCTGCCTCGCACCCGCAGTGTTAGACAGAAAGCCCTATTTAATTTCAGGCAGATCATTTTTGTTAAATTTGTTAATTGGTTACGTGTAGCCGGGTTGTGTGTGTTACTTCCCTTTTCCCTGAACGAGCCGCGGTCGTAACAACCGTCAGGTCGACACTGATGAGTGTTGTAGTGCAGCAGCTCTGTCAGGGACTCACCTAAAGAGACTGAGGAACCTCCAGCTGTGGGTTCTCCTCTTGTAGAAGTCCATGGGATCTTGAATTCAGAATGACACTAAATCAGTTTCAAAACAAAACTTCTAGTTATGAACTGTGAAGAGAATAAAAACGTTTAAAGTTCATACAAGAGGAAGTCCAGAAGATCCTGACTTGGTGGAAGATGACCCCCCTCTCACTGTCGTGAAAAATAACAGGAAATAAAAGTTACTGTTACAATTATGAAATAAAGACACTGAAAAGATGTAAACAATAAAGGTGATGTAATGAACAGCCAATAAGAGGAGATCTGTTCAATACTCTGTGTAGTGGCAATCTAACTACAAAAAGGTCACTTGAGGGAATCTGAAGGCGTTTCCAACTCATGATGGTGTGTCAAAAATGAGGTCCTCCATTGGATATGAATTTAACACTTTATTGACTTGCAAAGCTTTAAAAAACATCTAGAAAAAGGCCGGGTGCTAGTGACTTAAAATAAGCTGTAACAGTTGTAAATGTTCCTTTAAGAACGTAAGCGTGGCGGCGCCGGGACGTCATTGAGCGTCGCGCCGCGTTGTTTTGTTTTCAGTTGAGAAGAAGGCTACCCGATGAGTGGACGCCATTAGCTTACTGAGCTGCCGGTTTCTCCCTATGGTTTCTCCTTTTTCTTCTTCTTAACTCAGCTAACAGTGAGTAAAGTGAGACCGCTTCTTTGTCATGTATGATAGTATGAAGTGTTCGGCTCAATAAAAGGGCAAGAGTGAAGTCCCAAGTGAACTATTTTTGTGGACATTACTGTTTTTCCTGCTCACACGACCGACTCTCACTCACGAACTGTTACAAGTGGCGCCCGAACATTTTTTCTTTTTCCTTGGACCTTTCCTCAACAAGCAGTACAACTCTCCGAGACCGAGCTGGAGGTTGTTGTTTTTTCTTCATCGTTTTCTCATCGTGCTGGACTGAGTTGTGCTTCACCGCGTGCGGCGGCAACATCACAGGCAACTGGCGGGTGTAGCGGCGGTGCTAACTCCGGCGGAGAGGCTTCTTCTTCACGTTCCACCATCTCCGGACCTGTTGGTGCGGGCAGTGGCGCGCTGCGGAGGCTCCTGCCGGCGGCTGGCGAGCGGCTCCCGTTGGTCGAGGACTTTGAGAAGGCCTACCAGTCCATCTACCCTCTACACGGCTAAAGAAACCCGAGTTTATGGTGGGCAAGCTGATGGAGTTCCACGGCGGCATGACGGAGGAGGCATCCGGTGGCGTCGTTGGAGCCAAGGTGGAGAGGGCTGGCGGCTGCGAGACCCCCATCCAGGGGGCGGTTAAAAAAAAAAAAAAAAAAAAAAAAAGACACTTCTAAACAAGTTGTACGGCCTTTCCACTTAACATCTCTGTGCTAAGTGGTATTGTAAAGTGCAGGTATTGATAGCTGCATGTTGACTTTTGACTCAAAAAAATGACCAAAAAAAAAAAAAGAGAAAAAAAAAAACTAAATTACAAAAACAGTGAGAAAATGGAAGCTAGGGTAACTAATCTTGACTTAGCAGGCTCTGACCCCTGATTTGCCTGAGACCCAGACGGAACCCCAGAGTGACCTCTGGATGGACTGACAGTAGGTGGACTAATCCATATCATACTGACAGACTTGACTTGAGGTGAATGTTTGGGTTCATGTGTAATGTGTGTTCTATACTTGTGGTTTAAGTTTTCTATCCTGCCTACCTGAGTGGTAGTGACAGTGTTTTTCCATTGAAAACTGTTTACGTATTGATAACTATTTCAAGATGTTCTCATAACAGAAGAGTAAGAATAATGTTCATAACGTGGGACTTCATATTTGCTATGGTAGAATGCGTTGTGTTTTTCATTTCAATTTGTCATTGAGGACTTTACACTTGCTTGGTACTGACATGTATGCCAGCTGCCTGCGTAATATACTGTATACTGCCCTGTTTAGTTATGACAGCTTAAGTGCTTTTCATGTATGAGAGTATATTAAGTATAGCCTGTTTCTCGGATGCGTACGGCTGGGGACAGCCTTTGTCTTACTGGGGGGAATATGTAACAGTTGTAAATGTTCCTTTAAGAACGTAAGCGTGGCGGCGCCGGGACGTCATTGAGCGTCGCGCCGCGTTGTTTTGTTTTCAGTTGAGAAGAAGGCTACCCGATGAGTGGACGCCATTAGCTTACTGAGCTGCCGGTTTCTCCCTATGGTTTCTCCTTTTTCTTCTTCTTAACTCAGCTAACAGTGAGTAAAGTGAGACCGCTTCTTTGTCATGTATGATAGTATGAAGTGTTCGGCTCAATAAAAGGGCAAGAGTGAAGTCCCAAGTGAACTATTTTTGTGGACATTACTGTTTTTCCTGCTCACACGACCGACTCTCACTCACGAACTGTTACAAAGCTCATACAAAATTACTGTGATATTGACTCAAAATCCATTCAGCGGTCACACACACACAAGCACGATTGAAAAACTGTGTGGCTTCCCTGATCCTGATTCCCTGACACTACTGAGCTGTGTCTCCCTCATCTAACCTTTGTCTGCCTGATTAACCACCCAAACCCACAGGTGTGCAGGTAAACCCTACCAACCACAGTGCCTCAACACTGACATACCCACACTCATTCATTCACACCCACACACACACAAACAAATGTAAATTGGCTACAACACTCTGTCTTGTCAGGTTCACAGAGACATGTTCTTTACTTACCTTCAGGTGGAAGAGGTGGTGATGTTGGTTTATTATGTGAACTTCTTCCTGCAGTATCTGATGGTTTCTGGAATACAGAAAGAGACTAAATTATTTTTTTCCTCTAAACAAAATGTAACAATTATTTTCTGTGACGTGAATAAAAATATTTAAGTGTCCATACGTCTGTTTGTGCAGAACTCTGCAACTGTTGCTGCCTCAATCGTAAACGCTCCAGTTGTGTCTGGTGGTGTTTAATCCGCTCTAAGTGACGTCTCTGCTGCCGTTCTGACATGAACAGGACATGAACATAACAGGAAATAAAAGTTACATTCAGAGAAAAAAAAAGTACATTTCTATATAATAAAGATGATGTAATGATTAGTCTTGATGCAGACAGACTGATACCTGCTAGAACCTACAGCCAATCAGAGAGAACCACTTCATAGTGATTTTACAGTGGGTGGAGTCTGATCAGAAACATAAAGAGCAGCAGCAGGTTCATTTACTGTCTCTGTCTGGGGCGCTGGAGAAGTCGCCCGAGCAGTGTAGCCTACTGGCTCAGCCAATCAGTGACTGTTGCTAAGTAAAAAATATACGGAGCAACAGGTAATTTAGCCAATCAGCGTCGTCGGATTTTATGCCTTTGGGGCACAGAAAATATCGCCGCAAACCAAACATTTTGGTCTCCCGTGGCAACCAGAAATCGAGGGGGAAATAACCGAGGAGCTGTCCCCAGTAGCAGGATGGCTACGGAGTTTTCATCAGTTTCAAATTCTGTTTCCCGTATAATTTCCTTTTTTTTTAAAACAGTGAGGACAGATACCACACGGACTGTTACTGGAGTTAGAGACCTATTTATCTGAACGGATTACAAAACATGAACTCTCAAGGGACACATGAACGGTGCTGTCAGCTAACGTTAGCCAAGCTAGGCAGGACTAGCAGCAGAGCTTCACAGCTGGATGAAAAACACAGTTTCACGGTGAGGAAATACAATGAACAGGTGGATAAAACTCTGTGGGCCGGTGGCGGGAGGCTGTTATGATACGACAGGAGGCCGCGTAGTGTGTGAGAGGAGCACCGGAGGACCGGAGCACCTGTAACAATAGGATTGTTATAAGTAGCGCAGGCAACATTGTAAATGGAACACTACGGTTGCCAGGTTACAGTATCACCGGTTACAGCTGATCTGTGAACATTCTATATGTCAGTTATGATCGTCAGTTGACAATAAAACAAGTAAGCAAGTTTGTGCTTTAACCGTACATCCTGTAGTGATTATTGAAGACAACAGGACAGGATGAAACATGGTGGCAGCGTGTGAGTAAACACCGACGAAAAAAGAAAGTTTAAAGAGTTTAAAGTGCTGTCAGCTCGTAGCGCACCGAGAGAAGACGGACGTTGAGATGGACGGGTTGAGACCGCCGCAGATTCTTGCTTTGGACTCGTGCAATCTGGCAAAGACGTGGAAGTCTTGGAAAGAAGAGTTCACATTGTACACAGAGCTTACAATGCCAGATGCTGAGGAAACCACCAAGATCAAGCTGTTTCACTACCTCATCGGACAGAGTGGCAGGGAACTGTTGAACACCTTGTCAGCTGATGATGCGACGGCAAGAGCTACAGTGAGCGCTTTGATGAAACTGTTTGATGACCACTGTAACCCAAAATTGAACGAGACTTTGGAGAGATACAGATTTTTTATGAGGGATCAAGGAATATGAAACTGTTGACAAATATGTGACGGACTTGAGAGTGCTGGCCAGCAGCTGTACTTTTGGTCAGCTCAAAGACTCGCTGATAAAAGACCGGATCGTGTGTGGCACAAACAACTCTGCGCTGAGGGAGAGACTGCTCAAGGAGGAGAACCTGACGTTGGACAAATGCGTGAAAATATGTAGAGCTGCGGAGCTGTCAAAAGAGAACTGCAAAACCCTACAAGGACAGATGGTGGAAGAGGTCCATGCGCTGAAACACACCACAAGGAAAACCCGGGATGACGAGGTCTGCTGTAAGTTTTGTGGCAAGACGCATGATAGTGCAGCAGATTAGTGAGACAATCGTTCATTTTGGTCACTTTTTGGGAAAAAGATGTTGGCCACGCAAAAATTCAAAATGGCAGCCATTTTTTCAAGATGTTCTGTATTTAGTCTAGTAGGAAGAGGGGGGTATCATGTATCCCCTGAAAATATACTTCTAATCAGTGTTTCTAGATTGGAAAAAATGTGTAGAAAATGGTGAGCTATGTTAAAAAGTTGTCAGAATGTCCCATGTATCATTTTTATGCAAATTAGTGCCGCCATTATTGAAAAAACCTAATTTCACTATATCTCAGCCAATATTGCAGATGACTGAACAAATAAGGTGTCTAGACCCATGTTTTGGGGGTCAGAGATTATAATAAAACTATTCATAAAGTGATCACATGTTGGTGCCATGCTAGTAAGCAAACCTAACTCTTTTACCAATAACAAGACGCCAATATTGGAGATACCAAATAAGGTGTCTAGACAGAGGTTGTTGTGTGTTTAACCAAGGTTTATTTGGATCAAACATCATAATAGAACTCTTCTTGATGTGACCACTCTTCTCTTTCCCATGCCAGATAAACAGTCAAGTAAATGGTTCTCCACTATGCATCACTCATCATCGTTTTCACTGAAATCTGAGTTAAACTCATCCTCTCCTTCCTCTTTCTGTTCATGCTCTCCAGTGTCATGGGGATCAACCAGTGAAGTTGGTAGGATAGGACCACAGGACCACACCGGTTTCAACACTCCTTCATCAGTCTTCATCCATCCCTGCCCATCATCATAGGGTTTTGGTTTTTCCAGAATAGGTTCATCAGCTGGCTTGTACAAGGCGACACGGTAGTTCACACGTCGGGCATGTGGCTTCAGAGCAGAGTGGCACAGAGGAAGGCGAGTCAGGTCAACCTTAGACTTGCAACTGAGTTTCCTGTCCTCCCCCACCATGTTACGTAGCAACTTGGCACGGACAACATCCACTGAAGACTCACAACTCTGTCCAGACATCAGACAGGTGAATTGCTCCAGCTGCCTCAGCATCTCAGCCTTGACACTCTAGCAGTCACTGAGTTGTCTGAATACGTGAAACCTGGGATTCTTCTTCAAGGGCCCCACATTCCTTCTCCCTTTGATGGCACTGGTACAGTCTTCTCCACTGAACACATAGAACCCAAGAAGAGTGGTGCGGTGGTCTTCTCCCAGGGATTCTGCAATACTACTACTGCCTGGCTTCTGGTGCACCTGTCCCCACTGATGTTGCGATGGACGTGTTACAGTACGAACAGAAGCTGTGGGCAAGGCTGCTAAAGCTGACTTCATCAGACCCCTACAGTGTGAAGATCCAAGAAGCTTCTTTAACCCAACACCAACAACTTCTCAACATCTCTGAGCTTGCAGAATCACATGCCCGACGTGTGAACTACCATGCCTTGTACAAGCCAGCTGATGAACCTATTCTGGAAAAACCAAAACCCTATGATGATGGTCCTGTGGTCCTATCCTACCAACTTCACTGGTTGATCCCCATGACACTGGAGAGCATGAACAGGAAGAGGAGAAAGAGGAAGGAGATGATGAGTTTACTTTGAAGATTTCAGTGAAAACGATGATGAGTGATGCATAGTGGAGAACCATTTACTTGACTGTTTATCTGGCATGGGAAAGAGAAGAGTGGTCACATCAAGAAGAGTTCTATTATGATGTTTGATCCAAATAAACCTTGGTTAAACACACAACAACCTCTGTCTAGACACCTTATTTGGTATCTCCAATATTGGCGTCTTGTAATTGGTAAAAGGGTTAGGTTTGCTTACTAGCATGGCACCAACATGTGATCACTTTATGAATAGTTTTATTATAATCTCTGACCCCCAAAACATGGGTGTAGACACCTTATTTGTTCAGTTATCTGCAATATTGGCTGAGATATAGTGAAATTAGGTTTTTTCGATAATGGCGGCACTAATTTGCATAAAAATGATACATGGGACATTCTGACAACTTTTTTTTTTTTTTAAAATGTATATTTTTTTTGGCTTTTTTTTGCCTTTTTTTATTTGATAGCCCATAGTAGAGATAGACAGGAAGGGGGAGGCAGAGAGAGGGGGAACGACATGCAGGAAAGGTCTGCCCGACGCGGGATTCGAACCGGGGACTCCTGCGGTGAGGACTGTAGCCTCTACATGGGGCGGCCGCTTTAACCACTGCGCCACGCACCGCCCCCTGACAACTTTTTAACATCATTTTCTACACATTTTTTCCAATCTAGAAACACTGTTTAGAAGTATATTTCCAGGGGATACATGATACCCCCCTCTTCCTACTAGACTAAATACAGAACATCTTGAAAAAATGGCTGCCATTTTGAATTTTTGCGTGGCCAACATCTTTTTCCCAAAAAGTGACCCTTAGAGAGTATCTGTACCAAATTTCATGCTTTTATACCAAAATGAACGATTCTCTTGAAATATGCAATTAATCTGCTGCACTATAAAGCCTTTTCAGCCTCATAAGGTATGGAAAACAGCACAGGTGTTGAGACCTGTGGGACACAGATCTTATGAGGTGGAATTGGAGTCGGGGGGAGTTTTGAGGAGGAATCGACGCCACCTCAGACACATTGCACTTCTTCTACACCCACACAAACAGGGACTGAGATAATCACACCAAGGACTGACACAATTGAGCAGTCATACAGGGGACCGACCCACAGACACTACCAGGTCAGGCCGTCGGGTGGTCAGATCCCACTTTCTGAAAGACTTTACACAGTGAGGGCTTTAATTTTATTAGAAACAGTGTTTGCACTTTGGATGTAATATTTTGGTTTAAGTCACATTTATCTCTACGGATAATTGATACAGCAATTTGAAAGTATGATTAATTTTGTTTTAAGAGTGAGATAGATATCCTTACTGATACTCATAATATATGTCATTTGTTTAAGGTTAATGTTCATTAAGTTATTTATTTTGGACAAAGGAAGTAACTTCAAGGAAAGATGTAACAATAGGATTGTTATAAGTAGTGCAGTCCCAGGCAACATTGTAAATGGAATACTACGGTTGCCAGGTTACAGTATCACTGTGAACCATAGACTGTAAAAAAAAATGGACGTAGACTTCCGGTCTGAAAAGTGAAGCCAACGCGGAAGTAACTTTACTTGCAATCCCCCCGAGATCCGCTAGGGGTGTTTCCAAGAAGCCCTGGTTCCAATCCACTCCCATTCATTTTCAATCATGAAATACTCGATCAATAATTTTTTTTCACAACTGATAACGGTCTAAAAAGCTAAAGTTCCTCATCCTTAAATATGACCTGGTGGTCCATCTGAAAAAAAATATATAATTATTTAGATATTAATCCTTAAAGGTTGGTATAACTGACCAATCACCTTCCAGCACGGAATATGATTGACAGCCTGATGACTGAGACGTCACAGGTCAGACACAGTGGATCAGACACAGGGGACCTCCCGTCGTTTGTGTATTGTGTTCAGTCAGTTTTAATTTAATTTCTGATATTTTGTCGATATGTGTGGATGATAGATAGCACGGGTACAGTGTTGGCAGTTAATTAATTTCACCCAGTTTTTCGTTTATGATTCGTCCGACGGTGCTAACAGACCGGAGGAAGCTGATATCACGATTTGGTGAGTAAGTTATTTTTTTCTTTTTCTGAATGTGTAAAAATTATAGCTATCTAATTTGTTGTATATTCCAGAAGACCACTGATTACTTTCCCGTGTGTTCTCCGGTGTGTTCTGACCGGAGAACATGAGACTGTCACCGTCCAAGACAAGTTAATTTATAGTTAATGTGAATAACCGATTCACTTTGCTACACGGCTAACGTTAGCTCGCCGTTAGCTCCGTGTTAGCTCCCGTGTTAGCCATGCTAACCGTTAGCTCGTCTCCGACTTTTACCGGACCGGGATAAATCCGGTTTAATATTTAACGACCACGGCGTCATGTTTAGCAGAACAGTGATCGGTAGGATCGGTCTACAAGCTGCAAAGCCCCCAGGTTTATCCATCAACTTGTTATCTTGCTCGTAACGTTATCATACTGTAACGTTACTGATAACTACAGGTGGGGATTTGTCATTTACTGCTGTAAAATCACACACAAAAAACTGAAGCAGACAGTCCTGCACCTCTCAACAATGTTTTAATCTAAGGGCGCATTCACACTGTCCTCCTTTGGTCCGCTTTAAACGGACCAGAGTTCGTTTGCTCGGATAGTCCGGTTCGTTTGGGCAGGTGTGAAAGCTCATACGAACTCTGGTGCGGATCAAACAAACGAACTCTGGTCCGCTTGAAAACGGGGGTCTCGGTCCGTTTGCAAGTGAACCCTGGTTCGGTTCGTATGCAGTGTGAAAGCTCAGCGGACTAAACACCATAGGCGGCCTTACCTATGTTTCAACCGTTATCATACACACACACAGGCCTACATCCACCACACACACAAACAGCTCTGTCCACCGTGCGGTCACACACTCGACCCCTGATCCGCTCTACAACCACTGATGTGCGTATCATGCCACACCGCGACACTGTAGCCTACTAATCGCTCCTAATTAACAATAACGGCAGGAAATATCAATAACAACGTGCTATTACCTTTGAAAACGGCCCGCAAACTATCAATAGACCCTCGTTTACCTTCTCCCAGTATTATTCCTTTTCTCTTAGCGTTTCTAATGTCCTTTTGTTTTTCCTGCTTTCCTCCTGACGTGCGCCCATTTGCGTAACCTGATGATTGACGTCTGTCAATCACTTTCCTCCTCTTTTCTTTTTTTCCTCGGGTTAAAATGCCTCCAAACAGGCGATCTATGAGTACGTCCTAACTTAACAGAGAAATAAAACACAGCGAGAGCACAACTAAAATGTGATATTATTGGCAGCTTATTTACAGATTTTACTAATGGAGGAGACAGCTGTCTGTCTGCTGCTGCAGCACCGCAGCACCGACAGGACCAGCACCTGTAGACGTCTGTCTGTCCGCATCGTCCTTTCCTTGTCCGTGGTGCTGAAATAACGCGGAGCACTTTGCTCTCATTACTTTTGTTGCCAATTTAAATTCAGAATATTGTTAAAGCCTGTAGTTTGTCTGAAAATGTACATGATTTTGCTTTTTGATGAAAGTCCTCGTTTTTTCTGCGAAGTCCTGGTTTCTTGCCCTGATAGTGATTTTAACACTCAATGTGTTGTGCGTACCTGGGATGCATGGATAGTACGTTTACTGCGTCCTTTCAGGGTTTAAAGCATCAGCGACACATGGGCACATAGCTGGAAAATCATTTGATGTTTAACAGGGTAGGGCCTCATATGAAATATTGAAACGGGCCCCCAGCTGTCTAAGGCCGCCACTGCTAAACACATACGTAATGCATAGGTTATTTTATTGTTAGGTTACATATCTTGTCCGCCGTCTGTGTAGCAACAACGCCAACAACTCGACATCTCTCATCAGTCTCCGTCTTTTCCTCTGGTACCGTTTCTCCGTCCTCAGTGCAGTAGTAAGAGCGAAATGCGCTCTGCTTCGCTGCCTTACATGGTGGTCGTACAGCACGGCTTGCTGAGCCAAGTGCAATTGGTACATAAAAAAAAGAAACAACATCCCCCAAACAGCCAACTTCACATGCTGCTCCATGTTTACTGTTACCCAGCAGGTCTGTCAGTCGCGAGCGGAGTGACGTCGACTTTTGACGCTCAGAATGTTTGGTGCGCTTGGGGCGCAAGTTTGGTGCGGTTCAGAAGTTGCAGTGTGAACGCGGAACCGAACCAAGTGATAATGCAACAATGTTGCAACTTTCAGCCCCCCAAGCGAACTCGAGTCCACTTGGTTAGGTGTGAAAGCAACCTAAGTTCTTGTGTTTTACTGTGATTCTAAGGAGCCACTGAGAACTGAGTGACCGGTGCCAACAGAAGGAGGACATCATGTGAAGTTATGGAGCTGTGATGATGATGAAACCAGAAAACCTCTGATGAGAGAACAGACCAACTGTTTTATTATTCTATGTCCACATTTGACCTCACACTTTTTAGGGTGAACCTAAAATTGACAGTGAAGATTTTGAAGCAGCTATTTTCATAGTCCAGTTAATACAAATGCTTTATTCAGTCGATGATTATCATTGAAAATGTAATAATAAAGAAAGTTACTGTGATTAAACTGTAGTATTTCTTTTACATATTTAACATAACCTCGTGGCCAATATAATGTGACACTTTGGTGAATTATTGTTTTCAGTATCATAGATTAGTTGACAAGAAACATCAGGAAAGCACAAGCTCTGATATTCATCTCTAGATGCTTTATTATTTCAAGGAGGGTAACATTAAACATTTGTATTTTTCTTGTGTGTAATGAAAGCATACATAGAAATAGTCCTGTAAGTTTTTCCTGAATGTATTGATTACAGCAGTGTGTCTTGGCATTCATGTTACTGTACAGATCTGGCCCATTAAAAATCAGTGAAGCAATTCTTAGTAAATAAATTAATTTCAGGTTTAAGATGCACTAATTTTAGCATTTTACAGCACTGAAAACGTTTTATAAGCTGTGGATGATGTAAAGGTGAGCCATACTGTCAAAAGACAAGCTTGTATTGTATTAGCTGAATTTCCAGTACATCTACATGTTGGTAACCTGCAAAAAAGACGTGCATATATATAATAGGAATGTAAAATAAATAGCTAATAGCTGGGTGAATGCTGTAACGTGGTCGACAGGTCGGAGCTCCAGCAGCCGATCATCGGTGATGCAGGTGAGGTACATCAAGTCCAGGAGCGGTCACCCACCAGTCTCAGTCCATGACAGTTTAATGTGTTGTAGCTTCACAGTTTGAGACAGAAACTAGTCTCTGGGTTCTGTAAAACAATTTAAAACAATATCAAAATACGTTTGACAGCTTTACATTAGCTTATTAATGCTAACATCGGCTACAATAACGTGTCACATTACTCCTCATGGGATCTATGTATATGTAGTTCAAACATGGATATGTATTTAATAAGCTTCTGAGATTACTTTCACCGTTAAATATAAAGTTTACCTCGAGTTGTAGATGCTAACGGTGTTAGCAGCGTAGCCGCTCAGCAGTTAGCCGGTGTTGCTGGGTAAACTAGCAGCCTCGGAGACAAGGGTCCGACCCGCCCCTCGACCTCCTTAGCTCCGCCCCCTCGTCCAAATATGGTTTCTTCTGGCTCCAAAAATCAAAAATGGCGGCGCCCTGAAAGCCAATCTCCGGGCTTCACAAACGGCCCTTCACAAACCAATGGGTGACGTCACGGAGGGTTGCCACCTGCTGTGAACATGCTATCCACCTTATTCCTGGGGTCGTTACTGTAGAAACGGTTATGGGTGGAACTTCCGGTCAGCACCGGAAGTAGCAGTGAGCCATTGGCTAACAGCAGTGGTTGCTAGCGGTCTTCATTACTGTTAGCGGGTTATTTGAAAGTTTTCACATTGTTTTCTGTTTTCTTAGTTAATTCGGTAGATGAGGCAATTCATGTAGTGATAATAGATCGGTTATTGATCCATGGTGGTGAGCGCACGTAATTAAAAAATCAGCTCGAGTGAAGAGAGGGAGTAGTGCTGTTTGGTTGACCCGTCTGCAGCTTCTGGGGGGGGGGGGCTGCGGGTGGAGGACTGGACTGTGTTGGACGAGTCAGACCAGCAGGTCTGCTTGGACCGTGGCCACTCGGACCAACAGGTCCGCTCGTACAACCTAATCTGGGCAGGAGACCGAGAAGTGGACGGGGCTGAACCGGGAGAGAGGCAGCCACTGGGCATGTGTGTGTGTGTGTGTTGTGACAGGAGTGAGGGGGCGCGCCGCCCGTCACAGAGGAGAAATGCATTGTAATGAATGTAACAGCCCCCCCCCCCTCGAGATTATTGTTATTCTGACACATGAGTTAAATAACAGCTGTGTTTGAAACCACGCTGCGGTTCGTAATCGCGGTGCAGAAGAGTGAGTTTGGAGCTGACGAAAGGAGAGAAAAAAGAGAGTCGGTGGGAAATGCTCATTGATTATCAGACAGCGATCAGCTCCGCGGTGCTGACGAACCCGCTTCAATATGACAAACTATGACTGTGATTAAAAGAACCTAAACCAAGTCGAGTAGAGCTGAGCTGTAACTGTGTAGTGGAGAAGGGGCAACAACACACACTATGCGCACACACGCACACGCGCCATCGTCCCCTCAGATGCGGCTGCATCTCTCCAGGACACTGGTGTGTGTGAGTGTGAGAGAAATAAAAGCTGTGACTTGCTTGGGCAGACGTTGTTTGGTGTCACCCGCTGATTTGCATAGGTACATAAATATCTAGACCCCGAATCTATAAGACTATATGTATAAAAATATGTATAAAAAATTGCGTGTATCATTTAGGGGTTTTTATATCCCTAAAAGATACACGCAATTTTATGTTTACTGTTTCATTCCGTGTAAACGTTGTGTACACTGACACACCCCTCTCTATCAAAAGTATAGGTCTTTATGATTAAAATAAACTAAATGGATTTTTTTTTACTACAACTTTGTTGGTTGGACACTCGGATGTGTCTGTGTGTGGTCTTATCATAGATCCATGGTGAGAACCTACAGTAAAATACTCCCCCACCACCACCACCACACACACACACACACACAATCCCTGAGAGCAGACAGTAAAGAGGTGAGTGAGAGAGAGACCCCCCCCCCACACACACACACACACATATGCATTTCCTTATAAAAGAGGAATGTGTTTTAAAATAAAATTATTCCAACTTATATGAGGCAACTTTCCAGAGCTAGCAGATAGCTCGTTGCCTCAACAACTGAAGCAACCAAGTTAACAAGTAGCTAAATATGCTACTGTACGTTATCTTTTTATCTTTGGACACTTTTTTAAGTCGTCCTCACACCTCACAATATTAGTAGGCAGCGGTATTATGATATTGTCTCGTTTGAGTTGTAAAAGGTGGTGTTTTATGTCTCTAACGCTCGCAGAAAGTGGATTAGCCTGTTAGCATGTAAACAAACGCTACTTCCGGTTCGCACTGGAAGCTGCGCCCATAATTCCCGCAAAGCATCATGGGGGCTAGGAATAAGGTGGATATGTAAGGGATAATGCCCGACGAGGTGTCCATTATCAGAAATTAATGGATGACGCGGAGGCGTGAACTTCCGCGAAGTCCATTAATTTCTGATAATCGGACACCTCGAAGGGCATTATCCCGCTTATACCATGGTCACTTACGAGAAAAATACATATTAAATAATTCAGTCATGATTTAATGTTGTTTTTACCGTTAAAATAATACGTCTTTAAGCGGCTGAGCCGAGCAGACTATTTAATAACTCTCGTCGGCGATAAAAGAAAAAAAAGAGGGACCCGCTGTGACCGCAGCGTAACGTTACAGCCAGTGACTCTGCCACAGCCTGATAGTTGATCAGTAAAGGGAGGTGAGGTGACGGCTTAAATGTTACGGTGACACAAAGTATTATTTCAGACGGCCAGTGCTTCTTACCGCTTGTGTGTTTACAGACTCCAGTGCCGTGATGCGCTGTAAAAAAAAATTGTTTTGGTCCGAGTGTCCGTTGCCGTGGTTACCAACAAGCGTTTGAGCCAGCGCAGTAATATTTAGAACGTAATCAGGCAATTTTACCGGAACATCTTTATGGGTGTCCATTATCACTTTTTAATGGACACCTCGCAGCCAATCAGAATCGAGGATTCACCCAGACCATGGTATAAGTCAGTTATGATCGTCAGTTGACAATAATACAAGTAAGCAAGTTTGTGCTTTAACTGTACATCCTGTAGTGATTATTGAAGACAACAGGACAGGATGAAACAGCACCGTTAACCGGCACGTCAGAGACTGCTCTCTCTTGAACTTTTGGACTACATGCTGTTGGTTCGTCCGCGGTGCGTTCACAGCTCGTCCGAGAGCGTTTTCATTAGTTCATCCAGCTTCTGGGACACTGGACTGGACACTGTTATTCCTGAGTGACACCAGGGGAAACTACTCACCCAGGCTGTGACAGGACGTCTGTGATGCGGAGCATCAGGCTGCAGCGCACTGTTCAATATGTTTACAGCTGTGACCAGTACGTTCAGTTAGACTCATCATCAAACCTGATAATGCAGCAGTTAAGTTAACATCTCACATCAGCAAGGTCAGACCAAACTTAATCACGTTATGCTCCTCCTATAGTGTTCCTGTCACACTTTGTCTATAGTTAACATTAATCACTGTTGTAGGTTACATCATACACATGCCTTTTAATAACCATATTTTTGTATTAAGAGTATTTGCTAATATATTTCACGTCCACTGTGTGCCACCAGTGAAAGACTACTGTTTGTTCATTGTCATTATCTGTCAAACTGCTGATTTATGAAGGCAAATAAATAATTTATGTTTATCCCTAAAAATGGGTTTGGGGTTCTTTTATCAAGATGGTCACCAAAAACTTCAGGGACGAACAGCCCCACCTAGAATATTTTTCACCAGCCGCCACTGGTCAGGGACTCACCTAAAGAAGCTGAGGAACCTCCAGCTGTGGGTTCTCTTCTTGTAGAAGTCGATGAGCTCTTGAATTCAGAATGACACTAAATTAGTTTCAAAACAAAACTTCTAGTTATGAACTGTGAAGAGAATAAAAACATTTAAGGTTCATACGGGAGAAAGTCCAGAAGATCCTGACTTGGGGGAAGCTGACACCCGTCTCGCTGTCATGAAAAATAACATGAAATCAAAGTTACTGTTACAATTATGAAATAAAGACACTGAAACAGATGTAAACAATAAAGGTGATGTAATGAACAGCCAATAAGAGGAGATCTGTTCAATACTCTGTCTTGTCAGGTTCACACAGAGACAAATACATGTTCTTTACTTACCTTCAGGTGGAAGAGGTGATGGTGTTGGTTTATTATGTGAACTTCTTCCTGCAGTATCTGATGGTTTCTGGAATACAGAAAGAGACTAAATTATGTTTTCTTCTAAACAAAATGTAACAATTATTTAAAAATATTGAAGTGTCCATACGTCTGTTTGTGCAGAACTCTGCAACTGTTGCTGCCTCAATCGCAACTTCTCCAGTTCTGTCTGGTGGTATTTAATCTGCTCTAAGTGACGTCTCTGCTGCCGCTCTGGCATGAAAAATAACAGGAAATAAAAGTTACAGTCAGAGAAAAAACCTTTATGAAACAAAGACAAAGGACATTTCTAGATAATAAAGATGATGTAATGATTAGTCTTGATGCAGACAGACTGATACCTGCTAGAACCTACAGCCAATCAGAGAGAACCACTCTCTTATTATCCTTTCCTCCTAACCCCACTCCCCTCTCCCCTTCCTCCTCCTCCAAATATCAAGAGAAATAGTTTAGTTAATTGAATTAGCATCCAGAAATCAAAAAGAAGTAAACAAATTACAAGATGTAGAAAAACAATACAAGAACAAATAATCAAAATGAATAACACTGTTATGTTTTTCACTTACCTTCTTGATCTGAGTCTGAGCTTCTTGCTCTTTTACTGAAACAACAGATTTAAAGACAGTTAATATGAAAAGATGTTACATTATAACTAAACATACACACATCTATGTGTGTGTGTGTGTGTGTGTGTGTGTTAATGTCAAAAGACAGCCAGTTACAACATTCAATTAGTTCTACTGGTTGTATGTTGAACTAAAACAAACAGGTTGGACTCTGTCACATTTAAAATCCACAAACGACAACCTCAGTGTGATACAAATGATTTTACACCTATGACTTACAATTAAGGTAAATTACATGAACAAGGTAATAAAACTAGAATCCAAACTACCAAGGAAACATGGTCACTGTTCATCCTCTAGAGCAGAGGTCTTCAACAGGGGGTCCGCGGAGGTACTGCAGGGGGGTCGCGAAAGTTTTGGTTGAGGGAAAAGAAATATGACAAAAGATATGGAAGTTATGAAAAAAAGATCCATAGGGGCGTTCCCTGCTGCTGAACATCGGATTTTTACATACAAGTCCTCTGTTTTCCTATAATATAGGTGTCAGGGAGCCTTTGTATTGTATCTGATACAAACACTGCGCACCGTCTCTCTCTCACTCTCTCTCGCTCACTCCCCCCCACCCCCCTCTAAAATCAGCCCGATGGCGGGCGCGCGCACACACACACACACCGCTGTCAGTGGTGCTGTGACACTCGGCCCCTGAACCGTCGGCTACACAACGATGGGACTTTAGTTTTCATTCTCCATACATACTCGTTAATTCACAGCACACACTCATACGATGGTGACATTAACGCGCGCCGCCACGTCTGCTCATAGCGCAGCAGTAATGCAGCAGCATCAGGCCGTGACACCGTCACTGAAACGCTCCGTGGAACCGATACATGACACGGCGGCCCGGCGTAAATGTTCCCAGAATCAGCTCAGATGACCGCGGCGCTGACGATTGGGGGTGAGACGCGAGCGTCATATGTCTTGGTAGAGCACGGCTGCTGCAGCGACCCTCCGACTGTCCCATTGCTGCGTGTCAATCCCCCCTCTCACTTTCTCTCCGCGCCCCCGTCTCTCTCCAGCTGCCCTTTCAAAATAAATGCATAAAAAGCCAGAGAAAAAAACAGTAGGGGAAACACTGCTTTGTTTTTTCTGTCTTTTTATGGTTTAGTAATTCTTTCATTGGTGCAGTAGCAGCATTCAGTTACCACGAGCATAGTTGTGACCTGTTGTGATCATGGCATGGCATATATTTTTTATATAAGTCCCTTTGACTAAACTCCTAAAAAAAAGCGTGATTTATAGTCGAGAATATGGCACTTTTGGCATATGGCACCAGGGCCGTTGCTAGGAATTCTGGGCCCCCTGAAAGAATACTAAAGTGGGCCCCTGCCCCCTGACTTTTCCACTTTTTTTCATAGACTACGTATGTATTATCATTTCCTGGCAATACAGGACTCGTTAAATATAAAACACAATTTTATACAATATAAGTAGGGGGTCCCCGCTCCATCTCTCCATCAGTTTGGGGGTCCTTGGCCTGGAAAACGTTGAAGACCCCTGCTCTAGAGTTTGTTGTATTTTTCTCTGTGTTTTAACCTGAAGCTCAGCTCATTTTAAATGACATCAACAGTGTGATCTTATTGTAATAATGTAAATATAGATTCATGGCCGACGTCGTCCGTTTGTGTTGCTGGTGGTCCAGACTGAGCTGCTGACACGTCATAAACAGTGTGATCTTACTCTCTGGTTGAGGATCCTGGTTCATCTGCAGACAGCTTTCTGGAGGCAGCGACCGCCTCCTCATCCTCATGATCACTCATCTTCTGGTTCGTCTGGAGGTTCATTAGTAACACTCAGAAACTATAGCTGTGTTTACATGCGCAAAATTTCTTAATCAGATTAAAAATTTGAGGGATCGGAAAATCCGAATCCACTGTTTACATGGGCGCAAAATCAAATCATCCGATCATGATGTGCGTACACATGCACCAAGCTTTATTCAGAATAACAGCATTTTGACATGTGCAGAGCTGTCTAATTTCCCTAAAACAACAGCAGTAGAAGAGTTGTACTTCCTGTACTACTGTAAACAAACCAATAAACGTGGAAATGGCTCAATTTATCCCATTCAGTAGGCCTACTCAAAATGGACCTGTGGAGCTGCTGCTGTACTCCTATTGTACATCGTTATTAAGCAGACTGAGTAACGTGTACAACTGTTCCTGCCATTGATCAATCACACCGGAACCAAGAAAAATGCGGGTGTGAACACGCCATCAGTGTTTCCCATTAATTAAAGAGACTGTGTTGCGCCATGGTCTCCTGAATCCTGTGAGAAACACTGCCATATATGGTCAATATGCAAATCAGCACGTGCATATTAATTAGCTATGTGCACTCTGGAAATTTGTGGAGTGACGTCAGTGGAAGACGGTGAAGACAACGGACAGAGAGCGGGGAAAGAAGCGGGATTACTCTGAAAGCGAGTACGGTAATATCGAGTCGGTACTCGCTCTCTTTTTTCTCTCCTCTCGTCAGCTCCAAACTCACTCGTCCACCTCGTTACCTCAGGTGACAGAACAAGTCTCAGTAGATCAGTGGGCGCTCCTGTCAGTGTGTTTTTAAATTTAGCGGCTTTGATTCCTGTCGGACGTCACACTAGAGTGTGTAAAAGCAAAAAAATAATGAATAAATAAAAATCGAGTAGAACCCTGTCCAGCCGTGTCGCGCTAGTGGGAAAGGAACTAATAACCCCCAAACAGGAAGTAACGATCGGAATAAGTGTTTACATGGATGTCGTTCGGAATAACAATCGGCATGAACCACCCCTCTCGATCCGAACAGAATTTCTTTCGGATCCAGCCGAATCCGAACAGAATCTTCTGTTTACATGACACATTTTTATTCGGATCAGCCCTTTATTCCGAATATTTGTGTCCATGTAAATGCACCTAGTGTTTGAACCAATCAAACTTTTCCTTTATGTCTGGAAAATATGATCTCTGCAATTACTGTGTTATGATGCACAACACTGATGTGACACATTTAACCTGTACCAAAAAAACGCTTCCATTTGGATAATATAATATAATATAATAGTATAATAATTGTAGCGTGAATCCTGTACAGTTATTATTTTGCACTAATTTATAGGCCTATCAATAGACTGTAGCTGAATAACAGAAACATCTACTCTGTATGAACCAATGCAGTCCAGTAGCACTGATGATGTGTAAGTCTAACATTTAGTTTCAGTTTCGTTTTCTCGCCACTTTTCTCCTTTTTTCCCTCCCCAGTTCAACGTCTCAACGTCAGTGAACCCCTGTCACATACCGAGTATTTATATTTTCAGACGTAAAAGCATTAAAGTGACAATAGAGGAGGCAGTTGGTGTTAACGTGAGGATTTCTGGTCCAGGTTGACAGAGCACTGTAAATCCTGTCTGTTCAAAGGGAAGGACAGTCCCAGTGACGGGGAGAGAACCGTTACTGTCTCTCTGGGGGAAGATGTTTGATGTCATGTTTGAATGACAGTTTCCCGCGCTGCAGCTAAACTGTCATAGCACATGTTAAAAACAAACACAACTTGAAGCTATAAGTTGTAGAACTCACCGTACCTGCTCCTGCTCAGCGTCCGTCCTCTCCCTCACTGCTGCTTCCTCTTTGTATCTGGTAGCGAACTCCTCCCTTCACTACCATACAAGGAGTTTCCGTTCAGGTTTTTTTTATTTTTTTTATTTTTTTAACCCGGACTTCCTCCTCTGTGTGACCGCAGACAGACCTAATACATCCATGAGTCAGACATGTTCAGCCCCCGCTCCGCCCTGAGCTCCGGCCGCCGGCAGCAGGGCCGCGCCAACAGTCTGCTGTTCTCCCCGAGGAGAGCCACTCCTCTGTCGGCCAGGTGAGAGAGCAGAGCCGCGGAGCTCCGGGGGTAGGGGGAGTGGTGGTGCTGGTGGTGGTGGTGTAGTCTAGTTCAGTGGTTCCCAACCAAGGGGGGCGCCAAAGATCCAGGGAGGGTCGCGAAGCCCTCTTGATTTTAAGGGGTTAAAATCATTTTAATGTAATTAAAATGTTAAATAAATGAGTAGGCTTAGCATTTAATTCATATATGTGACAAAATCAATTAAATTCAAGGGCCACATTAAACATTTATTTGTGTATTTAAATAGATAAACAAATAAATTAGGCCTACGTATATCAATAGATGATTGAATATTAACAGTTTTAAAACATTAAATACATAATATACAGCAGGGCAATATCAGTCACAACACTAATAATAGTATTTTTGGTTACAGAAGTTAATACGTTTATAATTGATCAAAAAGCTAAGCTAGCAGCAAAAAAAAAGAATAAAACTGCTGATCTTCCTACAAAGTTATGCAGGGAATGTCATCATCTGTAGCGAGTATGAGCTGAGTGATTGAATTAATAAAAAATACAAACACAGTATTTCAGTTTAGTATTGGCTGATACATCAACTTGTTTAATCAAATAGGCCTACTGGCTAGCATGCTACATTATGTTCAGCATGCTTCTTTACAAGTTACCAAAACCAGCATCTCACTCATCACCCCAAACACTTCAGTTATGTCACATGAATATAACCCCAGATCTGACTTCACTGTGAGGTCAAAGTGAAGAATGTCCTGAAAGCTCATCAACTCCGATAGGCCTGGGGACAGCCCTCCATTCCGACACACCTCCACTTCGACACCCCGCTGTTCCGAAATACCCCCACTTCGAAACACCGCTACTCCGACACCCCCCCCCCCCCGCAGCTGTCCAAGGTGCTGAACCGCGTGACGTTGCTTCTGTGTTGTGGCTTGTCTGTGAAACGTGCGCTGCTCAGAGACTGGGCAGATCTGTCCCACTTGCTTTCTCCCCAACTCCGTTGTTGGAGATCTCCACATAGTAATAGAAATACACTACCCCCCCCCGCTCCGCTCGAGCGCGGCTGAACCCGGCTTGAGCTCACAGGGGCGCGAGGCTGCAGCCGCCGCTCGTGCTGACAGCTGACTGAGGGAGATGCTTTGGTTGGGCTTAGGCAATGAAGAAAGGAGTTGGTTAAGTTTAGTAAAAAGACCAGGTAGAGGCTAGACAGGCTGGAAGCATAATGAACATTATGTCATTAATATGAAGTATTTGCTTGTTTTGCAGTTAATTATGCACATGATCCGTTTGACCCCAAAAAGGAAAAAAGGATCAATGCGCACTGCGCGCTGGGGGTTTCCCCCAATAGCCTTTTCGGAGTAGCGGGTTCTTTAGAAAAAATAGAAAACCCCGCTATTACGATGAATGGAAGTCTATTGTCGGAAAGGCGGGGCTTCGGAAAGGCGGGGTGTATCAATAGATGATTGAATATCAACAGTTGTAAAACATTAAATACATAATATACAGCAGGGCAATATCAGTCACAATTAATTTGAAAAACAGCATGGAACAATGAGAAAAAACCTGTGTAAAATTACAAGATATTCTTCAGAACTTGTAGCTACTTTTAAAAACACAATGATGTTTTTAAAAGTACAAGTTCTGAAGATGTTGTAATCATACACAGGTTCTCCTGATTGTTTGTTCCATGCTGTTATTAAATTACTGAAATATAATAAAGTATTTCATGTAAAAGAAGTTATGATGTTCCTTATTTTATTTTATTTGGGGGGGGGGGCTTTGTACTGTTCACATCTGTATCACAGGTAGATGCCAGTAATACTGATTATTGATCATTTACACACCTACTACAAATCTGTCATTACGTGTCATCATCCATAGCCTGGCATGTTTTGTTGTTGTTGTTTTGGGAATAATTTTAAAGAATAATGATAATTGTTATATTTATTATTCATTCGCTTAATTATATTAAATATGTATTAGCCTACATGACAAGCGCATTATCTGGGTTTTATTTCAATTATATTTAATCATCAGTTTTTATGGCTCAATCTCAGTGGTGTACTTGAGGTCTTTATTGGCACTTTTTTTTGTCATCAATTTATTATTTCATTACATTTGAATTCCTCCAAACCCCTTGTCCTGAGGGTAACATTCATTATGGACGATTACAGGGGAAAGAGAAGAAAAACACACACACACAACAGCAGTACATAGCAAACACATTTATGAGGTGTTCCTCACTTGGTTATAACTGTGATGATAATAATGTTTTTTGTTTGTTTGCTTTTTTTTTTCTTTGCCTCAAAACAGCGCTTTGACTTTCTCAGTGCAGATTCCAAATTCTGCATTCTGTTTATTGGCACTTATTCATACCATAATGTCTGTCTCAGACAAGTTTTAGTCTGTGGTTAATTCTTTCAGATGGTTCATTGTCCTGAGACCTTTATTATTCTGTATCCTGAAAGGGAGATTTTCCATCTAGACCACATTGGACCAGGTCTACGTCTCAAGCCAGTTTGTTCCTGTATAATTGGCTCACCTTAACAAACGAGGCTATCTCTTCATTTGCTGAACACAACTCAATGTAAATACCTGGAAATAAGAGCTGAAATACTGATCTCTTGTCTCATCTTCATCTTTTGATGTCAAACCCAAATGTTGTACCGATACTGTTCTCATACATTTAGAGGAGGCTGAACATAAAAACACCTTTTACTTACAGACAATTTTATATTCAAGTTGATAAAAAAAGATATAGAAAAATATATCAGAATATAGATACAAAAAATCTCTCATAAAAATACAAAATGTGACAATCAATTCAAGTTAACTGATATGGAAGAATAAAGCCAACCATCACTATCAGGTTCTACATACATTAACCCTAATACATAAGGTGTGCCACATTATAAATTCAGCACTCTTTATTCTTTACAAATTACAAAAATAAAAAAATGAAATGGTATGTTTAAAAAACAAACTAATCCCACATTTACCCATTTACTCTCCCAGATTTACATGTTGTCTGGGAGAGACAATGTTATACAGTTTGCAGCTTCTGCACTTCACCTGAGTTTGGATCAGTCACCTGACGTAGATACATTACTTACACTTAAATTTACATTATTTCAGCCAAGCATTTTATCTCACAGCTTTTAGAACAGTCTCAGCTCTTTCTTTAATTAGGTTCCTTTTTGTCGTAGAGCCCTGTGCTGAAGAAGAACTGAAACACTGAAGCTGTTTTTTTTTTTGTTTTTTTTGTTTTTTTTTACATTTCTCAAACATCTTATCAAAACAAACCTTCACTGCTAATATGGTAGCAATAAGCATGGTAACTACAGTACCATCTTAGTACAAGTACAAGACAAAAAAAAATCATTACCAAATGGACAAGCCCCTTGGATACTAACCATTTTTAACTGCTAGTTTTTGGTTTAGCAACACATTTAGGCCTACTGTATGGTTCAATCAACAGCTAACTGACAGGTATCAAGCTAACTATTTACTAACTATATACTTTCACTAATGGTGAAGTGGGTTCACCAACATCTGTAGATTCATAAAAATAATGAAATATGGGCATGACAGGAGATAAATGGATAATAAAGTCCTAAAATTATATAATATTAGTCGTCATGTCTGTCTGTGTAAGTCACGTAAAACATTTGAGGGTTGAGTTGAGAGTTTACGGACATTTCACTTCTGTATGATCAAACAGGTACAGTAGTAACAGATATTCCATTCACCTGAGTGGGTTACGAATAAAGTCTCTGATGATGTACCGGATTAAAAATGCATTGGTACGAGACTGATTTCATCAGTATCCAACAGTTTCTCATTTGTGTTTCATTTTAACTTTAGTTGTTCCGAAAGAAATGGATCCTTTTCACAGAAGGTTTTGATCAGAAGTTTACAAGCTGGATCTCCTTTACTTATCACAATGTCTATCAGCTCTTGTGCTTTGTCCGGCCTGGGTAGAGCTGGGATCGACTCCCTTTCTCTGTTGTTCATCACTTTGTTTTGAAGAAGTGCATCCATCAGGTCTTTAAGTACAGAAGTGGACACTCTGGCAATAAACTCTGTCCGAACTGAGAACAGTTTCTCCTCGTACTTCCCTCTCCTTGGTAGACTTTGCACACATGGATCAGGACCTGGAAGATAAGGTGGGAAACACTTTAACTAGGCAGCTAGATGGGAACTTTGTTTAAACCATGTGGGGAATCTTAGTTGTTTTTTTGAGCAGTGCAGTGCTCTTTACCTCCTCCTCCTCCTCCTCCTCCTCTTCCGGTGGCTAGTGGCTGTTTGGACAGGGCAGTGATGGAAGAAGCTGAACCTGAACCAAGAACAAATGATTTAGTTTGACAATAGGCTACTCAAAAATTTGCATCAATAATATTAACTCAGAATTAACTCGACACCATGACAGAAGGCCAAGTCCTCCCATCTGCCTCCAGGAGAAGGTCCCAGTTTCCCTGATCCAAGCAAGGTGGCGTAGTTCCTACAGTTCCTACATGGTCTTGTCATTCAGGTTATGATTGGCTCTTAGGCCTAATTCACACGTATCCAGGTACATTTGAAAAGTAGTGTAGTGTGTGATTTCCACATATGCGGTTAGTTGAGTCAAAGACGGTTTAAGCATATAGGGTATCATTTGCAAGGCAACCATGTCAACACATTTTGTGTGTAAACAAGTGTAAACAAACATGGACGACATACAGCTCGCTGCTGCTGCTGTTGTTGTTTACACAGCTATCTGCTGTGAGAAATACATTACAAAAAAATAAAACGGGTCTGGATCAAGTTGTGGAGGAATTGACGTTGAGTTCATACACTATTTCACACTACCCGACTGCGCCCAGAATCGTCTGTTCTCCTCACACACTTGCCGATTTGAGTCGGTTACCCATCACACTAACAGATTTCTGCTCCGACTCGCCAGGCCGAGTGTCACCAACTAGTGCCGATTGGTGCGGAGTAGACCCGAATGGGAATCATGGGTAAAATAGGGCAGAAAATCGCGTAGTGTGTCCCCAGCTTATAAGAAGGGAGTCACCTGTTGAGTAACGCACATATGGGGCACATGTGGGACGTTCGCATGTCGGAATAGCGGTATGTCGGAATGGTGGTATGTCTGAACGGTGGGATTTCGGAATGGTGAGATGTCAGAATGACAGCATGTAACCCTACGTGGAAAACCACATCATGGTCTGTTGATGAAGTGGAGACGAGAGTGTGACGACCCCGCCCACGGGGGTCCGTCCAGTTGGTAGATCTACAGTTCAAATATCTTCAGTGTTCAGGTTAGATGGAGATCAGCAGATGGATTGGGGCGGTGACCATAGTAATCCAGATGTTCTACCAAACCGTTATGGTGAAGAGGAAGATGAAGTAGAAGGTGAAGCTCTTAATTTACTGGTCAATTCTTGCTCCAACCCTCACTTATCATCATGAGCTTTGGGATGTGACCATGATAATCAGATCACGGATGCAAGTGACTGAAATGGCCTTCTGCAACAAGGCCATTTCCTCACAGGGAGACATCCACAGGGAGCTGGAATAGAGTGCCATGTTCCCTCATGTTGAAAGGAGCAAGTTGAGATGATTCAGGCATCTGATGAGGACGCCTCCTGGTCGCCTCCCTTTGGAGCTGTTCCAGGTATGTCCAACTGGGAGGAGACCCCGAGGCAGACCCAGAACTTGCTGGAGGGATTATATATCCCTTCTGACTGGGAGTGCCTCAGGATCACCCAGGAGGAGATGGATGGACAGATAGATGGATAGACCATGACAGCTTTGATGTTGAATTTAACAAGATGTACATTGATGCATATAAAGTGCAAATGAACTTGGTTCTCTAGGCTCCTAGTGTACTCACATCCCTCCTCAACTGGGACTGGACGTAGTGCTGGTTCACTGGGTGGAGGTTGACTTGACTGGGAAGCTGAACTTGACGCTGCTTTTAAACCTGAACCAGAAACAAATGCTAAGATAGGGAAGCATTAAGTCTGAATTTCTGAAGGAAACTTGTAGCATATATGCATCTATACAGGTATAATGTAGAGCAAAATTAATTATGTAAATCAAAACAGCTATGCATGATTAAGTGAGTCTAGGAGTAATTAAAGACAGAGGTTTATTTACCTGTTAGTTTAGCTTTATACTTCCAGACACGTCTCTTCTCTTGGTCTTGGACAATGACAACTGCTGACTTTGTTCTTTCTTTCAACTCCATCACAAAAGTTGGGTGGTAATTTGGTCCATAGTTGAAGTCATAAAATGGATCCTGTGAAACATCAACAATGTCTCATGTTACCTCATCTTATTTTAAATGACTATGTAAAGTTAAAGCTGTAATAATATAAATGTTCTACATTTTCTTCTACACACTTTGCAGTCAACTAAATGTTAGCTTCTTCAAACTCATTGTTTCCGGCCAGACCTGTAATCATGAATGTCCATGACTCATCATTATTGGTCAGCCAAATGCCACATGACCGTGTCAGAGTTTCCCATTGGCTGCTCTTCTTTTAAAGCAGCTTCTAGATTGAATTGATTTCAATTGAATGTTGACAGATGAAGTCTGCACAAAAAATCTGAGCTAAACTAACTAATCAGAGAAACATTACAGCCATTACATTCAGTCCATCATCCTGTTAGAGGACAAACTGAGACAAGTTGTATTTGACATACTCACCTCAGGTTGTACTAAATCGGCCTCAGGACAGTCCACACTGTAGATTTGGTTTCTAATGAGGTGACAGATGGAAGGGGCCACAATGTACTTAACTTTTTCCTCTAGTTGACCTTCTAGTTGACCTTTCACCTTCAGGAGCATTAGAACAGTTTTATGAGACAGTAGCTTCATAACGCAAAGAATCCATGACGCTTTACAGGCTGAAGTCGAGACCTTACACTATTATAATAGATCAATCAATCAATCAAGTCATATAAAAAAATGTAAAAAAACAACAACAACAACAACAACAACAACAACAACAACAACAACGTAGAAATAAGATAAAAGGAGGGATTAATGAAAACAGTCTTAAAAACTGCATACAAATCCAACATAATAGTAAAAATAAAACAATAAAATGCTAAAAGAGAGGAAATGTTTGAAAGTGAGTAAAATTAGACAAAACATTTAAAAAGATAAAAGTGGGACATTAAAGGGGAAATGGCGCAATGGTTATAGAACAAAATGACCAGTAAAACAGTTTAAAAATATATAAATAAATGGCAGGAGAATAAACATAAATAGATGAAAGCAACAACCACTCCTTTAACAAGAAGAAACCTCCAATAAAACTGGACTTTACCTCCTGCATCGGGACGTTGTCAGGCAGTAGAAACACATAGAGTGTTTGGCTTTTTGCAGATGGTGGTTGGTGAAACAGCAGAACTTGGCCACTTGTTGGTTTGCCGATGTTAAAAAGCTTTTTAATGACATCCCATACCAGGCCAAAGGCAGAGAGGTGAGGAACATCCACAATCACATGACTGTCTGTTATTTCCTGTGGCTTAAGGATGCACATCCCATCATCACTGATGTGGACCACAGACAGACCTTCAGACAGCGGTGCTGTGAACACAGACAGACGTCAGCAACACCTAAAAGTCCTGTCAGTCCCACTTTAACACATCATTACTCATCACTGGTGTTTGGCCTCTAAGCTCAATTGCCTCCAAAACAACCCGCTTCAGAAACAGTTTCAATCCCACCGCAATAAATATCTTGAACTCTGAACGCTGAGGAACAAGCATGGCCCTATATGCATTGTAATTGTATGTACTGTATGTCTACATGTTTGGAACCTGTACAAATGAGCTGTACTGGAAGCAAATTCCACCAGCCTGGCTGTGTGGTCATTAAAGCAGAAGTAAGTGATCCGGTGGTTTTGTCTAACTTCCTGTCAGCAGATGCAGTTAGCAGTCCCCGTCCTCGTCCCTACGTCACCACATTCAGACGCATCCCTTGGCTGCACACACAGAGAGGACCGCCCCTTTATGCCGTTCTCTCTCCTCATTGGATAAAGGTTGTAGGATACAAGGAAAGTTTTCTCCTCGGCTCAGAGCAGAGCAGAGTGACTGACAGACCCGTGTTTCAGACCAAACACTCTATAGAAGTGATTGCTGTCAGAAGATAGAACTATTTAAGACTTATATTAAAGCAGAAGTAAGCGATCCGGTCGTTCTTGTCAGCCGATGGAGTTAGCAGTCCCTGCCCTCGTCGTGGATCACACACAGCCCTTTATGCCGTTCTCTCTCCTCATTGGATAAAGGTTGTAGGATACAAGGAAGTATACAAGAAGTTTTCTCCTCGGCTTACAGCAGAGCAGAGTGACTGACAGACCCGTGTTTCAGACCAAACACTCTGGGCTCTATTTTCCTAGACTAGGTGCAGGCGTGGCAGATCTGCCCTGCGCTTCAACTTCGCTTCGCCAACGAGGCGTGTCCAGGAGCAGTTTGCAATTTTCCTTCAATGCACGGCGAAGCGCAGCGGGGCACATCCCGCCTCCTTCCCTCCCACCGGCGCAAGTGGCATAGAGGGCGGGGAGAAGGTGTGGAGTGGGTTTAACACAGCCGAGTCAGATCTTCACCAATCAAATGAGCTCCTCTCCTCGCCTTTAAATCCGCCGCGCGCGAGGCGCAAGTTTGAGTTCACCGTGGAAGAGAGAGGCAATTGACTGCCCAGCTCGCAGTGCAGACACGTCACCAAGACCTCACAGGCAGGTTTCCACAGTTCCAGGCACATTTAAATGCAATTAATAATCACAGTAACCCCTGTTTATTGTAACTATCTGAATCAGCACATACACGTATATCTATATTGATTGTCCCGTCACACTGATGACAGATCAAAGGCTGTCGGCATGCGTAATGGAAACTCATCCTGACTGAATTAACACAGATGAAACCAGGGAGGGACTGGGACTAAAAAAGCAGCCGTGGATGTCCTAAGAGCAGGACAGTGAGGGTGGATTACTGCATGTTGCTGCTGTGTTGACACTACACACTGTGCCGTTGCGATGATCCGCTATATTTATTTATTTACTTATTGATTTATTAGCGGGCGAGCGGCCGCATTATTTGTTTTCAGTTTTATTTGTTATGGTCGCGTGACGATGCGGCCGCTCGCCCGCTAATAAATCAATAAGTAAATAAATAAATAAAGCGGATCATCGCAACGGCACAGTGTGTAGTGTCAACACAGCAGCAACATGCAGTAATCCACCCTCACAGTCCTGCTCTTGGGACATCCACAGCTGCTTTTTAGTCCCAGTCCTTCCCTGGTTTCATCTGTGTTAATTCAGTCAGGCTGAGTTTCCATTACGCTGCCGACAGCCTTTGATCTGTCATCAGTGTGACGGGACAATCGATATAGATATACGTGTATGTGCTGATTCAGATAGTTACAATAAATAGGGGTTATTGTGATTATTAATTGCATTTAAATGTGCCTGGAACTGTGGAAACCTGCTTGTGAGGTCTTGGTGACGTGTCTGCACTGCGAGCTGGGCAGTCAAAATACCAGTCCGCTGGCTGCGCTTCGCCTTGCGCAGAGAGTAGACCAGGTTGGAGCTGGCGAGCTTTCGGCGCACTCTCGGCGCGGTCTTTCGGCAACAAATTGTCACTGCGCCAAGGTGAATCTGTCGACACCTCCCCCTGCTGCGCGACCACTCCCATCTCGGCGCACAGCAGTCTGCCAATTTACCAAATCCGCTGTGCACGTTGTTGCACTGGAGGAAAATACCACTGTGCCGGCTGCGCAAGGGTTCACCTCGCTGCGCCCCCCAAAATAGAGCCCTCTATGTAAGTCGGAAGATATAACTATTTAAGACTTATATTAACACAAATGTTCCGCTTACTTCTGCTTTAAAATAATCAATCAATCAATCAATCAGCTCCATCTTGTGCCACTCACCAAGATCTGTCTCACAGTGTGGGAGGTGCAGCTGAGACACAGCATCCTCAGGACACTTGATGTCAAACAGCAGACCTGCAGGCGTCTTTCCAGCTGTGCTGAGCAGCTCCACATCCCACCAGACGACCCTGTACGTCAGCTCCCCGGCCCCAGTCATCTTAAACACCAGTTTAGTCATATCACACTGGAACACACCTGGACCTGGGCCCCTGAACCTGTGGCAGAGGATTGATCCAGAGCCGTTTATCAGTCAATCAATCAATTTGTTTATTTCGGGCATGTCAATTTAAATCATCATCATCACACTTCATCATCAAATAATACAATACATGGCCGAAAGGGAAAAGCGGGAGAAGCAAAAGCTTATCTAGTCCCGCCCCCATTACCCACAGAAAGACTGTACAATGACAGCTGCTCAAGTTTTACCATTTTATGGTCTTATTACCTGTAGGAGATGCCTCCATGGTCTTTAAACACCTCAGGTGTAAAACAAGATGGACCCTGGGTTCCAGAAAGGAGAAATTATTATATATTATATAATTGTAATAACTGGTTAGAGAACATTAGAATATAGTGATGACAGGAGTTAAACAAATTGCCACTGAAGCTGAAATGTTTCTCCTAAGATACAAATAATAGTCATAAAACTTCCACCGTGAGAGGTTTAATTTTGTTTTAAACCCTGTAATGCCGCATTATGTAATAATGTAATTCATCTTCACGTCATTATGTAATAAGGCCACATTTTGTAATAACAATCTTGAACACAATATGTAATAAGTTTTGCCACATTTTGTAATAAGTTGTTACATTTTGCATCAGTTATTACAAATTGCGGGTGTTGCACTTTTTTATTAAGAAAATGTAATAATTTGGTGCATTATGTAATAAAACACCAAAATGGATGTCTTAATTAGAAAAAAAAAACATTAGGACCATCAGAGCAACACTGCCAGCATGAATCATAAATATGAATTCAATTCTAAAGCCATAGGATGGTCAAAACTAAATCAAATATAACTTTATTCATTATAATAGGCTACATCCCCTGTGTACCGCTTTCATTCTCATTCAAGCTTTTTTCTCTCCTCCTTTTCTCACCTGCAGCACAAGGAGAGCAGGGCATCAAACATAACAACACCAAAGGTTATGTGCTTAACGTCAACCACACTCACACATACCGGTACACACACAATTCCACAGGCAAGAGGAACAATCATACTACACAAATCAATTGGGAGTAGGGATGCACATATTTAACCATTTAACTGATAATAAGAACTTTGACCGGTTATTTTTACATTTTTTTAATTAGCTATATATCGTCAACTCATGGGGGCGTGTCAACACATGCAGACTTCCATGTGCTTTCAGTCATATTTCCCAGCAAAAAGTTATGCAGGAGGACTGACAGTAGCCTATGTGCTGTGAAGTCCCCGTGAAGGAAGATCAGACAACAAATGTAGCCTACACAGACATACAGTAGATGTACATCACCTGTAATAACAGTGCTGCGCAAAAAAAAAAAAAAAAATTCAATGGTTCACCTGCGGCTGTTCCTCTCTTCAGCCTGGTGTTTGGCTGCACTTAGTATAAAAACAATTAAACATTGGATGATCTAACCTCCATATGAGTGCAATCAGCTGAGCTGAACACAAACAAGTTTGTATGTTTTTTCAGTTATTTACCTACATACCAATCAAAGAAATACTGAGACAAAATCAGAGGTTTATCTAATAATACAGTGTCCATCAGTAATGAATATTTCACTCTCACCTCCATAACCTCGGTCTTGTCCTCAGGTGATGCTGATGCTTGTAGAGCCACAGTGTGATGTGTAATAAAAAATAAAATAAAAGTTACAGTCAGAGAAAAAAACCTTTATGAAACAAAGACAAAGGACATTTCTAGTTAATAAAGATGATGTAATGATTTGTTTTGATGCAGACAGACTGATACCTGCTAGAACCTACAGCCAATCAGAGAGAACCACTTCAAGGATAGTTCACCCAAAATTCAAATTTCACTCATTATCTCCTCCCCCTCATGTGGACTAAGAGCTGGGAGAAGTTTCAGAGTCCTCCGTGGCTTCTCTGAGTTACAGGGGGGCTCCGTGCAGCACTGCATGTTCATATGACGGTTGAGAACGGAGCTCACTTTTCTTCGTCCAAAAAGACACACCATAAAACATCCAAATACCTCCATAGTGCTCGTCTGTAATGTCCCTCTTGTATTGAAGCCCCAACATGGGAAATTGTTCCGAAAAAATATATAATGATAATATATGATAATATATTATCATATATTTTAAGCTTGTTCGTAGCGGAAGCGCTTATTATTATTAAAACATTTTCGGAACAATTTTGGTGTGTCTTTTTGGACGAAGAAAAGTGAGCTCCGTTCTCAACCGTCATATGGACATGCAGTGCTGCACGGAGCCCCGCTGTAACTCAGAGAAGCCACATAGGACTCTGAAACTTCTCCCAGCCCTTAGTCCACATGAGGGGGAGGAGATAATGAGTGAAATTTGAATTTTGCGTGAACTATCCCTTTCAGTACTGATTTTACAGTGGGTGGAGTCTGATCAGAAACATAAAGAGCAGCAGCAGCTACAAATCACAGCATGAGCTCTATCTAACATTTCTGACTGTCAGGTCCACACTGATGCAGCAGCTCTGTCAGGGACTCACCTAGAAGTTCTCCTCTTGTAGAAGTCGATGGGTTCTTGAATTCAGAATGACACAAAATTAGTTTCAAAACAAAACTTCTAGTTATGAACTGTGAAGAGAATAAAAATGTTTAAGGTTCATACGGGAAGAAATCCAGAAGATGCTGGCATGAAGGAAGATGACAGCCCCACTGTCATGAAAAATAACAGGAAATCAAAGTTACTGTTACAATTATGAAATAAAGACACTGAAACAGATGTAAACAATAAAGGTGATGTAATGAACAGCCAATAAGAGGAGATCTGTTCAATACTCTGTCTTGTCAGGTTCACACAGAGACAAATACATGTTCTTTACTTACCTTCAGGTGGAAAAGATGTTAGTAGTGATTCATCATGTGAACTTCTTCCTGCAGTATCTGATGGTTTCTGGAATACAGAAAGAGACAAAATTATGTTTTCTTCTAAATAAAATGTAACAATTATTTTCTGTGAAGTGAATAAAAATATTGAAGTGTCCATACGTCTGTTTGTGCAGAACGCTGCTGCTGCTGCAATCGTAACTTCTCCAGTTGTGTCTGGTGGTGTTTAATCCGCTCTAAAGTTTGTCTCTGGAGCCGCTCTGACATGAAAAATAACAGGAAATAAAAGTTACAGTCAGAGAAAAAACCTTTATGAAACAAAGACAAAGGACATTTCTAGATAATAAAGATGATGTAATGATTAGTCTTGATGCAGACAGACTGATACCTGCTAGAACCTACAGCCAATCAGAGAGAAGCACTTCATAGTGATTTTACAGTGGGTGGAGTCTGATCAGAAACATAAAGAGCAGCAGCAGCTACAAATCACAGCATGAGCTCTATCTAACATTTCTGACTGTCAGGTCCACACTGATGCAGCAGCTCTGTCAGGGACTCACCTAGAAGTTCTCCACTTGTTAAAGCCCATGGGATCTTGAATTCAGAATGACACAAAATTAGTTTCAACACAAAACTTCTAGTTATGAACTGTGAAGAGAATAAAAACACTGAAGGTTCATACGGGAGGAAGTCCAGAAGATGCTGGCATGGGGGAAGCTGACACCCGTCTCACTGTCACGAAAAATAACAGGAAATCAAAGTGACTGTTACAATTATGAAATAAAGACACTGAAACAGATGTAAACAATAAAGGTGATGTAATGAACAGCCAATAAGAGGAGATCTGTTCAATACTCTGTCTTGTCAGGTTCACACAGAGACAAATACATGTTCTTTACTTACATCTTAGTATAGGTGATGGTGTTGGTTTATTATGTGAACTTCTTCCTGCAGTATCTGATGGTTTCTGGAATACAGAAAGGCACAAAATATATTTTTCCTCTAAACAAAATGTAACAATTATTTTCTGTGAAGTGAATAAAAATATTGAAGTGTCCAAACGTCTGTTTGTGCAGAACTCTGCAACTGCTGCTGCAACTGTTGGTGCATCAATTGTAACTTCTCCAGTTCTGTCTGGTGGTCTTTAATCTCCTCTAAGTGACGTCTCTGGAACCGCTCTGACATGAAAAATAACAGGAAATAAAAGTTGCAGTCAGGTTCACTGGGTTGAGCAGGTGGCCACGTTTCTGAGTGTCAGGTCACAACAGCAGCTCTGTGAGTTATTGACCTGGTTCAGATCGGCCAACGCTGTGGAGCTGACTGGTGGAGGAACCTGTTCTCCTGTTAGAGTCTCTAAAAGGTCTGAGCTCTGAATACACTTCAAAATGTTTCATGTTTTCACTTCAATTCAAAAACTTTATTTATCACCAGGGGGCAGCATCAAATATCAAGAGAAGTAGTTTAGATTAGTTTATTGAATTAGCATTCAAAAATCAAAAGGAAGTAAACAAATTTAAAAAATTTGACAAACAATACAAAACTATGAAGAAAAAATAACACAAGCTGTCATGTTTTTTCACTTACTTGTAGAAACATGGTCTGAGCTTCTTGGCCTTTTTCCTTTTGAAGCTACACGCCTGAAACAACAGATTTAAAGACAGTTATTGTGAAAAGATGTTACATTATATACTAAACACACCGACACACATCTATGTGTGTTAATGTCAAAAGACACCCAATTAAAACATTTAATTAGTTCTATTACTGGTTGTATGTTTAACTAAAACAAAGAGGTTTACTATAAAATCCACAAAACGACAACCTCAGTGTGATACAAGTGATTTTACACCTACGACTTCCAGTTAAGGCTAATTACATGAACAAGGTAATAAAACTAGAATCCAAATTACCAAAGCAACATGATCACTGCTCATCCTCTACAGTTGGTGTATTTTTCTCTGTGTTTTAACCTGACATGAACAATCAATCAATCAATCTTTATTTTAAGTGTAGAATCACTGTCTGTGATCTAACAATACTGTAACGGCTGATTCATGAGCATTTAGTTTTGAAGACTTGATGAATATGTGGTTGTGTCATAAGCTATTTATTTATATATTTATTTTACTAATACAACAACAACGTGAGGTCCGCTGCATTAGTATGGTTTAATAATCATTCTGACACAGCAGCACTCCTTCCTGTATGTTCTATGCTGGTTAAAACGTGCGTACACCTGGTCAGAGCTGGTGTGAGATTTCTTCGTACCCTACACTCACGTTCAGATTGATAAATGCTGATCCTTGTGGTAGATTTGATGTACACCCATTTTTTTGGTATACGCACATTTGATAAATGAGGACCAAAAGGAGTGTTTTTAAATCAGCTCTGGCCTGTACAGGGAACCAATGAAGAGAGGCCAGGATGAGTGTTATGTGAGTACATTTTCTGGGTTTGGTCAGTACTGCTGGTGCATTTTGAACAAGCTGGAGACCTCTAGTGGTGGATTTAGGAAGACTGGAGAAAAGGCTGCTACAGTAATCTAGTCTGGTTGATAGAATAGACTGGATGAGAGAGTTTCAGCATCGCACAATGATAAAATGGAGCAGATTCTTTGCAATATTCCTGAGATGGAAGAGATGAGAGGGTCAGAGATTATTCCAAGGTTTTTGACTGAACACTGTGATCTTACTGTGGAGTTGATGATCCAGGTTCATGGCCGACGTCGTCCCCTTGTGTTGCTGGTGGTTCAGACTGAGCTGCTGACTCTTCACCAGGAAGAACTCTGTAATAATTAGTTAACAGTATATTGACTATTGATCACAGGATCTATAACCTGCCTGAAATGTTTCATTTTATTCATGCTTTTGGAAAAGACATTGATGTAAGAACTATTTGTGTAAATAACTGTAATTACGAAATAAAAAAATATTTTACAAATCAATATGTAAATATATATTTAAAGCATAATTATTTCACATTATTAAATTGGCATTTTTTCAGGTGTTGATATGGAAACTGTATAATTAGACTGATTCATCAACAATAACCAAAATAATAGATACAGATGTGGTCTTATTCTTCATTTTATCCTGAGGCTCAGTTTATTTTAACTGACAAGTTAAAGGACAATTCCAGGCGAATTCAACTCGGGGGTGTATTTTCATATCATTTTAGGTCTAAAAGAATGAATCTGAAGATTTTCAGTTTAATGTCTCCTGTTTTGCGGTAGTTGTGTCTGTCCCCGCATCGCCACGGCAGCAATGAATGGGAGTGGATGTAAGTTCTGCTGTTTAGGCTGTTTCCATCCCTCAAAGCCACAGACAGCGTCAGATGGAGACTCAAACATGCAGCCAGAAGTTTATTTACTTCAAGCAAGCCGACATGTTTGTAAAACTAGATCTAATTCAAAGTCTCCCGGAGTCTCGCGTGAGACCCAGTTGCCGTACGCGGTGTGTTCAGGTGCAGTGGGAAAAGCTCCCGTTTGTGTCATAAACACAGGAATATCAACTCTTGACTTGCTTCAAGTCTACATTTTTTTCCACAGACAGCGTCAGGTGGCGACTCAAACATGCGCTGAGAAGTTTTTATTACTTGAGGCAAGTCAAGAGTTGATATTCCTGTGATTATGACACAAACGGTAGCTTTTCCCACTGCACCTGAACACACCGAGCACGGCAACTGGGTCTCGCGCGAGACTCCAGGAGACTTTGAATTAGATCTAGTTTTACAAACATGTCGGCTTGTTGAAGTAAATAAACTTCTGGCTGCATGTTTGAGTCTCCATCTGACGCTGAAAAACATTGCGGCTTTGAGGGCTGGAAACAGCCTAAACAGCAGAACTTACATCCACTCCCATTCATTGCTGCCGTGGCGACGCGGGGACAGACACAACTACCGCAAAACAGGAGACATTAAACTGAAAACCTTCATATTCCTTCTTTTAGACCTAAAATGATATGAAAATACACCCCCGAGTTGAATTCACCTGGAATTGTCCTTTAACGTCATAAACAGTGTGATCTTACTCTCTGGTTGAGGATCCTGGTTCATCTGCAGACAGCTTTCTGGAGGCAGCGACCGCCTCCTCATCCTCATGATCACTCATCTTCTGGTTCGTCTAAAAAATTATGAACAATTCATACGTAACAAGACACTGAGAAAACTATAATAATGTTTGTCCTTCCTGAGCCTTCGTAGTTTTGTCCTGAGCTGCACAATTTGTTTGGTTAAAAAATCATATTGCAATTATTTTGGCAGATATTGCACTGCTTTAAACCAAACAAACATATTTCCTTTATTATGTCTGGAAAATATAATCTGTAGGTTTACTGTGTTAATGATGCACAACATTGATGTGACACTTTACTTTTATATCAAAGAAAAGTCCAGTGATTGGATATTGCACTCTACCAACTTTTCTTGTATTTTGGTTATTTACAATATTTCCAAGATCCTGAAGACCTTCTACAATGGTGCTAGTGTGGAAAGTGTCCTGACCCAGAATCACCTCCTGGTTTGTAAACAGCTGAGCGTCTCCAGAGAGCGGTCAGGGGTCAGGGCTGCAGAACTTTCTTCCACCAAGTACTTACTGTAGCAGGCTCCTTAACGGCATTAGTACAGAAATGATATCATTTTGTCCACTCTGTTGGCTCAGGTTGACTATAACAGAAACATCTCTATCATTGCAGTCCAGCCATACTGTGACGTGTGGATCGCTAAGATTTAGTTTCAGTTTCGTTTTCTCTCCCGCTTACTCTCCTGTCCGTTTCCAGTTACTACTACATTACTACATTTTAACGTCTCAACGTCAGTGAACCCTCCTGCCACATTACCAGTGTTTATATTTTCAGAGGCAGGTTGGTGTTAATGTGAGGTGTTGGTCCAGATACAGCAGCGTAAATCCCAGCTGTTTAGAGGCAGGACTCGAAGACTCGGAGTGTTTTAATGTCAGTTTCTTGCGCAACATGACGTTCATCGTGGCGTTAACGTCCGTGGTCGATGTTGTTTAGGACTGAATCTTCTAATTTTCTCAGTGTGGGGATGTTCTCCCTCATCCTACCGAAGTTCACGGACTAAAACTATCATCTCACATCATAAAAACACAGTTTGAACCAACTTTATAAGTTTTAGATTCACCTTACCTGTTAGTGCTCGGTATCCACTCCTCTGCTGCTGCTTCCTCCTTTACTTGTTATCTAACTCCTCCCATCATTATGGAAAACAACAACAAACAAAAGAAAAAAAAATTCTAAACCCAATGAAGGTTTTATTATTTTACAACGAAGAAAAAAACGAACACAGATTTTCATCTTAATTGCTATTTAATTGAGTTTTTTTTTGGAATTACCGTTTGTAATTTATTTAAAAAAAAAAAAAAAAAAACAGTAAGTTTTTTGTCTGTTAACTTATGTGAAATATAGCCACAAAAATATGCAGTCTTAACAGTTTTCATCTTCATAATTAGATTCATTAGAATTTGAAGAAAACATTTCTCTTTTTTTTTTTGAATAATTTTAAAGAATAATGATAATTGTATATTTATTATTCATTCACTTAATTATATTAAATATTAATTGCTTGACAAGCACGTAATCTTGGTTTTATTTCAATCAGTTTTTATGGCTCAATCTCAATGGTGTACTTGAGGTCTTTATTGGCACTTTTTTTGTCATTAATTATTTTTATTTTTTTTCATTACATTTTAATTCGTCCAAACCCCTTGCCCGCACCCTTGTCCTGAGGGTAACATTAATTATGGACGATTACAGGGAAAAAACGAAAAAAAACCCCCACAGCAGTACATAGCAAACACATTTATGGGTTGTTTCTCACTTAGTTATTGTGATGATAATAATGTTTTTTGTTTGTTTGCTCTTTTTTTTCTTTGCCTCAAAACAGCGCTTTGACTTTCTCAGTGCAGATTCCAAATTCTGCATTCTATATTATTGGCACTTATTCATACCATAATGTCTGTCTCAGACAAGTTTTAGTCTGTGATAAATTCTTTGAGATGCAGGTTCATTGTCCTAAAACCTTTATTATTCTGTTTCCTGAAAGGGAGATTTCCCATCTAGACCACATTGGACCAAGTCTACGTCTACGGCAACTACACTCAGACTTTAGAAATCTGGACTAGATTATTAAACAACAACAGAAGGCTGTGGTGAAAGCCTGGAAAAACATCACAAAAGAAAAATGTAAAAGTTTGGGGATGTCATGGGTTTTTAACTTTAATATAATTCAAGCCAGTTTGTTCCTGTATAATTGGTTCACCTTAACAAACGAGGCTGTCTCTTCAGTTGCTGAACACAACTCAATGTAAATACCTGGAAATAAGAGCTGAAATACTGATTGTGATAACTTTGCCCTAATATAACGCTGTTAATATATCCATAACAGATACGGAACACGGAGCCAACTTGCAACTGTCTGCACTTCTTTATTGCAGTTTTCAGACAACCCAAAACCAGTAAACATCCGGGTATTTCTGTATTACTAAATGACCACTAGATGGCGGTGGTTAAACACAACTGTATAACATATAGCAGCTAAGCAGTTATAGTATCAATATACTACACTGATCTCTTGTCTCATCTTCATCTTTTGATGTCAAACCCAAATTTTGTAGCGATACTGTTCTCATACATTTAGAGGAGGCTGAACATAAAAACACATTTTACTTACAGACAATTTTACATTCAAGTTGATTAAAAAGATATAGAAAAATATATCAGAATATGGATACAAAAAATCTCTCATAAAAATACAAAATGTGACAATCAATTCAAGTTAACTGATATGGAAGAATGAAGCCAACCATCACTATCAGGTTCTACATACATTAACCCTAATACACAAAGTGTGCCACATTATAAATTCACTGCTCTTTATACTTTACAAATTACAAAAATAAAAAAATGAAATGATTTGTTTTAAAAAACAAACTAATCCCACATTCAGATTTACAGTTTGCAGCTTCTGCACTTCTCCTGAGTTTGGATCAGTCACCTGATATAGATACATTACTTACATTTACATTATTACAGCCAAAGTGACTCAAAACCGTGATCTGATCTCTGAGGTTTTTGAGCCGTTGAACCCAGAGATACTAACGGAAATGTGCGTTCACCTGAGAGGGTTATGAATAAAGTCCCTGATGATGAACAGGATTAAAAATGCATTGGTGCGTTTCTTATTCGTGTTTCAGTTTAACTTCAGCACTTCAGAGACAAATGGATCCACCTCGCAGAAGGTTTTGATCAGAAGTTTACAGGCAGTATCTCCTTTCCTTATCACCATGTCAATCAGCTCTCGTGCTTTGTCCGCCCTGGGTAGAGCTGGAATTGACTCCTTTTCTCCGTCGTTTATCACTTTGTCTTGAAGAAGCGCATCCATCAGGTCTTTAAGTACAGAAGTGGACACTCTGGCAATAAACTCTTTCCGAACTGAGAACAGTTTCTTCTCGTACTTCCCTCTCCTTGGTAGACTTTGTCCACATGGATCAGGACCTGGAAGATAAGGTGGGAAACACTTTAACTAGGCAGCTAGATGGGAGTTGTTTACATTTTAATTTGGTGTTTTGCAGAGCATTGTTTAAACCATGTGGGGAATTCTTCATTCCCTCTTACTGATAGTGGAACAAGCTGGGGGTCATCCAATTTTAGCGATTTAGGTCGATAGTAGGTCATCTGAGCAGAGCTCCTCACCTCTCCCTCCTCCTCCTCCTCCTCCCCTTCCTCCAGCTGGTGAGGCTGCTTCATGGGTTAGTGACAGTTTGGACAGGGCAGTGACGGAAGAAGCTGAACCTGAACCAAGAACAAATTATTTAGTTTCACAATATTCAACAATTTGCATCAATAATATTAACTCGGAATTAACTCGACACCATGACAGAAGGCCGAGTCCCTTCTTTTGCCTGCTACCTGAACGGCACTGCACCTGGAGCCGGTTGCACCACCTCTCACTAAGTGTTTGCTAACCTTAGTAAATGTGTAAGTGTTTACTAAATCAAGATTTAGTCATTACTAAATTAAAATGGGTTGCACCAATTTTACTAGGACTAGGACTAAATATTTAAACCTACACCAACAACTAGCTTAAAACGGCTTGTTTAGAGAGGCTTGATTTACAAGACAAGCTTTGGAGAGACAGAATCCACCCTTTAGATGTATATGATAGTTACTAGATAGTACAGGATTGCATAAACTGGTCTGGTGCAACCGAAATTAGTAAACAACTAGTTGCAAACTAGCTAGTAATTACTAATTGTTTAGTAGCGGTTTAGTAATTACTAAATCCTGAATTTAGTAGAGATACGCCAAACTGGTGCAACCCCACCCTGACCCCAAACTCCAGCCCAGTGGGTGGTAGCTCCTTAGTAAGGCCTTTGCTAGCATACTACCCTAAAGGTGTGCTTCCTGGAGAAGACCCCAGTTTCCAAGCAAGGTAGTGAAGTTCCTACAGTTCCTTCAGGTCCTACATGGTCTCGTCATTAAGGTTGTGATTTGCTTTTAGGCCTAATCGATGGAGAAAGCTCTGAAAAGCGATGATGATACAGCAGAGTTTTTGTTGAACAGGTAATCTTTCGTTGTTACTGTGGAAGTTGTGACTCCAACGTTGTTACTCTGCATTCAAAGTTGGCGCGTGTCTGGTTTCGGATGGCCAGTTTGTTGCTCTACGGGAGAGGGTGTGTCATTAGGAGGCTCCGAGGGGAGGGCCATACGAGCTCAGAGGGGAGCGATCATTGTACATAGAGGGAGGGATAATTTGTGTGTGTGTCTCTACTGAGACTGTTGTCATTCTTTCATGCAAGTTAAATGGCTACTGTGCTATTGACCAAGACAATGAGATCATGGGTGCAAGCGACTCAAATGGCCTTCTGCAACAAGGCCATTTCCTCAGACATCCACAGGGAGCTGGAATAGAGTGCCATGTTCCCTCATGTTGAAAGGAGCCAGTTGAGATGATTCAGGCATCTGATGAGGACGCCTCCTGGTCGCCTCCCTTTGGAGCTGTTCCAGGTATGTCCAACTGGGAGGAGACCCCGAGGCAGACCCAGAACTTGCTGTAAGGATTATATATCCCTCCTGACCTGGGAATTGCTCAGGATCACCCAGGAGGTGCCTATAAAGTGCAAATGAACTTGGTTCTCTAGGCTCCTAGTGTACTCACATCCCTCTTCAACCGGGACTGGACGTAGTGCTGGTTCACTGGGTGGAGGTTGACTTGACAGGGAAGCTGAACTTGAGGCTTCTTTTAAACCTGAACCAGAAACAAATGGTAAGATAGGGAAGCATCAAGTCAGAATTTCTGAAGGAAACTTTTAACATATACATTTATACACGTAAAAAAAAAAAGTAAATCAAAACAGCTATGCATGTACAAGTAATTAAAGACAGAAGTTCATTTACCTGTTAGTTTAGCTTTATACTTCCAGACACGTCTCTTCTCTTGGTCTTGGACAATGACAACTGCTGACTTTGTTCTTTCTTTCAATTCAATCTCAAAAGTTGGGTGGTAATTTGGTCCATAGTTGAAGTCATATAATGCATTCTGTGAAACATTACCAATGTCTCATGTTACCTCACATTATATTAAATGTACTAATACTAATATTAATGTTCTACATTTTTTCTACACACTTTGCAGTCAACTAAATGTTTGCTTCTTCAAACTCATTGTTTCTGGCCAGACCTGTAATCATGAATGTCCATGACTCATCATTATTGGTCAGCCAAATGCCACATGACCGTGTCAGAGTTTCCCATTGGCTGCTCTTCTTTAAAAGCAGCTTCTAGATTGAATTGATTTCAATTGAATATTGGGAGATGAAGTCTGCACAAAAAATCTGAGCTAAACTAACTAATCAGAGAAACATATGTTGTATATGACACTCAGACCGCCCATTACATTCAGTCCATCATCCTGGTGGAGGACAAACTGAGACAAGTTGTATTTGACATACTCACCTCAGGTTGTACTAAATCGGCCTCAGGACAGTCCACACTGTAGATTTGTTTTCTAATGAAATAACAGGAGGAAGGGGCCAAAATGTACTTGACTTCTTCTAGTTGACCTTCTAGTTGACCTTTCACCTTCAGGAGCATTAGAACAGTTTTATGAGACAGTAGCTTCACAACGCAAAGAATCCAGGACGCTTTACAGGCTGAAGTTGAGACCTTACATTATTATAGATAAATCAATCAATCAATTAATCAATCAAGTCATATAAAAAATGTAAAAAAAAAAACAACAACGTAGAAATAAGATAAAAGGAGGAACTAATGAAAACGGTCTTAAAAACTGCATACAAATCCAACATAATAGTAAGGATAAAACAATAAAATGCTAAACGAGAGGAAATGTTTGAAAATAGGTAAAATTAGACAAAACTTTAAAAAAGATAAAAGTGGGACATTAAAAGGAAAATGGTGCAGTAAATGGTCACTCTCCTTTAACAAGAAGAAACCTCCACTAAAACTCAACGTTACCTCCTGCATCGGGACGTTTCCTGGCAGTAGGAACACATAGAGTGTTTGACTTTCTGCAGATGGTGGTTGGTGAAACAGCAGAACTTGGCCACTTATTGGTTTGTTTAAAACATTTTTGAAGATATCCCATACCAGGCCGTAGGCAGAGAGGTGAGGAACATCCACAATCACATGAGTGTGTGTTATTTCCTGTGGCTTGAGGACGCTCATCCCATCATCACTGATGTGGACCACAGACAGACCTTCAGACAGCGGTGCTGTGAACACAGACAGACGTCAGCAACACCTAAAAGTCCTGTCAATCCCACTTTAACACATCATTACTCATCACTGGTGTTTGGCCTCTCAGCTCCATCTTGTGCCACTCACCAAGATCTGTCTCACAGTGTGGGAGGTGCAGCTGAGACACAGCATCCTCAGGACACTTGATGTCAAACAGCAGACCTGCAGGCGTCTTTCCAGCTGTGCTGAGCAGCTCCACATCCCACCAGACCACCCTGTACGTCAGCTCCCCGGCCCCAGTCATCTTAAACACCAGTTTAGTCATATCACACTGGAACACACCTGGACCTGGGCCCCTGAACCTGTGGCAGAGGATTGATCCAGAGCCGTTTATCAGCTACTGACTGTAGAACAGTGGAGCATGACCCTGCTGTGGGACAGACTGTACAATGACAGCTGCTCAGGTTTTACCATTTTATGGTCTTATTACCTGTATGAGATGCCTCCATGGTCTTTAAACACCTCAGGTGTAAAACATGATGGACCCTGGGTTCCAGAAAGGCACAAAATGAGAGAAACTATTATAAATGTAATATCTGGTCAGAGAACATTAGAATATAGTGATGACAGGAGTTAAACAAGTCATCAATCAATTGATTTTTGAATCCAACTTAACAACTTTACACTTTGTTCTTGTGTTCTTTGTGTTTTGTGAGATCACACTGATCTTGACTCTCAAGCACTGATCACAATGGTGACAGAAGGAGATTTGTGGTTTGGTTAATAATAGAAAAAACATATAGAGAAATAATGAGACAAAATCAGAGGTTTATTTATAATACAGTGTCCATCAGTAATAAATGTCTCACCTCCATAACCTCGGTCTTGTCCTCAGATGATGCTGATGCTTGTAGAGCCTCAGTGTGATGAGAGGTAGTAGCTCCATCCAAGCCTGGTTTTAAATAACGAAAAATAATAGTTGGTGTTATGGAATAAAAAGATATAATTAATAGTTGTTTTTTTTTTGTTAAAAGTTTTCCATTTCCTCTCTCAGCTTCTCTCTGGAGCTTTAGGTCGGTGTCAGCCAATCAGAAGAGAGGACACTGACTGTTTTCTGAGTGATCCAATGAAAAATGGAGCAGATTTCAGAATAAAACACTCAGAGAAACCAAATCCTGCAAAGTTGTTGGATGGATGGTGGGTCCAGGTGGTGAGGGGGCGGGGCTTAGTTGTGACATTTGTGACATGTGTTCATTTCTCTGTGGACTGAAGCTAACCTCCAGCAGTGTCTTCTGTAGAAGTTACAGTCGTAGCTGATGACTCCTGGAATTCAGAAAAAACACAATATTATTTTTTTCTTCTAAACAAAATGTAACAATTATTTTCTGTGAAGTGAATAAAAATATTTAAGTGTCCATACGTCTGTTTGTGCAGAACTCTGCAACTGTTGCTGCTGCAATCGTAACTTCTCCAGTTCTGTCTGGTGGTGTTTAATCCCCTCTAAGTGATATCTCTGGCGCCGCTCTGACATGAAAAATAACAGGAAATAAAAGTTACAGTCAGAGAAAAAACCTTTATGAAACAAAGACAAAGGACATTTCTAGATAATAAAGATGATGTAATGATTAGTCTTGATGCAGACAGACTGATACCTGCTAGAACCTACAGCCAATCAGAGAGAAGCACTTCATAGTGATTTTACAGTGGGTGGAGTCTGATCAGAAACATAAAGAGCAGCAGCAGCTACAAATCACAGCATGAGCTCTATCTAACATTTCTGACTGTCAGGTCCACACTGATGCAGCAGCTCTGTCAGGGACTCACCTAGAAGTTCTCCTCTTGTAGAAGTCGATGGGTTCTTGAATTCAGAATGACACAAAATTAGTTTCAACACAAAACTTCTAGTTATGAACTGTGAAGAGAATAAAAACATTTAATGTTCATACGGGAGGAAGTTCAGGAGATGCTGACATGTAGCGAGGTGACAGCCACACTGTCATGAAAAATAACAGGAAATCAAAGTTACTGTTACAATTATGAAATAAAGACACTGAAACAGATGTAAACAATAAAGGTGATGTAATGAACAGCCAATAAGAGGAGATCTGTTCAATACTCTGTCTTGTCAGGTTCACACAGAGACAAATACATGTTCTTTACTTACCTGCAGGTGGAAGAGGTGCTGATTGTAGTTGAAGATGTGAACGTATTCCTGCAGTATCTGATGGCTCCTGGAATACAGAAAGAGACAAAATTAATTTTTTCTTCTAAACAAAATTTAACAATTATTTTCTGTGAAGTGAATAAAAGTATTGAAGTGTCCATACGTCTGTTGATGCAGAACGCTGCAACTGGTGCTGCATCAATCGTATCTGCTCCAGTTGTGCTTGCTCCTCTTCTGTTGGCTCTAAATCTTCCTGGTGCCACACTGATGTGAAAAATAACAGGAAATAAAAGTTACAGTCAGAGAAAAAACCTTTATGAAACAAAGACAAAGGACATTTCTAGATAATAAAGATGATGTAATGATTAGTCTTGATGCAGACAGACTGATACCTGCTAGAACCTACAGCCAATCAGAGAGAACCACTCTCCTATTATTGGGGCGGCAGTGACTCAGGCGGTAGAGCGGGTTTGTCCAATGACCAGAGGGTCGGTGGTTCGAATCCCGCTCTCTCCCAGTCTCTGCCGTAGTGTCCTTGGGCAGGACACATCACCCAACTTCCCTTGTGTGAATGTGTATGAATGATCATGGTGGTGGTCAGAGGGGCCGTTTGGCACATTGGCAGCCACGCTTCCATCAGTCCACCACTGGTGTGAATGTGTATGAATGAATAATGGTTACTGCATGTGCTTTGGGTATCGGGTATCAATAGAAAAGTGCTATATAAATGTAATCCATCATTATTATTATTAGGGCCACGGGCCATCGCACCGGGCACTGGCCCCTACAGCTATGAAATAACAGCAGGGGCCAGGGTACCGCAGCCAATTCGTCTACCGGCGGCGGCGGTACCACTACCGGCATACGGACTGCCGGTACCGGCGACGGCAGCGGGCAGCAATGAAGCCCGGTAGCTACTGACCGCGGCAAATTCACATGCTACTGCCGGCTTCATTGCTGCCCACTGCCGTCGCCGGTACCACCGCCGCTGGTAGACCAATTCGCCGCGGTACCGGTGCTGTCGCCGGTGCGGTAATGTGTGTTTGTAAAAGTGTTTTAGTTTCTTGTTAAATTGTTTTCTGAAATGTACATTTGTTTTGAGACTTGTAAATGTGTAATGGTAATGTAATTTTGTTTTATGATATGTAAAAATGTTTTCTAAAATGTAAATTTGTCTCAAGCTTTGTAAAAGGGTTTCGGATTTTGTAATGTTGGTTTGCACCTCCAGGCCACCGTAGGCACCTGAGTATTTGTCAGACATGCTTTTATCTTATGAGCCAGGTAGACCCCTTGGGTCAGGGGTCTCAAACTCAAATGAGCTGGGGGCCACTGTTGGCACTGTCATCTCAGTGGAGGGCCACTTCAGTGTTCGAGACGAGTATAAAAAAAAATCACAAATATTTCTGAAAACGGGGTTAATTTTCAAATATTGTTTGATAATTAGGGCTGTCAAACAACTCAAATTTTTAATCGTGATTAATCTCAAATTTTTAAATTTAATTAATCGCATCTTTTTATTTTTTGCTTGAAATACCAGCAATGATCTGGACGTTTCTTATGCTTTCCATGCTTCCCAAACACCATTTTCATGGTAGCCTATTTAAAAATCAGCTGTCAGAGAGAGAGAGAGCAGCCTCGTTTGGTGAGAAGTAGAACAAGTTCTCTAGTGTAGGAACATGAGGAGAACAAACATGCAGGTTTTCTGTAACATTATAAGAATCTAAGTTTGAGACTTCTGCCTTATATCATCAGCAGCAGGCCTTCTGACTGTTCCAGGGTCAGCACGAAAACTGGTGAGGCTGCCTTTAGTTATCATGCTCCAAGATTATGGAACAGGTCCCCTTGCACATCAGATGCGCCCCAACATTAATATCTTTTAAGAAAACCCTGAAAACATTCCTTTTTAGCTGTGTCTTCCAGTAGTATTATGCTTTTATTGCTTTTAACTGTGTTTTTATTTTATTTTATACTTTTTTAAACTTAATTATTTATTGATTATTTATAGATTTTTATTGTTTTTATTGTTTTAACTGTGTTTTTATTTTATTTTGTTTATTTTTATTAATTTTTAATATTTGGTGGCCCATTATTATTGTTTTTGTTGGTTTAATTGCCCTGTGTAAAGAACATTGCGCTTCCACACAAATGAAATGTGCTATATAAATAAAGTTTGCTTGCTTGCTTTTATAAACATTTCCCCAAACTTCAACACAGTATGTCAAATATGGAAATATAAGAGAATAATATAAAATACCCTTTCCTCCTATACCCTCCCTCCCTCCTCTTCTCTTCCTCCCCTCCAAATATCAAGAGAAGTAGTTTGGTTTGGTTAATTTAATTAGCATTCAGAAATCAAAAAGAAGTAAACAAATTACAAAATGTAGAAAAACAATACAAAAAAAATATACAAACTAGATGACACTGTTATGTTTTTCACTTACCCTCTTGATCTGAGTCCGAGCTTCTTGCTCTTTTACCAACTCGCCTGAAACAACCGATTTAAAGACAGTTAATATAAAAATCTGTTACATCTGTTGTATTTTTCTCTGTGTTTTAACTGAAGCTCAGCTCATTTTAAATGACATAAACACTGTGATCTTACTGTGGAGTTGATGATCCAGATTCATGGCCGACGTCGTCCCTTTGTGTTGCTGGTGGTTCAGACTGAGCTGCTGACTCTTCACCAGGAAGAGCTCTGTAATTAATTAGTTAACAGTTTATTAATAGTTGATCACAGGTGATGTCATCACCTTAAGACAGGACAGTTTTCATCAAAATAATGGTTCCTGTCTGAAATGTGTAATTTCTTTCAGTTTATTGGGAAACTGTGTTGAGACATTAATGTAACTACAGTTTTGTTGCAGAACCAGATTAAAACCATATGTACGTACAAGTCATCCTCTTGTGGAAATAGAAGATATCTGACAATCCAATATGTATTTTAACCCCCTTATATAATATGTGTTTAAAGCAGAATTATTTAAAAAAAATTCTCTCCAGGTATTAATATGGAAAATGTGCGATTAAACAGATTGATCAACAATATTGTCTTATTCTCTGTTTTATCCTGAGGCTCAGTTTATTTTAACTGACAAGTTAACGTCATAAACAGTGTGATCTTACTCTCTGGTTGAGGATCCTGGTTCATCTGCAGACAGCTTTCTGGAGGCAGCGACCGCCTCCTCATCCTCATGATCACTCATCTTCTGGTTCGTCTGAGGAGTTCATTAGGAACACTCATATATATTGTATGATTACACAAAACAAGACACTGAGGGTCACAAAAAATGTATATCTATATCTATATAATAAATCATAATTACTCTTATTTTTTGACAGATATTGCAATTGTGATGTGCAAAATTCAGTTGAACTTTTCATTGTCTTGAACCAATCAAACATATTTCCTTTATGTCTGGAAAATATGAACTCTTGAAAAATCTACCTATTTATAAAAACCAAAATACAAGTTAAAAATTAGAAATTTGTATTTGTGGATAGCAGAACACGTTTTCTAATCAAGGAATAATTGTAGATCTGTGCATTTACAGGTATAATGAGGCAAATCTAACCCCATAGTCTAGGTAGCCTATTTATAGCTCTGTAATAACTCCTACTTTCGTGGAAAAGACAGTTATCATTTTGTCCAATAATTAGTTATTTTTGGTCAAAAATATCAATAGACTGTAGCTAAATAACAGAAACATCTCTGTATAAATCAACTGCAGTCCAGTAGCGCTGATATTCTGATGATGTGGAACTTAGTTTCAGTTTCGTTTTCTCGCCACCATTCATTTCGTCCCTTTCCAGTTTCGTCAATGTAAGGCCAATAATAAGGCCAATTCCGCCATTTAAACGTTTCATCAGTTCACCCTCTTGCTACATACCGAATATTTATGTTTTCAGAGGTAAAACTACATTAAAGTGACGGTAGAGGAGCGCGGATTAGATCACGGTTAGAGGACACACCATGGATGTATTATATTGTAAGTAGCCTAGGCCTATATAGTAGTATTTATAACCCTTAATAATAGATCCATGGGACACACCCAGTGACGGGGAGACAGCCGTTACTCTCTGAAGTATCGACTGAATGACACTTTCCCACGCACCGTTAACGTCTGTAGTGGAGTTTTCCACATAGACACATAGTAAAAACCACCGTTCTTCCTCCTCCTCCTCCTCCTCCTCCTCCTACCTAGACAACTGTCAGCGCACATCTTAAAACATGAAATGACTTCAGAAGTTGTAGGATTCACCTACCTGATCCTGTTCAGCGTCCACTCATCTGCTGCTGCTGCTGCTTCCTCCTTTCTTCCTGCTATCCAACTTCTCCACAGTCTGACTCTCAACTCCTCCCATCCCATCGTGTAAAAAATAAAAATGTAACACCAATAAAAGTCTTGGTTTTGCCTTAATGGAGAAAATCTATTCCAAAAAATGTTGTCATTACTGTAAGAGAGGTGCGTGTTGTTGTTGTTGTTGTTTTGCATATTTAACTTAACTCCTTAAAGGGATAGTTCACCCAAAATTCAAATTTCACTCATTATCTACTCACCCTCATGTCAACTAAGAGCTGTGAGAATTTTCAGAGTCCTCCGTTCCTTCTCTGAGTTACGGGGGGGTCTGCGCAGCAGTATTTGTCCATATAATGGTTGTGAATGGACACCAGAGCTCTTCGTCCAAAAAGACACACCAAAAAACATCCAAATACCTCCATACTGCTCGTCTGTAATGTCCCTCTTGTATTGAAGCCCCGACATGAGAAATTGTTCCGCCGGTCAGTGCAAATCACGTGAGATTTGCACTTACACAGGCAGAGCAGTGAACTGAGACACTGGGAGCTTCCGCTACAAACAAGCTTAAAATATAGACTTATTTAATTTTTTTCGGAACAATTTCTCATGTCGGGGCTTCAATACAAGAGGGACATTACAGACGAGCAGTATGGAGGTATTTGGATGTTTTTTGGTGTGTCTTTTTGGACGAAGAGCTCTGGTGTCCATTCACAACCATTATATGGACAAATACTGCTGCGCGGACCCCCCCGTAACTCAGAGAAGGAACGGAGGACTCTGAAAATTCTCCCAGCTCTTAGTTGACATGAGGGTGAGTAGATAATGAGTGAAATTTGAATTTTGGGTGAACTATCCCTTTAAGAAATAGATCCGTGGTCTGACCGCGTTAAAGGGATAGTTCACCCAAAATTGAAATTTCACTCATTATCTACTAGCAGTGCATGATGTCCATATGACGGTTGCAAATGGATACCAACTGTCTTCGTTACAAAAAGACACACCAAAAAACATCCAAATACCTCCATGCTGCTCGTATGTAATGTCCGTCTGAAATGAAATGTGAAATTGTCCCGACAGAAATTAAATAAGTCTATATTTCAAGCTTGTTTGTAGCAGAAGCTCCTCTTCCCGGTTCGTCAAGCTTCCGCTACAAAACAAGCTTGAAATATAGACTTATTTAATTTTTTTCGGGACAATTTCGCATTTCGGGGCTTCAGTACAAGACGGACATTACATACGAGCAGCATGGAGGTATTTGGATGTTTTTTGGTGTGTCTTTTTGTTACGAAGACAGTTGGTATCCATTTGCAACCGTCATATGGACATGCACTGCTACGCCGAGACCCCCTGTAACTCAGAGAAGCCACGGAGGACTCTGAAACTTCTCCCAGCCCTTAGTCCACATGAGGGGGAGGAGATAATGAGTGAAATTTCAATTTTGGGTGAACTATCCCTTCAACCAGAACGGGAAACTGAGTCATTCAGTGAGTCGTACCGTGAAATTAACTAATTATTTCGTATTTGTCTGTTCATAATTTGAAAAAACAACTATGCCGAATTTACCTTTAGTAGTTTTAATTTGCTGTGAATTATTGGATATAGTACTAACAAGTGCCAACAAATTACTTTGACACGGAATACAATTTCAAAACGGGATGTTTCTCAGGCAAGTTTCAGGGGAGTGTTGTTTTCAGGCCCTTTTTAATGGACGTTTACAGCCACCTGTTTAGATCACATTTAGGAATTATACATGTTTTTTTTTCTTCAGAATTAGGATACTGTTTGTAATTTATGATTTCATGAATTTAAGTTTTTTTGTCTGCCCTTAGTGCCTGTGCACGTTAATTTTGCTCAATGTGAAAAATAGCCACAAAATATGTAGTTTTAACAGTTTTCACGTTCAAAAAAAGAACAATGATAATTGTTATATTTATTATTCATTCACTTAATTATTTATTTCTTGACAAGAAGCACATAATCTTGGATTTATTTTAATTACAGTATATTTAATCAGTTTTTATGGCTCAATCTCAATGATGTACTCAAGGTCTTTATTGACACTTATTCATACCATCATGTCTGTCTCAGGCAAGTTTTAGTCTGGGATAAGTTCTTTATGACTAAGACCTTGATTATTCTGTTTCCTGAAAGGGAGATTTCCCATCTAGACCACATTGGACCAGGTCTACGTCTCGGACTACTACACTAAAGACTTTTAGAAATCTGGACTACATTATTAAACAACAACTATAGAAGGCTGTGGTGAAAGCCTGGAAAAACATCACAAAAGAAGAATGTAAAAGTTTGGTGATGTCATGGGTTTTTAACTTTAATCTACTTCAAGCCAGTTTGTTCCTGTATAATTGGCTCACCTTAACAAACGAGGCTGTCTCTTCATTTGCTGAACACAACTCAATGTAAATACCTGGAAATAAGATCTGAAATACTGATCTCTTGTCTCATGTTCATCTTTTGATGTCAAACCCAAATTTTGTACCGATACTGTTCTCATACATTTAGAGAGGGCAGAACATAAAAACACATGTTACATTTTACTTACAGACAATTTTATATTCAAGTTGATAAAAAAAAAAAGATATAGAAAAATATATCAGAATATAGATACAAAAAATCTCTCATAAAAATACAAAATGTGACAATCAATTCAAGTTAACTGATATGGAAGAATAAAGCCAACCATCACAGGTTCTACATACATTAACCCTCATACATGAGGTGTGCCACAATTCACTGCTCTTTATTCTTTACAAATTACAAAAATAAACTAATCCCACAGTCAGATTTACATGTTGTCTGGGAGAGACAGTGTGAAACAGTTTGGATCAATGACCTGATATATATGTCATTATTTACATTTAAATGTACGTAATTTCAGCCAAGCATTTTATCTCACAGCTTTCGGAACAGTCACATTTACCTTATGGTTTAATCAACAGCTAAATGACAATTATCAATCCAACTAGCTACCGTGTTAGCAATAAGCATAAAGTGACTCGAAACCGTGATCTGTGAGGTTTTTGATCCGTTGAAGCCCTATATTCTAACATTTCATTTCTGTATTATCACAGAGGAAACGGAACGGAAATGTGCGTTCACCTGAGAGGGTTACAAATAAAGTCTCTGATTATGTACAGGATTAAAAATGCATTGGTGTTTCAATAGACATGTTTGTCTATACATGTTATATGTTTGGAACCTGTACCAATAAGCTGTACTGGAAGCAAATTCCACCAGCCTGGCTGTGTGGTCATTAAAAGAATCAATCAATCAATCAACTCCAGTTGTTTAGAAAGAAATTTATCCACCTCACAGAAGGTTTCGATCAGAAGTCTACAAGCTGGATCTCCTTTCCTTAACACCATGTCGATCAGCTTTCGTGCTTCGTCTGTCTTGAATTCAGCTGGGACCCACTCCTTTTCGCTGTCATTTATCACTTCGTTTTGCAGAAGCACATCCATCAGGTGTTTTAGGACAGGAGTGGACACTCTGGCAATGAAGTCTGTCCGAACTGAGAACAGCTTCTCCTCGTACTTCCCTCTCCTTGGTAGACTTTGCCCACATGGATCAGGACCTGGAAGATAAGGTGGGAAACACTTTAACTAGGTAGCTAGATGGGGACTTTTTACATTTTAATTTGGTGTTTTGCAGAGCTTTGTTTAAACCATGTGGGGAATTTTAGTTGTTTTTTTGAGCAGTGCAGAGCTCTTTACCTCTTCCTCCTCCAGCTGGTGAGTCTGGTTCATGGGTTAGTGACAGTTTGGACAGGGCAGTGACATAAGAAGCTGAACCTGAACCAAGAACAAATGATTTAGTTTGACAATATTCAAAAATTTGCATCAATAATATTAACTCAGAATTAACTCGACACCATGGGCCCTAGTTTCCTAGACCGGGCGAAGTCTAAGCTCAGCGCAGCTTCGCCACGCCAACTAGGCGTGTCCAGGTCCATTTCGCAAGTTTGCTGGGCAGCGCAGTCCGACTTAGACCAGCGCAAGCCCTCCCCTCGTCCCTCCTACCGGCGCAAACGGCAAAGGGGGAGGAGACAGGGCGGGAGGGAGACAGGAGGAGGAGAAGTGGGATTAACACAGCCGATTCGGATCTTCACCAATCAAATGAGCTCCTCTCCTCACCTTTAACTGCGCCGCGGGCGATGCGCGCTGCAAGTTTGTCATTTTATACTTGGACATGGATGGAGGAGACAGCGACGCCAGAGGCCGAACCTCTCCCAGGAGGAAACAGCTGTTTTGGTCCGGAGGTCCGAGCTCAGAGTGACCAATAATGAGTTTACTAATATCCTTAATCAGGTTTGATCTGATACACTGAGAACCCCTGCCCAATGTAAGAAACAACAACTAATAAACTAATAAAGAAACTCACCTTTATTCAAACCCTGTGTAAGAAAGATGAGAGGTGTGCACTAATCACAACATGAACAAACACCATGGTAACAGGGATGGAATCAGCGTAAAGGACGCTCTCTCTCTCTCTCTCTCTCTCTCTCTATGTGTGTCTGTCTGTCCGTCTCTCTTTTTTCTCTGTGATAGAGATGCTGAGTATACTGTAGTAGGCTATATACTGACTATCTGATACCGAGGCTGTTGTGGTGGGCTAAGAGAGATGATGATTTGTGTTTTGTTTTTCATTACGGCTGCGTGATGCGGTCGCTCGCCTGCTAATAAATCAATAAGTAAATAAATAAATAAAGGGGATCATCACAAGGGCAGAGTGGTATCTCAACACGGCAGTGACATGCAGTCATCCACCCTCAGTCCTGCTTTTGGGACATCCACAGCTGCTTTTCAGTGCCAGTTCGTGCCTGCTGAGTTAATTCAGGTGGAGTTTCCATTACGCACCGACAGCCTTTGATCTCTGCTTTGATCTGACGTCAGATGTGACGGGACAATCTATATAGATATAAATTCACTGTTGATTCCGTTAGTTGCATTAAATAGTGGTTATTGTGGTTATTTATTGCATCTAAATGTGCCTGGAACTGTGGAAACCTGCCTGTGAGGTCTTGGTGACGTGTGTGCACTGCGCACCTGGCAGCCAAACTTCCACTGCACCTGCTGCGCTTCGCCCTGCACTGAGAGTAGACCTGGTTTGAGGTGGTGAGCTTTCAGCGCAACCTCGCCGGGACATTTTCGCACGAAACTTCCACTGCGCCAAGCTGAATCTGTGACACCTCCCCCTGCTGCGCTGCCACACCCATCTCAGCGCAGCGCGATCTGCCAATCTTCCAAACTGACCTTGAGCCGGGCTGCGCTGGTCGAAACTTGCATTACACCGGCTGCGCTACCTTGCGCCACCTGCGCTGCGCCACCAAACTAGGGCCCATAGAGTGTGTGTGAGTCATCTGCATACATTACCATTCTGGCCTTGGTACATGCAAGTGGAAGATCATTTGTGAATATGGAGAAGAGCAGAGGCCCAAGTGATGAGCCCTGCGGAATTCCACTTGATAGATGTCCTGTGTCTGATAAGCTGCCATTAAAGAAGACCCTCTGCGTCCTATTGGTCAAGTAGCTCTCCATCCATTCTAAGGATGGCTGAGTAAAGCCATAGCACTTTAGTAGCACTTTAGTTTTGCCAACAACAGACTATGGTCAATGACATCGAAGGCAGCACTGAAATCCAGTAGAACTGCCCCCACCATTTTCTGTTGGTCAATGTCATTTAACCAATCGTTAGTCATTAATCATTAGGCTGGAGAGATTATATATCCCTTCTGACTGGGAGTGCCTCAGGATCACCCAGGAGGCAATAGATGGACAGATAGATAGATAGACCACGACATTACATGAACTTAAAGGGATAGTTCACCCAAAATTCAAATTTCATTGCACTGACAAATTGCACCCAGTTCATGGCTTCGCCAGTGTCAGTTCAAATCGCGCGAGATTTGCACTGACACAGGAAGAGCAGTGAACTGAGACACTGGGAGCTTCCGCTATAAACAAGCTTAAAACATATACTTTTTCGGAACAATTTCTCATGTCGGGGCTTCAATACAAGAGGGACATTACAGACGAGCAGCATGGAGGTATTTGGATGTTTTTTGGTGTGTCTTTTTGGACGAAGAAAAGTGAGCCCCGTTGGCTACCATCATATGGCAATGCAGTGCTGCACGGAGCCCCGCTATAACTCAGAGAAGCCACGGAGGACTCTGAAACTTCTCCCAGCCCTTAGTCGACATGAGGGTAAGTAGAAACTGAGTGAAATTTGAATTTTGGGTGAACTATTACTTTAACAACAGGGCTAATGGTGCAAATAAACTTGGTTCTCTAGGCTCCTAGTGTACTCACATCTCTCTTCAAACAGGACTGGACGTAGTGCTGGTTCACTGGGTGGAGGTTGACTTGACTGGGAAGCTGAACTTGAGGCTTCTTTTAAACCCGAACCAGAAACAAATGCTAAGATAGGGAAGCATCAAGTCTGAACTTCTGAAGGAAACTTGTAACATATATGCATCTATACACGTATAATGTAGAGCAAAATTAATTATGGAAATTAAACAGCTATGAATGATTAAATGAGTGTACGAGTAATTAAAGACAGAGGTTTTTTACCTGTTAGTTCAGCTTTATACTTCCAGACACGTCTCTTCTCTTGGTCTCGGACTTTGACAACTGCTGACTTTTTTTTTGCTTTCAACCGAATCTCAAACGTTGGGTGGTAATTTGGTCCATAGTTGAAGTCATATAATGCATTCTGTGAAACATTAACAATGTCTCATGTTACTTACCTTATATTAAATGACTATGTAAAGTTAAAGCTGTAATAATATAAATGTTCTACATTTTCTACACACTTTGCAGTCAACTACATTTTAGCTTCTTCAAACTCATTGTTTCTGGCCAGACCTGTAATCATGAATGTCCATGACTCATCATTATTGGTCAGCCAAATGCCACATGACCGTGTCAGAGTTTCCCATTGGCTGATAATAGAGCCCTGCAGTACTGCCAACATAATCCATATTAATAATGAAGCACATTATTGAATATTAGTAGATGAAGTCTGCACAAAACATCTCAACTAAACATTTGTTCAGACTCAGACCACCTATTACATTCAGTCCATCATCCTTTTGGAGGACAAACTGAGACAAGTTTTACTTGACATACTCACCTTAGGTTGCACTAAATAGGCCTCAGGACAGACCACACTGTAGATTTGGTTTCTAATGAGGTGATAGATGGAAGGGGCCACAATGTACTCAGCTTGTCTCAGTTGGTCATTCACCTTCAGGAGCATTAGAACAGTTTTATGAGACAGTAGCTTAATAACACAAAGAATCCAAGGTAACGATTAACCCAATCGCAGTAATTGCAATCGCAAATCTCAATATTTAGGGCCCGAGCGACGACAAGCATCGGCGAAGGCCCTATTAAAATTGCGCTGTTTATTATTCTTACGCAACTTCATGCCCCAAATTCGCCACTTTCCCATATTCGAAAAGTCCCAAATTTTTTGCATGTGGGAGCGGCCTTCTCCGAAATTCGATATTTTGGTGGCGCCGCACATGGGCGGGGCAAAATGGCGAAATAGCGCCCCCTACAAATTTTCTCAATGGCCTCGCCATTCGTCTCAGAGTCCTGCAACGGGTCGGATCCCTGCGGGTACCCCGCAAAAACGCGCAAAAACGGTGTTCAATGGGTGGATAAACTGTCTTGTGTAAATTCACGGGTGGAACTCACATGAACGCGGGTGGGTACGTGGGTGAATGTGTGTAGGGCTACAGAGAAAAACTCACGTGCAGCTGCACGAGCCAGCGTAGCAAATCATTTTTTTAAATGATTCGGGAGATTTCCTGATAGTAGCAACCATCTTGATGTAAATAAACAATCTTTGGCCGCTCATGTGACCGCTCACAGCTTTCCCATTGGATTGGGCAACGGGTCGGGCAACAGGTCTTAATTTTGACGGGCTGGTTGGATCCGGGTTGAATTAAAAAATAATCACGGGTGACGGGTCAGGACACGGGCTTAAAAACCTACGGGTGTGGCGGGCGCGGGTTTCCAAAATTGGACCCGTGCAGGACTCTGATTCGTCTTAGTTTGTCATAGGCACGAAATTTGGTACACATATTTATCATACCCAGACACACAAAAAAGTCTCTTAAGGTCATGGTGAAATCCCAACAGGTCAGCAAGTCAGCTATTTTGATTTGAATTTCGCTGATGGCGTCATTTTCACCATTTCCACACGTCGTATTTGAACAAACTCGTCCTAGGGGTTTCACTTGATCGTCTTCAAATTTGTTTTACAGCATCGAGACCCCATGGTGATCTTATCTTGTGCTCTACAGGTGTGTAGGTCATAGGGCGTGGCTGCTAGGGCTCGATGAACTTTGGCGACTGTTTCGGTGCTCGCCATGTACATACGAATGGCTCTCACGCCCACATACTTCATCCAATCAACTTCAAACTTGCTGGACATGATGATGGCTCTGCCCTGAATGTCCCGATATATTAACTTCCCACGTAACTCATAGCGCCCCCCGGTGGTGACAGGAAGTGAACTAAAATTACTTAACCCTTTAACTGCCCGCTCAACCATTTGGTTGAGCTCATTTTGGGTCACTATATCTCAGTGAGAGGAGTGCCTAACTTAGTTCAACCTGGTTTAGCCATCTCTACCACTTGGTTGAGGTACGCTATGCTAAAGAAATCCAGTAGAGGGCACTGTGTTTTTAAATAGTATTCTTCTTCACACCCCCTACAACCAGGAAGTCCGAAACACAAAAATCACCTGCAACATGTTCACTGTTTTCAGTGAAAATTTGAAAGGTACGGATAGTTTTCTTACATATATGTGTTTTAGAGTCCTTACTAAACATAATTATGTCACTTGATGTAATCTTAGAACCTAAATTAAGTGTTTAATATTTTTTTTAAAACATGCTCAACCAAACAGTTGATCTGTTGCTATAAATATGAAACATTAAGTGTTATTACAGTGTTATAAATAATGAATATGCTGAGATATATTTTACAAAGTAATTTTTGTTACTTTCTCAGTTGATATTAGTAAATATGCTAAAAAATCTAAAATAAATGTGGGGAAACATAATTTTGACAAATAATTCCCTTTTAACTAAATGACAGAGGCTGGTATACTATTATTACGTTTTTAATGATTCATTTATTAGGGCCACGGGCGAAGCCCGGGCACTACTGTTATTGTGTGGATTTTTTCTTCTTCTTCTTCTTATTTTTCCACTTCCGGCCGACTTTCGATTCGCTACAAATTATATAAATTACAAATTATATATCAAAACGTGCGTCCTGATCGGGATCGCTGTGCTATTACTTTTCTCAACAGTGTACGAATTTTTCGCGACGTAAGTCGCGAAAAACTGCGCAAAATTTTTGCATGTAAGTCAATGGGACGGGCGGAAAAAAAAGACCGAAAAAGACCAATCATTGGAGTTTAACAAACGTCTACTGCTCAGGCATACTTTCACCTAGAGACTCCATTTAAACTTTAAACAGTAGACACAAGTCTTGTGTATTGTCGTATTACTCCACGTTTTGATAGGTCATATAGTTTTTGATCAATCCATGATCAATGACCATGATCATTTTTGGAGAAATTATGAGATTATAATGGGTGTGTATTGGACGGAATGTTCGTGTCAGAGTGGGTGACATCATCGGTTAGAGTGGGAGAGATGCCAGAAAAACTCCAGATTTTTTCTCTATCCAAACTCCAAACGGCCACAATTTACACTCTATACACATAATTTCCGGCACGTTTGTAGACGAGCTCATCCTTGATCTCTTAATCTGCTCAAAATATCAGAGAGACTTACAGAATTTAAACTCTGAGCCTCTAAGTGCGGCCACGTCTGTCTCTGCTCCTCATTGAGTCCAATACAAATATTTTCTGAGAGAAGCAGAACGGCCTGATGTTTTAAAACTGCCAGCGTCGCCAAAATATTTACTGTAGAAACACCAAATCGTACCAAAATTTTCAGGAAGTCCTTAGAGCAATGTGATCTGTGTTTTGTTCTGATAGGAGTTACCGTTTTCTCACCCTAAGCCTAAATGTGAGACCGGTGCAGAGGCAGAAAATGGCTCTTTTTCTCCACGTTTCTGTCTGTCTCAGCCTGCGGGGGCCCCTATCGCCGTGGTAACCTCTTTGATCCTCAGGCCAGAGCTCGTTAACTTCATAAACAATCCACCTGGCGCTCGTTTAAATGTTTATAAACACAGACACAGCTAAATCAGACTGACACAGGATGCAGCTCATAGTCACACACACACACAGACTCTAGAACCAGCTTCATGTGATTACAGTTACACACACACACACACACACACACACACACACACGCACACACACAGGTAACTTCATGTGATTACACACACACACACACACACACGCACACACACACACACACACACACACACACACACACACACACACAGGTAACTTCATGTGATTAGCCTAAATGTGAGGCCGGTGCAGAGGCAGAAAATGGCTCTTTTTCTCCACGTTTCTGTCTGTCTCAGCCTGCGGGGCCCCTATCGCCGTGGTAACCTCTTTGATCCTCAGGCCAGAGCTCGTTAACTTCATAAACAATCCACCTGGCGCTCGTTTAAATGTTTATAAACAGAGACACAGCTAAATCAGACTGACACAGGATGCAGCTACTAACTAACTATGTGTCAAGTCAGTCACACACACACACACACACAGACTCTAGAGCCAGCTTCATGTGATTACAGTCACACACACACACACACAAACACACACACACCTTCATGTGATTAAAACACAGTTAACGTGCAACAGAATTTAAACTTAAACCATGATTTAATCTGGTTTTAAAGTTAAACCTTGTTGGTGTCAAACGCGTCAAATGCCTCTCGTGGGAGCAGCTGATAGAGTCCCCCCCAGCTGAAAGCAGCCCACCCCACCAGCCAGAGGGTCCAGGACCATAGGGACTGCAGTGGAGGAAGGCTGCCTTAACACCCTGCACAATGGCACCCAGTACACAGAAGTTAGACAGGACCAGTCAGCCCATCACCTGGTCCGTTCAACAAATCAGTTTATGCTACTGTGATTTATGTAGCCTAGTTAAATACTACAGTAATCATCATAGTGTATTGGCAGGAAAGACCATTTAAATCTGTATCAAATATCGATTAATGAATTAATCGATAATTTGCATGTTGGTCTTGGTTAAGTACCACCTTGAAAAAAAAAACAATGTTTTGTTGCTTAAAGGGATAGTTCAACATTTTGGCAAATTGGCCCATTGCCATAATCGCTATAGTCATAGCAGTAGGTTCGTTACCTTTAATTGTCGGTGTAAGCTATTTTTAGAACGGAGGAGCGGAGCGGCAGGCTGCTCAGGGCTATGCTATGGAGGCTAAGGGAATTTCTTGGTTTTCCTCATCAAACTCATCAAATACACAACCCAACAACTCCAAAAGGCTGTCGTGGACAAGTTGTGAGCTGCACAATCACCACGCTATGAGATAATAATGGAACGTTACGAGACGGAGCTGTTTTAGAGGTAAATTCATGCAAAACCGCTGATGCGTGTTGCGTTCAGGGACACTTTTTCAGCAAGCAGACTCTGTATTTACCCTGTATTTACCTCGAAAACGGCTCTGTTTCGTAACGTTCCATTATTATCTCATAGCGTGGTGATTGTGCAGGTCACAACTTGTCCACGAAAGCGTTTTGGAGTTGTTGGGTTGTGTATTTGATGAGTTTGATGAGGGAAACCAAGAAATTCCTTTAGCCTCTGTAGCGTAGCTCTGAGCAGCCTGCCGCTCCGCTCCTCCGTTCTAAAAATAGCTTACACCGACAAATAAAGGTAACGAACCTACTGTTATGATTATAGCGATTATGGCAATGGGCCAATTTGCCAAAATGTTGAACTATCCCTTTAAGCTATTCAGTCATTCAATGGTATACTAAAATCCATGTGAAAAAAATGCTTCTCACTGTTCTCAGGTCAAATATTTATATGCGATTAAAATGCAATTAATTGCGATTAATTAATTACAAAGCCTCTAATTAATTAGATTAATTGTTTTAATTGAGTCCTGGCCCTATTACACAAGACACACCCACACACACACACACCCACACACACACACACACACACACACACACACACACACACACACACACACACACACACACACACACACACACACACACACACACAGGTAACCTAATGTGGTTACAGCTCCTCCAGGGTTTCCCCCAGTGTATTATAAGCCTGGCGGCCCGCCAGGCCTTCCTTGCCCCCCCGCCAGGCTAAGCATCGTTTATTAATTTTTTAAATCAGTTTCGATACTCCATAAACACGTGATCAGGTGTCTTTTTCATCACCTGACAACGTCACAACTTCGTCGCGCATAACGGGACACGTCACGGACATCCTGCTCATCAGACCGCTGCTTCACCAGCTGACCGAGAGGAGCGCACCGAGTCCATGTTAACGTGAGCGGAGCCGCAGCTCCAGAGGCTCAATCAGCTGCTGCAGCTGTTAGCTGTTAGCTGGTAGCTGTTAGCTGGTAGCTTAGCTGTTAGCACGTCGTCCCCTGCAGCGTCAGAGCTCCGGACTCCTGTGAGCCGCGGGGCTTTGACCTGATGTGAAAATGATCCATTGTTTCATTTTTCAGCTCGTAACGTTTGCGATCACACACGTTGTCTTCTCTGGTCTAAACAGTAGATCCGTGAGTGTCACGTTTCCATGACGACTGACCGGAAAAAGAGCGTGGTACAGTCATGGATGTATTATACAGTACGTCATGTGTAGCCTCTGTAACGTGACTCCAGATACAAAAAATCTCGGAGAAAAGAAAAAAAAATCTGAGAAATAACGCTACACTTCAACAATGGAGAGACCAGGCAGTAGTTTTTTAGTTTTTAATGCAAAGAGTTGATGTTATTTATTTAAATAGTTTTTTAGGCTATAATTTGTGGTTGATTGAACAGTAGGCTATTTCAAGAGTGCCTTTCTGTAAGACTCTGCTATAGGTGTTTAAATATGTTACATAAATGTCTTATAATAACAAATGTTTATGATAAATTATAATATTTTCAAATTTCCAGTCAACTTTTAACATTGATCTTAAGGCCTTATGGAATCACGCCTTCTAAATGCTACTGCTCCATTAATGAATCTGTTACCTACAGGGCCCTGCCATCGGTCAATGGTCAGGGTCAGGCCCCTGTCACAGAAAAACACGCTTGGGCACCAGTGGCCCGCCGATGGGCCGCCGGTGCCACCCTACCACCGGGCTTAACAAGTTTTCTGGGGGAAACCCTGTCCTCCATATCAGTGCTTATAGAAAGATGATCATGTGTCTGTCTGATCAGCTCTGTCTTGACCTTAAGATCGTGGGTTTGATTCCCATGTTGACAGAGATGGCACAACCGGCAGTAGCCCCGTGGCCCATTCAAAATTTCCTGAGAGGAAATTTTCTAGTTTTAATTTGTTCTACAGCCACTAGATGGACACTAAAACCTTCTATGGTGCAAGGCTGCGCACTCCTCTGGCCCTGGTACCAGAAAATCCTCAGGACTCTGATGGGGAACTGAGTGATAATGATGACAAAGTAGAGGATCCTGATTTTCACCCCACACAAGCAGGAGATGATGGAGACAGCTCCTTTGAATCGCTGGGCGAAGAAGAGACAAGCAGAGCCTCCCCACAGCCACCATGTAAAAAAGAGGAGAAAAGGGAAACACGTGCTCAAAACTGTTCCCTTAGAGGATCCAGGTGACCCTGACCCAAGTGACACCCCAGTACCAAACAGAAGCACAAGAAAACACTGGAAACGGGAAGACATAGAGGCGTTTCAGTTCCCAGTTGCAAGATTTGAACCCCCTGAAGCAGTACACACACCCCTCGAGTACTTTAAAATACTCTTCACTAGTGACATGATTGAACACATTGCACATCATACTAATTTGTATTCAGCTCAAGAATTGGGGGATCCAGTTAAGAGAAGCCCTGAAGAGATAGAGAATTTCTTATCTATCCTTCTCTTCATGGGCGTTTTCAACTTCCCATCACTGGAGGACTACTGGCACCACGAGTCACGCTTCAACATCATAGCTGATGTGGCAAGGTGAAGAGGGCCCGGACGCTTGCCACTTGGCCAAAGGGACGTCCCCTTGGCCAAGTAGCCAGGGCGCATGATCAATTGGGGGCATAGTGACAGGAACCTCAACTGTCACATCTCTCCCCCTCTTTTCACAAGCACGTCCTCGTGCTTCCGCGCAGGCTGATCCAGTCCAGACCGGTTCTACAAAATCTGGCCCCTCTTTGAAATGCTTCGTGAGTGGTGTCTCATGATACCATCCACTCACAAGCACAGTGTGGATGAGGTCATGATAGCATATAAAGGCACAAGAGCTGGCACCCTCCGCCAGTACATCGCCAACAAGCCAGATAAGTGGGGCTTTAAATTATTCTGTCGAGCAAGTTCATCTGGCATCATCCACGACTTTCTGCTTTATCAACGGGCATCCACATTCTTCAATGTTGCCCTCAGTGAAGAGGAACAGGCGCTACTTCTGGGAGCAAAGGTGGTGACGCTATGCAAAACCATAAAAGAGCCCCAGTTGTCTGTTGTGTTTTGTGACAACTTTTTCACAAGTTTCAACTTGGTCCAGAACCTGCACACTGCCCTGGGTGTCAAGTGCATTGGCACCGTACGACCAAACCGCACTGGTGGAGCTCCCTTGATGGCAGACAAAGACCTGAGGAAGAAGGGGCGTGGAGCCTATGATTATAGGGCTGCTGAAGGGGTTCTTGCAGTAAAATGGTTCGATAACAAATGTGTTAACCTACTAAGTAATGCCTGTGGGATCATGCCTTCTTCAACAGTGAAACGGTGGAGCAAAGAGTCCCACGCAAAGATTGCCATCCCGTGCCCATCACTCATCCATGCCTACAATGAGCATATGGGAGGAATCGATCTGTCTGACATGCTAGTACACCTGTACAAGACCCCAGCCAAGTCAAGGAGATGGTATCTTCCCCTGTTCGGATACATCATTGACCTATGCATTGCAAATTTCTGGCTGCTCTATAAAAGGGACAGTGGCCTCCTGAACGAGAAATCAATGTCTCTCAAACGGTTCCGACTGGCAGTCGCCCACAGTTTGAACCAGTTCAATAAGCCAGTATCCAAAGTGGGCCGACCATCATCCAGCTCTCCACCACTAGAGAAGACAGGCTACAGCCCAATACCCTCACAACCAAAACCACAACCAGATGTGCACTACGACAACTTGCCTACGACAACACTGGCCTTTTCACTGTGAAAATCGAGGGCGATGCAGCCTTTGTCCAAAGGGAGTGTCTCAGTGGAAGTGTAGCAAATGCAGCTCACTCATGTTGCCCCCTTGTGGAAACAGGAAGTGCCATATTTTACATCGACATTGTCCGATTTGCTCAAAACTTCACGAGTGATGACGGTCCGCCCCTGAATGCACCAGGCCACGTTTGGTTATGCTCCTACTGCCCTCTGCTGGATGAACCATCAACCTCTCATAACTCCTTCATGCTTTGTCCGATTCACTCCAAACTTCACATGAGTGATGAGGGGCCGCCCCTGAACACACCAGACCACATGCGGTGACTGCCCCCTGGTGGATGAACGAAACATTGTATTTTTTGGCTCCTTCCAGGTTTTTTCTCCCTTTCAACTTCACGCCACAGCCCCGGCATGCCTCAGGCCCCGCGGTGGCATGGGTGAGCGAGGGCCAGTCATCACCGCTTGCGGCTTTAAGTTCCACTATAATCGCAATTGCACATTTCTTATCAAATCGTGCAGCACAAATCCAAGGCCTTTTACAGGCTGAAGTCGAGATGTTATATTATCAATCAATTAATCAATCAATAAGTCAATAAGTCAATCAATCAATCAATCAATCAAGTCATACAAAAAAGGCGGCCGAAGATTAAAAGCGGAACTAATGAAAATGGTATTAAAAACTGCATACAAATCCAACATAATAGTAAGGATAGAAACAATAAAATTCTAAAAGAGAGGAAATGTTTGAAAATTAGTAAAATTAGACAAAACATTTAAAAAGATAAAAGTGGTACATGGCGCAATGGTTATAGAAAAAAAAGGACCAGTAAAACTGTTTAAAAATGTATAAATAAATGGCAGGAAAATAAACATAAACAGATCAGTGTTTCCCCTAGAATATTTTTTAGGCCCGGTGGTACCCACGGAAAAACCCTGAATAGACGAGGCGCGTGGGACAGCACGCACCCCCCTGTATTGAATATAAAAGGAGGCCCACATCAGGATCCAACGTCTACTTGCCCCATCTAATGCTATTTCACATTATTTGATATATAGTATATAGTATACAGTAGCAGTTACACCCTCCATGCCCTATCTGAACAGGTGAGCCACCTGTTTCATGTCTGATCACAGTTAAAATCTGGAACTGAAGGGCCTTTTAATGGTTAAAAGCATTAACCTGGACAACATTTTAACAGATAGCTGGCTCCTCCAATCAGATTTTGTATTCACATGCTGCAGTGGACAGTGGACAATTTAGCTTCAGTATTAATTCAGTATCTAAAAAAAAAATTAAGATGAAAATGTTGGCCTTCTGAAAAGAATCCATCTATATGCTCTCAATACTTGGTTGGGGCCATTTGACTTGAACTACTGGAAATAGCCCAGACTTTTCCATGTTATTCTAGTTTATTGAGTTGCCCCTGTAAAACTCAAGGATGTGGGACAGTGAAACAACAGTGACAGGCAAACAGCAAATCACCTAACAGCTATTAGTTCGGTTGAAGCACCGTCTCCACGTGTGTTTATTGACAACAGGGTTATAACCTGGACACGTTAGCTTGTCGGTATGGTAACGGTAACCGGTGACTGTTACTGCGTGCGTCTGTGCGTTAATGAAGCAGCGTCAGGCCGCTCATCGTCACTGAAACACTCGGTGAAATCGCCGATTAAATACGACGAGCCGCGAGCGACGTACCGCCTGTCTCACCTGGTAGAGCACACCTGCTGCAGCGACCCAGTTCGATTCCACCAGTCCCTTTGCTCCGCGTCAATCCCTCCTCTCACTCTCTCTCTGCCCTGTCCTGTCTCTCTCGCATGACGCGCGTCTGTTGCCCGCAATATTTTTTTTCTTTTTTCCACGGCACCGTAGTTCACTTGCCATAAACCTCAACATCCCATAATATGCTCGCACACTCGCATCATTACTAGACAGCGAAGCAGGTTAACTCGCGTTGCAGAACAACACTGCACAGAAACAGAAGTGATTATTGATTTCTGAATGAATGGATATGTCGCTTATTTTTTCCATCTTATTATTTTTTTGGCCTGGCGGGGGCTCTCGTTGGCCTGGCGGCCCGCCTGGCCTGTACAATGGTAGGGGAAACACTGCAGATGAAAGCAACAACCAATCATTTAACAAGAAGAAACCTCCAATAAAACTGGACTTTACCTCCTGCTTTGGGACGTTGTCAGGCAGTAGAAACACATAGAGTTTTTGGCTCCTTTCTGTAGATGGTGGTTGGTGAAACAGCAGAACTTGGCCACGTATTGGTTGGCCGATGTTTAAAAGCTTTTTAATGACATCCCATACCAGGCCAAAGGCAGAGAGGTGAGGAACATCCACAATCACATGAGTGTGTGTTATTTCCTGTGGCTTGAGGATGCACATCCCATCATCACTGATGTGGACCACAGACAGACCTTCAGACAGCGGTGCTGTGAACACAGACAGACGTCAGCAACACCTAAAAGTCCTGTCAATCCCACTTTAACACATCATTACTCATCACTGGTGTTTGGCCTCTAAGCTCCATCTTGTGCCACTCACCAAGATCTGTCTCACAGTGTGGGAGGTGCAGCTGAGACACAGCATCCTCAGGACACTTGATGTCAAACAGCAGACCTGCAGGCGTCTTTCCAGCTGTGCTGAGCAGCTCCACATCCCACCAGACGACCCTGTACGTCAGCTCCCCGACCCCAGTCATCTTAAACACCAGTTTAGTCATATCACACTGGAACACACCTGGACCTGGGCCCCTGAACCTGTGGCAGAGGATTGATCCAGAGCCGTTTATCAGCTACTGACTGTAGAACAGTGGAGCATGACCCTGCTGTGGGACAGACTGTACAATGACAGCTGCTCAGGTTTTACCATTTTATGGTCTTATTACCTGTATGAGATGCCTCCATGGTCTTTAAACACCTCAGGTGTAAAACATGATGGACCCTGGGTTCCAGAAAGGCACAAAATGAGAGAAACTATTATAAATGTAAGATCTGGGGCCTCATTTATCAAAGAGGGTGTAAAACTGCTACTAAATATTTGCGTATGGCGAAAAGATGAAAATGGCGTACACCCTAAATATTTACACCTTTTTCAGATCAATCAAACTGTGCGTACGCACAACTCTCCGCAATAATTCACACAGGACTCAAGAATGGTGCACACGTGAACACACCTCTTACTCCGCCCCCGGAACGCCTATATACAACTATATATGGTCAGCACGTGCATATTAAGTAGCCATGTGCTCTCTGTGGCGCAGCAACTTTTGTGACAACAAAGTGACAACGGAGACAACGGGCCGAGGACGGGGGAAAGAAGCGGAACTTCTCCGCTTCTCCGAAAGCAGATACACGGGCAATAACTCAGTCAGAAAAATGATCTTGCATTTTAATAAGCTACAATAAAAACAAAAACCTCCCAAATCTCAACAAAAGGGAGCAGAAAGAAGAAGAATCTTATGTAATCTGCCCCTTTATCCCAGAAAATCTTTTTTTTTTTTTTTTTTTACCTAGATGTTAAAACAATGTAGGAAGCAGGACGATAGTTACCATTACTTTGCACGCCTTTCCACTACACAGTTACAGCTCTACTGGACTCGGTTTAGGTCATTTTCCATTAGGCTACAGCTGAGTCCTTCACAGTTCCTCCTCAGAGCCGCGTTGTCTCACTCTTTATTCTCTCGTCAGCTCCAAACACACGTGCACCTCGTTAACTCAGGTGACAGAATAATAACAGTCTAGGCTGCAGATCAGTGTGCGCTGCTGCCGATGTGTTTTTAAACTTGGATGGTTTGATCCTTGTCAGACGTCACATAGCCTAATCAAAAAAGCAAAACCCACAATCCGCTCTGTTTATCAATTAACATAGAGCCTAGTGTTATTATAGAGCGGGTTGGATTGCCAGCATCAAGGCCCACCACTACCACAATTACTTCAAAAAATCCTACTGTGCTCTTCTAAATGTACTCCGCTCCGCTCCTCTCTCCCTCTCACACTGCAGTTCTCTGACTCAGCAACGGTGTCGCCAATTCCTCCTGTTCCTCAAAAAAGGCGTACGCCAGGGTCAAAATGGGTGTAAATGTCCGCACTTTTCCCCGTCAGGTTTTGGCTTGATAGATCCCAAATTTGGCGGAGAAAAGTGCGTACGCACAAAACTAGGGGAAAATGGCGTAAAAAAAGGTGTATCCACAATGATAAATGAGGCCCCTGGTCAGAGAACATTAGAATATAGTGATGACAGGAGTTAAACAAGTCATCAATCAATTGATTTTTTAATCCAACTGAACAACTTTACACTTTGTTCTTGTGTTCTTTGTGTTTTGTGAGATCAATGATCTTGACTCTCAACCACTGATCACAATGGGGACACAAGGAGATTGTTTTGTGTTTTGGTAAATAATAGAAAAAACATATAGAGAAATAATGAGACAAAATCAGAGGTTTATCTAATAATACAGTGTCCATCAGTAATAAATGTCTCACCTCCATAACCTCGGTCTTGTCCTCAGATGATGCTGATGCTTGTAGAGCCTCAGTGTGATGAGAGGTAGTAGCTCCATCCAAGCCTGTTGTTAAAATGACAGAAGACAATACTTGGTGTTATGGAATAAAAAGATCTAATTAATAGTTTGTTTTTTTTGTTAAAAGTTTTCCATTTCCTCTCTCAGCTTCTCTCTGGAGCTTTAGGTCGGTGTCAGCCAATCAGAAGAGAGGACACTGACTGTTTTCTGAGTGATCCAATGAAAAATGGAGCAGATTTCAGAATAAAACACTCAGAGAAACCAAATCCTGCAAGTTGTTGGATGGATGGTGGGTCCAGGTGGTGAGGGGGCGGGGCTTAGTTGTGACATTTGTGACATGTGTTCATTTCTCTGTGGACTGAAGCTAACCTCCAGCAGTGTCTTCTGTAGAAGTTACAGTCGTAGCTGATGACTCCTGGAATTCAGAAAAAACACAATATTATTTTTTTCTTCTAAACAAAATGTAACAATTATTTTCTGTGAAGTGAATAAAAATATTTAAGTGTCCATACGTCTGTTTGTGCAGAACGCTGCAACTGCTGCTTCAAATCTAACGGCACCGGTTGAGCCCGATCCACTTCCATCTGCTGTATTGGCCGCTCTGTCATGAAAAATAACAGGAAATAAAAGTTACAGTCAGAGAAAAAACCTTTATGAAACAAAGACAAAGGACATTTCTAGATAATAAAGATGATGTAATGATTAGTCTTGATGCAGACAGACTGATACCTGCTAGAACCTACAGCCAATCAGAGAGAAGCACTTCATAGTGATTTTACAGTGGGTGGAGTCTGATCAGAAACATAAAGAGCAGCAGCAGCTACAAATCACAGCATGAGCTCTATCTAACATCTGTTCAATACTCTGTCTTGTCAGGTTGACACAGAGACAAATACATGTTCTTTACTTACCTTCAGGTGGAGTTAGTAGTGATTCATCATGTGAACTTATTCCTGCAGTATCTGATGGTTTCTGAAATACAGAAAAGGCGCGTTTCCACTGCAGGAACTTTGGAGTAATTTTACGGGGCCAGCCCCGTTGGTGCGTGTCTCCACTGCAGGAACCTCCCCCACAGGGCCATTTACAGGAACTTTTACGGGGGCCAACAGAGTACCTACTCCAGGGTAGGTACTCTGTTTGGCCCTAGTCTGGGGCCGTTGCCTCGCTGTTTTGGTAGGAAACAGATCCAGGGCGAGAGAGACAGATCTTTCCTTCAAAATAAAAGCACAGAGCTAATAAAATGCGGTAAAACTCTTTAATATAAGGAATATAATTTACAAGAAAGTCCCCAAGCCATTAAGTTAACATTTCGCTTTTATTGTATTGCAAGTTAAAGCAGAAGTGAGTGATATATTTGTGTTAATATAAGTCTTAAATAGTTATATCTTCCGACAGCAATCACTTCTATAGAGTGTTTGGTCTGAAACACGGGTCTGTCAGTCACTCTGCTCTGCTCTGAGCCGAAGAGAAAACATTTATCGTATCCTACAGTTTTTATCCAATGAGGAGAGAGAACGGCATGCAGGGCTGTGTGTGCAGCCAAGGGACGCCGTGAATGTGGCGACGTAGGGACGAGGACTGTTATGGTGCGTTCAAGGAAACTCGTATTTTTCCGACCGTGAAGTGGTACCAGTTCGATCTGGTACGAGTTCACCGGTCGGAAGTTACGAGTGGCCGTTATAGTGACTTTCACAGGTAAAACAGGTCGGAGAAACACGAGTGGGTTGCCTGGAACGCTACAAAGTCGTAAGTTGTGACTTGAAGCTGTAATTTACAGTTTCAAAAGCCTGCCGGGAACGCAGCATTAGCCAAAACGACCGGATCACTCACTTCTGCTTTAATGTTTATTTTATAAGTTTTATGTTGGTGAATACTTTTATTTTGGTGAATTTGGTGATTTCGGTTTCCGCTACAGACAGGAACCAGAATGCAGACTAATTCAGAGGTAACTGACACCAGGCTCTTCGCTTGTCTGAAGAGCCTGGTGATGCGAGGCTAGTTCGGCCCTGAAAAGCTCCTGGGTGGGGCTCGAGGTTAACCCGGCACTGATTGGCTAAAGCTAGAGCAGGCTCTGACGCTACCAGAAAACACCTGAAAACAACCGGCATTTTTAAAAGGGGGAGCGGAAGGGGAGCATTAGCCTAGCAGACACCGCTGTAAACAACAAGAAAACAGCAGGAAGATGTACACAAATGGACCGACGGTGAGGTGCAGACATTGATGCAGTCTACGGCACCGAGGAGATTCAGAGGGGGTTTGAGTCATCGCGGCGAAATGAAAATATCAGCGCACCTCGACACACTGGGGATCCATCACGTCGCAAAACAATGCCGTGAAAAGTAAAAAAAAAAAAAACTCAAGCAGGATTACAATCAACCGCCATGTGCACAAACACACAAACCAGAAACGCGACTACCGCCTCAGCTCCTTCCATCCTTCTTCGTTGTTGTTATGATTTTTGTGCATGTGCTTGTGACCTGCCTGGGTGACGTCACGGTCGAAACTGTTGCACAGCGATTAAGCGGCGATGGAAACTCATGACGTCGCCGCGGGGTCCGACTCTGCAGTGGAGACACGACCACTGAGAGGACCGAGTGAGAGGACGGTTCCTGTAGAAGTTCCTACCCCCTCCCTTTACCAGGAACTCCTGCAGTGGAAACACGGCTAAAGAGACTAAATTATGTTTTTCTTCTAAACAAAATGTAACAATTATTTTCTGTGAAGTGAATAAAAATATTGAAGTGTCCATACGTCTGTTTGTGCAGAACTCTGAAACTGTTGCTGCTGCAATCGTAACCGCTCCAGTCTTGTCTGGTGGTGTTTAATCCACTCTAAGTGAACTCTCTGCTCCCGCTCTGACATGAAAAATAACAGGAAATAAAAGTTACAGTCAGAGAAAAAACCTTTATGAAACAAGGACAAAGGACAGCAAGCAGCCACAAATCACAGCATGAGCTCTATCTAACATTTCTTTTTTTCTTTTTTTTTTAAAGTATTTTTTTGGGGCTTTTTTGCCTTTAATGCACAGGACAGTCGAGAGAGACAGGAAATGGGAGGCAGAGATGGGGGGGAATGACACGCAGGATAGGGCCGCCCGGCGCGGGATTCGAACCGGGCCTGCAGTGAGGATTATAGCCTCAACACATGGGGCGGGTGCTCTACCAATTGAGCTAAACACCGCCAGCTCTATCTAACATTTCTGACTGTCAGGTCCACACTGATGCAGCAGCTCTGTCAGGGACTCACCTAGAAGTTCTCCTCTTGTAGAAGTCGATGGGTTCTTGGATTCAGAATGACACAAAATTAGTTTCAAAACAAAACTTCTAGTTATGAACTGTGAAGAGAATAAAAACATTTAAAGTCCATACGGGAGAAAGTCCAGAAGATGTAAAAATGCGGAAAAATGATTTCCATCTCGCTGTCATGAAAAATAACAGGAAATCAAAGTTACTGTTACAATTATGAAATAAAGACACTGAAACAGATGTAAACAATAAAGGTGATGTAATGAACAGCCAATAAGAGGAGATCTGTTCAATACTCTGTCTTGTCAGGTTCACACAGACACAAATACATGTTCTTTACTTACCTGCAGGTGGAGGAGGTGATGGTGTTGGTTTATTATGTGAACTTCTTCCTGCAGTATCTGATGGTTTCTGGAATACAGAAAGAGACTAAATTATGTTTTCTTCTAAATAAAATGTAACAATTATTTTCTGTGAAGTGAATAAAAATATTGAAGTGTCCATACGTCTGTTTGTGCAGAACGCTGCAACTGCTGCTGCTGCAATCGTAACTTCTCCAGTTCTGTCTGGTGGTATTTAATCATCTCTAAGAGACGTCTCTGGAGCTCTGACATGAAAAATAACAGGAAATAAAAGTTACAGTCAGAGAAAAAACCTTTATGAAACAAAGACAAAGGACATTTCTAGATAATAAAGATGATGTAATGATTAGTCTTGATGCAGACAGACTGATACCTGCTAGAACCTACAGCCAATCAGAGAGAAGCACTTCATAGTGATTTTACAGTGGGTGGAGTCTGATCAGAAACATAAAGAGCAGCAGCAGCTACAAATCACAGCATGAGCTCTATCTAACATTTCTGACTGTCAGGTCCACACTGATGAGTTCATCATTAATTAATCATTAGTTTTTCGTCTTTAGCTTTGTGATCTTGTAGCATCACCTTAACATCACTGGTAAGGAGGGGGAAGGAAGGTTAGAAATGAGACGCACCTGTGAGCTCTGTGGTGTAAGGACACTCATACGCATCGTCTGGACAGAAGTGAAATTCTTTTGAGAAGTGAGAACAAAAGGAAAAGGAGTAAAAACTCAGAGTGGATTAAATCTGGAGGTGGGATGGTGTGGAGCCAGGACTCCAGAGAGGAGAACTGAATCCCTGGAGCAGACGACCAGTTCCTGCTCGGACTCTGTGGTTGTTTTCTCTCCGGGTCGGAGCAGGACACCCACTGACAGAGAAGTCCCCTTTAACCCAAACTCTCCACCTGAAGATATTCCTGCTCTCCCTCTCTACCAAACACACATCCTCTCACCTCCAATCGACTGGAACTAGATCACAACAACCAACCAACTATACATTATCCCACTAATTACACGGTTTACGAGTGAAATAATTAATTTGAAACATAATGCTGATCAAAATACGACTTTAAGCGATTTTTAATTGCATCATTTAGCGAATCTGCAAGACCGGTCACTTCCGCTGTTTTGTTGAGCCTCCTCCTGGTCGTGCATTTGAAGCCTTTGATAATCAATCAGTGGATCCATGGATTACCATACACATGTTACGATGTGTGTATTGTGTGTAGTCGTATCTGTCATAAACAAGAGATTAACTTTACTGTTTATGGGGTGCGTTTGTGTCGCGGAGTCGCGGTGTCACCGAGACGAGAGGAGAGCTGTGACACCGGGTCAGAGGCTCTGATCACAGGTTTGGTTTCCAGCCTCCACTCTCCTTGTAACAAGTTACTAGTCATTTATCTAACATCACTATTAGTCCGGAGCTGTTTAATGACGGTAAAAATGAAATATAAGGTAAATATCCTGCATAGTTTCTCTGTTCTGTGCTGCGCTGATCAGAGCGGCGTCCCTAGCAACGGTCTGTTATACTTGACGACGGTCATTATACAGAAATAACAGACCGCAGAACGCAGCGCTGGACCAATCAGAGAGTAGCGACTGATTGGTGCGGCTGGGTGGAACGGGGTTCCACCAATCACGGGGCAGCAGAGTGGAGAAGCTGATAAAAGGTGTGCCCTGCAGACGCTGGCAGACTCCTCTTGAACCAGTCATGTGTGACAGCACTCCGTTAATTAAGAAAACTTTTGTTGAACGCTGCAACTGTTGCTGCTGCAATCGTAACTTCTTCAGTTCTGTCTGGTGGAATTTAATCTGCTCTAAGTGAAATCTCTGCTGCCGCTCTGACATGAAAACTTTATGAAACAAAGACAAAGGACATTTCTAGATGATAAAGATGATGTAATGATGTGTCCACAGTGGGTGGAGTCTGATCAGAAACATAAAGAGCAGCAGCAGCTACAAATCACAGCATGAGCTCTATCTAACATTTCTGACTGGCAGGTCCACACTGATGAGTTCATCATTAATTAATCATTAGTTTTTCGTCTTTAGCTTTGTGATCTTGTAGCATCACCTTAACATCACTGGTAAGGAGGGGGAAGGGAAGGTCAGAAATGAGACGCACCTGCGAGCTCTGATTCCTCAGTCATGAGGAGGTCTGAATCTTCTGAGGCCTTGTCCATACGAGCCCGGGTATTTTTGAAACCGGAGTTTTGCTTCGCGTCCACACCAGTGGTGTAATAAAAACACTCCGTACACACGCAACCGTGAAATCCGCTACCAAGTGACGCAATGCACGTGTGGAAGGCTGTTTTAACCAATCAAAATACAGTGGAAACCGCTTGGATCAAAAGGCTTGGGACGGAATCATTTCTATACAAATGCTGTTTAAATAATTCGTTATCAAGAAATCCGCTTATAGTGTTCATTTTTGGTCATTTTATGGATGAAACATGCGCAAAAACCATTTCAAAACTACGTGTTATTATAGCTTTATTTCACAGACTCCAAGTCCAACAATTAAATATTAATTAATTTAATAAAAATGTGTAGCCTATTTATTTTATTTTCGGCGGTGTCCCTTTGACGTGCTGCAGCAGCAGCCTGCACATGTTGCTGCGCTGTGTCTTGACTCTTGTGCTGTGTGTTGTTGTGTGCTGTGTTGTTGTGCTGTGTGCGTCACCTGGCTGCTGAGCCACATGACTGTCTGTCGGTGCGGCGCAACTCATTCACTGGCTGTTGTGTTGTCTGTCAAAACATGGATGAATGAAACATATCCACTTTATATCGACCGCGGACGTCACGTATACATTTTCGGCTTTTGGCTCGTTCCTCATCTCCGCATAGGCTCTTTATATCACTGCATGACAGCAGCGCGACCCCCCCCCCCCCCTCCCGTCATACCCAGGACATAGGCTATTGCCTGTTCATTCATGAAAATCATCCCGAAAAACTCTCAATCAAACAAGGTGGGGAATAATGGGTCGTTCAGACCAAAAGCGTCAAAACCGTCAAAAGACGCTCTTGACGCTTTTCCGCGACGCTGGTGGTCTGAACACCCTGGCGTTTTGACGCGCGTCAAAGAAGTTGATGTCGGTTGTGGTTGGTCATCCATTTAAAGGGGCCGCGACATCTACACTCTGATTGGTTGCCGCTGCTACGCATCATCGCTCATTAGCATAAAGTTCAGGAGATTTCAACTTTCTCCTGACGCTCTCGCCGCCAAAACGCGACGCCAACGGCTTTGACGCTCTTCAACGCTCCTCGACGCTGGTTCTCATTGAAAATGAATGACTTCCGGCCACCGCGACGCTCTCGACGCTTTCGGTCTGAACGTACAGTAAGAAACTGCGGCGCTACTGTAGTAGTTCTGTCATTTTAAAAACAGCTGATCTGTAGCGTCACTTGTTACTGTAAATGATGCTGTGTGGAAAACCAGCTGTGGTCTGTGATTGAGGGTGAGTTAGGAGCTGACAAGAGGGTTAGACGGTTGACGACCGTTTCGTTATATTTTTCTCATCGAAAAACTATACAAATAGCCTAGCATTTAGATGATGTAAAAAAATAAAAAATAAAAATAAAAAGTGATTAAAATCCACTTTGTCACCTCCATTTTTGCGAGCTCACCTGCAAACCGCTGCAAACAACCTCTGCAGCTGGCAGTGTTTACATCAGCACGTGTGCAGCTATGACGTAAACGAGTAAAACAATCACGGTTGCAGTGTCCACACGCACCCGGTGAAACCAACCCCGGCCGAAAACCCCACCCTGGACTCCGGTTTCAAAAAACCACGGTTTCAGGGTTCCAAAAGCACGGTTGCATGTGGACAGGACATACAACCGGGAACATATGTTCACGGTTTCATAAATACCCGGGCTCGTGTGGACTAAGCATCAGAAGTGAGAACAAAAAGAAAAGGAGTAAAAACTCAGAGTGGATTAAATCTGGAGGTGGGATGGTGTGGAGCCTAACCCCCCCCCCCCCCCCCAAATATCAAAAGAAGTAGTTTAGTTTAGTTAATTTAATAAGCAGCGAAGAAGCGAGGTAAACAAATTACAAGATGTAGAAAAACAATACAAGAAAAAACAATACAAAACAGTGTTGTTTTCATTAACGATGACGATGACTAAATATTTTCGTTGACGCCCCTTTTTTTCATGGCGATAACGAGACGGTGAGGAGATAAACATGGCTCTCTGATGACAAAAACATGACGAGACGTGTGTGAGTTTTCGTTGACGAGACGAGAACGGACATAAATGTTAGTGGTCGGGCTGTGATTGCCAATAAATTTCATATTGTGGATTGTCATAATTCTAAACTTCACATGATTAAGCAACGGCTCCGTCAAAAGTAGAACAACGCTGCTGACGAGCCGCGGTGCGCCACCGCCCGGTGCTTCTGATCAGATTGGCAGAGAGCAGATGCAGGTAGTGATCAGAACTGACAAAAACTGAATGCACCAGGCTACTGTTACCACTTTATCTGTGTGTAGGCTAATGCATAATCCTTAGACCAGAAAGTATTTGCCATTGGGTGGAAACACTATATGTGTAAAACCATTCCTTTATTATTGTAATTAGGCTATTGGTGGAAATAACGATCTACAAACTCACAATGTGTTGCAATGTGTTGAACTTATAGATCTGCTATTTTCACAACTGGTGTGACACTCTTGTATGATGAAGTAGGCCAGGGCATCAATTCACGGAAGAAAAAAAAAACTGTTGAAATATGGAGATAAAAGGTTTCTGCCCAACAGCAATCTCCAATAGCCTACTTAGTGAATTCATTTGTTAAAATACTTTTTTTTTTTTTTTTTTTTTTTACTGAAACCGACTAAAACTAGACAAAAACTTTTTGGAGTTTTCGTCGACTAAAACTAGACAAAATTTTTTTTTGAGTTTTCGTCGACTAAAACTAGACAAAAACTTTTTGGAGTTTTCGTAGACTAAAACTAGACTAAAACTATCACATATGCAAATGACTAAAATTGACTAAAACTAATAAGTATTTTAGTCCAAAAGACTAAGACTAAATCTAAAATGCCTGCCAAAAACAACACTGATACAAAATGAATAACACTGTTATGTTTTTCACTTACCCTCTTGATCTGAGTATGAGCTTATTGCTCCACCACACCTGAAACAACAGATTTAAAGACAGTTAATATGAAAAGATGTTTCATTATATAGCCAACTAAACGTACACATCTATATGTGTGTGTGTGTGTGTGTTAATGTCAAAAGACAGCCAGTTACAACATTCAATTAGTTCTACTGGTTGTATATTGAACTAAATCAAACAGGTTGGTCACATTTAAAATCCACAATCTACAACCTCAGTGTGAAACAAATGATCTTACATCTATGACTTACAATTAAGGTAAATTACATGAACAAGGTAATAAAACTAGAATCCAAACTACCAAGGAAACATGGTCACTGTTCATCCTCTAGAGTTTGCTGTATTTTTCTCTGTGTTTTAATTGAAGCTCAGCTCATTTTAAATGACATAAACAATGTGATCTTACTGTGGAGTTGATGATCCAGGTTCATGGCCGACATCGTCCCTTTGTGTTGCTGGTGGTTCAGACTGAGCTGCTGACTCTTCACCAAGAAGAACTCTGTAATTAATTAGTTAACAGTTTATTAATAGTTGATCACAGGTGATGTCATCACCTTAAGACAGGACAGTTTTCATCAAAATAATGGTTCCTGTCTGAAATGTGTAATTTCTTTCAGTTTATTGGGAAACTGTGTTGAGACATTAATGTAACTACAGTTTTGTTGCAGACCCTGATTAAAACCATATGTACGTACAAGTCATCCTCTTGTGGAAATAGAAAATATCTGACAATCCAATATGTATTTGAACCAGATCCTTATATAATATGTATTTAAAGCAGAATTATTTGATTAAATACAATTAAACGGATTGATCAACAATATTGTCTTATTCTCTGTTTTATCCTGAGGCTCAGTTTATTTTAACTGACAAGTTAACGTCATAAACAGTGTGATCTTACTCTCTGGTTGAGGATCCTGGTTCATCTGCAGACAGCTTTCTGGAGGCAGCGACCGCCTCCTCATCCTCATGATCACTCATCTTCTGGTTCGTCTGGAGGTTCATTAGTAACACTCAGAAACAATGTTTGAACCAATCAAACTTATTTCCTTTATGTCTGGAAAATATGATCTCTGTGTCTGCGATTACAGTGTTATGATGCACAACATTGATGTGACACATTTAACCTGTACCAAAAAAAGCAGCCATTTGGACATAATATAATATAATACAATAATTGTAGCATTACATTACATTTCCCCAATAAAATATAAAGGCTTAGGCCTAGCCTACTATAGTTTCTTTTCTTTGAATTTGAAATAAGTGACTCTGTATTTCAATGCAGTCCAGTAGCACTGATATTGTGACGTGTAACTCTAACATTTACTTTCAGTTTCGTTTTCTCGCCATTGTTTATTTTTCCCTTCCAGCTCCGTCATTTCAACGTCTCAACGTCAGACATAAAAACATTGAAGTGACAATAGAGGAGGCAGGTTGGTGTTAACGTGAGGATTCTAGACAGAGCACCGTGAATCCTCTCTGTTTAGATGCAGGAAGCACGGATTAAATCACGGTTAGTGGACACACCCAGAGACGTGGAGACAACCGTTACTCTCTGGAGGAAGACGTTTGTCAGGTTTGAATAAAAGTGACAATGTTTCTCCTCTTACCTACGTTTACTGACTAAAACTGCCATCGCACGTGTTAAAAACAAACACAACTAGAAGTTATAAGTAGTAGAACTCACCGTACCGTAGCTCAGTGTCCGTCCTCTCCCTCACTGCTGCTTCTTCTGGGAACTGCCCACTGGTCCGACCTCCCATTGGTCCGACCTCCCACTGGTCCGACCTCCCATTGGTTCGACCTCCCGTTACTCCGACAAAATCAACCATAGATATATGAAACCAACCACAAGTCGGACCAATAGGAGGTCGGACCAACGGGTGGTCCCGTTACTTCGAACTGTCATCGCTACTTTGTGACAAGCTCTTCCATTGATAGGAGCATGCAGCTTTCTCTCTCTCTCTCTCTCTCTCTCTCTCTCTCTCTCTCTCTCTCTCTCTCTCTCTCTCTCTCTCCAGGAGCCAGATCATGTCAGATCGCGCACAACCATCATAAATGCTGATCAAGATGTGTAAACTGATAATCAAAGCCCCCCCTCCCAGAGTACAGAGTAAAAGAAATACACTTTTTTTTTCTCTCCCCCCCTCCGCTCGAGCACGGCTGAACCTGGCCGGCTTGAGCTCACTTCACGGGCGCGAGCCTGCTGCAGCCGCTGCTGCTGCTGACAGCAGACTGAGAGAGAGAGAGAACAAAAAAAAGTAAATTTGGCTTTGGTTAGGTTCAGGCAATGAAGAAAGGAGTTGGTTAAGTTTAGTAAAAAGACCAGGTAGAGGCTAGACAGGCTGGAAGCATAATGAGCCTTATATGTTATTAATATGAAGTGCTTGTTTTGCAGTTAATTATGCACATGATCCGTTTGATCCCAGAAAGGAAAAAAGGATCAATGCGCAGCCTCCGTTTCCTTTCTGATTGCGTCCGTCTGTCTGTTCGGAGTGGGAGAGAGAGACAGAGAACCCAATCCACCTGTCTGTAATGGAAGTTCGATTTGATATGAGTGTCAAGGTTTAATTACGGACACTAATGAGCGCGCAGCAGTGCGTAAAAGTCGTGCGTAATGACAGCTCCTCGTTGGTGAAACACAATAAACTGCACCTCTTCTTCCACGTGTGTCTTATTGACAGGTGGAGCCTATATGAATAATGATATAAATGCATAGTGAACGGTAAGAATGGAGAGTTTGACTAATAACTAGTCCAGTTCCAACTAATGAGGACCTCCCATTAGTGCCATGGACCCCCGCCAGCAGGGCCGCGCCAACAGTCTGCTGTTCTCCCCGAGGAGAGCCACTCCTCTGTCGGCCAGGTGAGAGAGCAGAGCCGCGGAGCTCCGGGGGTAGGGGGTGGGGGGGGGGGGGGGGGGAGGGGGGGTGGTGTAGTCTAGTTGGTTGGAGTGGTGGGTTTACTGCTCTGTACTGTTCACATCTGTATCACATTCACTAGGTAGATGTCAGTAATACTGATTATTGATCATTTACACACCTACTACAAATCTGTCATTACCATCATCCTAACCTGGCATGTTTTGTTGTTGTTGTTGGTATTATTTATTATTATACATAGTGCATATTACACACACACATCATGCCTCCTTCTTTCTTCTTTTATCTCTTTTATTATTATTGCTGCTCATTGTTGTTGTTGTGTTGTATTATTGTTGTTTTTAATTGTCCATTTTTATCTAGTTTTTTCCTTATAATTGCTGGCTTCTATGACGAGGACAGCAAAGTAAGAATTTCATCGTCAGGGAAACTCACCTTTCCACTGTGCAAACGACAATAAACACTTTGAACTTTGAACTTGAACTTTGTTTTTTTGGGAATAATTTTAAAGAAGAATGATAATTGTTATATTTATTATTCATTCACTTAATTATATTAAATATTTATTGCTTGACAAACGCATAATCTGGGTTTTATTTCAATTATATTTTATCATCAGTTTTTATGGCTCAATCTCAGTGGTGCACTTGAGGTCTTTATTGGCACTTTTTTTGTCATCAATTTATTATTTCATTACATTTTAATTCCTCCAAACCCCTTGTCCTGAGGGTAACATTAATTATGGACGATTACAGGGGAAAGAGAAGAAAAACACACACACACAACAGCAGTACATAGAAAACACATTTATGAGGTGTTTCTCACTTAGTTATAACTGTGATGATAATAATGTCTTTTGTTTGTTTGCTTTTTTTTTTTTCTTTGCCTCAAAACAGCGCTTTGACTTTCTCAGTGCAGATTGCAAATTCTGCATTCTGTTTATTGGCACTTATTCATACCATAATGTCTGTCTCAGACAAGTTTTAGTCTGTGGTTAATTCTTTCAGATGCAGGTTCATTGTCCTGAGACCTTTATTATTCTGTTTCCTGAAAGGGAGATTTTCCATCTAGACCACATTGGACCAGGTCTATGTCTCAGGCAACTACACTCAGACTTTAGAAATCTGGACTAGATTATTAAACAACAACTATAGAAGAAAGTCTGAGTGAGAAAGTCTGGAAAAGCATCACAAAAGAAAAATGTAAAAGTTTGGTGATGTCATGGTTTTTTAATCTAATTCAAGCCAGTTTGTTTCTGTATAATTGGCTCACCTTAACAAACGAGGCTGTCTCTTCAGATGCTGAACACAACTCAATGTAAATACCTGGAAATACGAGCTGAAACACTGATCTCTTGTCTCATCTTCATCTTTTGATGTCAAACCCAAATTTTGTACCGATACTGTTCTCATACATTTAGAGGAGGCTGAACATAAAAACACATTTTACTTACAGACAATTTTACATTCAAGTTGATAAAAAAAGATATAGAAAAATATATCAGAATATAGATACAAAAAATCTCTCAAAAATACAAAATGTGACAATCAATTCAAGTTAACTGATATGGAAGAATGAAGCCAACCATCACAGGTTCTACATACATTAACCCTAATACATAAAGTGTGCCACATTATACATTCACTGCTCTTTATACTTTACAAATTACAAAAATAAAAAAATGAAATGATTTGTTTAAAAAACAAACTAATCCCATAGTCAGATTTACATGTTGTCTGAGAGAGACAATGTTACACAGTTTGCAGCTTCTGCACTTCACCTGAGTTTGGATCAGTCACCTGATATAGATACATTACTTACACTTAAATTTACATTATTACAGCCAAGCATTTTATCTCACAGCTTTTAGAACAGTCTCAGCTCTTTCTTTAATTAGGGTCCTTTTTGTCGTAGAGCTCTGTGCTGAAGAAGAACTGAAACACTGAAGCTGTTTTTTTTTGTTTTTTTTTACATTTCTCAAACATCTTATCAAAACAAACCTTCACTGCTAATATGGTAGCAATAAGCATGGTAACTACAGTACCATCTTAGTAGCCTCGTAAACCAGCCTCTCGCGGAAATGCATTTCATTTCATTTCGACGGAGAGTCTGGCCTCATTCTCGCTGTAAGCGTTTGGCCTGTGATTGACACAGCACGTTGGCCAATCAGGGACCGACTGGTGCAAAGCCCCGTCACTACACCAACTTGCTGATTGGCTGAATGGGGTTGTCTGTCAATGCTACCCCCGCCCAGATCCCGCCCACCCCAAACGGTTACAGCGGGAATGAGGCCAGACTCTCCGTCGAAATGAAATGAAATGCATTTCCGCAAGAGGCTGGTTTACGAGGCTACCATCTTAGTACAAGTACAAGACAAAAAAAAATTCAGTAGGCTACCTAATGGACAAGCCCCTTGGATACTAACCATTTTTAACTGCTAGTTTTTGGTTTAGCAACACATTTAGGACTACTGTATGGTTTAATCAACAGCTAACTGACAGGTATCAAGCTAACTATCTGAAGTTTTGCCCTTATTTTCAGAAGATAATTAAAAATAGAAAATTCAGACTTTCACTAATGGTGAAGTGGGTTCACCAACATCTGTAGTTTCATAAAAATAATTAAATATGAGCATAACAGGAGATAAATAGATAATAAAAGCCTAAAATGATATAATATTAGTCGTTGTGTCTGTGTAAGTCATGTAAGATCTTGTAGGAACATTTGAGGGTTGAGTTGAGAGTTTATGGACATTTCACTACTGTATTATCAAAGAGGTACAGTACTAACAGATATTTCCATTTACCTGAGTGGGTTACGAATAAAGTCTCTGATGATGTACCGGATTAAAAATGCATTGGTACGAGACTGATTTCATCAGTATCCAACAGTTTCTCATTTGTGTTTCAGTTTAACTTTAGTTGTTCCGATAGAAATGGATCCTTTTCACAGAAGGTTTTGATCAGAAGTTTACAAGCTGGATCTCCTTTACTTATCACAATGTCTATCAGCTCTTGTGCTTTGTCCGCCCTGGGTAGAGCTGGGATCGACTCCTTTTCTCTGTTGTTCATCACTTTGTTTTGAAGAAGTGCGTCCATCAGGTCTTTAAGTACAGAAGTGGACACTCTGGCAATAAACTCTGTCCGAACTGAGAACAGTTTCTCCTCGTACTTCCCTCTCCTTGGTAGACTTTGCACACATGGATCAGGACCTGGAAGATAAGGTGGGAAACACTTTAACTAGGCAACTAGATGGGAACTTTGTTTAAACCATGTGGGGAATTTTAGTTGTTTTTTTGAGCAGTGCAGTGCTCTTTACCTCCTCCTCCTCCTCCTCTTCCGGTGGCTAGTGGCTGTTTGGACAGGGCAGTGACGGAAGAAGCTGAACCTGAACCAAGAATAAATTATTTAGTTTGACAATAGGCTACTCAAAAATTTGCATCAATAATATTAACTCAGAATTAACTGGACACCATGACAGAAGGCCGAGTCCTCCCATCTGCCTCCAGGAGAAGGTCCCAGTTTTCCTGATCCAAGCAAGGTGGCGTAGTTCCTACAGTTCCTACATGGACTTGTCATTCAGGTTATGATTGGCTCTTAAGCGTAATCCAGACCGAACGTATCCAGGTACATTTGAAAAGTAGTGTAGTGTGTAATTTCCACATATGCGGTTAGTTGAGTCAAAGACGGTTTAAGTATATAGGGTATCATTTGCAAGGCAACCATGTCAACACATTTAGTATGGAAACAAGTGTAAACAAACATGGACGACATACAGCTCGCTGCTGCTGTTGTTGTTTACACAGCTATCTGCTGTGAGAAATACATTACAAAGAAAAAAAACGGCTCTGGATCAAGTTGTGGAGGAATCTACTTTGAGTTCTTACGCTATTTCACACTACCCGACTGCGCCCAGAATCGTCTGTTCTCCTCACACACTTGCCGATTTGAGTCTGTTACCCATCACACCAACAGATTTCTGCTCCGAATCGCCAGGCCGACTGTCACCAACTAGTGCCGATTGGTGCGGAGTAGACCAGAATGGGAATCGTGGGTAAAATAGGGCAGAAAATCGCGTAGTGTGTCCCCAGCTTATAAGAAGGGAGTCACCTGTTGAGTAACGCACATATGGGGCACATGTGGGACGTTCGCATGTCGGAATAGCGGTATGTCTGAACGGTGGGATTTCGGAATGGTGAGATGTCAGAATGACAGCATGTAACCCTACGTGGAAAACCACATCATGGTCTGTTGATGAAGTGGAGACGAGAGTGTGACGACCCCGCCCACTGGGGTCCGTCCAGTTGGTAGATCTACAGTTCAAATATCTTCAGTGTTCAGGTTAGATGGAGATCAGCAGATGGATTGGGGCGGTGACCATAGTAATCCAGATGTTCTACCAAACTGTTATGGTGAAGAGGAAGATGAAGTAGAAGGTGACGCTCTTAATTTACTGGTCAATTCTTGCTCCAACCCTCACTTATCGTCATGAGCTTTGGGGTGTGACCATGATAATGAGATCACTAGGGCTGTAAACTCCTAGTCGACTGGTCGATTTATTGGTCGATACGTTCTGGCTCGACCAGAATTCTGATTGGTCGATTATTTGGCGTATTAATTTCATCAGGCCTTTATTTACAAAATTGCCCAGGAGACCCTGCCTTTATTGGGGCAGGCTTTTATCTGAGGGGGGCTTTTATTTCTAAATTCCTCCTCATTGTTCAGTAGCTCATCTTCATCTTCCTCACGTGTTGTTCTCCTTGCTGGGTTGTCGGACCTGGGTCTCACAGCCCTGACGCACTGCCCGCAGGAGCGCAGGAGCGCAGCGCGCGTCCTCACAGGTGCTTGGCTGGACGCACAGGGAGCTGCTTCTCCTCCTCTCTGCGCGCCGGTCAAATACAACTCCACACACACAGGTCTGTCTCTAGCTCTGTGTATGGATGTGTGTGTGTGTCTCGTGTGCAGACGCAACTGACAAATAGGCTATTTATAGACGGACAGCAACAACTTAATTAATCAGCATTTAATTATTTTATTTTGAAAATTGACCGGATTCTCTCGCCTTTTCTGTGCCCAACTTACTGTCTGAGCTTGACAACGGCGCTCACGACTCGCGTGAAAAATAGAACAGACACCAAACTGAAGCGCTGCAGCGGCGCCCCACAACCCGAGATGTGCGGCCGGTCAGAGAGGTTAACATGGGCGCTGATCAGAAACTGCCTCCGCTCCAGGGCGCTGCGCTTCGGTTCCGCGGGCAGTGCGTCCGGGCCGTGTTGCGCTGTAGCACGTCACTCCCATTCAAGTCAATGGCATATTCACAGCGTGTGCTGCACGGTGCTGCAGTCCGTCTCCCGTCCCTCCCTCCCGGACACGGAGCAGAGACCTGCTGTCCGACAGTGCAGGGCTGTCCCTCTCTAGCAGAGGATGAGGTCAGCTTCACTCCCGTCAGTCTTCACAGACAGGCCACACAAGTTGAAAGAGTTTCTGATCATATCCCCCTTCAGTGTGTTCCAGGCGACGGAGAAATTTATTTTTTTGCGCCCCCCCCCCCCCACAGTTTTTTTTTTTTTTTTTGGACTAGTTTTTTGACCCCCGATTGGTCGATTTTTAGTCGCAATTTCAGGGTTTCAGTCGACCAACAATTTCTTTGGTTGATTACAGCCCTAGAGATCACGGATGCGAGAGACTGAAATGGCCTTCTGCAACAAGGCCATTTCCTCACAGGGAGACATCCACAGGGAGCTGGAATAGAGTGCCATGTTCCCTCGTGTTGAAAGGAGCAAGTTGAGATGATTCAGGCATCTGATGAGGATGCCTCCTGGTTGTCTCCCTTTGGAGCTGTTCCAGGTATGTCCAACTGGAAGGAGACCCCAAGGCAGACCCAGAACTTGCTGGAGGGATTATATATCCCTCCTGACCTGGGAATGGCTCAGGATCACCCAGGAGGAGATGGATGGACAGATAGATGGATAGACCATGACAGCTCTGATGTTGAATTTAACAAGATGTACATTGATGCATATTAAGTAATGAACTTGGTTGTCTAGGCTCCTAGTGTACTCACATCCTGGACGTAGTGCTGGTTCACTGGGTGGAGGTTGACTTGACAGGGAAGCTGAACTTGACACTGCTTTTAAACCTGAACCAGAAACAAATGCTAAGATAGGGAAGCATTAAGTCTGAATTTCTGAAGGAAACTTGTAGCATATATGCATCTATACACATATAATGTAGAACACAATTAATTATGTAAATTAAACAGCTATGAATGATTAAGTGAGTGTACGAGTAATTAATGACAGAAGTTCATTTACCTGTTAGTTTAGCTTTATACTTCCAGACACGTCTCTTCTCTTGGTCTTGGACAATGACAACTGCTGACTTTGTTCTTTCTTTCAACTCCATCACAAAAGTTGGGTGGTAATTTGGTTCATAGTTGTACTCATAAAATGCATCCTGTGAAACATCAACAATGTCTCATGTTACCACACCGTATATTAAATGACTATGTAAAGTTAAAGCTGTAATAATATAAATGTTCTACATTTTCTTCTACACACTTTGCAGTCAACTAAATTTTAGCTTCTTCAAACTCATTGTTTCTGGCCAGACCTGTAATCATGAGATTCCATGACTGACTGACTGAGTGATCATCCTAATGCAGACATCACCAAATGGCGGACCTCGGTCCGAACCCGGTCCGAGTGATGGTTCGATCCGGACCCGAGACCAATCTCTAATAAGTTAACATTTTCCTGGAGCATTTTTTTCCGACGGGACAGCGGGCTCAGCTATAGGTCAATACGACAGCTTCACTCAATTGAGCCAATCAGATCGTTTGTTTACCCTGCGCGGCCAGTGCGTCCGAGAGGGAAAGAGAAAGGAGACGGAGTGCAGCCTTGCTCCAAAATAAAAAAAAGTTGATGCTGAAGTCAAAGGCGCGCTGCTGCCTTGGTTTAAGCGCGTGTGCGCGTGGGGGCCGTTCAGATGGGTCTCTTGTGTGCACAAACCCATTACTTTCATGTGTGCTAACAACCGAAAGCGACGCCGTAGCGGTGCGTATTCGGTGTGACGTGCTTGTTTCCTGCTTCTCCGTCGGTGTTGTGTCAGACCCCCGGTTCTCCCTCGGTCTGTAAACTTTTTCACGCAGAGCTCTTCTCCGTTTGAAAGGAGCAGGAAGCCCGTATGCAGAAAGACGTTGCCTCTGAGATGTAGAATGTGAAACGCCCAGGACTACTGACTTGTATCACCAGAACAGAACAGTCATATCCTGTGATTTTCAGCCTCCTTCCATTTTTAATGGAGGGGGACAATGCAATGACAGTGCAGCTATCAAGATGCTTTTGACACCTTGGCCTCAAAAAAAGAAAGAAAAAAAAAGCACAAAGCAGACAGGGAAACCCCCTTATTTATTCTGTCTTGTTCTCTTTAATTGAAATACAGGCCTTAAATTAATTTGCCTGGGGGCTACTTTTATTCATGGTTAAAAAAAATAAAAAATAAAAAAAGCTAGTTGTTTACTATAAAGTGCACTATGTTAAATGTTTCCTGTGTTGAAAATTGACAATATGAAAATGCACTTAGTTGACTTTATTTAATTGACATAGGGGTAGGCTATAAGACACCATTTGGACTTTATAAGGTTCGGACCTTTCACTTGGATGAAAGTTTAGTAACTGGAACTCAATGAATTTTAATTGAATACCCCTGTCCTAATGCCTAGTGGTCAGCCAAATGCCACATGACTGTGTTACAGTTTCCCATTGGCTGCTCTTCTTTTAAAGCAGCTTCTAGATTGAATTGATTTCAATTGAATATTGGGAGATGAAGTCTGCACAAAACATCTGAGCTAAACTAACTCATCAGAGAAACATATGTTGTATATGACACTCAGACCGCCCATTACATTCAGTCCATCAGCCTGTTAGAGGACAAACTAAGACAAGTTGTATTTGACATTCTCACCTCAGGTTGTACTAAATCGGCCTCAGGACAGTCCACACTGTAGGTTTGGTTTCTAATGAGGTGACAGATGGAAGGGGCCACAATGCACTTAACTTTTTCTTCTAGTTGACCTTCTAGTTGACCTTTCACCTTCAGGAGCATTAGAACAGTTTTATGAGACAGTAGCTTCATAACGCAAAGAATCCATGACGCTTTACAGGCTGAAGTCGAGACCTTACATTATTATAGATCAATCAATCAATCAATTAATCAATCAAGTCATATAAAAAATTTAAAAAACAACTACGTAGAAATAAGATAAAATGCGGAACTAATGAAAACGGTCTTAAAAAAACTGCATACAAATCCAACATAATAGTAAGGGCAATAGAATGCTAAAAGAGAGGAAATGTTTGAAAGTAGGTAAAATAAGACAAAACTTTTAAAAAGATAAAAGTGGGACATTAAAAGGAAAATGGTGCAGAAAATTGTTACTCTCCTTTAACACAGTGGCGTCAATTCAGCCAAAGCTAAGGTATGGCAAGGTCACTAGTCACATGACTTAACTACAGTATCAATCAATATGCCCAGCAAATAATCATCACAAAAGTCTGCTATGTAGCTGTCTGTGTGGTTAGGAAAATTTGAACTTTTTCAAATGCAGCCTCACTCACATCCCGTTAACGTAACTGGACACAAACACTTAACTACTTACTTGATCAATTCAGTCAAATGCCAGCGGTATCATGTCAATAGAAACGAGGGGGCACGTGCACCCACAGACTTGAGGGATAATTTCTTTTTTCTTAGTAATTACATTACTTATTATTTTACCATCTAGCTATGATCAGTGGTCATATTGAGTGAAATCTATTACAAATAATGGCAAGTCCTCTCGCTTTTCCGCTGGTTTGCTAGCAGTCCCTGCCCATGTGCATTTGTTTTCAATGAGCCGCAAAAAATCAATACATGAAAAATCAATATATCGCCATGTGCATTTGTTTACAACGAAGCTGCCGAAAAATCAATATATGGAGCGGTGAAATCAGTTTTTTGAAGTGCATCCACGTTATTGTTCCACATTGTTAGCCAAGATAATGTTTCTGAAATTCAGTTTACCAACTTTTCGGTCCCCAGCACTAGCATCAGTGCCCAAAATAAGTTATTTGAGGGCATCCCCACATTTTTTTTTAGGACATTCACCTTCACTGTGCCCCCTCCGATTTTTGGGTTGTATGGCGCCCCTGTGCGCCTTTACGCATCCGTTTTCAGCACCATGGATAACAAGCGGCAGGGTTAGAGAGCAGTAATAGCCTTTCTGACAAACGCAATTTCACTCATTCTGTTCACTTCATTCACTATGTAATTGCAACAATATCACGTGAACATACCAGGTAAATTTAAAACTGTTGAAGTCCAAATGCAAAGAGGAGAGGGAGGGAGGGAGGGAAAAGAAGAGATCATATTTCCCTTAAACAGATTTATAAGAGGTACATTGGACCCATCACCTGCCTTTTTTTTTGATGAAAAAATGATTCCAAAGTTCACTGCTTCCTTTTCATTTTACATCAATTAGCTCAGCAAAACAAATCGCGCTAATAACAATAATGGCCAGCTCTGACCTCCGTCGTCTCGTCGGGGGGCTGGGAGATACCACATTTCAAGATATGGAAGGGGGATACAAGTGTTGGGAAAGATAATACCTAGGGAAATCGATTGTGTTGTTTTTCATTTCATTTCATTTCAGTTAGCTTATATGTATTAAATAATAGAGTAATAAATACAAATTGACACAGAGTAATTCCATAAATCTATTTTTTTTAAACAAAAAACGAACATTTACATTTCCCCCTGGAGCCAAGGTGTGGCAGCTGCCATACCTTGCCATACCCAATTGACGCCCCTGCTTTAACAAGAAGAAACCTCCACTAAAACTCAACTTTACCTCCTGCATCGGGATGTTTCCTGGCAGTAGAAACACATAGAGTGTTGGGCTTTCTGCAGATGGTGGTTGGTGAAACAGCAGAACTTGGCCACTTATTGGTTTGCCGATGTTTAGAAGCTTTTTAAGGATATCCCATACCAGGCCAAAGGCAGAGAGGTGAGGAACATCCACAATCACATGAGTGTGTGTTATTTCCTGTGGCTTGAGGACGCTCATCCCATCATCACTGATGTGGACCACAGACAGACCTTCAGACAGCGGTGCTGTGAACACAGACAGACGTCAGCAACACCTAAAAGTCCTGTCAATCCCACTTTAAAGGGACAACGAGGAGTTTCTATTTGGTTATAAAAAAGTCTCACGTTAATGTGGATGAATCTACGCTACCCACACTTATTAATGGTCCATTTTAGATAAATCTATGGTTTTGTCTCTATCGTTATTTTGTTATTATTAGTGGTGGCGGAAATGCTGGGCGAGTTGACCAGCGTTTCCTTACTTTCGGTTTTGTGGCGAGTCATGAGAATAACGCAGCCGAATCGCCGTTTATGGTCGGAACTAAGACGGTATGTGATCGTCTTCCAACCTCTGACTTTAATTCTTGATGAATGAAAACATGAGTCTGTCTTGCGCCGGTCAAAGAATTTCACGGTGCGGAGGCTCATAAATGTAGTGTGAAAACACTTCGCTTTTCCAAAACTCCTTGTTGTCCCTTTAACACATCATTACTCATCACTGGTGTTTGGCCTCTCAGCTCCATCTTGTGCCACTCACCAAGATCTGTCTCACAGTGTGGGAGGTGCAGCTGAGACACAGCATCCTCAGGACACTTGATGTCAAACAGCAGACCTGCAGGCGTCTTTCCAGCTGTGCTGAGCAGCTCCACATCCCACCAGACGACCCTGTACGTCAGCTCCCCGGCCCCAGTCATCTTAAACACCAGTTTAGTCATATCACACTGGAACACACCTGGACCTGGGCCCCTGAACCTGTGGCAGAGGATTGATCCAGAGCCGTTTATCAGCTACTGACTGTAGAACAGTGGAGCATGACCCTGCTGTGGGACAGACTGTACAATGACAGCTGCTCAGGTTTTACCATTTTATGGTCTTATTACCTGTATGAGATGCCTCCATGGTCTTTAAACACCTCAGGTGTAAAACATGATGGACCCTGGGTTCCAGAAAGGCACAAAATGAGAGAAACTATTATAAATGTAATATCTGGTCAGAGAACATTAGAATATAGTGATGACAGGAGTTAAAGAGGAACTACACATTGAAAAAGACTTCGGTCGAAACGTCTGTCCTGCCTGCCTGTCCTACAATAAAAAGTTAAAAGGAGCTGATTGGAGGGTGCTGGTTTTCTCTTCTCTTCTTGTTTGCCTTGGCCGTGCACCTCCACATGAGAGTTTTTTTTTTCTCCTGTTTTTTTTCTCCTTTTTTGAGATTCAGGGTGAGTGCTCACTACCTCCGTTCTGAGTTAAAGAGGAACTACTCAGGATTTGTAGCTTAACTATGCTACATCTGTACCTTAATTAAACAGCTTTAAGGTAATTGTGATGGTTTAATAAATGCCTGAGGGGAAACTAGGGTAAATGGAACCCTTGTTGCTAGAAAACCATAAGCAAAATTGAGCATGTTTTTTTTTTTTTTTTTGTGACTAAATATTTAGGAGGAAGGCATCATTTCATGGAGTCTGTGTTTACATGGACACTTTTTCCTCTTTCCGATTGAATTAATTTCCGAATGAGTCTTTCGGGTTGACTGTTTACATGTGATATGATCAATCCGATCTGGTGTGTACATGTGCCACTAAATTAATTCCCAAACAGACGTTCAACAGCCGTGTGGCACACGCTAGTGTTATTAATGGGCCAGTCCCACCAAACAACCCGACAGGACATGCCAAAATTAGATAGAAATGACTGGGGTCATTTCTCCTCTTTTTTGGCAGAATCCGGCGCCGGGTTATTAATTAATGCTTGTGAGCAGCGTCGAGTCCGGGCTTCAACACCCGCGGGTCCGGTCCAGGCGGATTTTAATTTTTAGGCCCGTTGAGGACTCAGAAATCAAAACCTCCCGCGAATGATAAAAGTTGGAGATCAGTTCAGTAGTTGTCATTTGTTTTGTCACTTTCATTCAAGTATTTGCAAGTGAAGAAATGTCACTACGCTTGTTCCTTCTGATTGAGGTCTTTATATGGAGTAATTTTATTCGGTTTGGGCTTTTAAACCGAATAAAACAGGAATATTTGTGTCCATGTAAACACACCACGGGTAAAGTGGTTTGACATTCACTCTCAAAAGTCACTCATAAGTTCATGATATTATTCATGATAACCGTGTTTAGACCCAAGGAGATAATTAACATGAGTTGTGGCATCTATGAGCTACATTATGAGGTAGTAAACCTATCACGAAAGTGCACCATTTCAGCTGTGGGGACTAAAAGTCAATATGCCAATATGCAGAGGTGGGAGAAAGTCCCTATGTTGCAAGTCCAAGTAGAGTCTCAAGTCTTTGCTCAAGTCCAAGTCCTAAGATTTTTGTTTGGAGTCCCAACCAAGTCCTAAGATTTCTGTTTCGAGTCCCAAACAAATCGATTATAATTAATGATACGTAAAGACCATGACCACGCCTCAGTTGTTAAGTTGTTTATATTTTATTGTTAATGTTCTGCCACTTATTCATCTGTTTATTTTTATTAATATTCTATTGTGATATGCTTTGTCAATATAAGCACTGCCTTCTCATGCCAATAAAGCTATTTAAAATTGACAGTAACACGCCAGAAATCTCGCGTGATCAAACGTGATCTAACGTAGCTACTCTGTTGATGGTAGCCATGGAGCCATTAGCCACGCTGGCTTGTTATGCTACGTGTGCTGCAGTCAGCTGCTTCTTTATTGGTTACATTCAATTTCACGTCACATGCCGTGGATACAGTGACTCAGGATTGTCGGGTTCCCCCACACACAAGCCGACTTTTGATCCAAACGATCACAATTGTCGGGGCTGACAATCGTAAATATTGAACATGTTTAATAATTATGATTGTCGGCGCCAACCGTTTTACGAGCCGATTGTTGGGAGAATTTAAATCTTAAAACACCACATGAGAATAACCTAACATCCACCTGAGCGGGTTCCCACTCAAGCATGTCCCAAATCCACCCTACCTTGGAGTGACCCTTGACAGGACCCTTTCCTTCAAGGATCACCTAAAAGGAACGGCGGCCAAGGTGAAGTCCAGGAACAACCTGCTCAGCAAGCTTGCCGGTGCAAAATGGGGCGCTTCAACCTCCACACTTCGAACCTCATCACTGGCCCTTGCATATTCAGCAGCAGAATATTGTGCCCCTGTATGTTCCAGGTCATCCCACACACACCATGTGGACACCCAGCTTAACACAACCATGCGAATCATTACTGGAACAATACGCTCACTCCCCTGGCTCCCCGTTTTATCAAACACTGCACCCCCACACATCCGGCGAGTAGCATCCACTCAAAAGATGCTTCAAAAGGTTGAAAACTCCCTCCACCTACCAATCTATGAAGACATATTCAACCCACCCACTGCTCGACTCCCATCCAGACGCCTGCCTGCTCCTCCACCCCCGTCCTGTCCACCTGCCGCGCCGGAGCGCTCCCTCACCGGGTCCCGCCGGCTGTCAATACCGTGCTTCACACCTGCACCGCAGCCGGCCCGTGTCCCCCGTGTCCCTCCTGCCCTGTCCCCACTGTCCTCCCCGGAGAGGCTGAGCTCCCCTCCATCGTCCTGTCCCTCTCCGGTCACGCAGTCTCCACGTCCTCTTTTCCCTCCGACGACTTTAATTGTAGGTGACTCCATCGTAAAAAACATCCGCTTTTTCAACGCAGTCACACGGTGTTTCCCCGGTGCGAAGGTCCTTGACATTTTAACACATCTCCCCACTCTGTTGAAAACTCTGCCAACCTCCATCCAGAGAGTTATAATCCATGTCGGTACAAATGACACATCCCTCCGCCAGACTGAGCTCACGAAGAATCACTTCATCCGACTTTTAAATTTCCTGAAAAACTCTGAACTCTCTGCATTCATCAGCGGCCCCATCCCCACTTCTGGCCGTGGATGTGGGCGTTTCAGCCGAGTCCTCAGTCTGCACACCTGGCTCCAGTCTGCGTGCCAAGCTCACAGCATTGCCTTTGTGGACAATTTTAATCTTTTCTGGAACCGCTCATCCTTTTTTAAGTCTGATGGAATACACCCCAGCCACGTAGGTAGCCGCATGCTAGCGGCTAATCTGCAGCACACTGTACATTCCTTCCCACATGACTGACTGTTTACTTCCCCCCCACTCACGCCCCCCTCTCCCTCTGTGGTGCACTCACTGTCGACAGCTTCTCCCCAGAGCTCCCCCTGCTGGCCACACCTGTCATCGTCTCCCTCAGCTGCTGGCCTCTCCATCATTACTCTGTCCAATAACCACAGCAACACCCAACCACTCCCTATTCCTGTCCATATTACAAACAGACACCACTCTGGCAGAAACACCACCCGGACTGTTAATCACTCTGTACTAGCCAGCCCATCTATGCTGGCTTCCACTCACACCAAATATGATAACTCATCTGTCAGCTTCGGACTTCTCAACATCTGCTCACTTACAAACAAAGGACACCTCATCTATGACCTCCTCACCGACCGCAAGCTCGACTTCCTCTGTTTGACTGAAACCTGGCAACAACCAAATGACTTCTCCTCACTGAACGACTCCACCCCACCGGACTTTACTTACCTCTCCCACCCCCGTAGCCACGGCCGTGGGGGAGGTATTGCAGTCATTCACCATAAGAAATGGAAAGTCCTACCACAGTCACTGCCTGTCTTCTCCTCATTTGAACATCTTGCACTTACACTCCCTGGACCCACTCCCACCATCATTGCCACTTTCTACCGCCCTCCCAAGCCCCACAGTGACTTCTTAAATGACTTTGCCGTCTTACTCACCCATCTATCCACTCTATCACCAAACATCATATTACTAGGGGACTTCAATATACACATGGACAACATTAATTCACCCCTCACCAGAGACTTTTCATCATGCCTGGACAGTTTTGGACTCCATCAATTCATCAACTTCCCAACACACACAAAAGGACATACTCTGGACCTAATCTGCTGCTCTGGCCTCACCCCCTCCAACTGCACAGCTGACGATCTCCATGTGAGTGACCATTTCCTCATCTCTTTTACCACTGCACTCTGCCTCTCAAGAATCAAGTCATCACGCTTCATTTCATTCCGGAACCTAAAGAACATCAACATTGACACTCTCTGCTCCAACATTGACACTATTCCGACCCCGGACTGTTCTACCACCTCTGATGAAATGATAACCCTCTACAACACAAGTCTAAGCAACATCCTCAACTCCCTCGCCCCACTCAAAACACGTTCTGTCTCCTTCTCCACAACTGCCCCCTGGTATACCCCTCATCTCCGCTCCATGAAAACTAAAGGCCGCCAACTGGAACGACTCTATAAGAAAACTGGACTCACCATTCACAAAGAAATGTACATAACCCACATACGCCATTACAAGGACTCAATCATCCAAGCCAAAACAAACCACTACTCCGCTCAGATTATCTCCAATGAAGGAAACACCAGATCACTGTTCACACTGCTCAATAGAACTCTCCAGCCACCTGACTCCTTACCTCCCCACCTCTATTCAACTGACACCTGTAACTCCCTAATGCAGGTTTTCAATGGCAAAATCTCCATCATTCACCAACACTTAGATTCAGACTCACTTCCCTCTCTCCCACCTGCACTTCCTCTCCTCCCACCAGCACCTCTGCCACACTGTCAGCACTTCTCTAGTTTCCAACCTCCCACTGACCTTCAAATCTATGACCTCATCCGCAAATCCAAACCCTCTACCTGTCAGCTTGACCCCCTTCCCACCACCCTTGTCAAATCTTGTCTCCCCTCTGTGCTTCCCCTCATATCTGCCATCATTCACTCTTCACTCACCACTGGAACTGTTCCCTCACCCCTCAAAACTGCAGCTATCACCCCTATTCTGAAAAAACCTGGCTTAGACCCCAACAACTACAATAATCTCCGCCCCATCTCCAACCTACCTTTCATATCCAAAATCCTTGAAAAAATAGTCGCCACCCAATTACACACCCACTTAACTCAAAACTCCCTCTATGACCCTTTTCAATCTGGTTTCCGCCCCCGCCACAGCACCGAAACTGCACTCATAAAAATCACCAACGATCTTCTCACTGCAGCTGATCCCGGTTCATTTTCCATCCTCATCCTCCTCGACCTAAGTGCAGCTTTTGACACCATTTCCCACCCCATCCTCCTTCATAGACTCTCCTCCATCGGCATCACCCACACCCCCCTTCACTGGTTCCACTCCTATCTCTCAGGCCGCACTCAGTTCATCCAGCTCAAATCATTTAAGTCTGACCCCTCCCCAGTCACTACAGGTGTGCCCCAGGGCTCTGTCCTGGGGCCCCTTCTCTTCATCACTTATCTCCTCCCCCTTGGCACCATCTTCCGTAATTACAACATCCATTACCACTGCTACGCGGATGACACCCAGCTCTACCTTTCCAGTAAACCAAACTCCGCACTCCCACCCTCTTCCCTCATCACCTGCTTAACCGAAATCAAATCCTGGTTCACTTCCAACTTCCTCAAATTAAACAGTGATAAAACAGAAATCCTTCTAGTTGGCACGAAATCTACACTATCCAAAATTGACCGTTTCCCCCTTCTTATCGACAGTTCCTCAGTTTCCCCCTCCCCTCAGGTTAAGAGTCTGGGTGTCATCCTTGACAGCACTCTATCATTCAAATCTCACATCAATAACACCACTCGGGCTGCCTACTTTCATTTACGTAATATCAATCGACTCCGTCCCTCCCTCACTCCCAACACCGCCTCCATCCTTGTCCACAGCCTCGTCACCTCCCGTCTTGATTACTGCAACTCACTCCTCTTCGGTCTTCCTCACAAGTCTCTCCATAAGCTTCAACTGGTTCAAAACTCTGCTGCACGTGTCATCACCAAAACCCCTTCTTCCCACCATATCACTCCCATCCTACAGCAACTTCACTGGCTCCCGGTCACATTACGAATCCAATTCAAAATCCCTCTGTATACTTTCAAAGCTATCCACAACCTCGCCCCTCCATACTTGTCTGATCTTCTCCACATTGCCACTCCAGCACGCTCCCTCAGATCTTCCTCCTCTCTCCACCTCACTGTGCCCCCTGCTCTCCTCAGCACCATGGGGAGCAGAGCTTTCAGTTGCTCTGCTCCCCGACTCTGGAACTCTTTACCATCTCACATCCATAACATTGACTCTCTCCCTCTTTTCAAAACAAAAATCAAAACCCACCTGTTTCAAATTGCCTATCCACCCCACCACCCCTCACCCTAACACTTCCCTTTTATTCTGCACAGTTCTATTTATTTGTTCTTTTCATTATTCATTCTTACTGATGTGTTTATTGTTGTTTATTCTGTGCTTTTTAATGTTGTTTATTCTGTGCTGTGTGTTTTGTTTTGGTATTATTTATTGATGATTTATTCTGTGTTTTTGATGATTTTAACTGCTGTAAAGTGTCCTTGAGTGGCGTGAAAGGCGCTTTCTAAATAAAATTTATTATTATTATTATTATTATTACTTTCAAAGAGTTTGAGGGATTCTTCACAAGATGTGATGGAATCACAAAACTCCCCAAATCTCACTGAGTCGGTGTCTCAGCAGCTGTTTGTGTTCAACTGCAACCTGGACAGGTGGAAGGAGGGGAGGTGGAAGATGGATGGAGAGGAAGAGACCAGACTTAGGTAGTTCCTCTTTAAAGTAACATTGCAGAGTTTTTCGGCCTTAAAATAATGTTTCCAGACTCATTGCAGTGATAGAAAAATGGTTAATAGGATGAATGGTGCTGCCGCCGCAGCCTGAGCGGGGTCGCGTCGGCTGAAACTGCACTATGGAACTTCCCTGCACGGGTACGAAACACCGCCCCCCCTCCTCCCCCCTCCCCTCTACGTCGGAGAGAGACGTGGTGGGTAAAAGCGAAACTTACGGTTCTCCTCCGGTTGTCGTCGCCGCCGCCGCCCCCCCCGCCACCCCACACACCCCCTCCCCCCCTCCCCCGACCACCCGCCACACAGTCTCCTTGCAAACATGTGGGAAATACTGTTGTTTATTAATGGGAATAAACGCTGGATGCGCTGGCTGATAAGTTTCGTTTTCGTTTTTCCCCCCAGACTATAGCGCTTCTCAACCAGATGGTGGAAGCACTGAGCTGAAACTCCGCAATGTTGCTTTAAACAAGTTGCCACTAAGATAAAAATAAGAGTCATAAAATTATAATATATAATATTATGCTCTCAGTTCTTCTTGTTGGCAAAAAAATATTTTTTCTTCTAAGAAAAATGTAACAATTATTTTCTGTGCAGTGAATAAAAATATCTCAGTGTCGATACGTGTTTGTGCAGAACACTGCAACTGCTGCTGCCTCAATGGTAACTGCTTCTGTTGTACCTGCTCAGGTTTCATCTGCTGTATTCTTTGCGTCTGGGGCCACTCTGAAAAATAACAGGACATTAAAGTTACTGTTACAATAATGAAATAAAGACCCTGATGTAAACAATAAAGCTGATGTAATGAACAGCCAATATGTATGTATGAAATGTGGGAATGTACGTAAATGAATGTAATCTGCAATTCTCAAGGCCGTTTTGTACACAATGGTGAAAACAATTTTCCTTGAAAAGGACAAATAAACTCATCTAATCTAATCTAATCTAATCTATTTTATTTTTTATTATATATACATACTCTTATTTAACATACAGTATCTATGATATTTTTATATTTCATCATTAGTTGTTTTTTTTTAACATGATTTTTTATATATATTTATTTTATAATATATTTTATTTTTGTCTTTTTATCTTTAGCTTTGTAATCTTGTAGCATCATCACCTTAACATCACTGGTAAGGAGGGGGAGGGAGGTTAGAAATGAGACGCACCTGGGAGCTGTCTGCTGGAGCCAAAACTAAATGAAGGGGAGTCGAAGCATACCGATGTTACCATACCACCTGAGAAGTGAGAACGAAAAGGAAAGTCAGAAAATCAGAGTGGATTAAAGTGACTTTAAAGGGATAGTTCACCCTAGAATGATATTTCGCTCATTATCTACTCACCCTCATGTTGACTAAGGGCTGGAAGAATTATCAGAGTCCTCCGTCCCTTCTCTGAGTTACAGGGGGTCTCGGCGGAGCAGTGCATTTCAATGCAACGGTTGCACAGCGACACCGGAGCTCTTCGTAAAAAAAGACACACAAAAAAACATCCAAATACCTCCATGATGCTCGTATGTAATGTCCGTCTTGTGCTGAAGCCCCAAATTGCGTAATTGTCCCGAAAAAAATTAAATAAGTCTATATTTTAAGCTTGTTTGTAGCGGAAGCTTCTCGAAGCTCCTCTTCCTGGTCCGTCCAAATCTCGCGTGATTTGCGCCGGCGTCAGTGCGGTTACTGCGAATCACGCGAGATTTGGACGGACCAGGAAGAGGAGCTTCGAGAAGCTTCCGCTACAAACAAGCTTAAAATATAGACTTATTTAATTTTTTTCGGGACAATTACGCAATTTGGGGCTTCAGCACAAGACGGACATTACATACGAGCAGCATGGAGGTATTTGGATGTTTTTTTGTGTGTCTTTTTTTACGAAGAGCTCCGGTGTCGCTTTGCAACCGTTGCATTGAAATGCACTGCTCCGCCGAGACCCCCTGTAACTCAGAGAAGGGACGGAGGACTCTGATAATTCTTCCAGCCCTTAGTCAACATGAGGGTGAGTAGATAATGAGCGAAATATCATTCTAGGGTGAACTATCCCTTTAACCAAGGAATCTGGAGCCAGGACCTGTTCCTGCTCTCCCCCTCTCTCTGCCCAAAACACACACACTCCTCAACCTCCAACCTGACTGGAACTGGATCACATCCATCCCCCCTCACACACAAACACAGTCCTAAGAACTGAACTGAACTGAACTGAACTGAACTGCATTCATCCCAATACTCACCCATAATAGGGAGAAGAATAAGTCATTGTTAAATATTAAGTTAGGCTTCTCTATACGGCCTCTGCTTCACATTTAACATTCCCACCTTCATCCCTGAGAGCTGACTGCCCCTGACCTGGAGACTCACAAACAACACACTTGTACACACACACAACCACACACACCCTCTTTGCCTTTATTTATTCAAACAATATTTTCTTAGTAGAATTTAATTTCTGTGAAGTGAGTTTTACTTTCTGAATTAAGACATGTTTGACTTTGATTATTGATCTGACTTGTTTTGATGGTGATGATTTTGAATTGCTGACTTAGAGGGACAACGAGGAGTTTGTATTTGGTTATAAAGAAAAGTCTCATATTAATGTGGATGAATCTACGTTACCACTTGTTAATGGCTCCATTTCCGATAAATATATCGTTTTGTCTCTATCGTTATTTTGTTATTATTATTAGTGGTGGAAATGCTGGGCGAGCCGACCAGCGTTTCCTACTTGCAGTTTCGCGGACACTGGTCATGGTAATAACGCTGCCGAATCGGTCGGAACTACGACGGTATGTGATCGTCCTCGAACTTCTGACTTTAATTCTTGATGAATGAAAACATTCTGGGCAAGACGTCTGTCAAAGAATTTCACCGTGTGCGTAGAGGCTCATGGTAAATGTAGTGTGAAAACACTTTGCTTTCCAAAACAACTCATTGTCCCTTTAATGTAAGAAAAGTAAGAAACCTTAGATTTATGGTGTTGTCTGGTTATGGGTCTTTTGTAGAGACAAAGGCCCTCATTTATCAAACTTGCGCAGGATCTGGTGTAGATTCTGGTGTAAATATCAGTGTACGCCAAGTGTCACGTGTGATTTACTAAAAGTGTGTACGCTGCTGATTTCGGCGTAGAACCGGCGTGGTGTTGATAAATCCGGCGGCTGAAAACGAGCATCATTTAAATGTCACGCCCCAATATATTCCTGCTTTAGAGGCGTCGCCCTGCCCCTTTTACGACATGGAGACACGGAAGACGGCCAAGAAGAGGGACTTTACTGGCGTTACCGCGTTGAACAGGGAGAGGGCGGCAACATTAAATATCTGGACATTGATAGATTGATAGTTTTTGTGATTGATAAGCGTCATCCCGGTGGATGGAGGCTGCAGACGCACATGTCACCGACCACGTCAGGAAACCCAGCGATCTCATGAAATGCTCCTGCAGTTTACTAAACACAAGTGACTGAGGAGAAATCACAGGCATATTACTGCTGCAAACACGACTTTATGACCATCAGCACCGCTGGCATGGTTCGGCTGATGGAGGGATGTGAAACACCGGCTCGATCTCCTGCTGACAGGTCCCGGTGACGGGAAAAAAAAAAAACACTCCGCCGAGATCAGCTGCACCTGGACAGGTAGCGGATTCTGGTGCAGCTCTGTCTGGTACTGACCTGGAGAGGGTTCATAGCTGAAGGGATCAACCACTGATGTGGAGCTGACTGGTGGATGAACCTGTTCTTCTGTTAATCCTGAACCTCCAGCTGTGGGTTCTCCTCTTGTAGAAGTCCATGGGATCTTGAATTCAGAATAACACAAAATTAGTTTCAAAACAAAACTTCTAGTTATGAACTGTGAAGAGAATAAAAACATTTAAGGTCCATACGAGAGAAAGTCCAGAAGATCCTATCAAGAGAGGTGACCTCGCTGTCATGAAAAATAACAGGAAATCAAAGTTACTGTTACAATTATGAAATAAAGACACTGAAACAGATGTAAACAATAAAGGTGATGTAATGAACAGCCAATAAGAGGAGATCTGTTCAATACTCTGTCTTGTCAGGTTCACACAGAGACAAATACATCGTTCTTTACTTACCTGCAGGTGGAAGAGGTGATGGTGTTGGTTTATTATGTGAACTTATTCCTGCAGTATCTGATGGTTTCTGGAATACAGAAAGAGACAAAATTATTTTTTTCTTCTAAACAAAATGTAACAATTATTTTCTGTGAAGTGAATAAAAATATTGAAGTGTCCATACGTCTGTTTGTGCAGAACGCTGCAACTGTTGCTGCTGCAATCGTAACTTCTCCAGTTCTGTCTGGTGGTGTTTAATCTGGTCTAAGTGATGTCTCTGCTCCAACTCTGACATGAAAGCTAACAGGAAATAAAAGTTACAGTCAGAGAAAAAACCTTTATGAAACAAAGACAAAGGACATTTCTAGATAATAAAGATGATGTAATGATTAGTCTTGATGCAGACAGACTGATACCTGCTAGAACCTACAGCCAATCAGAGAGAAGCACTTCATAGTGATTTTACAGTGGGTGGAGTCTGATCAGAAACATAAAGAGCAGCAGCAGCTACAAATCACAGCATGAGCTCTATCTAACATTTCTGACTGTCAGGTCCACACTGATGCAGCAGCTCTGTCAGGGACTCACCTAGAAGTTCTCCTCTTGTAGAAGTCCATGGGATCTTGAATTCAGAATGACACTAAATTAGTTTCAACACAAAACTTCTAGTTATGAACTGTGAAGAGAATAAAAACATTTAAGGTTCATACGAGAGAAAGTCCAGAAGATGCTGACTTGGCGGAAGATGATTTCAATCTCCCTGTCATGAAAAATAACAGGAAATCAAAGTGACTGTTACAATTATGAAATAAAGACACTGAAACAGATGTAAACAATAAAGGTGATGTAATGAACAGCCAATAAGAGGAGATCTGTTCAATACTCTGTCTTGTCAGGTTCACACAGAGACAAATACATGTTCTTTACTTACCTTCAGGTGGAAGAGGTGCTGATTGTGGTACATAATGTGAATATATTCCTGCAGTATGTAAACAAAGTGTAACAATTATTTTCTGTGAAGTGAATAATAATATTGAAGTGTCCATACGTCTGTTTGTGCAGAACGCTGCAACTGTTGCTGCTGCAACAAGTTACAGTCAGAGAAAAAACCTTTATGAAACAAAGACAAAGGACATTTCTAGATAATAAAGATGATGTAATGATTAGTCTTGATGCAGACAGACTGATACCTGCTAGAACCTACAGCCAATCAGAGAGAACCACTCTCCTATTATCCTTTCCTCCTAACCACCCTCCCCTCCAAATATCAAGAGAAGTAGTTTAGTTAATTGAATTAGCATTCAGAAATCAAAAAGAAGTAAACAAATTACAAGATGTAGAAAAACAATACAAGAAAAAATAATACAAAATGAATAACACTGTTATGTTTTTCACTTACCCATTTGATCTGAGCTTCTTGCTTCTTCACCACACCTGAAACAACCGATTTAAAGACAGTTACTATGAAAAGATGTTACAATATATAGCCAACTAAACGTACATATCTATGTGTGTGTGTGTGTGTGTTCATGTCAAAAGACAGCCAGTTACAACATTCAGTTAGTTCTACTGGTTGTATGTTGAACTAAATCAAACAGGTTGGACTCTGTCACATTTAAAATCTGCAATCTACAACCTCAGTGTGAAACAAATGATCTTACATCTATGACTTATAATTAAAGCTTCAGTAAGCGATCCGGTGGTTTTGTCTAACTTCCTGTCAGCAGATGGAGTTAGCAGTCCCCGCCCTCGTCCCTACGTCACCACATTCACGCGCATCCCTTGGCTGCACACACAGAGAGGACTGCCCCTTTATGCCGTTCTCTCTCCTCATTGGATAAAGGTTGTAGGATACAAGGAAAGTTTTCTCCTCGGCTTACAGCAGAGCAGAGTGACTGACAGACCCGTGTTTCAGACCAAACACTCTATAGAAGTGATTGCTGTCGGAAGATACAACTATTTAAGACTTATATTAACACAAACATTACGCTTAATTCTGCTTTAAGGTAAATTACACGAACAAGGTAATAAAACTAGAATTCAAATGACCAAGGAAACATGGTCACTGTTCATCCTCTAGAGTTTGTTGTATTTTTCTCTGTGTTTTAACTGAAGCTCAGCTCATTTTAAAGCTGTACAGAAAAGAAAATTGAATTTGAGCCCAGGTCATAAAATTAATGTGATAACTCATCTATTTGACGATGGAGGCCAAACTTTGTGCAAAATTCTATTTTTTATTAAATCCGTGATGAAAGTGTGGTATTTTTTTTTCACATTGGATAACGCAGGCGCACGGATTATACGTCAGCCTGTACACGATTCATCAGCCACTGATATTGGATCCGTCATCCGTCATTCAAACGTCTGAGACACACACACACACGGAGCTCGGTCTCGCCCCAAGCTTTGAATGTCCCGCCCGCTCAATAACGACCAATCAAATATGTTTTCCTTACTCGGGTAAACTCGTGTTGCAGCTCGTGACAACTCGGCGCGACAAACAGGACAAACGGCCATTTCTGTACTTTAAAGGTATAACGTGTAGGAATTCCCCCCATGTAGCGGTGCGGTTGCATATCTGAACGTATTCTTGATGTTGCATTCAGGTGAAATGGGGCAGACGTCAGACAGACAACAGACGCTGCATGTAACAGGATAAACAAGCGTCTATGTAAACAAGTGGTCCGCCAGCACGAGGCTAAACAATACAGGCGTGACAACATGTTGTCATGGAGATGTGGTATTGTTTTACCCAGGGCCGGCCGCTGGCATAAACACTCTATGCGGTTGTTTAGGGCCACAGCCGTTAGGTGGGGGACCACATGATCAGAAAGGTACCGGGGTTCATCAAGTCATTTAAACATCCTGAGGTCTGCACGTGCAGCTATGAGCTTTATATGTAATTTGAAGTCAATATTCAGCTTCTTTTATCTCACATTTGAGACATTTGGTGAAAATAGAACGGCAGAATGACAACATTTGTGCTCAAAAAGCAATCTTACAAAATTTCATTTTAGACTTGTTTTCTACACTTATATATTACCAAAAAACAGTTCATTCTCATGACTGAAGGAGTGTTTTCACAAGGGATTTGACATTTTTCAAAAAGCAGACCTCAAATGTCCAGCATTTGGCCTAAATGATTTCTTTCTACAGTGTTGTAGGACAAATTGGCCTCAGTGTGCTTACAGCGGAGGTTCTAATATTTAGACATAAAACACTTGAGTATTGTTACATCTGCAAGTATCTTAAAAAGATACATTTAAGAAAATATGTAAAAGTTGAGAAAATGGCCTCAAACCTCAGAGGGATAAACACATCTGTATTCAGTTTTAACCAGTGATTTGGTGTTTGTGCTTAGAGTGCAGGGCCACAAACAAAAACCTTGTTTAGGGGGCCACCAACATCCTAGGGCCGGCCCTGGTTTTACCGTCTTTCGTCTGGTGGAGTAAAACGACATCCGGTTGGTTTGCCGACGGCCGTCTGCCTGACTGCACCTGAATGCAACATCAGTGCCTCCGTCCTTCCTCACACTACACAGTGGTGACAGTTTTAACAGGCCGTTTCCGTGGTTACCTACGGTCACGATGCAACATGGCCGCCTCGGTTCGGTGCGTCGCCCACTTATGTATTTGTAACAACTTGTAACAACTCATTCTAAGGAACCAGAAAGCTTTCATTTGTATGCGGCTGTGATTCACCTTCAGTGAAATACGGATTATGAAAGACATGTTTGATTTTTGATCATAAAAAGCCAAATAAGTTACAGACTGGGGGCCCTAGTTTCTTAGACCGAGCGAAGTCTAAGTGCAGCGCAGCTTCGCCACGCCAACAGGGCGTGGACCAGGTTCTTTTCGCAAGATTGGTGGGCCGCGCAGTCAGACTTAGACCAGCGTAAACCCTCCCCTCGTCCCTCCCACCGGCGCAAACGGCAAAGAGGGAGGAGACAGGGCGGGAGGGAGACAGGAGGAGGAGAGAAAGGCGTGGAGTGGGTTTGACACAGCCGAGTCAGATCTTCACCAATCAAATGAGCTCCTCTCCTCACCTTTAACTGCGCGGCGGGTGATGCGCGCTGCAAGTTTGTCATTTTATACTTGGACATGGACGGAGGAAACAGCGACGCCAGAGGCCGAACCTCTCCCCGGAGGAAACAGCTGTGCGGTCCGGAGGTCCGAGCTCAGAGTGACCAATAATGAGTTTACTAATATACTTAACCAGGATTGATCTGATACACTGAGAACGGCTGCCCAATGTAAGAAACAACAACTAATAAACTAATAAAGAAACTCACATTTATTCAAACCCTGTGTAAGCAAGATGAAGGTGTAGCCTACACTAATCACAACATAAACAAACACCATGCGGAATGAAATCAGCGTAAAGGACGCGCTCTCTCTCTCTCCCTCTCTCTCTCTCTCTCTCTCTGTCCGTCTCTTTTTTTCTCTTTTTTTTCTGTGATAGAGAGTATACTGTAGTAGGCTATACTGACTATCTGATACCGAGGCTGTGGTGGACTAAGACAGATGAAGATTTGTGTTTTGTTTTTCATTACGGCTGCGTGATGCGGTCGCTCGCGCTATGAATTAATAAGTAAATAAATAAATAAAGCGATCATCACAAGGGCAGAGTGGTATCTCAACACGGCAGCTGTTGTAGAAAAAAGTAATTTGACACAGTGTTGAGATGTTATACTGCCCCCTACTGACGGCGTTTGTAAGTGTTTTCCTGTGAGACACGTGAGACAACAATAGGTTATGGGCCCAGAGCGTCGCAGAAAAGCCGTGTCGTGATATAAACAGTGTTGTGGGATTCACAATGGAAGATAAGCTGTTTATTGACAAGCTGAGCGGACCAGAGAACTGGGCAACATGGAAATTTCAGATGGAGCACTTGCTGAAGGCAAAAGGACTGTGGGGCATGGTAATGGAAACGGATGTGCTAGCAGCAGGAGCTAATGCTACTACACAAGCTGAGTTTCAACGACGGAAAGAAAAGGCATTCTCCGTTTTGGTGCTAAATGTAAGTACACCCCAGCTGTACCTGATAACAAGCTGTCAGACTCCAAAAGAAGCGTGGGATACGCTCAGAGGACATTTTGAGAGAGACACTCTTGCAAATAAACTGTTCCTAAAGAAAAAATACTTCAGATGTGAAATGAAGGAAGGAGAAAGTTTAACTGAACATTTAAAACGAATGAAGGAACTGACCGACAAGCTTGGAGCAATAGGTGCTATAATTGAAGAGGAAGACCAGATTGTAACTCTCCTGGGTAGTTTGCCATCAAGCTATGCTACAATTGTCACTGCATTAGAAACAAAGATGGACAATTTGACACTGCAGTTTGTTCAGCAAGCATTAATAAATGAAGAACAAAAGAAAGTGCAAGCAGATGATAATGGAGCTGCATCGGGTGGTGCATCAGCCATGTCAACGCAAGTTCGTGGAGATATGCAGCCTAATTCTAAGGCAGTCGGACCTGAGAGATCCAGCTCATGGAGATGTTATAAATGTGGAAAAGAAGGTCATATAAAGCGTGACTGTCCAAGAGGAAAAAAGAAAAATCAATTCCATAAGGCCAAAAGCATGATGTCTGAGGATACTGAAGAGTCATCTGAGAGTGCTTTTGTAGTGAAAGAGACTAATCAGGATGAGATGTCACAACAGGCTCAGTGGTTGATTGACTCTGGAGCATCAAAGCACATGACTTGCTATAAAGAATGTCTTCAAGACTACCAACAGTTTTCAGAACCACAGTCTGTAAAACTTGGTGATGGTAGAGTGGTGGATGCACTTGGACTTGGTAACATCAAACTCAGAATGACATTCAAAGTCAGTGATGTAAAAAATGTCACAATGTATGATGTGCTGTATGTTCCCAAGTTATCCGGAAATCTTTTCTCAGTGGGAGCTGCTACAAGAAAAGGAAATACAGTGCAGTTCAAGAAGTCTCGCTGCTACATACGTGGGAAAGATGGAACTCTCCATGGGATGGGAACACAAAGATCTGATGGACTATATCAGCTGGACGTCGAGGGAAGTTTGCCTGTGTGTCATGGTGCATCAAGTGCATCAGTAACAGCCAGCCTGTGGCATCAGCGCCTGGGTCACACCAGCAAATTAAAGGAACTCAAAAATCTGGTAAATGGAGTGGATTTTACTGCAGAGAAAGAAGCTACCTTCTGTGAAGCCTGTGTGGAGGGCAAGCTGTCTAGAAAACCACACAAGCCAGTGGGAGAGATTCGCTCCAAACGTAAGTTGCAGTTGATTCATAGTGATGTCTGTGGTCCCATGCAGACTGAGTCAATAGGTGGAGCAAAGTACTTTGTGACTTTTATTGATGACTATTCCAGATGTTGCAAAGTCTACTTCCTGAAACAAAAAAGTGAGGTTCTTAGCAAATTCAAGGAGTTTGAAAAAACATTCTCAAATGAGTGTGGACAGAAAGTCACAAGGCTGAGAACAGACAATGGTGGAGAATACACATCCAGTGAATTTCAAGAATACTTGAAAGCTCAAGGTATCCACCATGAGATGACTGTACCTCATACACCTCAGCAAAATGGTGTTGCTGAAAGAAAAAACAGAACACTGATTGAAGCAGCCAGAAGTATGCTGTCTCATGCTAAGTTGCCAAAAATGTACTGGGCAGAGGCTGTAGCAACTGCAGCATATATACAGAACAGGTTGCCCACATCTGTTCTGAAGAAAATGACACCATACCAGAGATGGAGTGGCAAAAAGCCGGACATGAGTCACATGAGAGTATTTGGTTGTGTTGCTTATGCACATGTTCCAGACACAGAAAGAAGAAAACTGGACAAGAAAGCTGTGAAACTTCGCTTCATGGGATATGCAAACAATGCAAAAGGCTACCGTCTCTTAGATGAAGAAAAAAGGAGGATTCTCATTCGTGGAGACGTCGTCTTCAATGAATCTGACTTCGGTTGGAAACAAGAAGTGGAAGTATCCAGTTCAGAGAAGGAAATATCCATCAATACTGATGAACGGGAAACACCATCTGACGAGACCACTGAATCTGCTAGAGAAAGCAGCAGAATCAGGAAGCCTCCAAAGAGATATGGATATGATGAGTTTGCTGACAAAGTAACTGTTGATCATATTGCTAATGTGTGTTGTGTTACAGAGCCAAGCACACTGAAAGAGGCATTGATGAGTCCCAATGCAAGGGAATGGCAGGAAGCGGCTGACCTGGAATATGAGTCACTGCTAGAAAATGAAACGTGGGACTTAGTGGATTTACCAAAGGATCGCAAAGCAATAGGATCGAGGTGGGTGTTCAAAGTCAAGCATCACAGTGACGGACGAGTGGAGAGACACAAGTGTAGACTCGTTGCTAAAGGCTACTCACAGATGTATGGTGCTGACTATGATGAAACATTTTCACCTGTGGTACAATTCAGCTCGATTCGTACATTACTGTCTTTTGCTGTCCAGAACAATCTACATGTACACCAGATGGACGTAGTAACTGCATTCCTAAATGGACATCTAGAGGAAGAAATCTACATGGAGCAACCAGAGGGATACATCAAACCAGGACAGGAACATCTTGTGTGCAAACTGAAGAAGTCAATATATGGACTGAAACAGTCTCCTCGCTGTTGGAGCAAGGCTTTCACAGAGTTCATGAAAGACATTGACTTTAAACAGAGCACATCAGATTCTAGCTGTGTATGTTGATGATCTGATTTTGATTACAGAATCAACAGAAAGCATGGATGAGCTGAAACAAGCTCTCAAAAGACGCTACAAGATGAAGGACATGGGGGAACTGTCTTATATCCTGGGCATATCTGTTGTTCAAGACAGAGCAAAGATGTGTGTCTTTTTGCATCAGAAGCATTACATTGAAACCATTCTCCAGAAGTATGGAATGGACAATGCTAATCCCATTGCAACCCCTGCAGATGCAAATGTAAAGTTAAGAAAAGATGATGGTGTCAGTAAACCTGTGAACCCAAGTACTTATCAGTCCATGGTAGGTAGTTTGTTGTACAGTATGCAGCAATGGCCACACGACCAGACATAGCACAAGCAGTGAGTGTTGTGTCAAAGTTCAATGCAAATCCAAACACTGCACATCTGACGGCTGTGAAAAGAATTCTTCGATACTTGAAGGGAACAGTGAATCTTGCCCTCAAGTATGAGCAGTCAGAGTCAGGAACTTTGATTGGTTTCTCAGATGCTGATTGGGCCGGTGATCAGGATGACCGTCGCTCAACAACTGGAAATATGTTTTTCCTGAGTGGAGGAGCAGTAAGTTGGTTCAGCAAGAAACAAGCAACAGTTGCACTGTCAACAGCAGAAGCCGAGTATATTGCACTCAGCCAAGGAGCTCAAGAAGGTACCTGGCTGAAGCGATTACTGACTGAACTTGGAATGAATGATTCGCCTACACTGATCCTGGAGGACAATCAAGGAGCCATCGCAATCGCAAAGAATCCAGTCAATCATTCAAGAACTAAACACATAGACATTCGCTACCATTACATTCGTGAATGTGTGCAGAATGGGCAAATACAAGTACAGTATTGTCCAACAGTTGATATGAAGGCAGATATCTTGACCAAGCCACTTACAAGTGAAAGGTTTGAGTACCTTAGAAAAGAGATCGGGCTTAACCCTGTTTAAATCTGTGTAATATGCTTACTGTACTGTCATTGTTCAATATGTTATATGTTGTGAAAACAGTACACAAGGTAACAGAGAATAAGAGACAAAAGTAATAAGAAAGAAAAACTTATACAAGTTGAAAGGATTTATTATTTTGACATTATTTGTGAGCACTGATCTTAGTTATGGAAATTGCTTAAGTGCTTAAATGCTAGTGTAAAATTAAGTGGGAGTGTTGTAGAAAAAAGTAATTTGACACAGTGTTGAGATGTTATACTGCCCCCTACTGACGGCGTTTGTAAGTGTTTTCCTGTTCTGAATAAAAAACACGTGAGACAACAATAGCAGCGACATGCAGTCATCCACCCTCAGTCCTGCTTGGGACATCCACAGCTGCTTTTCAGTGCCAGTTCGTCCCTGCTGTGTTAATTCAGGTGGAGTTTCCTTTACGCGCCGACAGCCTTTGATCTCTGCTTTGATCTGACGTCAGATGTGACGGGACAATCTATATAGATATAAATTCACTGTTGATTCCATTAGTTGCATTAAATAGTGGTTATTGTGGATATTTATTGCATTGAAATGTGTCTGGAACTGTGGAAACCTGCCTGTGAGGTCTTGGTGACGTGTGTGCACTGCACGTCAGTCAGCCAAACTTCCACTGCACCTGCTGCGCTCCGCCCTGCGCTGAGAGTAGACCTGGTTGGAGGTGGCGAGCTTTCAGCGCAACCTCGGCGAGACATTTTCGCACAAAACTTCCACTGCACCAAGCTGAATCTGAGACGCCTCCCCCTGCTGCGCGGCCACGCCTATCTCAGCGCAGCGCAATCTGCCAATCTTCCAATCTGACTTTGCGCTAGGCTGCGCTGGTCGAAACTTGCATTAGACCGGCTGCGCTACCTTGCGCCACCTGCGCTGCGCCAGCAAACTAGGGCCCTGGGGCTTTAAATGACATAGACAATAGAAAATATTTTACAATCCAATCTTATATAATATGTATTTAAAGCAGAATTATTAGATCTTTTTTTCTCCAGGTATTACAGTTTTTCTCTGTTGGTTTGGCTCAATTCTTGAAACAGAAATTACATTCTCAAAATAACATGGACAAATCTCCAAACCACCTTGCAAATGTTCACAACAGAATGGCATTTCTCATTGATTTCATCAAATTGCAAATGTCTTAGTACATGTCTCAAGTGTCTTAGTGCATCTTTGCAAATGGTTATGTACAAGTATCCTAGAGTTAGCACAATGAGCATACATTTAGCACATTTTCCAAATGAATAGATCTTGCTGATCTAAGCTGATTAGTTGATTCTCAGTCTAATGGTTGCTCTCTCCAAAACATGTCAGCATGATTTCACTGTGTAAATCATCATATGCACAATAGTCTGTTCAACTGTCAAAATTAGTCAACATACTGTAGGCCAATACCATGAAAACCATATGAATTTCTTGCAGCATTTCATAAATTCATGACAGTAATTGACAGTCAGGTGAAATTAGAACTTGACTAACGAAGGAGGAGTTCCTACATCTCAGATGACCAATCAATCAGCTGTTTAGCTACCTGACTGGTGCTGTCTATGATTGTGAATGCTGCCAAACGCGTATATACAGTATAGAGCTTGGCTAGGGCCTGTACCTTTTGCAGTATAAACATGGAGGTACCTGGCCAAGAAAATTATCATGAGCAACTCCCTGCTCAAGGAAGAGGAAGAGGAGGAAGAAGAAGAAGAGGAGGAGGAGTGCGGATGCGTGGTGGAATAGGCGGATTTCATACATGTACATGTACAGAGAACTGTAGGCCTATACATTTTGTTTTTACAGTACATAATCTTGAGTTACTTTATGTAGGCTATATGTGAATAAAAATGGTTACAATTTCCTTGGCAATATGAGTGCAGTGTGTGTGATGTCAAACTTTGGAGGCTGCTCTTACTGTAAAGTCCTTTTCTTAGGTTTTATACGTCTCTGCCATAGTGACAAAACATCTAAGCATTTTGACTTGCAGTGCTCACAGAATGCCACAGGGATGATGCATTTTGGGGGCACTGACTACTTACATGAGAAAGAAGTTTGGTTTTGACACATAAGTAAACTGTTTTGGGAGAGATATGAGGTTCTGCAGCTCATCCATGGTGTTATGCTGAACCATCCAGTTTATTTTTGGTAAAAGCACTAAGTGAATGCAAATGAGCCAAAAGCAATTGAGAAAGATCTTTGCCATTTTGATGGTACTGACACTTTACATGGTAAAGGAATCTAGTTTTGAAGCATGTGTGAACAGTTTTGGGAGAGATATGCGCTTTTGCTAGTGAGCTGTAATGTTGTGCAGAACTGTAAGACTGTTTGGCCAAATGGTCTTATAGTTTTAAGAATGTAATTTCTGTTTCAAGAAATGAGCCAAACCAACAGAGAAAAACTGTAATATGGAAAATGTGCGATTACTGATTGATCAACAATATTGTCTTATTCTTCATTTTATCCTGAGGCTCAGTTTATTTTAACTGACAAGTTAAAGCAGATATCAGTGGAATGTTTTTGTTAATATAAGTCCTAAATAGTCCTATTTTCCGTCAGCAATCACTTACATGAAGTATTTCAGCCTAAACACGAGTCTCTCCGTCACTCTGCTCTGCTGTAACCCGAGGAGAAAATTTTCCTTGTGGGATACAAGTGTTATCCAATGAGGGGAGAGAACGGCATGAAGGGCTGTGTGTGCAGCCAAGGGATGCGCGTGAATGTGGTGACGTAGCACGAGGACCAATTGATGCCTGACAAGGGCGGGGGCTGCTAACTCATGGTGCGTTCAAGGAAACTCGTACTTTGTGTTTTTCCTTCCTGTGAAGTCATACCAGTTCGATCTGGTACGAGTTCACGGGTCGGAAGTTACGAGTGGCCGTTATAGGGAACTTTCACAGACAACAGGACGGTAAAAACACGAGCTACGGGTTACCTGGAACGCTACCAAGTCGTAGTTGTGACTTGAAGCTGTAACTTACGGTTTCAAAAGCCTGCCTTGAACACAGCATTAGCCGAAACGGCCGTGAAGCTGATATCTGCTTTAACGTCATAAACAGTGTGATCTTACTCTCTGGCTGAGGATCCTGGTTCATCTGCAGACAGCTTTCTGGAGGCAGCGACCGCCTCCTCATCCTCATGATCACTCATCTTCTGGTTCATCTGGGGAGTTCATTAACACTCAGAAACAATGTTTGAACCAATCAAACTTATTTTTATGTCTGGAAAATATGATCTCTCAATTACTGTGTTATGATGCACAACACTGATGTGACACATTTAACCTGTACCAAAAAAACGATTCCATTTGGATAATATACTGTAATAGTATAATAATTGTAGCGTGAATCCTGTACAGTTAGCAGTTTATTAGGAACACTTAGTAGCTCTGTTATCCTACAGTTATTATTTTGTCCTATTTTATATCAATAGACTGTAGCTGAATAACAGAAACATCTACTCATTAAATCAATGCAGTCCAGTAGCACTGATATTGTGACATGTAACTCAAACATTTACTTTCAGTCTTGTTTTCTCGCCACTGTTGATTTTTCCCTTCCCAGTTCTGCCATTTCAACGTCTCAACGTCAGACATAAAAACATTGAAGTGACAATAGAGGAGGCATGTAGTGTAAATTTGCCAAAGTAAAACCCATTTTTTGTGTTTTCATGAAAGAACTGGAGGTGTATTTCAAATCAGTTTCCTCTAATAACAAGAAAGCTATCAAAACTGTATAAATCTGTGCTCCCACTTTAATATCTTTAATTCAATTTAATTTCCATTGCTCATATCCCTGGTGTATCTTACTTTTTTCTTCTCCTTTTTTTTCTATTTTTTTTTTTTTACTATTATTTATTTCTATTTATGTATGTATTTATTTTATTGCCACGTCTATTTGTTATCCAATTGTTATTAATATGATGCTCATCATATGGTTTTATGCACTGTTTGTGTATTTTGTAAAGCAATAATAAAGTTGTTTAAAAAAAAAAATAGAGGAGGAATGTTCGCGTTAACGTGAGGATTTCTGGTTGACAGTAATGGTGCCTTCATGTGCTATGGTAATTATGGTAATTACCAAAAGACGACGTAAAAAGTGCACATGAACACCCTCTCATGTGGTATTTTCCACTGGGCAACTCGTAGAATTTTTTGATGCCCGAGCTGCCGAGATGAGAATAACCTTTGACCTTTTCAACATGGCAATGCAAGATTCGTTAATGGTAAGCAAGGCAAGACTTCAGAAAACAGTTAGCAGCTATTCACTTTATGTATGCCTGCATGTACAGTAAAAAAAAAAACGCTTTTAAAAAGCCAAATAGCTAGTGCTAAATCTCCATGAATATTAATATTTACCGTTTGAGTTTTGATGATTAATCTTCTTGCTGTAAGAGATGAACTAGGCAATCCAAGTTGTTTTACCCCATAGATATATACACGTAGATGCCGCACGTGTATATATCTATGGTTTCACCCAAGTAACAAGTCTGAATCTGTGTGTCCACCATCTTTATTTTCTCTGTACAACAACAAAAGCACATGAACACAACGCACTGGTAAATACCAGGTCACAAGTGGAAAATACCATCTGTACCATAGCACATGAAGGCAGCAAAATCCCGGCTGTTTAGATGCAGGAAGCACGGATTAAATCACGGTTAGTGGACACACCCAGAGACGGGGAAACAACCGTTACTCTCTGGAGGAAGACGTTTGTCATGTTTGAATTACAGTTTCCCGCGCAACGTGACGTTTTCTAATAGATAGATAGATAATTTCTTAGTACTCAGACTCTGGGTCCAGTTAAACACACAAGACAGGACAGGAAAAAACAATACCAACAACAATGACAACAGCATCAACGGTAACAACAACAAGACAACACCAACAACCACAATGACAACCAGGGGCGTCACTAGGTTTTAAGGACAGGGGGGGCTTAGCCCCCAGTAGATGCACAGGATGTGAGCGAATGTAGTGCGCAAGCACGAACTTTCACAATGGCCCAGAAAAAACACAATATTTAGAATTTAGAGTAAATTTAGAGTATTGAATCATGGGCTAGTTGAATCTAAGAATTCAACTACTTTTGAATTTTACTGTGTAAAAGTAGATGCTAAAAAAAGTGAACCTGAGTAATTTTTCAGGTGTTTGACTATCATGGATATGTCCAGGTGGACTGGATATCTAATTATATTTCACTAGTAGCCTGTGTCATAATGGTTATACACTCCATCCAAATACAGCTGTTTTTGGCTCATTTTGATTTCACCCAGACCTCCTCATATTTTCCAATTCAAATAAGACCAGACAACAGAAATGAAGTGTGACTCCAACTGGAGCAGATATTTCTGGTAAAGAGTGCACATTTCACCCTAGAAACCCCTTCATCTTCTACACAACCAGGACCTTCACAAGAAATTTCAGATTTTTTTTTTTTTCTGAGGTGAAATAGACATTGGGGAGTGGTTCAAATGACTGACCCTGAGAATCATTTTAATTTGAATATTCTGCTTTTATTAGTAGTTTTATTTGGACTAGGTTTAAAAATATATATATATTTATACCTATATTGTTATCATGCTGTTTTTATATATTCCTGTGTCTTGTGTCCTGTGTCTGGCCTCTCCCTACAGCATTCCTCTCCCTGTCTGTCTGAGCTGCCTGCAGTGTCACCAGATATCATTAGTATTTTAAATTAATCCATTAAATAATCGGTTTTTACTGCTAAATGTTATTTTCTTTAACACAGCCAAGCTATAAAGTACCAGATGAATGTTAACACATTACACACATACACAGCACACACGAACACACGGCACATGAGACAGACAGACAGACAGAGAGAGAGGGAGAGGAACACACACATGATGACAGGAGTGTTCAGGATCCCCGTTTAAAAGTTTTCCCCACCAGAATCTAGCCGAACTTTGGAGCATTATTTAGCCCGTTTTCTGACAAGCTATCATGTCATGGTTGGTACCAACAGAAGCCTTGTGTCTCCTGGTTTAATATGATATCTGTATCTTCGCTCTAGCTTTAAAACTGATCCGTTTACAACGCAATTAATATTTCACATGAATTCAAATTTTATCGCGGTCATTTTGACAACACTGCTATTTAGAGATGTAGTAGCTTACTGTCCGATGCCTGCTAGTCCTGCTTTTAGCCACAGGTGGACTGACTCTCTCCCTCTGTTGACATCAGAGCTCCTGTAGCCCGTCACTGCAGGCTCGGAGCGGAGCTTCAAACAAGCCGCCGCTACATGGGCGCTACCAACTCACAGCTGGGAGGGGGGTAGTCACACACTCAACAAACTAATTAAATTAAACAAATCAGAAATAACAAGAGACAAATGCGGTGACAGCTGGGGTCCTTAAAAGGAAAATATATGTCACATATATATAAAAAAAAGTCACATAATAAAAGAACACCAAATTATTTGGGGGGGCTTAAGAATATTTTAGGGGGGCTGAAGCCCCCCTAAAATAGGCCTAATGACGCCACTGATGACAACAACAACGACATACTGGGTAGTCTAGCAGCAGCCCCTTATTATTAAAAGACACTTATACCAGTGTTTCCAGAGCAGTGACGTGTAACGTGTGGCACTAAATGCAATGTTCCTCCTCTTATCTACGTTTACAGACTAAAACTGTCACCGCACATGTTATATAAACACAACTTGAAGCTATAAATTGTAGAACTCACCGTGCCTGCTCCTGCTTAGCGTCCGTCCACTCCCTCACTGCTGCTTCCTCTTTTCATCTGGTAGCGAACTTCTCCCTTCGTTTCCGCCAGTGAACAAAAAAATAAAAAAAAAGTCATGAGGTAAAAAGCTTTTACAGTCTAAGGTAAAAAGCCAAAATTATGACAGAAAAAAAGAATAGAATTTATGACAATCAAGTTAAAAGTAGGTCTTGTTTTATCAGTTTGTATCAGTTCTCAATCTGATGATAAAGCCCCATTGAAAGAAAAATAAATATCCTTAAGGTAATGGCATAAAAAGTCAATATGAGATAATAATTATGAAATAAAAAGTCACAATGATGTAGTTGTGAATAATTGAATATGAAGTAGTAATTATGAGATACAAAGTAAAGTAATAGTTGAGGTAAAACTATAACTTTTTGCCCCTTTTTTTAATCTCATACTAATTATGACTTTTTCTCTCATAATTTTGACTTTTTATCTGATAATTATGACGTATCTCGAGGATATATGTTTATATTCACCAGCGGAAAAGAGCTTCTATTGCCTACAATCTGCATCTAAGGTTTCAAAACCGTTATTCCAGCACTCTAGTTTTGACCATAGACTGGTTTTGTCTATGCCAGGTTTCAGAGATGGACAGAGTACTCAACCCCAGTACTTGAGTAAGAGTACAAATACTACTGGTCAAAATTTACTCCGTTACAAGTAAAAGTTGCTCAGTCGACATGTTACTCAAGTATGATTAAAAAAGTACTTGCTTTTAAAGGTACTTAAGTATCCAAAAGTAGCTACATAGGCCTACTTTCCTACTTTAAGTCAAAATAAGAGTAAGAGTAAATGTCTTATTTTCCACATCAATGAATGACTCTAATAGTTTCTAAATGAATGTAAGGAGCTTTTAACTCTTGTTAGTGAGAATGAACTCTTTGCTGCTCAGCTGCACTGATGTGCTGCTTTTAGGGGTTAGGGTTTCCTTCTTTGACAAACACAGCTTGTGTCCAATAGGATTTTAGAAAAAGACCTGAAAGTAACCAGTACTTTTCAGCCTTCCTACTAATTAACTCCAGTAAAAGTAAAAATATTTGTCTTGGAAATGTATTCAAGTAAGAGTAATAAGTACCAAAGAAATCTAATACTGAAGTAAAGTACAAATCCTCTGGATATGTAGCCTACTTAAGTAGGCTACAGTACTCAAGTAAATTTACTCCGTTGCTGTCCACCACTGCCAGGTTTTGGTTTTTGATAAACGGTTTGTCATTGCCTTTTCTCAACTAAATTATGGGAAGATATTTGTAACCTGATTTATTTTTCGATTGAACCTCTTTTTTCCCCTGTGCTTTGAACATGTATTGTTTGGCTTCACTGACAATCCATCTTCTAAAGAAAAACAATACTATATCATCAATCTTATTATACAATTAGCCAAATGGCACATTCATAAATGTCGTTACACTAATCAAAAACCACTTTTTCTTATTTTTGAAAATGAAGCCAAACTATATATTAAGTCTATTAAAAAATCCATCAACATGAAAGCTATAAAAACTTTGAATTTATGTACACTTTACAATGTTTTTGTATTAAAGCTTGTCTCTGCATTGTATTGTCTGTACTGAAACCCCCTGGCGATGTTCTGTTGGTGTATTGAATTGTATTGCACCATGCTGACTTAAAGGTGATAGCTACAAGTTTAATTCCTCCTGGCCAGTAGGTGTAGAACTCACACTGCTCTCGCTCCAACCTTCAGTTTTACTGGTTGCCAGTTACAGCAGTAGCTACAGTTCTAATGCTGTTGCCACAGAGATCATTCCATGCCGACGTTGCCAACGTAACCAGATGTAAATATTTATATATTTCGGACCCGCCAAAATGTATTAAACAATTATTTATACTATATATTTTTTTTTTAATCAGTAAAATGAATACTTTTATTCTGCACCCCTCTAGACATTCTCTGGATGTATTATTTTTTTTAATTTTTTTTTTCCATATTTCGCACATTCTGTGACATAAACTATAAACTGTTTTCTTGTCTGTAACAACATCTATTGCACGTCTGTCCGTCCTGGGTGAGGGATCCCTCCTCTGTTGCTCACCCTGAGGTTTCTCAGATTTTTCCCTGTTAAAAGGGTTTTCCATGGAGTTTTTCCTCATTCGATGTGAGGGTCTAAGGACAGAGGATGTTGTTACGATGCCATGTAAAGCCCTTTGAGACAAACTGTTTGTAAAAACGGGCTATACAAATAAAATTGCCTTGCCTTAAAAATTAATCCTTTTGATGAAAAAGTTGTAGCTATAACCTTTAATAAAGTTTCTAAAAAATAAAAAAAATTCTCCATGGACCCCCATGTTAAAATCGCCGACTTTACATCCTCAATAAACATGATCAAAGCCAAAAAAAAAAAAAAGATAAACGGTTGTCAATTTTTCCTGTTGCCAATAAAGTTTTTTCAATGGGCGACGGGTCTGGTCTTTAGTTGATGACGTTGTATTCACGCGACGGCACCGCGCGCTGTTTGGAGAGGGAGTTTTTCAATCTGTGGCGGATAAGAACTAAAAACAACAACAACAGTCTCGCCGGTTGTAAAGGTTTTTAACCCGGACTTCCTCCTCTGTGTGACCGCAGACAGACATGTTCAGCCCCCGCTCCGCCCTGAGCTCCGGCCGCCGGCAGCAGGGCCGCGCCGGCGGTCTGCTGTTCTCCCCGAGGAGAGCTACTCCTCTGTCGGCCAGGTGAGAGAGCAGAGCCGGGGAGCTCCGGGGGTAGGGGGGGTGGTGGTGGTGGTGGTGGTGCTGCTGCTGCTGGTGGTGGTGGTGGTGGTGGTGCTGGTGGTGGTGGTGTAGTCTGGTTCAGAGCAGGGCCGGTGTATAGGGGAGAAAGGTGATGATAATTCTAGGGGCCCAGCGCCCAGTGGGGCCCATAAAAAACCCCAGTAGTCTAATCTTTGTATGACTGATTTATTCTGCGTAAGACCCTGACTAATACTCATAGTACACTGTAAAAACTCAACATCTTTCCAAGAATATTTGTCTTATTTCTTGTCCAAATGTCTCATTTCTAGTCAAAACTAATCTCTTTCCAGTTAAAGCAGAAGTAAGTGATATATTTGTGTTAATCTAAGTCTTAAATAGTTATATCTTCCGACAGCAATCACTTCTATAGAGTGTTTGGTCTGAAACACGGGTCTGTCAGTCACTCTGCTCTGCTCTGAGCCGAGGAGAAAACATTTATCGTATCCTACAACCTTTATCCAATGAGGAGAGAGAACGGCATGCAGGGCTGTGTGTGCAGCCAAGGGACGCCGAAAACAATAAGTAATGCACTCAACCATCATGGCCTCCATGCACACACACCATGCAAGACATGGAGGCCATGGCGGTTGAGTGCATTACTTATTGTTTTCTCTGAAACAACTGTACCTGCTGATCCCAGGTCTTTCTGCAGCTCTCCACCAGTGGTCCTGGACTGTTAGGGAACCCTTCTGATTATTGTTTTGACTCGTCTGTCTGAAATCTTTGGTTGCGTAGGTCTTTAGACAGCTCTTAGACAGCTCTTTGCTATTACCCATCATGCAATGCTTCTTGTCTGACACCTTGGTGGTGAGAAACCTTTTTAAAAGGCATCAATCAGGACTAAACCAGCAGATATTACTTTGCACTGATAGGAGACAGGATTACATTGTAAATACTGACAAACTCCAGCTGCTTTCTTGGCTTTCCATACCTGTTTGCCCCTCCTTTTCTTCATGTGTTCAATACTTATTCCCTGTGTCATTTCACTTTATTACACATAACTTAATTTATGGACATTAATGTTTGGATTTATTTGTATGTGTGCATTACTTGGGTTGATGCCGACATCTGGTGAAAATTTCATGTCAATAGCTCTATTAGAAATATATTTTCTGAGAAAAATGTTGACGTGTTCAATACTTATTTTCCCCGCTGTATACTATTACTCAGTGGGATACTGAATGTCATCTAGGCCTACTTCTAAAACTAACAAAATAAACTAATAGACATTTAATTTTTGGTTTTAAATCAACTGCAACAGCAATGTGAAGTGAATTAAGGGTTTTTGTAATTATGCAGGATTTCTCTATGGTTTGACAGAAGTTACAAAAAGTGACGTGCTCTTTGAGGTCCTAAGCAGGTGTTTGCTTACCCTTGGGCAACTCAATGTGCTTTACTTAAAAACAAAACATTTAACAGTTAGAATTGGAAAAAGAAAAAAACAACAATTTAAACAAATTAAAATAAAACCCAACATAGTAAAAATTGGAAACATACAATAAAAAAAAAGACAAAACAACTGCTTCTCTCCTCCTCCTTCTGCAGGTCGACTCCGACCCGTGTGCAGTCTCATGCAGCAGCAGAGTCGATGAACTACGACGTCCAGACGTTTGGATCCTCACTTCCTGTCAGAGTGATGGAGGCGCTGACCATGGCCGATGGTGACACACACACACACATACACACACACACACACACACACACACACACACACACACACACACACACACACACACACACACACACACACACACACACACAGAAAGAGTTGTGTATGTTCTTCTGTTGATGTCTGTGTCTCTCTCTGTCAATTCAATTCAATTAGCTTTATTGGCATGAACAGAAATGTGTTGTTGCCAAAGCATTGTACAAACCAGAGCGATAGATATAACAGAGTGGCGACAGCCTTTGATGTCGCCGCCAGCGCGGTCACGTGGTTCATGTAGCTCCCAATAGTTCCAAACGAGGCTGCCGCTGTCATGTTCTGCTATGGGACAGACAGCACTGAGCTTGCTTTTGGACGGTAAATATTAAAAAATAAACCGTACAAAGGTATATTTACAACTGTTACTGAATTACTGTATGTACATCAATGTCAGTTTTCAAACAAAAGGCAAAATCTTCTTGCTTCAAGGTTTTATTTGTCACTCTAAAGTGAAGATTAGCCTGCCCTACAGTAAAAATGGCATAAGAAGAGGAGTAAAGCAATATATTAAGCGGGAATATATATATTTAAGCATAAAAGATGTTCAATCAAACCCACACAGTTTGAAACAACGTTCAAAACACACACACAGCCAGTATCACAACTAAATATAAAGCCCGCTAGCTTAATGCTAACGTATAATGCAAAACCTCATAGACGGGCTAACAGAAATTAGCATCGATATCGCCATTTTGCGGCAACCGAGCCACAGCAGTAAAGCTGCCAAAACCTGGCTTTAGCGCTGTCAACACGTCACAGTTTTAATATTTTTTTCATGCAAGAAAGTCACCGTTTAATCCGGAGTCTGTGGTCAGTTCATAACGTTTGTTAGGAACTTGCACCGATGTTTGTTCTGGGAGAAGTGCAGAGTCTGTGTGAGCCCAGACCGGGGACCAGGGGCAGCGGCTGTCACAGCAGCAGCAGCCGCTCTACTGAGCTGATCTGCCGGGGCCGACCGTCCGTCCTCCCGTCGGAGAAAACGAGCCAAGTAACGTATCCGCATGCTTTTAGAGGTTTACCGCTGGCTTGTTAAATTATTTTGAAGAGATTAATGTTGGTCTCATTGATGAAATTTAACAACTGTGGCAGTGGCATTAGTTTGTTTGAATGAAAAGTGAGCAGGGCTGCTTCTGGGCTACGGACTGAAATCACCACAGTTACGTAAATAAATAAATGTTTTTCAATGAACCGATCAGTCTAATAATTTTTATTTTGTTAAGTCAACATGGTTACTGTACTTGGGAAAGATTATTACCACTTTATAACTTAAAATTGGTCGGTATTTCGTCAACGTAGCTCAGTAGTTTCTTGCTGTGCAGCCATAGAAACAGACGTGGTCCAGCGCCGCGGGAGGAATGTTTGGAACTATTGAGGGCTCCATAACCCGGAAGTCGGCCCGCCATTTTTTACAACGGAGTCCTATGGGAGTGTCGCCACTCTGTTATATCTATCGCTCTGGTACAAACTATTTACAAAGACATTTCAATATAACAAATACATATACAGTATTACATATTTCAATATTCAATAATAAATAAACAATATTCCATATAAACTACATTACAATAGAATTGAATACAATCAGGTGTAAATGAGTAAAGATGTTAATGTTTTTCTGTCTCTCTGTGTGTCTCCCCTCTAGCAGAGGAGCAGATCTGGGTGCAGCTGGACCAGAGCGGTTGGGCCTGGATGGTTTGTGGAGAGAGACTCATCATCTGGAAGATCAGTCAGACGGCCGTCGCCAAGGTGAAGATTTATTTTCATTTTTACAACCACACTTTATCTACCAATCACAGGACATTATCACTAGCTGTTCATTCTACCCAACTACAGACTTCTCTGTTTATAAAACCCCCACCATAAACACACATGCATATACACACGCATACACACTGCAGTTGTACAAGTTTGATTAAAAAGATTAAAAAGACTAAAAACACTAGTCAATAGAGTAAAAAACGCAGAGAGCCGCCCACACTCGCTAAAAATGTGGAAAGTCGTCTCCCTCACTCCACAAAAAGGGCACTGGTTGGACACAGCAGCATTAACCCTCAGATGACCCTTCAGCCTTTGTCAAGTTTTACCCCTGGACAAAAATTTAAACTTATAGTAAGAGACATTTAGACATCAGTTACTCCCAACATTTTTGTGATACATATAAGGCTGGATCTTGACCGATCATAAAAATCACTTTTGACATGGTTAAAAAATTTGTAACCCCTTCCTGGCCAGTTGTTGTTGTTGCAGCAACAACACATGAGTTCTCTATTTTCATTGATTTAAAAAAAACATTTTTTTTTAAATTTTTGATTCCAGTCTGAATTATATTCTGAAGGTTTTTTTTCTGAGTGCATTGTTGACATATCATTCATACAACATTTTATTCATAAGCATATGGCGAAATATGATTTTTTTTTACGGTATTGACAGTATTTTCTCATTTACAGAGTGACAAAAAGAGATATCCAAAATTCCCTCAGTGAAAACTTTAGACACTAATATATCAACAAAATACTCCTCTTCCTCTTCCGCCTCTTCTTCTTTCTCCTCCTCCTCCTCCTCCTCTTTTTCTTCTTCCTCTTCCTCCTCTTCTTCTTCCTCCTCCTCTTTATCTTCCTCTTTCTCCTCCTCTTCCACGTCTCTTTATCTATGATCATCTATTTATTTACAGTATTTATCGCATGTAGCTCAACAGTCCGACATGTTTTTCTCAGTGACCACAGAACTGAAATTACTCAACTCGATTCAATTCAGAAAACTTTATTAAAAGCTCTTCGGCAGCAGCGTCAATCAAGAGGAGTAAAATAAATAATATATAAATAATAGGGCTGGGACGATAATATGCTTTTCTCCCGATTCGATTCTTCTACGATTTTTTGGATTGTGATTCTACGATATTGCCAATTCTTGATTCAATTTTTAGTCTTTAGCATTTTTAACATTTATCTGCACACAAATACTGTAGAAGCCTAGAAATTAACATAATCCATTATAAAGTGAACTTAAACCCTTTTCAAAACCTGGACTCTCTGTCTGTAAAATAAAAAAAAAGGCTAACAAATGCACGTTGCACAATATAAAAAAAAAGAAATAAAACTTTTTTTTTTTGATTTTTGAAATAAAAAATCGATTTAAATGTGAATCGATTTTTTCTCCCACCCCTAATAAATAAATAAATAATAGAGCAACCATAAGATATATTATTATACAGCACAAAATACATGTTTTTAAATGTAAAAATTAACATTTAATAGTAAATTAATTGATATATTTTGAGTATTTTATTAATTTTCCGTCGTTTTAAAGTTTTATGTTTCTTCAGTCTTGTGGTTTCTCTGTGTTTCAATCAAGAGGAGTAAAATAAATAATATAAATACTAGGGCTGGGACGATATGCTTTTCTCCCGATTCGATTCTTCTACGATTTTTTTGGATGGCGATTCTACGATATTGCCGATTCTCTCGATTTTTAGTCTTTAGCATTTTTAACATTTATCTGCACACAAATACTGTAGGAGCCTATAAATGAACATGCTCCATTATAAAGTGAACTTAAACCCTTTTCAAAACCTGGACTCTCTGTATGTAAAATAAAAAAAAAGGCTAACAAATGCACATTGCACAATATTTGAAAAAAAAAATTGATATTTGAAATAAAAAATCGATTTAAATGTGAATCGATTTTTTCTCCCACCCCTAATAAATAAATGAATAATAGAGCAACCATAAGATATATTATTATACAGCACAAAATCCATGTTTTTAAATGTAAAATTAACATTTATCAGTAAATTAATTGATATATTTTGATTATTTTATAAAGTTTTATGTTTCTTCTCTCCGTGTTTCCCTGCAGCTGTCGGTGTGCAAGGAGCTGCAGCTTCCCGCCAGCGACTACAGCTACACGGCCGACCTCGTCGCCGTGACGACGTCGTCCGCCGTTCCCCTGGAGACGGCGGCGGTGCAGTCGGTCAGCGTGCTGGCGGTGTCGTCGGAGGGCGCGGCGCGGTTCTGGCCCAGTCTGACCCAGGAGGGGAACTACAGCGACACGGACCTGGACCTGGGGGACGACTGCTGCTCCGTGGTCGCCGTCAGGGTAACGGAGGCTGATGTCACTTCCTGTTTACTGTGGTGTCACTTCCTGTTTACTGTGATGTCACTTCCTGCTGCTGTGATGTCACTTCCTGCTGCTGTGGTGTCACTTCCTGTTTGCTGTGATGTCACTTCCTGCTGCTGTGATGTCACTTCCTGCTGCTGTGGTGTCACTTCCTGTTTGCTGTGATGTCACTTCCTGCTGCTGTGATGTCACTTCCTGCTGCTGTGGTGTCACTTCCTGTTTGCTGTGATGTCACTTCCTGCTGCTGTGATGTCACTTCCTATTTGCTGTGATGTCACTTCCTATTTACTGTGTTCATCATCATCATCTGCTGCTCCTCTCTCCTTCCCTCCTTTCCTCCTTTTTCTCTGCTCTTCTCTCCTCTCCTCCTCTCCTTCTCTCCTTTCCTTTCCTTTCCTTTCCTTTCCTTTCCTTTCCTTTCCTCTCCTCTCTCCTCCTCTCCTTCCTTCCTCTCCTCTCCTTTCCTCCTTTCCTCTCTCCTCCTCTCCTTCCTTCCTCTCCTCTCCTTTCCTCCTTTCCTCTCTCCTCCTCTCCTTCTTTCCTCTCCTCTCCTTTCCTCCTTTCCTCTCTCCTCCTTTCCTCATCTCTCTTCTCTGCTCCTCTCTCTCCTCTCCTCCTTTTTCTCTGCTCTTCTCTCCTCCTCTCCCCTCTCCTTTCCTCCTCTCTCCTCTCCTCTCCCCTTTCCTTTCCTCTCTCCTCTCTTCTCCTTCCTTCTCTCCTCTCCTCCTTTTTTCTCTGCTCTTCTCTCATCTCCTCCTTTCCTCTCTCATCCTTTCCTCCTCTCTCTCCTCTGCTCCTTTTTCTCTGCTCTTCTCTCCTCTCGTCTCCTCTCCTTTCTCCTCCTCTCCTCTCCTCTCCTCTCCTCCTTTCCTCCTCTCCTCTCCTCTCCTCTCCTCCTTTCCTCCTCTCCTCTCCTCTCCTCTCCTCCTCCTCCTCCTCTCTCCTCTCCTCTCCTCTCCTCCCCTCCTCTTGCCCCCCCCTCCTTCCTCTCCTCCTTTCCTCTCCTCTCCTCCCCTCTCCTCTCCTCCCCTCCTTTCCTTTCCTCTCCTCCTTTCCTCTCCTCTCCTCCCCTTTCCTCTCCTCTCCTCTCCTCTCCTCTCCTCTCCTCTCCTCTCCTCTCTCCTCTCCTCTCCTCTCCCCCCCCCCTCCTCCTCTCTCCTCTCCTCTCCTCTCCTCTCCTCTCCTCTCCTCTCCTCTCCTCTCCTCCTCCTCTCCTCTCCTCCCCCTCCCCCCCCCCCTCCTCTCTCCTCCTCCAGGGCGGGAGCTTCGTGGTCTCCTCGGTGAGGAACCGGCTGCTCAGAGCGAGCGCCGACTCCTCGGGGAAGCTGCAGGTTCGAGCGCTGCAGCAGGGTCAGGGCGTGTTGTCGGGCATCGGCCGCCGCGTCTCCAGCCTGTTCGGTATGCTGTCGCAGCCCACCAACGACACGGTGAGTCAACGGTGGTGATGTTGTTGGTAGATATGTATATATTTTAACCCTTTTTACTTTTACCGAGGCTAAAAATGGGCATATTTTGTTATTTTTGTATTAGCAGTTTAAAGGGACAACCAGGAGTTTCTCCAGCGGCAGAACGAAAAATTCCACAACAATAAAAAAGTCTGATATTAATGTGGATGAATCTATGTTACCCACACTTGTTAAAGCAGAAGTAAGTGATATTTTTGTGTTAATATAAGTCTTAAATAGTTATATCTTCCGACAGCAATCACTTAGAGTGTTTGGTCTGAAACACGGGTCTGTCAGTCACTCTGCTCTGCTCTGAGCCCAGGAGAAAACTTTCCTTGTATCCTACAGTTTTTATCCAATGAGGAGAGAGAACGGCATAAAGGGGCAGTCCTCTCTGTGTGTGCAGCCAAGGGATGCGCCTGAATGTGGTGACGTAGGGACGAGGACTGTTATGGTGCGTTCAAGACAACTCGTAACTCGTGTTTTTCTCATAGACTGTGAAGTGGTACCAGTTCGATCTGGTACGAGTTCACGGGTCAGAAGTTACGAGTGGCCGTTATAGTGACTTTCACCGGTAAAACAGGTCGGAGAAACACGAGTGGGTTACCTGGAACGCTACAAAGTCGTAAGTTGTGACTTGAAGCTGTAATTTACGGTTTCAAAAGCCTGCCTGGAACGCAGCATTAGCCAAAACCACCGGATCGCTTACTTCTGCTTTAATCGCGCCATTTTCAATAAGTGCAGCTCACAACTTGTCCACCAGAGCGTTGTGGAGTTGTTGGATTGTGTATTTGATGAGTTTGATGAGGGAAACCAAGAAATCCCATAATGAGCCTCCGTAGCGTAGCTCTGAGCAGCTCACGGCTCTGCTCTGCCGTTCTAAAAACAGCTTGCACCGACAATTAAAGGTAACGAACCTACTGCTACGACTATAGGGATTATGGCAATGGGCCGACTTGACAAAATGTTGAACTATCCCTTTAAGTTAACCTGCCCCCCCCCCCCCCCCCCCCCCCGTCTCTCTGCAGCTCCACAGCGTGCTGTGGGCGGAGCCGACCGGCTGCCTCTACACTCTGACCAGCTCCAGCCTCAGTAAGTGGGAGCTGGACGACAGCTGGGAGCACCAGACGCTGAGCTGGGACGCCCGCAGAGCGCTGACCGAGAGCATCGCCGACGCCATCTGGGTCAGAGCAACGACTCCTCCACTCCACCACTCCTCCACTCCTCCACCACTCCTCCACTCCACCACTCCACCACTCCTCCACTCCTCCACCACTCCACCACTCCACCACTCCACCACCATGACCACCATGACCAGACTGTTTTATTTTCTAGCTGAGCTTTGAGATTAAAGATGTTCTGTTTTGTTGGTTTTCTTCCTCCAGGGGTCAGAGAGCAACTACGAGGAGATGAAGGAGGGTGTGAACGTGGCGTATCTGGACATGAAGCTCGGCCAGTGAGTCGACGATGAACTTTATGATTTAACTTTACTGTCATTCAGACAAACGACCGTGTTCGACCGACTCCGACTCTGATACAGTTCAGATTAGGGATGCACCAAATATTCAGTAACTGAATATATTCGGCCGAATATTGCAAAAAAAAGCAACATTCGGCCTTCGGTGGAATGAGCGCAAAGCAAGGCCGAATATTTAAAAAAAAAAGAAAAAATGTCTGATAAATACGCGATCGCGCGACGAACGAAACGGCAGCTTAAACCCCATGGAGCTTTATTAGTAAGTGACTCCTACTGCTGGAAGAACAACAGCAACAAGAGCAGTGGAGGGGAAGCTGCACCGCTGCACGTCGCTCCAAGAGCCGGTGCGTCCTGTCTGCAGCGGAGACACGGCCACTGAGAGGACTGAGTGACGGGACCGTTCCCATAGCAACGCGCCTTTTAATGAATCATTTAAAAACCAAACACCCTGAACAGCATCAGAGCCAGTCTATTCTCTGACAGTATGCTGAGTACGAGAGGGAGAGACAGCTGAAAAACTTTATATAACTTGTTATGCTTTTTTGATGAGCAACTGGAATATTCAAAAACTGTCAGAATAGTCAATAAACATTTACTTTCTTTGAAAATTAAGTTTAAAAAATATTTTATTAAAAACTTTATAACCACTTTCGGTATTCGGTATTATTCGGTTATTCGGCCAAGCGTTTCGATTTTATTCGGTATTCGGCTTCGGACAAAAAAATGCCATTCAGTGCACCCCTAGTTCAGATCCGTTTGTCTTATCGAACCTCCGCCCACTGGATGCGTTGTGTGAAAATTGAAATCACAGGAGAACTACAAACTACGGTGATAACAGCCGTTCATTATTTGTGTGAAACTTTGGACGTCATGGGACGCAAGACAAATTTCAGAGTGATCTGACAATAAAGTATAATCTTATCTTATCTAGGGCTGACCTCCAAAAGTCGACTATTCGACGATTCGATTCGGAGGGGTCTGATTCGACTATGAACCTCGTAGTCGAATCTAGAGTGCCCAAGACCGTACCATTCTGACTATATGGGGGTGCCCACGGCTGCTGAGCATAAATTGTTACATAGAATGTCTTTTTTCGTTATAAAAAGACTATTTTGATACAAAATCTGCCTACTTTCTGTTAATAAAGAGTTCAAAATGATGTGTGCGTTTAAACGGTAGTCTTAGCTTCTTACTACGTATTAATAAATCACCCACTGCAGTTGCACAATCAAATGAGCGGAGGTTTTTTTTTTTTTTCAAATGAGCGGAGGTGAGCAGTAGGACCGTCAACATCACGGTACTCAGAAGTCACTGCAGAACACTCACGGAGTGGCAAAAAGACGAGGGGCAGAGCCGCCAAAGTTTAAAATCAAGGAAGTCTGACAGTCTAACTTTGTCAACATTTATCATGCATGACCTGACAGAACAGCAAAACATTGTGAGGATACATCTGACTTTGACCGAGTTACATTCAAGAACCTGCTTTCAATCACGGAAAATAAATTAACTCCAGCGGTGATTTTTTTTTTCGATGGATCAGCTGTGTTTACCGTTTCAAGTGTTAATAGTTCTGATGGTTAGACAGATGAATTAGTCCCTAACACATCCTAAAGTTTGACATGTCAGAGTTTTTCAGAAGAGGAACTTGTTTTTTTTCCGACTTCCGAGCTGTATTGAACGCACCATCAGTGTCGGGAGTCACAGCTGTAATCTCGTCCCTCTGCAGCCTGTCTGTCTCTCTGCCGGTGCCGCGGTCACACTGTGTGTTACAGGATTGATTAACGTAATGTACGGATTGTCGAGTCCTTCTGACCTCCGTTTGTTTTGATAGGCTACTACATGTTTTACCCGGTTTCTCTGTGTCCACGACCACCGCTATCCTTCATCACGTTGAGGGATGAGGGATGACTCACAGTCCGAGCAAAAGGAGCGTTGTCCAGGGCAACGTGACATAAACGCATACCCTGGCTCACAATGGCTACTAAAAATTAGAGTGCCTATAAAAATCATCCAAAGTGTGGAAAATAAATAAAGGTATTTGTTTTACACCTACCATATTTTTTGGGTGTTTTAGCTCTTTTGTTTGAAACGGGAAAAAGTCGCAAATTTGCTGCCATCTAAAAAAATAAAATAAAATAAAAAAAAAGGTTCGACGATCAGTCGACTACGGCAAAATCTGACGAATCAGATTCGACTATGAAAATCCTTAGTCGAAAACAGCCCTAATCTTATCTTATCTTATTAAAATGTAAAGAACTAAGGATGCAGTGGAGTGAGTTAATAGCAAGGCCGAATAGACTATTAGTGGCGTGTGATGCAATTAAACAATGTACAGTGATGGTAAAATGTAGACAGTGTGGAGATATTTTAAAGTGTTGGAGAGCAAGAAAAGAATATCAGTTTGCAACGAGTGTTCAACCAAACTATCTAGAGGGAGTTCCTCTGCAAAGACCTTTAGCACTACACTGCTGTAATTACTCCTTTAAAAGCCAAACACCCTGAACAGCACGTCTTTATTATAAAATGTCAGAATATTCGATAAACATTTACTTTCTTTGAAAAACTTAACAACCACATTCGGTTTTGTCCGGTATTCAGCCAAGCGTTTAATTTTATTCGTCTTCGTCTTCGGCCACAAATGTTCATTTCGGTGCATCCCTGTAAACAACAGGTCACTCTGCCTTTAGGAGGTTGATTTTCTGTTATGTTTCTTACTCTGTGATATTTTTTTTAACTTTCAGTGTGTGTTGTTGTAGAGCGGACGTGATGTGTTGCGGTTTTCCACCTCTGTGATTGATATTTTTTCATCCATGACGTCATGTTTAGCTTCAGGTTCCTCCGACTGATCGATGACTCGTTGTTTGCACCAGCCGGTGAAACTAATGTGAGCGATGATTTACGATCGGAAAGTTTGTCGTCGTGTTTTATTTTGAGAATTTAACGGATGCTCGGTGAGTCGGTGCGTTTGACTTCCTGTGTGGGGTCGGTGAATTGATGCGTGATGGCAGCGTGATCTGGCGAAACCAGACCTGCTGCGTATTTCTGTCAGAGCTGTGGAAATGCTCCGATTGAGACGGATTCTGAGGGATCCAGTGGAAATTGGGGGTTAGATGCTCAGTAAATGTAGTAAAAATGCATAAAAATTAAATATACCGTAGATGACCAAATAGTCGCCCGCGTGCAAATACGCGCCTGTGCTCTAATAGCCACCGGGGTCCGAGCTCATTTGGCAGAATAAACGCCGGTTCAATTAAACGCCCAGGCGATTAAGTGTTTACCATAGTCTGGCACAGAAAACAAAAGTTTTGTTTTGTTTTTTTAACAGCGTATCACCGTGCGTGCTAATAGACAAAGACAAATAGATAAATGCGCTAATGTAGCTACAGTGTTGAAATTACCGTGATCGACCCCCCCCCTCCCGTTATCATTCATAACACTGCTCTGATCAGCTCCCTGTGTGTCGCGGTTACACAGACAAACTGTCTTTGTATTTATTGTCTGATGTCAATAAAGATGCGTCCGGGGAAAAAGTAGTTTTGTTCCAGTGGTCCTATGGTGACCTCCTTGTTCTTTGCATGATGGTCTGGTGCTGCTCATTGCAAAAATAAATTGTAGCCTGTTGCAAATACGCGCCTGGTTCTTATAAACGCCTGGGCTCCAAGTCGATTTAGCATATTAGGGCGCACTCACACTAGGGCCAGTTGATCCGTGCCGTGCTGAAGCCCGAATGCCCCCCCTCCCCTGTCCCCCAGCTGGCCCTGTGGCCGCTTGGCCGTGCGAGTGAGCAGTGGGTAGACAGAGAGGAACAGAAGGGACTGGACACAGCGTTGCAGTGAAGCCCACTTGGGGTCTTTTATTCTTAACAGGTGGGGGGTGGGGAAGGGAACTGAAAAAAAGGGGTGAGGGACGACAAACAACTGAAATCTTCCTCGGCTTGGTGGCCGCTCAGGGGGCTCGGTACTGGCTCTCCTGGTCAGAGCGAGAGGGAAACAAAAGAGACCAGAGGTTAGTGGAGGGTGAAGTTTCCCACTGACCTGTTTGCTTGCTCCTCAGTGATTTCTCCTCGTGCTCCTGCTCTGTTCACTGCTCCAGTCCAGCCAACCTCTCCTCTGCTTCTGCAGGGTATATGAAGGCTGGCAATCACCTGATTGTCCTGTGGATTGCTGACACCTGGGGTAGTACCGCCCCCTCACCACCCCTCCCCTCTGCCTCAGCTGGCTGATGGGAGGCCCTGTGAGGTGCTGAGCATGAGCAGGGCTCTCACATACCCCCCCCCTCAGCTCCCCACCATCCGGGGGAGCGGCGGTCCACCAGCAGTCGTCCCTCCTGGACATGGCATCAGCATTTCCGTGTAGCCTTCCAGCCCTGTGTTCAACTGTAAAGCGGAAATCCTGCAGGTGCAAAAACCAACGGGTTATTCTGGCATTTCTGTCTTTATTGTTGGCCATCCACTTTAATGGAGCATGATCAGTGACCAACGTGAACTCCCGCCCCAGTAAATAGTAACGGAGTTTTTCCACCGCCCACTTAACAGCCAAGGCCTCCTTCTCTATGGTCGCATAATTCTTCTCATGGGGAAGCAGTTTACGGCTCACAAAGGTTATGGGGTATTCAATCCCTTCATGGATTTGGGACAGGACCCCCCCCAGGCCTACCATGGATGCGTCTGTCTGCAGTACAAACCTCCTCCTGAAGTCTGGGGTATGGAGCACGGGTTCGCTGCAGAGGGCTGTTCTCAAAGCCCTGAAGGCCTGCTCAGTCTGTTCCGTCCACTTCACCTGGTTGGGCGCCCCTTTTTTCGTCAGCTCATTGAGGGGCCCTGCTAGGGAGGCAAAGTTAGGGATAAACTGTCGGTAATAACCCACTAACCCCAGGAAGGTCCTCACCTGACGTTTGGTCTGGGGTTGGGGCCACGTTGCAATAGCGTCTGTCTTCTTCACCTGTGGCTTGACATTCCCTCGCCCCACAGTGTACCCCAGGTAATTTGCCTCCTCCAAGGCCAAAGAGCACTTCCCTGGGTTGGCTGTGAGTCCTGCCTCGCGTAAGGATTGGATAACGGCTTCCAGGCGCTGCAGATGATCTTCCCATGAGATACTGTGTATAACGATGTCATCTATGTATGCTGCAGCATAGTCTTGATGGGGCCGGAGGACCTTGTCCATGAGCCTCTGGAACGTGGCTGGGGCTCCATGGAGGCCAAATGGGAGGACTCGATACTGGAAGGCGCCATCTGGTGTCGAGAAGGCGGTCTTCTCCTTTGCTTGCTGAGTGAGTGGCACCTGCCAATACCCTTTGGTCAGGTCCAGGGTGGAGATGAACCGGGCCGGCCCCAGCCTCTCGATCAGCTCGTCTACACGGGGCATAGGGTACGTGTCAAACTGTGATATTTCATTCAACTTTCTGTAATCGTTGCAGAACCTGATGCTCCCATCTGGTTTCCCCACGAGGACTATGGGGCTGGACCAGGCACTGTGCGACTCCTCCAACACCCCAAGGTCCAGCATTTTTCTCACCTCCTTCCTGATGGCTCCCCGTCGTGCCTCTGGGATGCGGTAAGGTCGCAGTCTTACCGTTTTCCCTGGCTCCGTACATATGTCATGGGCGATGAGCGTTGTCTGGCCGGGGGTCTCTGAAAAGACATCTTTGCTTCTGGCCAGGAGCTCCTGGACCTCCTGGACCTGTCTGGAAGACAACTGATCACCCAGTCTCACAGGGGTTGTGATCTGGGGGTGAGTGGCGGCCAGGACACTGGTGGGGATAGGGACCGGTTCGTGCCAGGGCTTCAGCAGATTGATGTGATACAGTTGCTGGCCCTTCCTGCGACCAACCTGTCTGACCCGATAATTTACCGGTCCCATTTGTTCCATTACTTCATACGGTCCCTGCCATTTTGCCAAAAACTTGCAATCGTTAGTGGGGATCAACACCATCACTTTGTCTCCCGGCTGGAATATTCTCACCTGCGCCCCCCGGTTGTACACGTGAGCCTGCTGGGTTTGGGCCCGTTCCATGTGTTCCCGCACCAGAGGCCAGACTTGAGTCATTCTGTGATGCATTTGTTCCACATGTTCCACGATGCTGCGCTGAGTGGGGGGTTGTTCTTCCCAAGCGTCTTTGGCCAGGTCCAACAGGCCTCGAGGTCGGCGTCCATACACCAGCTCGAAGGGGGAGAACCCGGTGGAACCCTGTGGGACCTCACGGACAGAGAAAAGAACATATGGCAGCAACTGGTCCCAGTTTTTACCATCCACATCTATTATTTTGCGTAGCATATGCTTTAGTGTTTTGTTGAATCTTTCAACTAATCCATCCGTCTGTGGGTGGTAGACAGAGGTTCTGATCTGTCTTACCTTCAGGAGTTGGCACATCCTTTTCATCACCCCAGACATGAAGCAGGATCCCTGATCTGTCAGGATCTCTTCTGGCAGGCCCACTCTACTGAAGAGCAGGAACAGTTCCCTAGCCACTGCCTTCCCAGTTGCAGTGCGCAGGGGAATGGCCTCAGGGTATCGGGTGGCATAATCCAGTATGACCAGAATATAGCGGTGACCCCGGCTAGATTTTGGTAAGGGCCCCACTATGTCCATACCAATCCTACTGAATGGGGTTTCGATAATGGGTAGAGGTATGAGTGGATTTCTGTATGTTACCTTTGGGGCGTTGGTTTGGCACTCGGCACAGTGTTTACAGTACTCCTCCACAGCTCTCTTGACCCCCGGCCAGTAGAAGCGGCTGAGAATCCGTTCATAGGTCTTCTCTCTCCCCAGATGCCCCCCTAGGAGGTGGGTGTGGGCTAGATATAAAACTTTTGAGACATATGTTTTTGGGACAACCAACTGTTCACACACTTCAGCATTTTTCTTGGAGACTCGATACAACAGTTTATTTTTCACCATGAAATGTGGAAAAGACACTTGACTCACCCCCTCCTGGTTTTGGCCCTCGATCACTTGGACATCCCTCCAAGCCTGGGCCAGATTGGGGTCCTGGAGCTGCGCCGAGCCAAACCGGCCCAACCTAGGTCCTCCATCCATTTCAGCTTCAGGAAATTGCGAGAAGCCTTCATCTGACCCTATATCCTCCAGGGGCCCCTCCTGCACTGTGACCGTGGACTGATCATTGACACCCTCACCGGCGTCGTCCTCACTGGTCTCGGCTGCACTGCCATCGGGGGGCTCACCTGCCAGCGCTGGTTGGGTTATAGCCAATCTTTTGGTCTCCAGGGGTCGCTTCCGGATCCTCCCCTTGGGTTTCCGGTTTCTTCCTGGCCAGTAAAGCGAGAAGAGGGGGCTGTCTCGCCCAACCAGGACAGGGACTGGAAGTTGTTCGACGACCCCCACCTGTAGAGTGAAGGGGCCCCGTGGCGTGATCACCTTGATGATGGAGGTTGGATACCTCCGTGTTTCCCCATGGATACATGACACAGGGATCTCTGCTCCCATCGTTGTGCTGGCAAATTCAGGTCTGATGAGGGAGACCATACTTCCGGAGTCCAAAAGTGCCTCGGTATCCTTCCCAGCAATCTTCACAGGAAACTTCGGGGCCGGTGCTCCCTCATGGGCCCAACAGGTGGTGAGGTGTTGGCAGTAGAAAGCTTTGCCTTCAGAGGTTCCCGCTGTGGGCATTGATTCCTCCCGACCGGGGCACTCTCGGGCGAAGTGTCCTTCCCTGCCACAGGTGAAACATCGGGGTACGGCAAGTGGTGGGGCTCGTTGGGCTGTCGGTCCAGCCCATCCAGGGAACAGTCGGCCTGCTGGGGGGCTGACCACCTTGCTCCCCATCTCCCTCTCGCCCTTGATTTTGGGATTAGTTGAACGGTTACTCTCTGACCGCATGAGGCCCCCCATTACTTTGTGGTTCTCCAATAGGGCTACCAAATTGTCCAAAGTGGGGGCCCCCTGCTGGGCAACATACCTCTTGGTGTCGGGGGGCAGTCCCCGGAGGCATCGGTCAATTACCACCCGGTCCACAATCGGTGGCCCGGCCACTTCCTCCAGCCAGCTCCGGGTGAAACGTAGTAGGGTCATGACTTGGGCCCGGGCTGGAAGAGCGGGGTTGTAGGTCCAATCATGCACTCTCTGCGCTCGGGCTGGAAGGCTAAGTCCATACTGGGCCAAAATGGCGGTTTTTACTCGATCATAGTGGGCAGCGTCGGCTGCTGAAAGGTCGCGGCAGGCTTTCTGTGCTTCACCAGTCAGGAAGGGCATCAGGATATGCGCCCACTCGGCTCTTGGCCAGCCCTCTCGCATGGCGACCCTCTCAAACAGGGCCATATAGGATTCAACGTCATCATCCCCCGTCAGCTTGGTCAACACATCCTTTGGCTGTCGTTCCGGGGGACCTCTTCTAGCTGTTAACTTGCACAGTTCAGTTACAGCTGTCTGCAAGGTGGCTTGGGTTGCCAGAATGGCTTTCAATGTCTCCTCCATGCTCATACTCAGTCTACCCACAGATTGCGAGGATCAGCATGCCCGCATTCTCCACCATATGTGGCCGCTTGGCCGTGCGAGTGAGCAGTGGGTAGACAGAGAGGAACAGAAGGGACTGGACACAGCGTTGCAGTGAAGCCCACTTGGGGTCTTTTATTCTTAACAGGTGGGGGGTGGGGAAGGGAACTGAAAAAAAGGGGTGAGGGACGACAAACAACTGAAATCTTCCTCGGCTTGGTGGCCGCTCAGGGGGCTCGGTACTGGCTCTCCTGGTCAGAGCGAGAGGGAAACAAAAGAGACCAGAGGTTAGTGGAGGGTGAAGTTTCCCACTGACCTGTTTGCTTGCTCCTCAGTGATTTCTCCTCGTGCTCCTGCTCTGTTCACTGCTCCAGTCCAGCCAACCTCTCCTCTGCTTCTGCAGGGTATATGAAGGCTGGCAATCACCTGATTGTCCTGTGGATTGCTGACACCTGGGGTAGTACCGCCCCCTCACCACCCCTCCCCTCTGCCTCAGCTGGCTGATGGGAGGCCCTGTGAGGTGCTGAGCATGAGCAGGGCTCTCACAGCCCGCACTCACACCACCTCGAACCCAAGCGTACTCAAGCACGGTTGCCTCCGACACATACGTCATCACGTTGATATACCAACACGGCGGATGCGCTCTGACTGCAGAAAGAACGGCGCTTTGACCGGTTGTCATGGTTATCTTGAAGTTTAATCAAAGCGACGTTAACTAGCGATGTTTAACTAATTGTTAAGTGACGGTTGTTTACATGCGGTTGCAGACATAGACATATAAAGAGTAGACGCCGCATCGAACGCTGGGCCTATCGGCGCTGACGAGCGGTGGGGCCGCCATCTTGGACCGGTCTACCGCTCCACTCAATGTATCTGCTTGGTAGGTGCAATTGATAGTTTCACTAGTGTCAGTGCATTTAATCAATAACTTACTGAACATGATCCCGCCTATTACACGGCGTACGAGTGAAATAATTCATTTGAAACATAATTTTGATCAAAATACTACTTTTATCGATTTATAAATGTTATAATTTAGCACATCTCTGCCTGTCTGGTCTCCTCTCCGCTGTGTTGCTGAGCCTCCTCCCATTTGTTTTCAACAAAGCCTTTTATAATCAATAACTGGATCGATGGATTATCACATATATGTTACAATGTGTGTAGTCTTACCTGTCATAAACAAGATATTATAGGTTTATGGGGCGTGTTTGTGTGGCGGACTACAGGCTCTGATCTGATCAGCAGGTTTGGTTTTCAGCCAGGATGTGGAAGGAGCCTCTACTCTCTCTGTAAAGGGTTACAAGTCATTTATCTAACATCACTATTAGTCCCAAGCTTTTTACTGAAGGTCAAAATGAAACATAAGGTAAATATCCTGCATAGTCTACTCTGTTCTGTGCTGCGCTGATCAGAGCGGCGTCCCTAGCAACGGTGTGTTACACTTGACAACCATTCATTATACAGAAATAAATGTCTATGGAAATAACAGCCTGTAGAGAGCAGCAACTGATCAGAGAGCAGCATTCCTGTAATGAATAAATATATAGAGATAAAAGCTATATGTTAGAGAAAATAAAAATATATATAAACCAGAGAATCAATTCATATCAGGTCAGAGAGAGAGAGGGAGGAGAGAGAATAAATAAATAAATATTCGATTCACAAAATACAACCAATAGTAATGTTCAATCTTATTTGTGAAAAGTAATCCCCAGAGCAGCTGTTTTCCATGGTTTTCTGCTGATTAGAACAGAAATAATATGCTGCTCGGTGCTCTGAATCCTGTTACTTCTGCTGCTGGACTGAGTAGAATGACCAGTTCAAGATGGCGGCCGCATTTCTCGCGGCGCAGCGTTCGATGCGGCGTCTACTCTTTATATGTCTATGGTTGCAGACACGTGGTGGAGAACGAGCCCGCAGCACATTACGTGTGCGCATTCCTGGCCAAGCGTACCGTGCCCAAGCACACCTCTCCCAACCGTAATGACTCAGGCACGGAACGCTTGCACTCACACTACCAATAGAATCCGGACTTTAGGGGGCAAACGTGCTTGGGCACGGTACGATTGCCTAGTGTGAGTGCACCCTTAAATGCCCAGGCTACTAAATGGTCATCTACGGTATAACACGAACACAACCAGTTGTAGCAGGATGAACAACAAACCTCCAGCTGACTCTGACTCCCCCTCTCCTTCAGGTCTGGTCTGGTGGTCCTGGCGGCCGCGTGGCACCCGGCCGACTCCCCCTGCCTGTCCTACTTCTGCCTGGTGACGCTGCAGGACCACGGAGCCGCCGTCTCAGACCAGTTCACCGTGGAGGTCACCAAGTACAGCCCCCCCTTCCAGGTCAGTACAGCCCCCTCTTCCAGGTCAGTACAGCCCCCCCTTCCAGTGGACATTAAACATTAAACATTGACCTCTGACCTCTGACCTCTGACCTCTCCGTTGCCCCTCAGAGCGAGGAGGCGCTGCAGGCCACGCGCCTCCTGCTGCCCCCCTCCCCCGGCTCCACGGCGTTCCTCTACAACGAGGAGCTGGTGTTCTGCTGCTCCACGGGGACCAGCAGGGCGGCACCGCCCGACGAGAAGATCAGCTTCAACTCCAACGGTACCAGAACCTAACCCTTTTAAAGGGATAGTTCAACATTCTGTCAAATCATTGGCCCATTGCCATAATCCCTATAGGACGAATCTCCTTGTTGTTTACATTCTACTTCCGGGTAGAAAACCAGCACGTAATTTGAATGAGATCAATAGTAACGAACGAGAGTTTAGCTATATATCATATTTTTCACGCCCTATCACCGTTTAGACAAATCTGAAATGATTGAAGAAACATTACTATTTCTGTGTGTGTGTTTTGTGTTGCTATGTGTTGTATTTATTCAGTTTGGGGGAATCACAGTGTCTAGAAAGCATCAGTGGCTCAGCTGACAGGGACAGCTGACGGTAGCTAAGCTAACGGTAGCTAAGCTAACGGTAGCTAAGCTAACAGCAGGACGTCAGCTGTTAAAACCCTCCCGTTGTGGGACACGACATGAAACTACTCCAGTTAGCTCATTCATGTTGGAACTCAGATATCCGCTGGAGAAAATATTTTTTCATGGAGCGTTTATTGAGTCACTGAGTTATTAAAGTTAAACAGGTAGCTAACCGTTAGCCCGGCTAATCTATGATAACCATGACTAATTACATAAATGTGCACACAGAAATAGTAATGTTTGTCCAATCATTGGTTTTATAGACTTTACAAACATCAGATTAGTCTAAACGGTGATATAGTAACATGAAAAATTATATATACAGTATATAGCGAAACTCTCGTCCGTCACTGTTGTTCGAATGCTGGTTTTCTACCCGGAAGTAGTTGTAAACAACAAGGAGATTCGTCCTATAGGGATTAAGGCAATGGGGCCGATAATTTGCTAAAATGTTGAACTATCCCTTTAACGCCTCTGTCTGTGTCTAGGTGACGGTGTGCGTGGAGGCGGCTGCTGCGCCAACCTGCCGGTGTTTTTCTCCCAGAACAGCGGCCTGGTGGCGGTGGTGGCCCGGGAGAGCGCCTCCATCCTGCCAGAGACCATGGAGGACTCGCTCTGCTCCTCTCTGGCTGCAGCGCCCGAGGTAAAGGCTTAGTTGTGACATCACAAAGTGACAGGAAGTCCTGACGGCTGGTTTTAAGGCTTTTAAGTTTCTGAATCCAGGCTGTGTGCATTTCTCTGTGGACTGAGGCTTTGATACTTTCACAGTATTAATATAGAACCTAGAGCTGCTTTATAATCACACTACACATGGACATCTACCTTTATACTGTATGGAGCTTTAATACAAACATCTACCTTTATACTGTATGGAGCTTTAATACAAACATCTACCTTTATACTGTATGGAGCTTTAACACAAACATCTACCTTTATACTGTATGGAGCTTTAACACAAACATCTACCTTTATACTGTATGGAGCTTTAACACAAACATCTACCTTTATACTGTATGGAGCTTTAACACAAACATCTACCTTTATACTGTATGGAGCTTTAATACAAACATCTACCTTTATACTGTATGGAGCTTTAATACAAACATCTACCTTTATACTGTATGGAGCTTTAATACAAACATCTACCTTTATACTGTATGGAGCTTTAATACAAACATCTACCTTTATACTGTATGGAGCTTTAACACAAACATCTACCTTTATTTTGAAGGAGCTTTAACACAAACATCTACCTTTATACTGTATGGAGCTTTAACACAAACATCTACCTTTATACTGTATGGAGCTTTAACACAAACATCTACCTTTATACTGTATGGAGCTTTAATACAAACATCTACCTTTATACTGTATGGAGCTTTAATACAAACATCTACCTTTATACTGTATGGAGCTTTAATACAAACATCTACCTTTATACTGTATGGAGCTTTAACACAAACAGCTAACTTTATTTTGAAGGAGCTTTAACACAAACATCTACCTTTATTTTGAAGGAGCTTTAACACAAACATCTACCTTTATTTTGAAGGAGCTTTAATACAAACATCTACCTTTTTTTTGAAGGAGCTTAGATACAAATGTCTACCTTTATTTTGAAGGAGCTTTAACACAAACATCTGCCTTTATTTTGAAGGAGCTTTAATACAAATGTCTACCTTACGTCTACCTTTATTTTGAAGGAGCTAGATTTTTGTTTTGAGAGATGTTATCAGTTTCTTCTAGAATTGCTTTTGAGAAATGTTGCCAATTTTAAACATTTTTAGAGAAATTGTACCACTTTTTTCCAGAAATGTCTCTACAATATTTCCAAAAATTCACACCATTGGCCATAATTTGAACGTACATTGACTAAAAAAGTAACTGTGCTCAGTCTCAGAACTAAAAATATGTGTATTTCTGGTGTTTCCTTCCTTCAATATTTGGTCCAATGGGGGTCTCCGTGGTCTAATTTGTGTCACTTTATAGGGTTCTTGATTTAAAAAGGTTTGAGAAGCAGTAGCCATGTTTCCATCCAAAGTGATTCGAATTACTGGGAAATGCGCATTAAAAGAAATTCGAATCATGTGTGTTTCCATCTACGGACTTTGCATCCCCCCCCCTCCCGGCCGGACGGACGGACGGTCTGATTTGAACACATTAGTGCGATTTAGCGCATAGGTTTATTACCGTAATAACGTGACCCGTGTGTGTGTGTGTGTGTGGGAGAGAGAGAGAGAGAGAGAGAGAGAGAGAGAGAGAGAGTTGCGCCGCCCCAGACTTTAATGATAAACGCTGGATTCGCTGGTTGATAAGTTTGGTTTTTACTGAGGAGGAACTATGAAGAACTGTGCAGTCATCACATATGAAGGTGTGTGGGGGCTTTTATTTTGCCGTGGCGATGCGCCACAATTAATTAATTGTTGTGTGACAGCGGAAACCCTGATGTTGTCTTGTGAGTGAACTGCAAACACGGGAGCAGACGGGGTGAAAGTGGCTACGTCACACTTGATTCGCATACAGCTGTTTCCATCCCATTCGAATCAACCAAAACCCGGCCATAGCGAGCGTATTTCATTTTGTGCGAATCAGAGGATTTTAATGCGAATCACGGCGTTTCCATCATCATTTTCCAATGCGATACATCTCGATGCATCTAAACAGCTGATGGAAACGCACCTAGTGACTGACTCGACCACATGTTCCTGTTTCTCAGGTTTCAGCCATGGAGACTCCGACCAGATCTGAGCCGGTCGCTCAGGAAGACAAAACCAAACTCCTGAAGGCGGCATTCCTGCAGTTCTGCCGGTGCGTTGATTTATATTATTATATTAAACATGCCGTCAAAGATCAGACGTCCATGCTGCTTCTTTCAGTCGTCTGTTAAAACTGTTATAGAGATATTTGGTCCCTGTGATAAACGAGGAGAGAAAGACAGAAGAGGGGAGGGGAGGAGAAGAGAGAGAAAGAGAGAAGAAAGGAGGGGAGGAGAGAAAAAGACAGAAGGGGAGTGGAGAGGGGAAGGAGAGAAAAAGAGAGAAAAAAAGGAGGGGAGGAAGGTAAAGGAGAGAAAAATAGAGAAGAAAGGGAAGGGGAGAGAAGGAGAGAAAAGGAGAGAAGAAAGGAGGAGAAGAGAGAGAAAGAGAGAAGAAAGGAGGAGAGGAAAGTAAAGGACAGAAGAGGGGAGGAGAAGAGAGAAAAGGACAGGAGAGGAGAAAGAGAGAAGAAAGGAGGGGAGGAGAGAAAAAGACAGGGGGAGGAGAGAAAAGGAGAGAAAAAAGGAGGAAAAGAGAGAAGAAAGGAGGGGAGGAAGGTAAAGGAGAGAAAAGAACAGAAGAGGGGATGAGAAGGAAGGGGAAAGGGAGGCAAGGAGAGAAGAAAGGAGAAGAGAGAAGAAAGGAGCGGAGGAAAGTAAAGGACACAAAAGGACAGAAGAGGGGAGGAGAATAAAGGAGGAGAAGAGAGAAAAAGAGAGAAGAAAGAGGGGAGGAGAGAAAAGGACAGAAGGGGAGAGGAGAGGGGAAGGCGGCATTCCTGCAGTTCTGCCGGTGCGTTGATTTAAACATGGCGTCAAAGATCGGACATCGATGCTGCTTCTTCTTCCAGTCGTCCATTAAACTGTTCTGAGTTATAGAGATATTTGGTTCATGTGATAAACGAGGAGAGGAAAGGACAGAAGAGGGGGGGAGAGAGAAAGAGAAAGAGAGAAGAAAGGAGGGGAGGAGAGAAAAAGACAGAAGAGGGGAGGGAAGGAAAGGAGAGAGGAGAGGAGAGGAGAGGAGAGGGGAAGGAGAGAAAAGGACAGAAGAGGGGAGGAAAGGAAAGGGGAGAGGGGGAGGAGAGAAAAGGAGAGGAGAAGAAGGAAAATTGTGAAGAAAGGAAGGGAGGAGATAAAGTGAGAGAATTAAGGAGGGGAGGAAGGTAAAGGAGAGAAAAGGACAGAAGAGGGGAGGAGAAGAAAGAGGAAAGGGAAGGGGAGGGAAGAAGAGAAAATGAGGGAAGAAAGGAGGAGAAGAGAGAGAAAGAGAGAAGAAAGGAGGAGAGGAAAGTAAAGGACAGAAAAGGGCAGAAGAGGGGAGGAGAAGGAGGGAGGAGAAGAGAGAAAAAGAGAGAAGAAAGGAGGAGAAGAGAGAGAAAGAGGGGAGGAGAGAAAAAGACAGAAGAGGGGAGGAAGGGGAGAGGAGAGGGGAAGAGAGAAGAAAGGAGGGGAGGAGAGAAAAAGACGGAAGGGAAGGGAAAGGAGGAGAAGAGAGAAAAGGATAGGAGGAAAGTAAAGGAGAGAAAAGGACAGAAGAGGGGAGGAAAAGAGAGAGAAAGAGAGAAGAAAGAGGGGAGGAGAGAAAAAGAGAAAAGGACAGAAGAGGGGAGGAAGGGGAGAGGAGAGGGGAAGGCGGCATTCCTGCAGTTCTGCCGGTGCGTTGATTTAAAAATGGCGTCAAAGATCGGACATCGATGCTGCTTCTTCTTTCAGTCGTCCATTAAACTGTTCTGAGTTATAGAGATATTTGGTCCCTGTGATAACCGAGGTCGTGGTTCTGGTTCTGGTTTCTGTCCCGTCAGTAACGACCTGGTCGGAGCTCAGACCGTCACCGACGAGCTCTTCCCCGGCGACGCCGACGGCGACGGAGACGAGGGGGCGGAGCTGGACGGCGTGGTGACTCAGATCAACCTGGACCTGGTGGACGACTACCCGGCCTCGGACCCCCGCTGGGCCGAGTCCGTCCCCGATGGTGAGGACAGGAGGGGGGGGTGGGGTGGGTGGGGGGGGACAGAACGAGTTTAAATCACAACAGGCGTTAAAGGGATAGTATCATTTTTTTTAAAGTGGGGTTATATGATCTACAAATAGCCCCTAAGTACTTTAATTGCAGTAGAAGACTCTCTGCACTCCTCTCGTTAGAAAAAAATTAAATAAGTCTATATAATAATGAGATAATGAGTGAAATTTGAATTCTGGGTGAACTATCCCTTTAACTCTTTCACTGCCAAAGACGAGTTATCTCGTCTTAGCGAATCCAAGCGTAGTCTGCCAAAGACGAGATAACTCGTCTTAGCGTTTTTTTAATGGCAACGCCATGCTGAATGTCTTGCCCTACTCCTCTGTGAAGATCAGACTTGTATCATCAAAATAAAGTGCAGAAAAACACATTTGGATTGAGAGATATAAAAACTATAGCGTGTTTTTCCCCCCTCACGGAGCGGAGCGGGTGTCTGACTGCAGCGCCGCCGCTCCGTGACACTCTGGCCGCCGGTGAGAGCTTAGGGGGCGGCGGCGGGGCTCATGGCGGCTCGGCAGCTCGTCGAAGCTCTGTGCAGCTCCGTGATACAAAGCACAAACGTTAGTAACAACAACCCCGTCGATCGCTCGTCGTTAGTCGTCAAGAGCGTTTGGAAAGTCGCCAGATTTTGCGAGAAATCACTCGGATAGCAGCTTGAAAACCCCGCGATCTACAGTAGTGTGGATGAGGAACGGACGGCGCCGGCGAACGTGACGAGAGGTAAACGTGGTGGGAGTGTCTGTACTCTGTTGTGAGCGCACATGTCTGTGGCTGTGAGTTCAGGGGGCGTCAGCCAGAGCTGTCGGCTGTGTGTGTAGATGTGTGTGAGACAGAGAGAGTGAGTGAGACCGCTGCCTGCTGACCAGAGGAAGCTGGATCTGATCTAAAGCGCCGTGTTTCGGCTACAAAAACCTGTCGAACTGATCCGCGCGCGCGCGCGCGCACACACACACACACACACAGACACACACGCACGCACACACACACACACACACACACACACACACACACGTATGCACACGCACACGTCACGTACGCACACACACTAAAAAAAAGGAAAGAAAAAAGGCTGCAGAAGTGTGTGTCAGTAGCTAAATATTTTGTCTTTTGTCATCAAAAGTCATTTGTCAGTGTTGATTTAGTTGTTGTTTACAAGAGAACAACTGTACAGATGTTGAGGCGTCACTAAAGCAAAATATAAAGGAGCCAATTGTACTGGTTCACCTGAAAATAACAGCCGACACAAAAACCTCTTTTTCTCAAGATTTTGGTGCCAAAATGGCATTTTGGGCTAAACTAACCTATATTCAACCGTCAATTTCACAAGACTGGAACAAGATAGAAACAAACAGGTTTTTTTGCTGGAAACTAGAGACCCTCTTCTTTCCTTTGATGGGTTGAATGTGTATGTAGTAACAGTACATAATATATGGTGGGTCTACGGAAATCAGTCAAAAAGCTGGAAAATGCCTGGCAAGCTGGAGGAAGCTGCTGTGAGAATGGCTGGCAGTCAAAGAGTTAAATGAAGCTGCTGAGCTGATGTCTTGATGTTTTCCTGTGTGTGTTGGTCCAGAGAGCGTCGGCTTCCCCCTCACCTCCCTCATCATCCTCCACCAGCTGGAGGACAAGATGAAGGCCCACGGCTGCTTCATGGACTTCCTGCTGCAGGTAGAGACACACACACACACACACACACACACACACACACACACACACATACACACATAATACATAAACTATGCAACACATGTAATACTTGGCCCCGCCCTGATCCAGATCCATTGAAATTAACTGTATTAACATAACATTAAAGCAGAAATAAGCGATCCGGTGGTTTTGGCTAATGCTGCGTTCCAGGCAGGCTTTTGAAACCGTAAATTACAGCTTCAAGTCACGATTTACGACTTTGTAGCGTTCCAGGCAACCCACTCGTGTTTCTCCGACCTGTTTTACCTGTGAAAGTCACTATAACGGCCACTCGTAACTTCTGACCCGTGAACTCGTACCAGATCGAACTGGTACCACTTCACAGGTCGGAAAAACACGAGTTACGAGTTGCCCTGAACGCACCATAACGTCTTGTCAGCAGATGGAGTTAGCAGCCCCCGCCCTCGTCATGGATCTATTGGTCCTCGTCCCTACGTCGCCACATTCACGGCGTCCCTTGGCTGCACACACAGCCCTTCATGCCGTTCTCTCTCCTCATTGGATAAAAACTGTAGGATACGAGAAAAGTTTTCTCTTCGGCTCAGAGCAGAGCAGAGGGACTGACAGACCCGTGTTTCAGACCAAACACTCTATAGAAGTGATTGCTGTCGGAAGATACAACTATTTAAGACTTATATTAACACAAAAATATCGCTTACTTCTGCTTTAACTTTATTGACACTATTTTTATTAACTTAAACAACACTATTGTTATTAATATTAACTTTATGAACTTAACATTAAGGCCCAATCCTATTTCACCCCTTGGCCCTACCACTTACCCCACCCGTTGCGCTTTCACGTGTAGGGGTAGGGGTGTCCCAATTCCCGTTAGGACAGAGGGGTAGGGGGAAGTGGTAGGGCTACATACCCCTCCAAACTGAGATTTTTCAGAGGCACACTCCAAACGGAGGGGTATGAAAAGTTTCCCAGAATGCATCTTGTGGCAGCCGGCAGCGGCAGCTGTAAAACGAAAAGCTGTTTTATTTCTTGCTGTAGCGCTGTTATTACGTCACTTTCTTAAGTTTTAATATTTTTTCTTGCGATAAAGTAACTGTTTAGGTCCCAAATGTGTGGTTAGTTTACCCAAATGACGGCTGGTTAGAAGTTTGCTCCGACGTTTTTTCGGAGAAGTGAAGCTCCAGGAGGAGCGGCTCCTCACAGAGACAGCAGCCGGTCTGCAGAGCTGCTCCGCCGGCCAAACTACGTCGTCATCCCGGGAGAGAAGACGATCGCTAATTAACTTATCCGCGGGTTTTTAGAGGTTAACCACCGGGTGGTTAAATTCTTTTTAGCATTTAAATGTTGGTCTCATTGATGAAATCTAACAATTGTGGCAGTAGCATTAGTTTATTTGAATGAAAAGTGAAGCTTCATGTATCAGACAGAGGAGCAGCGCTGCCTCGGGGCTCTGTCTGTACGTACATTAATCACCACATTTACAAAAATAAATAAATGTTTTACAATGAACCGATCAGCCTGCATTAAGTTTTATTTTATTAAGTTATATGGTACAAGGTGATTGGATTTCTGTCAAAAGCTCGCTGCATCAGCTTACGTAAAAGCCAGTGAGACTACGTGTGACGTATGTGACTGTTGAAGGGGTGTCCCAATTCGTAGGGGTTGACTTTCAACCCCTACCCCTTGTAGCTCCGTTTCAAGGGGCGAGGGGCAAGCGGTAGGGGTAAAAAAGAGAAATGGGATTGGGCCTAACTTAATTGACACTATTTATAATGACATTACCCTTATTAACATTATGTTAATCAACATTAATATATCTTTATTACTTTATTTATTGCTGGAGGTAGAAAAGTGACACTGGATCTGTAATAAGCTGCTGCTGCTCCTTTCCTCCTCTTCTTCCTCCGTCAGGTGGGTCTTCTGGACCGTCTGGGTCAGGTGACGGTGCGGTCGTCTCCCATGGCGACCCGCCTGTTGCTATGCGAGCACGCGGAGAAGCTGCAGGCGTCCATGGTGCTGAAGAACCACCACACCAAACACGCCGAGCTGGTGAACCGGGCCGTCGGCGCCGCGCTGCAGAGGAACAGCGCCGCCGTGCCGCCCAGCCTCACCGCCGCCGACGTCTTCTTCAGAGAGGTCAGTGTTTGTGTGGGTTTCCCGTGGCGACGGTGTTTTGCTGCTTGGTGCTGCTGTCTGCTGGACCGGTCTCTCCGTCTCCGTCTCCGTCTCCGTCCCTCAGGTGTCTCAGATCTCCACGGTGTTCGAGTGTCTGCTGGAGGAGGAGGAGCGCAGCCTGAAGGAGAACCAGGTCGACTCCTCGCAGTGGGCCGAGGTCGTTCTGACCGTCAACACCATCATCAAGGTGAGGAGGGGGAGGGGACGGGAGAGGAGAGGAGGGGAGAGGAAAGGAGGAGAGGAGAGAGGAGGGGAGGGGAGAGGAGAGGAGAGGAGAGGAGAGGAGAGGAGAGGAGGGGGGACCATGCTGTACGTGGCGGCAGCCGGTAGCTGTAAAACAGGCAAAAAGCTGTTTTGTTTCTCACTGTAGCGCTGTCATTACGTCACTTTTTATTAAGTTTCAATATTTTTTCATGCGAAAAAGTAACTGTTGAGATCCCAAATATACGGCCAGTTTATCCAAATGACGGCTGTTTGCTCCGATGTTTTTCGGAGAAGTGAAACTCCAGCAGCCGGTCTGCAGAGCTGCTCGGCCGGCCAACCTCCGTCATCACCCTGGGGGAGAAAACGATCGCTAATTAACTTACCCGTAGGTTTTAAGATGTTTACCACCAGCTGGTTAAATTATTTTTAGGAGATAAATGCTGGTCTCATTGATGAAATCTAACAATTGTGGCAGTAGCATTAGTTAGTTTGAATGAAAAGTGAAGCTTCCTGTGTGTATTGGACAGTGGAGCAGCGCTGCCTCGGGGCTCTGGAGCCTACGTACAGAAATCACCACATTTACATCAATAAATACAGTTATTAAATTATTCACCTTTTTCCGAACGTCAAAAACGTAAGCCGGTTTTGCTCTTCCGGTGGAATTTTATGTTTACGTTTCCATGGTTTCAGTAGTTCCGGTAAATGCATGGATTCATGAACCCTCGCTCAGCACCGCCTCAAGCTTCCAGAGGACTCAAGATCGCGTATTTTTCTCGCGAGAGCAAAATTAGGTACACAGATAGGGCTAAATCAAGGTGAATGTTGCATATTATTTCTCAAAAATGTGCATTTAAGACCCATTCAACACCTGAAACAGATATAAATACCAGGTGATGGATCATTTAAGCACCGTTTCAGAAGTACCAGTTTGGCACCAGTTATTGGATAAAACCTAAACGATACTCATCCCATAACAGGTGGCTGACTTATTTTTTCATTTTTGTGAAAAAGCATTTAATTAATTCGTTTTCACTCGGGATGTGAAGAGAATTTCAAGCAATTCAGTAAAAAATGCTCCAGAATAATAACTCCAACCCCTGAAGTTAAAATGTTAAGACTGAAAAGAGAAGACAGGAAGGAGGAGGAAACAAAGACGGACAGAAAAACACAAGTCAGTTAGTGAGGAGAGGAAAACTAAAAGAGTGAACAGGAAGGAAGTAGGTGGTGAAATACGTGTGTCAATACGTGTGTGTTTCTGTGCGTGTGCGTGTGTGTGTGTGTGCAGGACATGCTGCAGGCTGCAGGTCAGTACAGAGAGACCAAGGCCTCCATGTACAGAGCCTCGGAGAGCGCCGCTGCAGAGCCCGAGTACATCCCATGGACAGGTAAGAACTGACAGCAGCGGGTTGCCACGGTAACCTCACAGTTAAAGTGATAGTTCACCCAAAATTCAAATTTCCATACTCATTATCTCCTCCCCCTCATGTGGACTAAGGGCTGGGAGAAGTTTCAGAGTCCTCCGTGGCTTCTCTGAGTTACAGGGGGTCTCGGCGTAGCAGTGCATGTCCATATAACGGTTGCAAATGGATACCAACTGTCTTCGTAACAAAAAGACACACCAAAAAACATCCAAATACCTCCATGCTGCTCGTCTGTAATGTCCGTCTTGTATTGAAGCCCCAACATGAGAAATTGTTCCAAAAAAAATTAAATAAGTCTATGTTTTAAGCTTGTTTGGACGGACCACAAATTTAGGACTGTCGATCAGTTAAAATAGTTAATCAATCACATGTTTCTGTTGTTTCTCTAATTATTCATCATCATCTTCTTTACTTTATTTGTTTATTTGGGTGGGACAGTGCACATCAATGAACATATAAAAACATGTAAATGTGCCGGATTATAGCAGCAAGGCTAATTTCCATCCGGAGTCCCAGAACATAAAAACAGTACAGTGACAGAAAAACATAGTAATATGAACGACATAACAATGCAGACAACAAGGACATAACAAAACCACTGTAACAAGATAAAACTTTGACATTTTTACAACACTTCCATGGGTAGTGGGACCTAAGAGTTTCTGAGATATAAAGTGCAAAGGTGCAAAAGTGCTGGAGGCCAAAGTGACAAGTGCTAGAGTGCAGGAGTGCATTGTATTGCACGGTGCCCTAAAGTGCACATCAGTTTAAAGTGCCAGGTGTATTGCATCAGATTAAAGTACGACATGGTATATTATCCACATATTATAACAACTGTTACGGACCTTGAAAGAATGGCTCGTAAGGCCCGGAACACATCAAATAAACGAATCAGAAACAACTGTTGCCACTAAATAATAATAAATGTTTATTGGTTTAAACAAACAAATACGAAAAGCAACAAACCAAAAGGGTTGGAGGTTCCCGGCCAAAACAAACAAAAGAGAGGGGAACACTGAGCCAGCCATCGGCCGTCGTACTCAGTGTTCACCCCCGAAACTAAGGCTGCCTAAATAACCCACTAAACCTAAGTGAAAGAAAAAGGTAATCCGAAAACAGGACTACCGGGAACCTCCGAACCAAAAACCAAAATAACAAAAGCTCAAAGGACTTCTGGCATGGGGGAAACCGGAGCCTCGGTCTCCTCACCCGTTCACCTGCAGGGAAGAATAGAGAGAGAGAGAAAGGGATTCACAGCCTTAAAGGGGACCTATTATGCTCCTTTTTGCACAAACTAAAATAGTTCCTGGGTGTCTTAAAGACATGTCTGTGATGTACTTCGGTCAAAATACCCCAAAGATCAAACATCACAGCATTCTCAAAAACAGGGCTCTGCAAAACGGTCTGTTTCAGTGGCCCCTCCCTTTAAATGCAAATGAACCACTCCCTCAGCATTGTGTTACCATGACGATGTCTACTACTAGTACCTACTGATTTGGCCAAAATGCAGTATGCAAACAAAAGCTAAATCTGCAGTAGGCAAATTGCCAGATCTCCAGTCTGCATCTGACCAGTCTACATTGTGTAATGAAATGTGCCCATGACCTAGTCTCACCCTAACCAAAGATGGTATGGAGTAGTCTTTGCCATAGGCTACTGTAACCATGTAACATGTAATATAAAAATGCAAAAATAAATATATAAAATAAATTAAAAATAAATGCAGACTGGTCAGTTCATTGTAAAACAGTTATTTATTGATGTAAATGTGGTGATTTGTGCACATAGACTACAGAGCTCCGCAGCACTGCTCCTCTCCTCCTCCTTCTCACAGCTTCACTTTTCATTCAAACTAATTCAACTGCCACAAGATTTCATCAATGAGACCAACATTCTGCTAAATAGACTAACCACACAGCGGTAAACGTCTAAAAAACCTGCGGGTATGTTTATTAGCGAGGGTTTTCTCTACCGCGATGAGCACGGACGCCTGCCCGGCCAAGGAGGCCTGCAGACGGGCTCTGCCTGTGTGAGAAGCCGCTGCAGCTCCGGAGCTCCGGTGCTGCGGCGGTCCAGCGTTACGTCGGTCCGGCGAACAACGTCGCCCCGGCGGTACGTCGCTCCTCACACAGGTACAGCTTCACTTACATGAAACGTCGGCGTAAACTTCTAAATAAAACTTAGTAAAGTGACGCTACAGCGCTAAAACATGCAGGGAAGAAGCAGGAAGTAGTCCGCTCCGCTCTCCGCTGTGACCCCAGCCACAACAGAGCAGCATGGGAGGAGGCGGGGCCGGCTGGAGCAGAGACCTCAGCATGACCATGTAGGGGAGTCCGGCACGCATCGACGTAGACGCGAGCTCATGTGAAAAAAAAACTCAGCGCAACCGAGTGTAACAGGTGTGCAGAGAAATCCCAATTATCTAGCAGGGTTTACCTCCAAATGCATTAACCTCAGGATATGACACTTCCACGGCCTCTAGAACCATTATCCAACATTTTAAACATATATAAAAGTCTGAAAAGCTGGAAAAGCATAATAGGTCCCCTTTAAGTCAGCTCCAGCTGACGAGGTGATGAGTCTCACCTGAGGACTGGCTGCGAGAGAGAGAGAGGCACAAAGCACACGCCCACACACACACACATTCACACACAGAGCCCCACCTCCTGGCCACACGTAACAACAACTATTTATATTCTATCTATATTCACGTTTTTGTTGCTGATCTCATTCAAACACTGCACTGCTGATCATCATCATCATGTCTATGTCCCCTCCCTCAGCGTCCGGCGGCGTGGGCGGCGTTCGCTCCGTCATCTCCCGCCAGCACGAGCTGGTGCTGCGCTCGGTGTACCCGCACGCGGACTCGTCGCTGCGCAGCGCCCTGTGTGAGCAGCTGGTGGCGCTGCTGGACATCTACCTGGGCGGCTGGGTGGCGCAGCTCACCTCGCTGCAGCTGCAGCTGCAGCAGCAGCGGCCGGCGGCGGCGGCGCAGCAGGAGCGCTACAACAGCCTGGAGATGGAGTACAGCCAGCGCCGATCAGAGCTGCTGCAGCCGCTACGTGAGTCTCACCTCAATGTTCATGAAGTTAATGTCAATAAAGTTAATCTGAATGTGAAAATTAATTTAATAAAGGTAATGTTCATTTAAAAAAGTTAATGTAATGATGTTAATGTCAATAAAGTTGAAGTTAATGCTAATTTAATAAAGTTAGTGGTAATGTCGTTAACTTAAAGGGACATTGTGTAAGTTCTCCTGTTACCTATTCACAAAAATCGATTATTTGGTTCTTCAGTCTGCTTTTCATTAACCAGTAATCCCCCCCATCAACAAAGTGAAGTGTTCCTTTCAGCTCTGAATGAGCCGTTCATATCATTCATATCTCCATGGAGCGGGTAAGCTCGGTGCTGCTGCCATGTGGTGTTGCCATGGTTACGCTTACGTTCAGTGGCAGCGTGACGGTAGGAAACCACGGAAACTCAGCGAAGACACCGGAGCTGTCGGCTCAGGTGGAGGTGGCGTCACCGCGGTAACACAGTGAGGAGGAATGGAGCGTTACACTGATGCTGCATTCACCTGCAGTCGGGCAGACGGCCGTCTCTAACAAACCAGATGTCGTTTTAGTCACAGAAGTCCAGAGAAAGCCGGTAAAACAATACCACTTCGCCATGACAACATACTGTCACGTGTATTGTTACGTTACCTGCAGCGGCTGTCGTCCGTCTGCCGTCTGCCCAATTTCAGGGGAATGCAGCAGGAAAAATACGACTGAGTTGCTTGTGATATACAACCACAACGCTAGATGGGAGGAATTCCTACACAATGTCCCTTCAATGTCAATAAAGTTGAAGTGAATGTTAATAAAGTTAATCTCTGTAAAGTTAATGTTAATTTAATAAAGTTAATGGTAATGTCAATAAAGTTGATGTCGATAAGGTTAATATTAAATTAATAAAGGTAATGTTAATAAAGTTGATGTCAATTAGGTCAATGTTAATAAAATTAATATTGATTAAGATGAAGTTAATGTTAATGACAGTAGAATTAATGTTACTTGTAATGGATCATTTATCAGATGTCATGTCTAATCTATGCATTGTGTGTGTCTCTGTGTGTGTCTGTGTGTGTGTGTGTGTGTGTGTGTGTGTGTGTCTCTGTGTGTGTGTGTGTGTGTGTGTGTGTGTGTGTAGTGGAGCTGGGGCAGCACCAGTGGGTGGCGGCGCTGGCGGAGAAATACTGCGACTTCGACATCCTGGTCCAGATGTGTGAGCAGACGGACAACCAGAGCCGCCTGCAGCACTACATGGCCAAGTTCGCTGACCAGGTAGACACACACATATACACACACACACACACACACACACCTACCTCCTGATAGGCTCCGCCCACAAACATCACACACACAGGTCCACATGGTGAGTTTCACTGACTGACAGTCGGTGGTGGAAACATGGATATAAAGAAACACAGATGAATATATACAACTAAGGAGAGGAGGATGAAAGAACAGAGGAGAGGATAAAAGGATAGAGGAGAGGATGAAAGAATAGAGGAAAGGAGAAGAGGATGAAAGGATACAGGAGAGGATGAAAGAATAGAGAGGAGGAAAGAATAGAGGAAAGGAGGAGAGGATGAAAGGATACAGGAGAGGATGAAAGAATAGAGGAGAGGAGGAGAGGATAAAATAGTACAGGAGAGGATGAAAGAATAGAAGAGAGGAGGAGAAGATAAAAGACTAGAGAGAGGATGAAAGAATAGAGGAGAGGATGAAAAATAGAGTAGAGGATGAAAGAATAGAGGAGAGGAGAAGATAAAAGACTAGAGGAGAGGATGAAGGGATAGAGGAGAGGATAAAAGAATAGAGGAGAGGAGGAGAGGATTAAAGAATAGAGGAGAGGATAAAAGAATAGAGGAGAGGATGAAACGATAGAGGAGAGCACCGACATTACACGGTTTATATAGTAGACCTCTGTGGAAGGAAAGAAGGAAGATACAAGGATGACAGGATAAAAAGAAGTAAAAGAACAAGGGAGGAAGAAACAAGTTGGAGGATGAAGGAAGGAAAGTGGAAAAACAGTTAAGAATTTAAAAGAAGAGAAATAAAGATGGAACAGAAGGGGAAGTAAGTGCGTGGTTACATGTTTGTACTCTATATTTCATTTTAAATCAGCAGTGAAGCAACATTTGTTTAAAAATAAAGTGTTTTTTCAACATACCTTTATTTTGAAAGTCATGACAGGAAACAGAGAGAGGTGAATTCTGGGAAATGTAGTCATCAGTCATAGGCGCCGATCCCGTGGGTGCTCCGGTGCTCGAGCACCCACTGGCAACGCTGAGCACCCACTGGCCAATCGGGATGGCCGATCAAAAAAATAAAATAAAAAGAGTGAATAAATGAAACTTGTGGTGAAACTGTATATTTAAAATGAACTGCATTTACTTAAATCGTATTATCCAATCAAAATCATTACAGCTCTGTGCGTGCACACGTTAGCGTAGTCACGTAACCAATCAGATGATCGGATTTGGCTGCGGAGCTTCTTCTCTGGAGGAGGGTCTGGCGAGCGAGACAAACTACGGCTAAACAAGAGGCCGTCACGTACACACACACAGCAAAAATGTGAAGGTTGGCTGCGTATCGGCGGTTAAAAATGGACAAGTTTGTAATAAGAAAACCAAGTGGAACTGCGTCTACAACCACCAATGCTCCCAATTTAATCCTAAAACTGGCTATAAAAGCGCCGCTGTTTCACTATTTTAACTCATTTACAGCTGGCGGCACCTTTACTTTGAAAGTCCAGTGGAGCTGGATCAGAACGGAGCGCCTTTACGGAGGGAGAGATCAGCTGATCCGCTGCTGTTGACTGAGCGTCTCCGCTGAGAGTTGTCTCCGCCTACAGATGTTTTCCTCACCCGTTGAGCTGAGCGTCAGGAGCTCATTATATATTAATCTATATATTTTACTTTTATATACAGTCAGTGTCACACTGAAATAAGTTGTGTGCTCGCAGCAGGAGAGATAATCAGATGGATAATCGGTAAAGTTAATAATTTCACTTAATGTGGCCATGAATAAATTCATTTAGATCAGTGTTGCCCAAACGCAAATCTTGTATAAGTCTCCGCTGTTTTCACATTTACAAAGGTCTTTGTTGTCTTTGTACAGAGACAATATGAGATTTGCTTGTAGCCACAGCACCTAAAAAAATCCACTGTTTCCATACGTAGCCTATAGGCTACGTCATCCAGCCTCGCTGTCAATCGCTATGCAATAAAAGTCAGTTTGAGACAACCATTAGGTGGTATTCATTTAATTTGAGCACCAAAAAAAAAAAATAATAATAATTGAGCACCCACGGGCAAAAACATAAATCGGCGCCTATGCTATCAGTCATTGAAGAGTTTAAAGCAGAAGTAAGTGACATATTTGTGTTAATCTAAGTCTTAAATAGTTATATCTTCCGACAGCAATCACTTCTATAGAGTGTTTGGTCTGAAACACGGGTCTGTCAGTCACTCTGCTCTGCTCTGAGCCCAGGAGAAAACTTTCCTTGTATCCTACAACCTTTATCCAATGAGGAGAGAGAACGGCATAAAGGGGCAGTCCTCTCTGTGTATACAGCCAAGGGACGCCCTGAATGTGGCGACGTAGGGACGAGGACTGTTATGGTGCGTTCAAGGAAACTCGTATTTTTCCGACCTGTGAAGTGGTACCAGTTCGATCTGGTACGAGTTCACAGGTCAGAAGTTACGAGTGGCCGTTATAGTGACTTTCACCGGTAAAACAGGTCGGAGAAACACGAGTGGGTTGCCTGGAACGCTACAAAGTCCTAAGTCGTGACTTGAAGCTGTAATTTACGGTTTCAAAAGCCTACCTGGAACGCAGCATTAGCCAAAACGACCGGATCGCTTACTTCTGCTTTAACGTTCTCAGGTTTCAGTGTTCAGACTTGTTAGCCTCGCTGTGTGTGTGTGTGTGTGTGTGATGCTGCGTGAGGAGTGTGAGGTAACACCCGATGACATCACCGGCTGACTTCCTGTGCTGTGATGTCACTTCCTGTCCCAGAACTTTGCAGACTTCCTGTTCCGCTGGTACATGGAGAAGGGGAAGAGGGGGAAGCTGCTGTCCCAGCCGGCGGCGCAGCACCAGCAGCTGGCCAGCTTCCTGCAGGCCCACCAGCACCTCAGCTGGCTGCACCACGTCACCGTGCACGACTACCGCAGCGTACGCACCGCACACACACACAGAGACACACACACACACACACACACACACACACACACACACACACAGAGACACACACACACACACACACCCCACCCACGTTCTGCTGCTTCCTTCTTGCAGTTCACTTGTATATACATAACAGTGGCAACCACAAGCAGACTCTAATTAATGTACACACACACACACACACACACACACACGTAGCTCTGCAGTTAGTACAGGAAACTCACTGAAACAGTTCAATAATAAATCAATACATTAGCTTCATTAGCTACATGCTACTATAAAAACATTAGAATTCATTGATAAAGCTGCTGATATGAATTAAAGGGACAGTATGGGACTTTATTGGCTTTTTATTGACAAAAATCAAATATCGCTTTCATAAATACGTATTTCACTGAAGTGGAATCGCGCCCGCATACAAACGAGCGCTTTCTCGTACCTTAGAATGAGATGTTACAAGTCGTTACAAACATACAGGGGGGGTTCACCGAACCTTCTCTGCCATGTTGAATCGCCATGTTTTACGTTCAGTGTCACCGTGGCCGTCAGTAACCACAAACTCGGGCCACCGGAGCTTCTCGGCTCGGGGAGAAAGTTTTCCAGACAGCGCCTGTTAAAACTGTCACCACCGTGTAGCTAGTGTGAGGAAGGACGGAGGCACTGGTGTTGCCTTCAGGTGCAGTCAGACACCTGAATGACGCCGTGAGTGACGCCGTCGGCAAACCGACTGGATGTTATTTTACTCGACGAGAGAAAGCCGGTAAAACGTGGGTCGGGTAAACAATACGACATCGCCATGACAACATATTGTCACGCCTGTATTGTTTTGCCTCGTGCTGGCGGACCGTTTGTTTACATAGAGGCTTGTTTATCCTGATACATGCAGCGTGTGTTGTTTTTCTGACTTCTGCCCGAGTTTACGTAAACGCAACAGCAAGAATACGTGCCGACATGCAACCGCACCGCTAGATGGGGGTAAATGTCACATATTGTCCCTTTAATGTTGTTGTTATTATCATTATTTTAGATATACATTATAATTATAGGTTTTTGGGGGGGGCAGATGACAGATAAGTACATAAAAAAAAATAATAGAACAAAACCAACTGTTGACAACACATTTTAAAACACTTTTTTCACACACACACATCCTGTCCTCTACACTTTCACTTTCACACCTCTGTTTTTTCTGTTCTGTTTCCTTTTCTCTTCAGCTCAGCTTCCTTCCTTCCTTCCATCTTTTCTTCCTTCCTCTCTTCTTTCCTTCCTTCCTTCCATCTTTTCTTCCTTCCTTCCTTCCTTCCCCTCTTCCTTCCTTCCTTCCATCTTTTCTTCCTTCCTTCCTTCCTTCCTTCCTTCCTTCCCTCCCTCCTCCCCTCTTCCTTCCTTCCTTCCTTCCTTCCCCTCTTCCTTCCTTCCTTCCTTCCTTCCTTCCTTCCTTCCTTCCTTCCTTCCCCTCTTCCTTCCTTCCTTCCTTCCTTCCTTCCTTCCTTCCTTCCTTCCTTCCTTCCTTCCTTCCTATAATAAACAGTCTGAACTCGTCACAGTGACACAAACTGTTTCCTTCCTGTTGATGCTCATGGTGACCAGAGAGCAGCAGCTGTACCACACGCGCACACACACACACACACACACACACACACACACACACACACACACACACACACACACAGAGACAGACACACACACATCACTCATGTTCTGCAGCTTCCTTCTTGCAGCTCATTTCTAAATACAGTGGAAACCACAAGCAGACTCTAATTAATGTACACACACACACACACACACACACACACACACACACATACGCACAAACACAGGCTCATGTGCGCACACACCCAAGCAGAACTTCCTTTATTTAAACGTGTGGTTTCAGTCGCTGCTTTCAGCGTCGACACTTTGTTGTTGTTGTCGTTTTCTGATCAGTCAAAACTTCAGTTTCATTTCTGAGTTTTCACCTCGTTCTCATGAAGTCTGAAGTCTGTTAATTAGTTCTCAACATTTTAACGTTTCATGATGTTAAAACATTAAAATGTTGAAACTCATTAAGAACAAAGATTAACAACAGTAACATTACTGTATTTATCCTCTGCTCTTAGATCAGTTTGTCAGCACACAACATGAATATTTTAAGACATAAAACACAATTTAGTTGTTACAGTAGCAAACGAGATGTAAAAAATAAATATAAAAAATATGCAAATATAAAAAAACAAACATATAAAACAACAGAGAGATAAAAAAAACATTCAGTACTGTTATGTGGCAAGTTATTTAAAGGGATAGTTCAACATTTTGTCAAATTGGCCCATTGCCATAATCCCTATAGTCATAGCAGTAGGTTCGTTACCTTTAATTGTCGGTGCAAGCTGTTTTTAGAACGGCGGAGCAGAGCCGTGAGCTGCTCAGAGCTACGCTACAAACAGAAGCTCATTATGGGATTTCTTGGTTTCCCTCATCATCAAACTCATCAAATACACAATCCAACAACTCCACAACGCTCTGGTGGACAAGTTGTGAGCTGCACATTCACCACGCTATGAGATAATAACTAGGGCTGTCAAACGATTAATTTTTCTAATCGCGATTAATCGCATTTTTTCCATAGTTAACTCGCGATTAATCTCTATTAAAAATATTATATATGGGCTTTGGACTTTCAACACTCCAAAGTGTTATAATCTCTAGACAAACAACTTTTAGACCAGACTTAGCAGGCTTAGTACCTAATCATAACACATGATGCATGAAACTCACACAGAATTGAAACGAATTGCATCCAGTGGAAATTGCCCTTTACTTTGCTACGCCTCTGCCTGGCCATGTGCATTTGTTTACAACAAAGCCGTCAAAAAATGAATGGATGGAGCTTCTGGATATATGTTAGACTGTGTATATTTGTGTAGCAACCAACTTGAAGGTGGCTTACCGCCACCTACTGGACTGGAGGTCCCACACTCCAGTCCTCCAGTCCAGCAGACAGAGGACAAAATGGGCCGCATTTAAATTAATCTCATCGCGATTAACGCGTTAACTCTGACAGCCCTAATAATAACACAACGTTACCACACAGAGTTGTTTTAGAGGGAAATACAGAGACTGTTGATGAAAAACTGTCCCTGAAGGCAACGTGCATCAGTGGTTTTGCATGAATTTCCCTCTAAAACAACTCTGTGTGGTAACGTTGTGTTATTATCTCATAGCGTGGTGAATGTGCAGCTCACAACTTGTCCACCAGAGCGTTGTGGAGTTGTTGGATTGTGTATTTGATGAGTTTGATGAGGGAAACCAAGAAATCCCATAATGAGCCTCCGTAGCGTAGCTCTGAGCAGCTCACGGCTCTGCTCCGCCGTTCTAAAAATAGCTTGCAGTGACAATTAAAGGTAAAGAACCTACTGCTATGACTATAGGGATTATGGCAATGGGCCAAAATGTTGAACTGTCCTTTTAAAAGAATATATAGTTACTGACAAAAATAGAATTAAGTTATATTTACAGTGTTGATAGCCGGAAGTTAATTGATTGATTGATTGATCAGTTGTGTGTCTTTGTGTTGTGTTGTGTGTGTGTGTGTGTTGTGTTGTGTGTGCAGGCCCACAGGACTCTGTACGCTCAGGCCGACTCGGAGACTCGCTACTTTGTGAAGAAGAAGACGCTGCTGGCGCTGAGCAAACTGACGGCGCTGGCATCAGACCTGCAGGACGACGAGCTGAGCAAGCAGCTGGAGGGTAAAGACCCGTCGCTCTGGTTATTGATCAGTCTGGTTATTGATCAGTCTGATTACTGATCAGTCTGGTTATTGATCAGTCTGGTTACTGATCAGTCTGATTACTGATCAGTCTGATTACTGATCAGTCTGATTACTGATCAGTCTGGTTATTGATCAGTCTGGTTACTGATCAGTCTGATTACTGATCAGTCTGATTACTGATCAGTCTGGTTACTGATCAGTCTGGTTATTGATCAGTCTGATTACTGATCAGTCTGGTTATTGATCAGTCTGGTTATTGATCAGTCTGATTACTGATCAGTCTGATTACTGATCAGTCTGGTTACTGATCAGTCTGATTACTGATCAGTCTGATTACTGATCAGTCTGGTTACTGATCAGTCTGGTTATTGATCAGTCTGATTACTGATCAGTCTGGTTACTGATCAGTCTGGTTACTGATCAGTCTGATTACTGATCAGTCTGGTTACTGATCAGTCTGGTTATTGATCAGTCTGATTACTGATCAGTCTGGTTATTGATCAGTCTGGTTACTGATCAGTCTGATTACTGATCAGTCTGGTTATTGATCAGTCTGGTTACTGATCAGTCTGATTACTGATCAGTCTGGTTACTGATCAGTCTGGTTATTGATCAGTCTGATTACTGATCAGTCTGGTTACTGATCAGTCTGGTTACTGATCAGTCTGATTACTGATCAGTCTGGTTATTGATCAGTCTGGTTACTGATCAGTCTGATTACTGATCAGTCTGGTTATTGATCAGTCTGATTACTGATCAGTCTGGTTACTGATCAGTCTGGTTATTGATCAGTCTGGTTATTGATCAGTCTGGTTACTGATCAGTCTGGTTACTGATCGGTGTGTATTGATGATCGGTTGTGACCTGTGTGTGTGTGTGTGTGTGTGTGTGTGTGTGTGTGTGTAGACATGGTGGAGCAGGAGCGCTTCCTGCTGCACCAGGAGACGCTGCCTCGACAGCTGCTGGAGGAGAAGCAGCTCAACGCCGACACCATGCCGCTGCTGAGCGCACACAACCTCATAGAGGTACACACACACACAACCTCATAGAGGTACACACACACACAACCTCATAGAGGTACACACACACACAACCTCATAGAGGTACACACACACACACACACACACACAGGGCCGTTGCTAGGAATTCTGGGCCCCCTTAAAGAATACTAAAGTGGGCCCCTCCCCCTAACTAACTTTTCCTTTTTTTTTCCTTAGACTACGTATGTATTATGTATTATCATTCTACTTAAAATAAGACTCATCATATTAAAAGTAGCTTGTTTTTAGACACTTTTTACTTCTTTCAAGCAGATTTTCACTTGGAATAAGTAGAAAAATCTGATAGTGGAGCAAGTTTTTCTTCCTTATTACAAGCACAAAAAACTTACTTTCACTGGCAGATTTTTCTATTTATTGTGAATTTAAGTGAAAATGATCTAAAAACAAGTTAATTTTTAGGTGATGAGTCTTATTTTAAGTGGAAAGAGATTAGTTTTGACTAGAAATGAGACATTTGGACAAGAAATAAGACAAATATTCTTGGAAAGATGTAGAGTTTTTACAGTGTACTATGAGTATTAGTCAGGGTCTTACGCAGAATAAATCAGTCATACAAAGATTAGACTACTGGGGTTTTTTATGGGCCCCACTGGGCGCTGGGCCCCTAGAGTTATCATCACCTTTCTCCCCTGTACAACGGCCCTGCTCACACACACACAACCTCAGAGTTACACACACACAGACACACAACCTCATAGAAGCTGCTTCTGTTATTTAAACCAATAGTAAAGACACCAGAGTGGAGTCTTATTAACTCTTTGACTGCCAGCCGTCCTCACAGCAGCTTCCTCCAGCTCGCCAGGCGTTTTCCAGCTTTCTGACTGATGTTCGTAGACCCACCATATATTATGTACTGTTACTACACACACATTCACCCCGTCACAGGAGAGATGAGGGTCTCTACTGTCCAGTAAAAAAAACTGTTTGTTTCTATCTTGTTCCAGTCTTGTGAAACTGGCGGTTGAATGTAGGTTAGTTTAGCCCAAAAAGCCATTTTAGCACCAAAATCTTGAGAAAAAGAGGTTTTTGTGTCGGCTGTCATTTTCAGGTTGAACCAGAACAATATAACCCTAAACCAGAACAACTGACTCCTTTACACCACACAACCCCATAGAGGTACACACACACACATCCTGTCCTCTCCACTTTCACTTTTGTGTCTGCCTTTGTTTTTTCTGTCCTGCTTCCTTTTCTCTTCAGCTTCCTTTCTTTCTTTCTTTCTTTCTTTCTTTCTTTCTTTCTTTCTTTGTCTTTCCTTCCTTCCTTCCTCCCTTCCTTTTTCTTTCTTTCTTTCTTTCTTTGTCTTTCCTTCGTTCCTTCCTTCCTCCCTCCCTTCCTTTTTCTTTCTTTCTTTCTTTCTTTCTTTGTCTTTCCTTCCTTCCTTCCTCCCTTCCTTTTTCTTTCTTTCTTTCTTTCTTTCTTTCTTTGTCTTTCCTTCGTTCCTTCCTTCCTCCCTCCCTTCCTTTTTTTCCTTCTTTCTTTCTTTCTTTCTTTCTTTGTCTTTCCTTCCTTCCTCACTTCTGTCTACCTCATCATCCTTTCCTCCCTTTTTCCTTCCTTCCTTCCCTACCTCCTCCCCTCTTCCTTCCTTCTTTCCTTCCTTCCTTCCCTCCCTCCTCCCCTCTTCCTTCCTTCCTTCCTTCCTTCCTCCCTCCCTTCCTTTTTCTTTCTTTCTTTCTTTCTTTCTTTGTCTTTCCTTCCTTCCTTTTTCTTTCTTATTTCTTTCTTTCTTTGTCTTTCCTTCGTTCCTTCCTTCCTCCCTCCCTTCCTTTTTTTCCTTCTTTCTTTCTTCTTCCCTACCTCCTCCCCTCTTCCTTCCTTCTTTCCTTCCTCCCTTCCCTCCCTCCTCCCCTCTTCCTTCCTTCCTTCCTTCCTTCCTTCCTTCCTTCCTTCCTTCCTTCCTCCCCTCTTCCTTCCTTCCTTCCTTCCCTCCCTCCTCCCCTCTTCCTTCCTTCCTTCCTTCCTTCCTTCCTTCCTTCCTATAATAAACCGTCTGAACTCGTCACAGTGACACAAACTGTTTCCTTCCTGTTGACGCTCATGGTGACCAGAGAGCAGCAGCTGTACCACACACACACACGCACACACACACACACACACACACATACATACACACACACACACACACACACACACACACACACCCCACCCACGTTCTGCTGCTTCCTTCTTGCAGTTCACTTGTATATACATAACAGTGGCAACCACAAGCTCGAATTAATGTACACACACACAGTCACACACACACACGTAGCTCTGCAGTTAGACGACACACAGAAACACACATATACACACACACGTACACACATGAATTCTGTGTGAACAGGAAACTCACTGAGACACTGTTAGTTTACAAGTTCACAATTCAATAAGAAATCAATACATTAGCTTCAGTAGCTACATGCTAACATATTTATTTAGGGAACTTGATCACAAAAACATTTGAATTCATTGATAAAGCTGCTTTTATGAATTAACACCAGTGGAGGAATTTGACATCAGCAGCATATTATTGATGTAATTGTTATTATCATTATTTTAGATATACATTATAATTTTGGTGAGGAAAAGGTCAGATGACAGATAAGTACATAAAAAAAATACAATAGAACAAAACCAACCGATTTTTACTGTTGACAACACATTTTAAAACACAAACACTTTTTTCTCTCCACAATATTGTTATTTGAGTTTTAAGCAGCAAAGAAAACAGAAAGCACAACACAACACAAACACACAAAGAACACCGACCAACAAGCTGCTTCTGCTATTTAAACAAATAGTAAAAACACAACAAAGTGGAGTCTTATTAAATGGTGTAATGAAAAATTATTAGAAAAATTAGAATTAGAAAAACTTTATTGTCCCGCCAAGGCAGGAAATTCATCTTTGGTCTCACTTATAGACAGAACAGTCAGAACACAAACGCTTGCTAGCAGGGCTTACATGAGACAAACAAAGTCAACAGCGGTCACATCACATACAGATAGTAAAAATAAAAATAAAATCCCCTTTACTGTGTCTTGATGGCATTGGGGATAAAGGAGCCCTTGTAGATCTTTTTCTTTGCTAGAGGAACTCTATAGCGCCGCCCTGAGGGGAGTTGTTCAAATTCCCTGTGTAGTGTAATAGAAAAGAAAGAAACTAAATCAATAATCATAATCTTGGAAACTGCTCCAACCACAATATAAATATAATCATAATATATTATAATTATAATTATTGTTAATTGTTATTAAGTGTCGTTGTGTCGTTGTGTGGTTCCTCAGCTCTACATCTGTGACGACAACCGACTGGCCAACGAGTACGACTACAAGAAGGCTCTGGACCTGCTGGAGTACATCGATGAGGTCACTTCCTGTTTACACTCTAACCTCCCACTCCTCTAGATAAATAACTAACAAATAAACAAACAACAACAAGCTGTGTTTGTGTTTGTGTTTGTGTTGCAGGACGACGCCGTCGACATCGACTCGCTCAAGTGTGAGATCCTGGGGAAAGCTCTGAGGAGAGACGAGTAAGACCTGATGGCTGCTGCTTGTTGTTGTTGTTGTTTATTGTTGTTTATTGTTGTTGACCTCCTCTCTCTGCCCGTCTCTCAGCTGGTCCTCGGCCGACGGCAGCGACGACCCTCTGGAGGCAGCGAAGGACAGCATCTTCGTCAAGATCCTCCTCAAACTGATCCAGGAAGGTGAGAAACTGAGAGAGGAGGAGGAGGAGAGAGGAGGAGGAGAAGGAGGAGGAAGATTAGGAGAGGAGGAGGAGAGAGGAAGAGGAGGAGGAGAGAGGAAGAGGAGGAGGAGGAGGAGGAGGAGGAGGAGAGAGGAGGAGGAGGAGGAGGAGGAGGAGGAGGAGGAGGAGGAAGAGAGAGGAGGAGGAGGAGGAGAGAGGAGGAGGAGGAGGAGGAGGAGGAAGAGAGAGGAGGAGGAGGAGAGAGGAGGAGGAGGAGGAGGAAGAGAGAGGAGGAGGAGGAGGAGGAGGAGGAGGAGGAGGAGGAGGAGGAGAGAGAGGAGGAGGAGGAGGAGGAGGAGGAAGAGGAGGAGAGAGGAGGAGGAGGAGGAAGAGAGAGGAGGAGGAGGAGGAGGAGGAGGAGGAGGAGGAGGAGGAAGAGAGAGGAGGAGGAGGAAGAGGAGGAGGGAGAGGAGGAGAGAGGAGGAGGAGGAGGAAGAGAGAGGAGGAGGAGGAGGAGGAAGAGGAGGAGGAGGAGGAGAGAGGAGGAGGAAGAGGAGGAGGAGGAGGAGGAAGAGGAGGAGGAGGAAGAGTAGGAGAGAGGAGGAGGAGGAGAGAGGAGAGAGGAAGAGGAGGAGGAGGAGAGAGGAGGAGGAGGAAGAGGAGGAGGAGGAGGAAGAGGAGGAGAGAGGAGGAGGAGGAGGAAGAGGAGGAGGAGGAAGAGTAGGAGAGAGGAGGAGGAGGAGAGAGGAGAGAAGAGGAGGAGGAAGAGAGAGGAGGAGGAGAGAGGAAGAGAGAGGAGAGAGGAGGAGGAGGAGGAGGAGGAGAGAGGAAGAGGAAAGAGAAAAGGAGGAGAGAGGAGGAGGAGAGAGGAGGAAGAGTAGGAGAGAGGAAGAGGAGGAGGAGGAGGAGGAAGAGAGAGGAGGAGGAGGAGAGAGGAGGAGGAGGAGGAGGAAGAGAGAGGAGGAGGAGGAGGAGGAGGAGGAGGAGGAGGAGGAGGAAGAGAGAGGAGGAGGAGGAGGAGGAGGAGAGAGGAGGAGGAGGAGGAAGAGAGAGGAGGAGGAGGAGGAGGAGGAGGAGGAGGAGGAGGAGGAGGAAGAGAGAGGAGGAGGAGGAAGAGGAGGAGGGAGAGGAGGAGAGAGGAGGAGGAGGAGGAAGAGAGAGGAGGGAGGAGGAGGAGGAAGAGGAGGAGGAGGAGGAGAGAGGAGGAGGAAGAGGAGGAGGAGGAGGAGGAAGAGGAGGAGGAGGAAGAGGAGGAGAGAGGAGGAGGAGGAGAGAGGAGAGAGGAAGAGGAGGAGGAGGAGAGAGGAGGAGGAGGAAGAGGAGGAGGAGGAGGAAGAGGAGGAGAGAGGAGGAGGAGGAGGAAGAGGAGGAGGAGGAAGAGTAGGAGAGAGGAGGAGGAGGAGAGAGGAGAGAAGAGGAGGAGGAAGAGAGAGGAGGAGGAGAGAGGAAGAGAGAGGAGAGAGGAGGAGGAGGAGGAGAGAGGAAGAGGAAAGAGAAAAGGAGGAGAGAGGAGGAGGAGAGAGGAGGAAGAGTAGGAGAGAGGAAGAGGAGGAGAGGAGGAGGAGGAGGAGAGAGGAAGAGGAGGAGGAGGAGGAGGAGGAGGAGGAGAGAGGAGGAGGAGGAGGAGGAGGAGGAGGAGGAGGAGGAGGAGGAAGAGAGAGGAGGAGGAGGAGGAGGAGAGAGGAGGAGGAGGAGGAGGAGGAGAGAGGAGGAGGAGGAGGAGGAGGAGGAGGAAGAGAGAGGAGGAGGAGGAGAGAGGAGGAGGAGGAGGAGGAAGAGAGAGGAGGAGGAGGAGGAGGAAGAGGAGGAGGGAGAGGAGGAGAGAGGAGGAGGAGGAGGAAGAGGAGAGGAGGAGGAGGAGGAGGAAGAGGAGGAGGAGGAGGAGAGAGGAGGAGGAAGAGGAGGAGGAGGAGGAGGAAGAGGAGGAGGAGGAAGAGTAGGAGAGAGGAGGAGGAGGAGAGAGGAGAGAGGAAGAGGAGGAGGAGGAGAGAGGAGGAGGAGGAAGAGGAGGAGGAGGAGGAAGAGGAGGAGAGAGGAGGAGGAGGAGGAAGAGGAGGAGGAGGAAGAGTAGGAGAGAGGAGGAGGAGGAGAGAGGAGAGAAAAGGAGGAGGAGGAGAGAGGAGGAGGAAGAGTAAGAGAGGAGAGTGGAGGAGGACGGAGGAGAGAGAAAAGGAGGAGAGAGGAGGAGGAGAGAGGAGGGGGAGGAAGAGGAGGAGGAGGAGGAAGAGGAAGAGGAAGAGGAGGAGAGGAGGAGAGAGGAGGAGGAGGAAGAGGAGGAGTTCTCAGCTCAGCTCTTTTTAAGAACTTCAAACTTTATCTATTTTCTTTTCTTTTACTTTTATTTGCTCTTGTTTTTAACTCTGTTTTCAGTGTTTTGTTTGTTTTTATTCTGTCTTATGCTTCTTTTTTTTTATGTTTTGTCTTTATGTAAAGCACATTGAGTTGCCTTGGTATGAAATGCACTGCTATAGAAATAAAGATGCCTTGCCTTAACCTTTACTGAACCCTCTCTCCATCTCTCCGTCTCTCTGTCTCTCCGTCTCTCCATCTCTCCGTCTCTCCATCTCTCCATCTCTCCGTCTCTCCATCTCTCCATCTCTCCGTCTCAGGCGTCCCTCTGCAGTCGTACCTTCCTGACGTCAAAGACCTGCTGGACTCAGACGACCTCAGCGCGTTGAGGTCCAAGCCGTACTTTGAGTTTGTCCTTCGAGCCAATTATGAACATTACCTGCAGGCCCAGATGTGACCCTCCCCCCTCCCCCTTCCCCCTTCCCCCCCGTTTCCCTGGTAACGCCCGCTGCACTTCAGCTTCGGCTTAGACCCCGTTGAGTTTTTTCATCAGTGTTTGACTGAATCCTTATTCCATTTTCTAAATAAAGGTGTGGATTATTTGTGTAGCTGGACTCTGATCTCTGCAACAAACATCACAGTTCAACACACAAAGACGTTAAAGAGACACGACACGGCTTTAAAATATGAAACTTAAGGTAAAGAATGAATGAATGAAAACACAACACAATGCTAAATAAAACAACAACAAAACCATACATAACACGTTTATGTTCAAAGGGAGTGGGAAGAAGTCGAATCTTATTAAGGAAGAAAAAAAACTGTGATAGATGAACAGTTAGAAGAAAATAATAATAAATAAAAAAAACATTATTCACATAATAAACAAATAAAAAGGTGTAAGTCCAGGAAAAAAAAACAGATTAAAGGGATAGTTCAACATTTTGGCAAATTGGCCCATTGCCATAATCGCTATAGTCATAGCAGTAGGTTCGTTACCTTTAATTGTAGGTGTAAGCTATTTTCAGTACGGCGGAGCGCAGCAGCTGGCTGCTCAGAGCTACACTATGGAGGCTAAGGGAATTTCTTGGTTTCCCTCATTAAACTCATCAAATTCAACATCCCAAAACTCCACAGCGCTTTTGTAGACAAGTTGTGACCTGCACAACCACCACGCTATGAGATAATGACGGAACGATACGAAACGGAGCCGTTTTCGAGGTAAATACAGGGTAAATACGGAGACTGCTTGCTGAAAAACTGTCCCTGAACGCAACGCGCATCAGCGGTTTTGTATGAATTTACCTCGAAAACGGCTCCGTTTCGTATCGTTCCGTCATTATCTCATAGCGTGGTGGTTGTGCAGGTCACAACTTGTCTACAAAAGCGCTGTGGAGTTTTGGGATTTTGTATTTGATGAGTTTAATGAGGGAAACCAAGAAATTCCCTTAGCCTCCATAGCGTAGCTCTGAGCAGCCTGCTGCTGCGCTCCGCTGTACTAAAAATAGCTTACACCTACAATTAAAGGTAACGAACCTACTGCTATGACTATAGCGATTATGGCAATGGGCCAATTTGCCAAAATGTTGAACTATAAGGTCGCTTTCACATTAGCCTCGTTTGGTCCAGACTTTAGGACTTTTCAGTTTGGTCCGAAGCTTCGAAGCTTCATTCGTTGCCATGGTAATCGATCAAGTCCGTGATCGATTTTTTTTTATTTCTTCCTTTTTTTCTTTTTGACACCGGTTCTCATCGGCAATTGTTCCATTAAAATGAGTCGGCGACTTGGCGTCCTGGAAACCTGCCTGATGTTGGAGACATGCAGTGTTTCTTTGACATTACTTACATTATTTCCACTACGATCGCGCCCCCGTCCGGCCATCGAAGCTTCGATTTAAATCGACCTTATGTCCCCGAAGCTTCGATTATCAAAAAGGTAATCGGGACAGCCCTAGAAAACTCCCCCGGACCACAATCCAGACTTTTGTCGGACCAAACAAGCGGACCGTGGTCCCCCAAAAAAGTCAGGACTCGGTCCGGTTCGAAGTGCAGGGATGCAAACAGCGGCCGAAAAGCGAAACTCGCTTTTTTCATGACCAATTAGGTGACTTGTGTGAATCGTTCAGATCTGAAGAGTTTTTGTTTTGGGGAGGGGGGGGGGGGTCTCAGCGTCTCAGCTGGGGTCAGTAAAATGTTTTTCTAACAGGCTGACAGTGACAATCACGTGAAACTGAGGCGAACTCATCCATGGTCTCTGATTATACTGATAACAGCCGACCTATTCACCTCCGATGTAGACGCGCGACATGCACGCACGTTACCCAAAGCGGCGCGTGCATTCGGTGCGACCACGGCGACGCCCTTTTCCCCCCCTTCCCGTCCGTGGAGCTGTGGCCGCGGACATGCACGGTTCCCTACGTTGCTGTGTCAGGCAGGTGTTTCCATGGAGCTCTGCCCCGTTTCAGAGGTGAAGGAAGCCCTGAGTGGAAAGACGTCGCCTCCGCCATGTAGAATGTGTTCAATTAAAGTGAAACTAACACATTATATAGGCCTATATGTCCATTACACACTGAATGACACATCCCATGTCTTTATTTATTCAGTTTATTTTAATAGTAATAATTATGACTAACATTCAGTGAAGACCTCAAATTCAGTATGTCCAAAATTTAAATTTTAAAGCATTTTTAATCTAGAAATGTTGGCCTTCTGAAAACTATGTCCATCTATAATCAATCAATCAATACTTGGTTGGGGTTGAACTACTGGAAATTGACTTTTCCATGATATTGTAATGTAATCATTTGTTAATGGTGAGCACCCCCCCCCCCCCCACGCCAGACAATTCCTCTCTGTTTTGGTCCTGAGCCGTTTGCATCCCTGGAAGTGAACCATGGTCCGGTTCGCTTCAGGTGAGAACGTAATCGGACTTTTAATAGGACCAAATACAGGAAGCAAACCAACACAGCAGTGTTTCCTCTACATTGACTCCGCCACAAATAGATTTTTCAGCTTTCGGCTCGACCAACACAGTATCGTTCCGTTCATTCACCTCTGACATTTTGACAAAGGACAGTGTGAACACAGACCGGACCAAAACTTAATTGCAACAATGTATCCGGATGTAAATTAGCCTTGCTGCTATAATCTGGCACATTTACATGTTTTTATATGTTCATTGATGTGCACTGTCCCACCCAAATAAACAAATACAGTAAAGTAAAGTATTTCTTCCCTCTGGTCCGGACTTTCAGGTGTGAAAGCGACCTGAAGGTCATTTAACACAACCAAGATTGATCAGTGATGTAAATTAGACAATAAGAGTCAGTCGATCACTTATTAACTCTTCATGTTGAACAATAATGACTCCTCTGGGCACCCGTAGGTGGAGACGGCTGCATTAATAGATAATAAACAGATCAATAAAATCACAGGTTTTACTCACTAATGTGGATATTTGTTCATTTTTACACAAATGTCAAAATGTGGATGAGACGTCACTATGGAGGTTTGTACAGATACTTAAAGGGATAGTTCAACATTTTGTCAAATCGGCCCATTGCCATAATCCCTATAGTCATAGCAGTAGGTTTGTTACCTTTAATTGTCGGTGCAAGCTATTTTTAGAACGCCGGAGCAGAGCGGTGAGCTGCTCAGAGCTACACTACGGAGGCTCATTATGGGATTTCTTGGTTTCCCTCATCAAACTCATCATCAAATACACAATCCAACAACTCCACAACGCTCTGGTGGACAAGTTGTGAGCTGCACATTCACCACGCTATGAGATAATAACACAACGTTACCACACAGAGTTGTTTTAGAGGGAAATTCAGGCAAAACCAGCTGATGCACGTTGCCTTCAGGGACAGTTTTTCATCATCAGTCTCTGTATTTCCCTCTAAAACAACTCTGTCTGGTAACGTTGTGTTATTATCTCATAGCGTGGTGAATGTGCAGCTCACAACTTGTCCACCAGAGCGTTGTGGAGTTGTTGGATCATAACCTACTGCTATGACTATAGGGATTATGGCCAACATGTTGAACTATCCCTTTAAAATCAACAATGAAATGGTTTTAGACTGATCAATAGATCATATTTATTTGGTTCCTCCCCCTCTTCCTCCCTGATCCACTTCCTGAGCAGATGGATTTCAGAGTCCAGCAGCTCAACTAAAAATAGTGAAGTGGGTTAAACGGCTCCACATCCAGGTCGGACTCTGATGTAACAGCAGCACAGTCACTGAAAAACTACTAAACATCTGTCAACAGAACTTCATTAAAGGGGCAATACAGAAATACAGAGGATTCATTTTCAGACATGAACACAGTCTAAAAAATACAAGACCCCAAACACATGTGGAAGATTGAGTGTATAGAGTAGATACGTATCGTTAATACTGGTTCATCACAACCACCGTGAGATGTGAATGTTCATTTACTAGTTTTTAAAGGTAAATTACAGTAACGTTTAATTGTAAATCTTTATTGTCCTCCAAAGGACGGTTCAAATGCTGCCTGAAATACCCAAACACATGAGACAGAAACCTCTGCAACGTGGCAAAGTCTGCACAACGTTAAATTACCTAAAAATGAAAGAGATTTAAAACTTCTACAAAGTGACAAGACGATTTGAGACAAAGTGCATTTTCTGTTGCTGGTTTATGGATGATGAACGAGCTCTTTAAAGGGATAGTTCAACATTTTGGCAAATTGGCCCATTGCCATAATCCCTATAGTCATAGCAGTAGGTTCGTTACCTTTAATTGTCGGTGCAAGCTGTTTTTAGAACGGCGGAGCAGAGCCGTGAGCTGCTCAGAGCTACGCTACGAACGGAGGCTCATTATGGGATTTCTTGGTTTCCCTCATCAAACTCATCAAATACACAATCCAACAACTCCACAACGCTCTGGTGGACAAGTTGTGAGCTGCACATTCACCACGCTATGAGATAATAACTGAAACGAGACAACAAATCAAAAATAAAAGTAATTTATTTTCACGTATGGCTGCTGTCGCCTTATTTCTGATTCTGGACATGTTTTAGAAAATAGATTATAGATTATTATTATCATCATGGCTGAACATTGGGAATGTTTTGAACACATTACATCTTTAACTGTCCTATCAGCTGAAATAATATCATATTGTAAATATTACTACAGTATATAAGCTGTTAACAGTCAGTTTGTAGTTCAACATTGAGACACATCATTGAGACACAGAGATGTTCTGTTTGTTGGACTCCTCTGCTTTAAAAACCTTGAGAAAGTTTCCTGGTCCAACTCCAAAACTCATGAGTGAAACCAGACTCGTAATAAACTTTATGAGACAAAACAAAGAGCTGGTGTTCAAGTGTAAACTGTTAATATCCTCTATATTGATTTTATAACAACTTGGTGATTATTTTTACACTTAACGCTGCAAAAATATATCTAAATCAATTTAATATAGCTATATATTAGATAGATAATAGATCTATATGTTACAAAATAACAATACATAACAACAAAAATTCACCTGAAACTTGAATAAAGTGTAGTTAATAGAGTGTAGACATATTTTCATGTGACATGAAAAAACTAAACTGATCTCTATTGTTTTTATTTTCAAGATCAGTAATGAACTTTGAAACTCAATGTAACATTCAGGTGATTAATTGTGACAATCTAAGCAAATATGAGAAAAATAAAAAATTAATTGAGAGTAAACTAAACTTTGGAAGAGTGGGACCGTCCATGGGGACTGAGGTGTAAAATTGGTGTAGTGTCTCTTTAAGAGCCGAGGTGAGTTTCAACAGGTAGCTGTGGTTTATTCTCAGGTGTTTCCGGTTTCCACCTGTTGTCTTCTCTGCTCAGATGGAGCCAGAAACACGCGCATGCGCACTGTGTTCTCTGCATCTTCACGAAGAGAAGGAAAAAATCATATTTCATTCTTTATTTCTACATTTCTGCCTCCAAACAAGTTGGAGGGAGATACGCAGGGATGTACCGGAAATAACAGGATTTCTCTTTCAAAATAAAACTTCACAATAAAATACACTGAACCCTTGTGGAAAAACCCAAGATTTTTATTGGCTCGTCATTGCTATGTTTATTTCATTTATTTACTCAAAGATACAAATAACATCCAATCTTTAAAACGGCGTATTTACATTTTCTATTTCCTCATATACGTATAAGGTATACAAGGACTTTTCCCCCTCTAGTATTTTATGTAAGGTTTCATATTGTAATTTTATGGGCAGATATTGAAATTGTGATATTGTAACTTTGATAATATTGTCATTAATTGTGTTAATTGGGGGTTATCTTTATTTATTTTCTTTATAACTGATTGATTGAACCCTTTATTGTTCCCCTAGGGAGCTTTAGTGTCTAAAACAGTAACAGTTTAAAGGGACAACGAGGAGTTTTGTTAAAGCGAAGTGTTTCCACACTACATTTATGAGCCTCCGCACCGTGAAATTCTTTGACCGGCGCAAGACAGACTCATGTTTTCATTCATCAAGAATTAAAGTCAGAGGTTGGAAGACGATCACATACCGTCGTAGTTCCCACCATAAACGGCGATTCGGCGGCGTTATTCTCATGACTCGCCACGAAACCGAAAGTAAAGAAACGCTGGTCGGCTCGCCCAGCATTTCCACCACCACTAATAATAACAAAATAACCATAGAGACAAAACCATAGATTTATCTAAAATGGACCATTAACAAGTGGTAACGGAGATTCATCCACATTAATATGAGACTTTGTTATAACCAATAGAAACTCCTCGTTGTCCCTTTAAAGGAGAGGCAGAAGACATTTAGAAAGATAATAAGTTAAAGATAGACTGTTAATTAATAAAGTAAATAAATAAATGGACTTGATCATCTCTATTCTTGGAGGAATTGTGATACTATAACATTTGAAGTTGATCTGATCTGATTCGCAAAAAAAAATTAAAAATTAAAAAGCAGCAGTTTTATTCTGAAAGTCTCCGCCGGAAGCAGTGTGGTGCGTTTGAGGCGGCTCGGCGATCTGGGCTTCGTTCACGTTCAGTCAGAAGAGAAGAAGCGGAGCGATGCTCGACGTCTGAATCAAACCGCGGCGGAACCACAGACAGCCTCCACAGCCCGGACTCGAACCGTGTGCAGCCAGCGACCAGGTCCGGGTGAGTAGCTACAGCAGAGTCTCTGTCTGCACTTTGGTACCGAACCCGAGCCGAGCCGAGCCGAGCCAGTTCAGACCTGACCGTGTTTACAACCGGGCTGCAGGTGAGGCTGATGAACATGGCTGTTGGCAGAGACGCTTCTGACATTTATTATAGGCTAATAATAAAAAAAACCTCACATTTTTATTATACGAATCACCTTTAATGCTTTAATTATCCCGGGTGTGTCGTGAGGAATTCAAAAAATGAAAGCCTTCAAAATAAAATAATGTCTGCAGCCTATTTCAAGTCAGAGGAATCAATAAATAATTATCAATAATTAGTTTGTTTTTGACATTTGAATCAATGAGAAACAGTGTCCAGGGCTGGATACAGGGCAGATGCAGGCCAGTTCAGACTAATGAATAATTAATCTAGTTTATCTTTACAGCTATTTAAATAAAATAAAAAATATTGTGTGTGTGTGTGTGTGTAGGCGGGTGGTGGACTCCTGACTGAAATAGATCCCGTGTGTGTGTGTGTGTGTGTGTTATTGCTCGTGCAGTGTGAGTAATAGTTGTTGTAGTAGTGCAGTCACTCTGTAGTAAGACCATAATAAGCCTCAATCCGCTGCTCTCGGGGCTGTAATCTGTTGTGTTGCCAGGTGGGCGGGGCTTAGCTACAACACACCTGGCACCAGCTGCTGCAGGTGGATCACTGACACTGACACTGAGGGAAGACAATGATTTATTCAATGACTGATTGACAATTTGAATTTGATACACTGATTTAAAGAGACTGTCCTGCACACAAATATGAAGTAATATATCACATATAAAATACAAACAACCTATTAGACATTGGAATAATAATAACATATATTTACAGATGGATCCAACCTATACAGAAATATATTTTAATGTATGTGCAGTTTTATTGGACACATATGTTATAAATTATACATCCATCTCAAAGCCTGTCAATACTTGATGTTATAGACAATGAGACCAGTTTTGCAGAATTGTTATTAAACTTAAAGGGACAACGAGGAGTTTTGGAAAGCAAAGTGTTCTCATAGGCCATGAGCCTCCGCGCCTACCGTCGTAGTTCCCACCATAAACGGAGATTCGGCGGCGTTATTCTCATGACTCGCCATGAAACCGAAAGTAAAGAAACGCTGGTCGGCTCGCCCAGCATTTCCACCACCACTAATAATAACAAAATAACCATAGAGACAAAACCATAGATTTATCTAAAATGGAGCCATTAACAAGTGGTAACGTAGATTCATCCACATTAATATCAGACTTTGTTATAACCAAATAGAAACTCCTCGTTGTCCCTTTAATAATAAAAACATATAGCAAATAATATAATATTTATTAGGCTAATCATTCTGCAGATAAATTAGATGTATGTCATAGATGATATAGTGACTCACAACATGGAAAACACACATGCAAAGACACAAACACTTCCACCACTGCATTGTGTCTTCCAGAAACACTTCCTGTTGTTACTGGGAGTTTTTGTCAACCTGAAGAAGTTGTTTTCTGAATTCGCACGTTTGTGTCTTTGAATGTGTTTTTCTTTAAAGGGACATTGTGTGTAACTTCTCCTGTTACCTATTCACGAAAATTGATTATTTTATAAAGTCACCGTGGTAACGCAGTGAGTCTGCCCAATTTCAGGTGAATGCAGCATGAAAAATACGACTGAGTCGCTATAGAGTTGATATACAACCACAACGCTAGATGGGAGGAATTCCTACACAATCCTACCTTTAAGCTGCAGTGAGTTGACCCTTCAGGGCCACCGTACTGCTAAATCTACTTCTAAACAGACATAAAAATAGAAAATTAAAAATACATAAACACCTTGAAGGAGTCCTGAGGTGAACCAGGTGAGGAGAGGAGGGGACAGATGAGGCTGAGGTGATTAAATGGGACGATGCGGTGTCTCCTTTACTGGTTTACATCCCATCCTGTCATGGTGTCACTTTCCTTCCTGTTCATCCCTCGGCTCCACGTGATCAGGTGTCTCCTCTTGGACATGAGCTGTGATGTTAAATAACTACTTTGCTGATTTGGTGTATTTATAATTTAATTTAATGGGATGTTGCGGCGTAAATTTAACCCATGGTCTAATCATGCATCAACTCAACTCAACTCAACTTTATTTATATAGCACTTTAAAACAAAGCGCTGTACATAGAGACATAAAACAATTAACAATTAAAAGCAATAAAACAAACAGTCAAATAGTTGTTTCATTGTTTCTACGATTTTTTTCCCTGTTAAAGGGTTTTCCATGGAGTTTTTCCTCAGTGGATGTGAGGGTCTAAGGACAGAGGATGTTGTTACGATGCCATGTAAAGCCCTTTGAGACAAACTGGTGGTAAAAACGGGCTATTCAAATAAAATTGGCTTGCATTGCCTTTCTAAAAGCAATTAGAAACAATAAACCAATAAATAAAAGCAAACCATAAAACACTAAAACAAGAGCAGAGTCTCATGCTCCAGTTGTAGCGACTTCAGCACAGACAGCCAGATAGAAAAACACTGCTGTCTATGGAGCCAAGAGCAATAGAAAGAAATAAGAGAAATAATGCTCAGAACAGCACTAGACTTCATCAACAGTACAAACAGGGTCCCAGCCCATAATACTAAGCATCAGACACCTGCTGGCTTTGCCTGGTTTCTATTGGAAAGAGACGAAAATAGACTTTACCCACTCTCCTCCAGCTGCTTCCTACCAGTGCAGAAGCCCTGAGAAGGTAGAAGGAAGTAGAAAAGTAAAGAGTCCAGTGACGTTTAGTTTTAAAAACGCAGCAGCTTTTCTGACTGTGACAGTTTGAACAACTCAACTCGTTCATTTCTCTGTTTAACACTCACTAGTTGTTAGGGATGTCCCGATCACATTTTTTTGCCCCCGAGTCCGAGTCCGAGTCATTTGATTTTGAGTATCTGCCGATACCGAGTCCCGATCCGATACTTTGGCAATGCAGTAAAGTTTTTAATGTAGATCAACTGTATCATCCCACTATTTTTCTGTTCTTTGTGCTCTACTAGGGATGTAACAATATCACAATCTCACAATAATACTCTACCTCAATAACCAGCCCATGACATTTATTGCAGTATTGTAAGACATGCCATGATATCAAACTCTCACTGTATGATATTAGCACAGTAGCTCCACAGTATAATATTAATTCCATTATCAATAAGTCAACAACAAGAACATTTGGTCAAAAATAAAATAGCTTATCATGTCTTTCTCAATCACCAGCCTCTCTCCCCTGATCCCACCCTCTCCTGCCTGTCTGCCCCCCTCCCTCACTCACTCCGCTCCTTCTCCCTCCCTCCCTCCCTCCCTCACCCAGCTCACCTTGCTCCTTCTCCCTCTCTAACTTTAAATAAATACCTGGTTCTGTATCTGCCATCACGCAACACAATGGTAGTTTTTTATTCAACAGTATGAGAAGTTTAACAATGTCCGCGACAACTGCGCGGTCGGTCCGTGTGTCGGTCTCACGTGCGTTACGTCGGACTCGCTCTCAGTAGAAGCTGCAGTGACTGTTGTTGCTGCAGGTGTGTGTAGCGCTCAAACATCAACAACAAGCTGCTTGGAAGTCAGCAGTGAAACAACGCAGCCACACACACACAAACAAACAGTGAGCTGACACGGTGACACGATCATCTCTCACACTCTCGCAAGCGCCGTCATTTCATATCGTTACTTGTCCACGACGACGCAGCCACACACACACACCGTGGAGCTGTGCGCCACAGACCATGCACAAAACACAAGCACGCTGCACCGAATGCGCGTCGCTTTGGGTAATGAGCGCACATGACGAACGTCTACAGTAAAAGTAATACATCTGAACGCCCCCCATGCGGCCCGTCTTCGCTTTAGACAGATAGGAAAACCCTGACATGTAGATATGTAATATATCCGATTCCTGATCGGGATGTAACGTCCGATTCCGATCGAGTCTGAAACCACGTGATCGACCCCGATTTCCGATCACGTGATCGGATCGGGACATCCCTACTAGTTGTTGTTAGAAACAGATAGAAACACTGATGCACTCGGTGATCGACTTGTCAGGGCTTTACCACAACTAACAAGCAGCTGGAGGAGAGTGGGTGAGTTGTGTTTTCGTCTCTTTTCAATAGAAACCAGGCAAAGCTAGCAGGTGTTTGATGCTTAGTATTATGGGATGGGACCCTGTTTGCTCTGTTGATGATGAAGTTTGGTGCTCTTGGCTCCATAGACAGCAGTGTTTTTCTATCTGGCTGTCTGTGCTGAAGTCACTACAACTGGAGAAGTTTGCGGTCGTCAAACTTGATCTCTGGAGGGAGAGGGGTTTACTCAGTCTCATTAAATCATAGGTTAAACTTACAACAGAATATCCCTTTAATAACCTCCAGCTGCTCCACACATCTGTATGATTAATAAGTGTTGTATTGGTTTGGAATCAGAACTGTTTTATTGCCAAGAGCAGTAAAGGTCAGTTTACAGCACGAGGAACTTGTCTTGGTGTCAGGTGCAAACATAAAAGTACCAAATATAGTTTAAAGGGAGGGATAAAAATAGAATTAAGAATTTAAATAAAATAAAATAAAATAGAATGAATTAAAATATTCTAGTGCAAAAGATACACATACTATATTCAAAACAAATCTGCATATACTATAAATACATATACTAAAAGAATAGAATAAAGATATATACAAAATACTACTAAAATACAGATGTTTATGGAGTTTAACGTGAGATGAAAGATGATGTTTTGTATCTTTATGTGAAGTTAGGGTTGCAAAATTCCAGGAATTTTCAAAGTTGGAAACTTTCCATGGGAGTTAACGGGAATATATGGGAATAAACGGGAAAAAATATGAAATTTACTCTTGAAATGTCATGTTTTTTTAATTGTATTATTTTGCATGGATGTCTGCTTATGACAAAACAAAATATTTACATTTTTTGTTTGGATATGATACAGTTTGCTTAAATTACCCCCAATTTCCAGTTAATTCCCATAATTCCCACGGAAGGTTTCCAATTTGGAATATTTCCGGGGTGGTGCCCATTTTCCTTTTCCTTTTCTTTTTCTCTCTCCCTTTTTATTTTTTTTTATTTTTTTATTTTTTTAAAAATGTATTTTATTTTATTTATTTATTTATTTTTTAATTTATCATTTTTATGCACATTTGTTTTAGTTTTTCTTGCACCTTATTGAAGTGCAAGGTTACACTATCACTATTATTATTTTGCGATTTAGTTGTTACAGTCAATTTTGTACTGTCTCTATTGTCAATTAATCAGTCATGTTTCTTGGTTGTAACTTGTATTCTTGTTAAATAAACATTTGATCACCAATTTGGAATATTTCCAAAATTCCCCAACTTAAAGCAGATAACAGCGGCACGGCCGTTTCGGCTAATGCTGTGTTCAAGGCAGGCTTTTGAAACCGTAAGTTACAGCTTCAAGTCACAACTACGACTTGGTAGCGTTCCAGGTAACCCGTAGCTCGTGTTTTTACCGTCCTGTTGTCTGTGAAAGTTCCCTATAACGGCCACTCGTAACTTCCGACCCGTGAACTCGTACCAGATCGAACTGGTATGACTTCACAGGAAGGAAAAACACAAAGTACGAGTTTCCTTGAACGCACCATGAGTTAGCAGCCCCCGCCCTTGTCAGGCATCAATTGGTCCTCGTGCTACGTCACCACATTCACGCGCATCCCTTGGCTGCACACACAGCCCTTCATGCCGTTCTCTCCCCTCATTGGATAACACTTGTATCCCACAAGGAAAATTTTCTCCTCGGGTTACAGCAGAGCAGAGTGACGGAGAGACTCGTGTTTAGGCTGAAATACTTCATGTAAGTGATTGCTGACGGAAAATAGGACTATTTAGGACTTATATTAACAAAAACATTCCACTGATATCTGCTTTAACTTCCCATGGAAAGTTTCTGGAAATTTACCGGAAATTTAAGTGTTCCCTTTTCTGTTTGACCAGAACCGCCGAGGGTAACCATGGTGACCAAGAAGATCCGGACCGAGTACATGAAGAAGTTCAGAGATCCTAAATGGGAGACGTTTTCCAAGTGCTACGAGGACTCGGTGAAGTACCGGCTGACGCGCCGGGTCATCGAGCATTCCCACAAGCCGTGGATCTGGGAAGGCTGGGACAGCGGCTCCGAGTCCAGCGGCTGGTCCACGCCGCGGATCACCAGGAACAAGGTCGCCCCTCTGTCGCTCCCGCCGCCGCCGCCGCCGGCATCGGCATCGTGCTCCGACGTGAAGCCGAAGCCGCGGGAGCTGAAGACCGGTCCTGAGCCGAAGCCGCCGCCGCCGGCGCCTCCGGAGACCGAGGAGGAGAGGGAACAGGAAGTGGAAGCTGGAGAGGCCGCGGCCGTAGACGCTGCTCCACACACAGGTGAGGGACAGGGTTCCTACGCAAGTATGGAAAGTATGGAAAAGTATGGAATTTGATTTTATACATTTCCAGGTCTGTAAAAGTATGGGAAATGGAAACTATTGTATGGAAATTATTTTATTTATCTTATCTTGGTTTGGTCTTACCTATTTGGGTTAATTGTTTTGTATGTGCTATTGTACCTAGCTTCAATCTCCTGGTAATTATTTGGTTGCATAATGGCATACCCATTCAGAATAATGAAAACAAATGATAAATTGCATGGTTTTTTTTATATTATGCACATCTATTTACTTAAATATCACAAATTATGTGATTTTTTTTTACAGAGAAGTCTGGAAATTAGGGTCTGGAAAAAGTATGGAATTTCGAAATTTAAAATGTGTAGGAACCCTGGAGGGAGGAGCCAAACAAATCAGTCAAATGTTGAGGTTTTTCTCCATCGACCACTTTGGTGCAGAAAAATGTCAACAACTCTTTCACTACAAATGATCCAAATTTACAATCTCAGGTTAGCCTAGAAATCTAGCTGCCCCCTAGCGGCAGCAAATCTCTTTGCTCCGTAGGTGGGTCTAGAAACGAGCCATAGACCAGAGCGGCATCTTTATGCAAATGAGAATGACTGATGCATTCTGGGTAATTTAGGGGCAGCGCCCGGCATCCCTCCATTGAGAAGTTCAGCCTAACTGGTTTGACAAACTAAGTAACAAAACGTTGTCTATTAACAGGCTATTTACAGACAACACTTAGCCAAAACCTCCCGGTGATTCCACCAAATACGTGTAGATGTCTGGGTCAGACATTTCTGGCCACTGTGTGGAGTCATTGATCACTGTGGGAGGCTAAAGGAGCATACTGTAGATTCATTCATTGTAATTTTTCAAGACAGCGTGAACGGTGGGTTTCAAAGAGGCTGTCAAAATAATTATGAGACATAGTGCTACAAAAGAAACACAAAATAAAACATTCAAATTGATTGTTAGTTAGTCTACGCTCCATCAAAACACAAAAAGCCACTGAGTGCAATTTAAAAATGCCGGGCGCTGCCCCTAAATTACCCAGGATGCATCAGTCATTCTCATTTGCATAAAAATGCCGCTCTGGTCTTTGGAACTTTTTGAGTCTCGAACACCGTTTGTGTTGACCAATCACAGCGCTCTATCTGTTTAGAGAGTCGTTGGGCGGCTTAACGCCATGACGACATACTTTCGATGGTGAAAAACATGACAAGACGATGGCTTTGGCAAAGGAATCGTTTGAATCGACGTTGGCATCAACTTTGAAAGAATTAAACTTGTCATTTTCTTTAAAAGTTGAGCCAGAAACTGACCTGAAGTCGTTCATTTAGAAGAAAGATATTTGGTGTTTTGCCGACGGGTTATGGGAAAAGTTTAATCTACCAACGACGTCATCCTGCTCTTTGCTCTGATTGGTCATAGCGCTACCCTATTGGTGCAGAGGCAGGTTGAATGACAGCCTTCATCCCGCCCCCTGGATTGAGCCGAGGTCTACCGCTCATTGCCAGACTAGACATGTTAATGATATAGTCTGGCTTGTCAGGCTAAATCTCAGGTCTATATGATGTTTTTCATCCTGTTTTTAAAAAAAAGTTATTTACTTGTTTCAATCTTTGAACTCAGGGTTTGTTTTTCAGATTGATGATGAATGTATCTGTTGTGTCAGGAAATCTTAAAACAAACTACAGACAGAGACGGACCAACATTTTTATTCAAGGACTCAACCTGCTTTTATATTTATATTTATTTATAACAGAGGTTTATATTGACAGTTTGTTTCTTCTGCATCAGTTTCCTGTGTTAAAGGGATAGTTCAACATTTTTGGCAAATTGGCCCCATTGCCATAATAATCCCTACAGTCATTATAGCATAGTAGTATAGTAGGTTCGTTACCTTTAATTGTCGGTGCAAGCTATTTTTAGAACGGCGGAGCAGAGCCGTGAGCTGCTCAGAGCTACGCTACGGAGGCTCATTATGGGATTTCTTGGTTTCCCTCATCAAACTCATCAAATACACAATCCAACAACTCCACAACGCTCTGGTGGACAAGTTGTGAGCTGCACATTCACCACACTATGAGATAATAACACAACGTTACCACACAGAGTTGTTTTAGAGGGAAATTCATGCAAAACCGCTGATGCACGTTGCCTTCAGGGACAGTTTTTCATCAAGCAGTCTCTGTATTGAAAATGTCAAACCTTTGAAACTGATCATAACTTGTTTCTAGATGTAAACATCTTGAGGATCTTACGTCATTTCACTGGTGTTAAATCACCTTCTCCTCATCTTCAGTGTTTTGTTTTGTTTCCTTGTTTTGTCGCCAGTCTTCTTCACCGTGTGTTTGTGTTTGCCCATGTTGTCATGCTCCTGTTTGTTGTTGTTGTTGTGTGCAGCCTCCTCAGCTTCCCTCTGACAGTATGAGGATGGTTTTTCTCTCAGGAGACACTGATGCTAAAAATATGTGGTGGACAGAAGGTTCAGTGATCAGACGGGAACCGCTTCCTCCTGTTCAGACGCTGGACTCACACGGGACGGACGTTTCTGTGGCTGCAGACCAGACAAACAACACACATCAACAGACCGAATCATCTTTATTTGATTTATGAGTCACTGAAAAAACAACATCTTATTGCATCACTCCTAGTAACCTAAGAAACAGTAATTTGTTAAGTGATTCGACTGTTTTCTAACTGTAACTTGCACTATCTTGTCCAACACTGTTCGTCATATTGTTTCTGTTTTCAGTCCTGAGTTCACTTGGACTTCGGGGTTGTGCTATGTAAGATAGCGGTTCCTTGATGTCTCAAAAATCCAATGTTATTGTGTGAATGCGTATGTGTATGGGAATGTATGTGTGTCTCCCAATATGTGTTCCCTGTGTTCCTTGTCTTTATCATGTGAAGCACTTTGAGCTGCTGCTGGCATGAAAAGTGCTATATAAATAAAGCCTGATTGATTGATAGTGTGTTGTTATCTAAATAGTATTGTTAGGAGTGGCTAGCAGTGGCTAACGGCTAACAGCCTGTTTGTTTTGGTGAACGTTACACGTTTTGGTTGTAAGTTTGTACGGCTTTTTAAAAATGTTATAAATGGTTTTTATTGAAATCTAAACATTTACAAGTATGAAATCAGGGGTGGGAGTCTTTTACTATCTCACGATTTGATTCGATTCTGATTTTTGGGACTAAGTCAAACGATTCCCACCAGATCTGACATAACAATTCAAAATGGCTGCTACTCACTCGTCAATAGTAGTGAACTCTGTAGCTAATTGTTAACCGTTTTATTTTATTTCTCTGGTAATAGTTTCACATTAAAGAAACTGTTCAATTCTTATCCCTGGACATTTTCCTACTGTGTTGTTGTCTAAATAGTATTGCTATCAGTGGCTAGCAGTAGCTAGCAGTGGCTAACGGCTAACGGCCTGTTTTTGGTGCTGTTTTGGTGAACATTACATGTTTTTGTTGAAAGTCTGTACGACTTTTAAAAAACATATCAATATTGAAATCTAAACATACAAGTGTGAAATCATTATATTTCCATTTTGTGATATTATCTGCAAATTTCTCCGACTTTCTTGTTTGTTTTTCCAACTCATTCTGAGCCTCGACTATCAATATAAAAATTAAATGTAACAGAAGAGTTAAACTGAATGTCTTAGTTTTGGACCCAGTGTTTTTGACTCTACTCTCTGTGTCGTAGACAACGGTGTGAACGGAGTCGTTGGAGCTTCAGCGGCTCCAAACCCCAGCGGCCTCTCAGACGACACCGACAACGGGCCGGCCGACACCACGTCGTCTGACGGGGAGGCAGCGCCGGCGCCGGCGAACCCGGCACAGAGACGACGTCAGCACCGCCGCCGCACCCCTCGCTCCGAGCCGGGGGGGCAGCCGGACAGTTCCCACGACGACAAACCGGCCGTCGTGCGCAAAGCGCCGAGAGCGAAGAGCCAGCCGCCGATCAGCACCAAGGAGAAGGAGAACCGGAGACCGTCCAGCCGGTCGGACTGGACCGAGAGGCCGACCGAGGTCAGGAAGACGCCGAGCGATGTGAGTGTTGAAGACGCTGAAGCTTTAAACACACGACGAGCGAGTTTAGTTTGTGAAAAGATGAATTCAACACCAGTGAAGTCGTCTCAGTAGGACAGCGGTTCCCAACTTTTTTTGGCTCGTGACCCCATTTTGACATCACAGATTTCTCGCGACCCCGTCGATCAAGATGCAGCAGCTCAGATATTTAGGGCCACGGGCCATCGCACCGGGCACTGGCTTCGCCCTACTGTTATTGTGTGGATATTTTCCTAGTTTTTTTTTTTCATCTTCCGGACGATTTTCGATTCGCTACATATTATATATCAAAACGTACGTCTTGATCGGGGATTGGTGTGCTATTACTTTTCTCAACAGTGTACGAATTTTTCGCAACGTGAGTCGTGAAAAACTGCGCAAAATTTTGCATTGAAGTCAATGGGACGGGCGGAAAAAAAAGAGCAAAAAAGACCAATCATTGGAGTTTAACAAACGTCTACTGCTCAGGCATACTTTCACCTAGAGACTTCATTTAAACTTTAAACAGTAGACACAAGTCTTGTGTATTGTCGTATTACTCCACGTTTTGATAGGTCATATAGTTTTTGATCAATCCCTGATCAATGACCATGATCATTTTTGGAGAAATTATGAGATTATAATGGGTGTGTATTGCACGGAATGTTCGTGTCAGAGTGGGTGACATCATCAGTTAGAGTGGGAGAAAGCCCAGAAAAACTCCAGATTTTTTCTCTTTCCACACTCGGCCCGGCCACAATTTACACTCTACACACATAATTTTTTCAGAATTTGTAAGACAAACTTGTTATCTCTCATATCATGTGCTCAAAATATCAGAGAGACTTACAGAATTGACAGAATCAGCCTCTGAGTGCGGCCACGTCTGTCTCTGCTCCTCATTGACTCCAATACAAATATTTTCTGAGAGAAGCAGAACGGACTGATGTTTTAAAACTGCCAGCGTCGCCAAAATATTTACTGTAGAAACACCAAATCGTACCGAAATTTTACAAAGCACGCACTCCTCACACACACACACACACACACACACACACACACACACTACACACACACACACACACACACACACACACACACACACACACACACACACACACACAGTTAACCTAATGTGGTTACAGCTCCTCCATATCAGTGCTTATAGAAAGATGATCATGTGTCTGTCTGATCAGCTCTGTCTTGACCTTAAGATCGTGGGTTTGATTCCCATGTTGACAGAGATGGCAAAACCGGCAGTAGCCCCGTGGCCCATTCAAAATTTCCCCAGAGGAAATTTTCTAGTTTTATATGCTGCATTTCATTTGAACTCGATTTATATTCGAGAAAGTGAAAGTATAGAATACGGTTGTTTAAGAAGGAAGTATAATATAAGTATTAGTGTAGCCATAAATATAAGAGCAAAAGCAAAATTAAAGTTTCGTATGTAGTTTAAATATGAGTATACAAGTAAAGTATATAGACATTCCGGTTTATGATGTGTTTTAAAACATACTTCTTCAGTATTTATGCTTCAGCCATATGTTTATTACTCCTATAATACTTATACTGCAGTTATGGTTATATCTTAATAAATATATCTATAATAGTGTCTCTGTGATGTTTAACTAGTGAGAGAGAAAAAGCCGCGTCAGGCCGAGGACGGAGAGTAGAAGCAGAGTCCGACCAGGTCTTATTCACTTTTTAAAAAGCAGTTAAAAATACATCTCAACTTCTCTTGAATTTCCCGCTCTTTCCTCTCTCTCTTTCGTTCTCTCCATATCCCACATCCTCACTTTGTCTCTTTATGAGTTTAATTAATGAATTTTTTGTACCTTATCTCTATTGTCTTTATTTGTTACCGAATCACTTTGCACTTTATTTCTTTATTATTTTCTCATTTCTGTTCATTTTTGCTCATATAACATTGATTATGTATGCACTTTATCTCTTTTTTTTTAATGTTTATTTGTTAGCCATTGAAATTTGTCTTGTTGTAATTTGTTATAGGGGTCTAAACCCTAAACTCTTGAGGCTCAGAGACACCAGAGAAGTGAGACGTCCGTGTCACCAAACACTCGGTCTGCAGACATGAATAATGAAACGCCGTCTCTCTGGTTTCCTCTCTCTGTCTCTGTCTCTCTGTTTCTCTCTCAGAGCCTCACGTCGGACGCCTGCGTCCAGACGCGGCGTCAGTCCGACAAGCGCAGCTCCAACCCGGAGCGGCGGCGTGCGCGCTCGGCCGACCTGGAGAAGCTGCGGCGCTCTCAGCTGACGGTGGTGGTGGACGACCGCTGGATGACCGAGTACATGCGCTGCTTCTCCGCCCGCCTGAGGTAGACGCAGGCTCCGCCCCCTCATCCCCCCCATCCCCATCCCCACGAAAAAAAACAAAAAACAAATCAGCGGCAGCAGTTGAGGACAAACTGGGAACCAGGTCGTCTCGTTTCTGACAGAACACCAACCTTCACATTCACCTCCTTTATGTCTAAAGCAGATCGCGACTCTACAGTAGAGACTACGTTACCCATGAGCCTCAGCGGCCGGTCCAGATGTGAAGCACTTGAACGAGCTCCTCTGGCTCTGTGACTGGACATTGACCAAACATCGAAGGCTCAACTCTTTATAAACTCATCAGAACCAGGGCCGGCTCTACGCAGGGGCAAGAGGGGGCAGCGCCCCCTCAAATAAATGTCTTGCCCCCTCAAATCCAAATTTTAGAAGTTGAGAAAGCACATTTTAATATACTCAAAAAATGTGTATATTACAAGTTGACAAAATTATCTGCAGTGGCACAAAAACCTGCCGAAAAAGGGACACTTCTTTTCTAAAATGTTCTGTTCTTTTTCTTTTTTTTTTAGTATTCTTAAGACTACCTTTCAGTTTTGTAAATCTTGACCATAGTAGACCCCACCCCCCCTCTTCTCAGAGTACACCAGACCCCCCTACAGGGGTTTAGCTACTCACCTTTTTCACCCCTCTGGGTTTGCAATGCATCTTCAGGTATATGCACCCCAAACCCCCCATATAATGTGGCTCTTTGCATTACGACAGTAACAAATTTGGGCTCTAAGACCCTGGTTGGCCCCCCGGCCCCGAGTTGGACAGGTCTGAAGGTAGAGGCCTAAGACCCTGGTTGGCCCCCCGGCCCCGAGTTGGACAGGTCTGAAGGTAGAGGCCTAAGACCCTGGTTGGCCCCCCGGCCCCGAGTTGGACAGGTCTGAAGGATGAGGCCTAAGACCCTGGTTGGCCCCCCGGCCCCGAGTTGGACAGGTCTGAAGGCAGAGGCCTAAGACCCTGGTTGGCCCCCCCGGCCCCTAGTTGGACAGGTCTGAGGGCAGGGGCCTGACAAAGTGCAATCCACTTCTCCAGGTTGGGGTTGGACACAACAACCCAGTTCAATGAAGTTACTATAAGCACAGAGAAAACAAAGTGCTGGAGCTTGATGTGTTCACATGATGCCCCCTTCACATCTCTGACTGCCCCCTCATATACGTATGCCTGCCTAGAACCGGCCCTGATCAGAACTCAGTGCAACAACAACGTCGTTAACACTTTAGATTAGGGAACACATATTCACCATTAACTAGGTGCTTATTAATATGTATATAAGTAGCTTACTAGCTCCTTATTAGTCATTATTAAGCACGTATTAACACCTTATTCTACCTCTATTACACCATGAATTAAGATTTTTCCTTTTCCTTTTCTAACTCCTAATTATCGCTTATTCATTGTAAATTAATGCATTGTTGTTTCTGAATAATGATGTGAATAACCAGTGGGTTATTGGGGCAGTAGCACAAGAACAGTAATTCTTCCTTTATCACTCTGAATTAATAATAATAATAATAATAATAATAATAATAATAATAATAATAATAATAATAATACATTTTATTTAGAAAGCACCTTTCACGCCACTCAAGGACACTTTACATCAGTTAAAATCATCAATAAACAACACCAAAACACAAGAGCACAGAATAAACAACATTAAAAAACATCAGTAAGAATGAATAAATGAAAAGAACAAATAAATAAAACTGTGCAGAATAAAAGGGAAATGTTAGAGTGAGGGGTGGTGGAGTGGATAAGCAATTTTAAACAGGTGGGTTTTGAGTTCTGTTTTGAAACGAGGGAGAGAGTTAGTATAGCATTAATGCATTAATTTACAACGAATAAGCCATAATTAGGAGTTAATATCAGGAAAAATCTTAATTCATGGTGTAATAGAGGTAGAATAAGGTGTTAATACAACGTGCTTAATAATTACTAATATAAGGAGCTAGTAAGCTACTTATATGCATATTAATAAGCACCTAGTTAATGGTGAATATGTGTTCCCTAAATCTAAAGTGTTACCAACGTCTCTATAAGAATGTAGTTGATCTGTGAGCATGAGCATCGTCACACACACACACACACACACACACACACTACTGCTGCTTCACTTTATCTGTCGCTCCGTCCCTCGTGTCTCTCTCTCTCCTTCAGGCAGCTGTGTGTTCACAACAGTTTCGGACCAAACTGGAATATTTTTGATATCTTGAATACTTTGAAAATTTAAACCTCGAGCTGGACGGTTCAGCAGAAATATAGAAAACACGTGATGGTGACGATGATGATGATGATTTCACCTAATATCGTTGGTATTTTTAGAGTGAAAACGTCTATTAAACACGTGCTATAGCTTTACAATCGTCTCAGTTTTAATGAAGTCAATGCACTTGGACCAGACTGTTTCTGCAGGTTGTGACGTGTCGTGGCTGTTTTTTATTTTTTATTTTATTTAACCTTTATTTAACCAGGCAGAATCAATTAAGAACAAGTTCTTAGTTGTTTTTTAGCTGCAGCAGTCGGCAGCTTCTCGTTTCCTGTTAGTTAGAATGATGATGAAAAATAATGTGCAATGCTAACATGGTGCTTCTCTGTGAACTGCAGCGCTAGACTACAATAATTCAATTTTTTTTGGGGGGGTGGGGGGAGTTATTATGCAAATGAAATAGTTTCTGAGACTTTTTAGTTTTGAAGTTTGTGATATTTAAAAGAAAAACACAGTGATGTGGCTGAAAAGAAATGTATTTACCTTATTTCTACATCGGTTAATAAGAATATTTAATGAGGGACGACAGACAGTCACTGTCTTTTTTTCCTAATTCAAGAATTTTTCATTGTGTCTAGTTAAAAAAAAAAGAAAAGCAAAAAAGATATTGTACAGGAATCAATGTGTTTGAACATCTGGAGCTATGATTTACCACTTATCTCCTATAAAGAGCTGTGCAATTTGGGACCAATTATAGTAATTACAAAAAAAGTTCAATTTACTTATTTACACTTGAGTGTTTTTGTTGGTCACCTAACATTTGTCAATTTGTCCAAAAAAGGTCGCAGCTAAAAAATAAATGTGATTAAAAAAAAAAAAATTGATATGTAATAATTAACTAATGACTAATTTTGATTATAAAATACCAGAAAATAGTGAAGAATTCTTTAAACGTCTTAATATATTTCACAATTTGGTTTAAAAAAAATGGACCCAGTGATGAATTATTGATGATAGATCAGCTTTAATGTACACAATCTAAATTTTGAAGTGATACAGTCGGTAAATAAAAAATAAAATCAATAATCACTTCAGAAAATAAATAAATATTTCAATCCCAAAATAAAACGTGTGTAACTGTGAGAAACGCCTTCACGTCTCTAAACTAAATAAGAAAAAACAAGTTTTTGAAAGTTTTAAAACTTCGTCAGTTTACATCAAATCAAACTGAATGTGAAGAAAAAGTAAAAAATATTTGAGTGTTGTGGTGACGAAACGTTTTGAGTTCAGTCGGTTGTTTGTTTGTTTGTTGGTGTAACTAAAGATTGTACATACATGGTGATGTCATCCGTCGCGTCACGTGACTCAAACCGAGGGCTAACGATCACGACTTTGTTGTATTGAAACACAAATTTATTTACATTTTGTGACTCTTTGAAAATCTGAATGTGTAGAAACTTCACTGAGAATGTTTTTCACCAACTCGACCTCCTCACACTGAATGTGCAAAACTGTTTGTTCATGTATTTTATTTTTACTTTTCATTTTCACGTTTCACACTCACCGGGTAATTTTTAAGTGATTCCAGTCTGAAACAACACGACAATGTTTCTGTATTACAGTAAAATATGGTCAACAGTTTCTATCAATGTTTATATTGTTAGTTAGAAAATTAAATAATGGTATTCAGGAATAATAAATTAATATAATTTGGCAACATGTCACTAATTTTCTAAAGGTAAATTCTCTTTATTTAAAACACATTGTAATTGAGTTGTAAACATAACATTTTAACAATTAATTGTTATATTGTTAATTATATTTAACTTCTCCTGTGACAACATGTCATATTGTGTTTTACTATATCTTCTTTTACATCAAGTTACAAGTTAATAGCTGTTGAAATACAAATACATTAATATCAATTATTACATTAGAGTGTTATAAAACCATATTTTCTATCAATCTTTCTTCATAAATATATGAATGTACTACACAAAAGCTACATTGAAAGAGTTCTTGTTAAGTGCTACTGTTTACTAACAAGAACAAAAATATTGTATAATATTTACAATAATGAACATTTATAAGAAACACATTTGAAATATTTGAAATTGGTGAAAATGATCAAAATAAACAAATGAAGGCAGAATATAAACAAACTGGAGCTTCGGGAATAGGAATATTGATATAAATATAGTTATCTACATTTTTATAAAAGATTGTGAAATTAATGATAAAATCATAATGTTCAATATTTATCAATATTTAATAATATAAGTCAATAGGTTTATTTTTCAAATAAAGACATGACCTTTATTGAACTAATTTGATCTTTTTATTGTGAGTGTTGTCTCAGCCTGGACGTCTGGATGTGTGTGATTTATTTTATCTTTTAGAGGTAGAACGATGAGACAATCACAGGAAAAGTATTTGCGTGCTCTGTGGATAAGTTGTATTAAAGCTAAAATCAAACACTAAATATGAGCTATGACACAAAAAGAGTTGTATTTTCTTTCTGAAGCTTTGAGTTGTTTCCTCGTGTGATGATTATAAATGAAATGTGTAACATACAAACATCTGAATATTTATCCATATTTTACATCTGCTGATGTTTACATTTTTTGGTCACTGTATTTGTATTTGAAAACATGCACAATAAGATATATTTTCATCCACTTCAAGCTATTGCTGTGAATAAATCATGTTTGAATAAAATCTTATTTGAATAGTTTATATCTGTGTTGCACTGGATTTGAATATTGAACTGTTTTATTTTGTTTACGTAAATTGATTTGATGTAGAATCACATGTCAACTTATTTTCATAAAGGAGCTGTTTGTAAGTTTCTGCTATTGCTACTTGGCTTAGTGTAAGTTTCTGCTATTGCTACTTGGCTTAGTATTAGCAGCTAAGTCTAGGAAAATAGTGTGAGTTTGGCATCAAACTTCAATCTGTTTCTAGCGGTTTAAACCAACCCCAATGTTTCTATCACTTATCAAAGTTAGCATGCTAACAGGCTAGCCCGACTCGTCATTTTCCGATACCGAGTCACTGTGGCGTTCAGGTGCTGAAATAAACAGCTCTTGCACCAAAGCAGTAACAAAACCCACAATAAATTCTGTTTAAAGGGACAACAAGTTGTTTTGGAAAGCAAAGTGTTGTCATACTACATTTATCATGAGCCTCCGCGGCGTGTGCACGGTGAAATTCTTGGACCGGCGAAAGACGGACGTCTTGCGGCGTTATTCCCATGACCCGCCGGGCAGCGTCCGCGAAACCGAAAGTAAGGAAACGCTGGTCGACTCGCCCAGCATTTCCACCATTAACTAAAATAACAAAATAACGATAGAGACAAAACGATATATTTATCGAAAATGGAGCCATTAACAAGTGGTAACGTAGATTCATCCACATTAATGTGAGACTTTTTTATAACCAAATAGAAACTCCTCGTTGTCCCTTTAATACAGTTTAAATTAGGGTAAAATCTAAAGTTCATGTGCTCCAGTTTATTTAGTTTAAAGGGACAACGAGGAGTTTTGGAAAAGCGAAGTGTTTTAGATTCATCCACATTAATATGAGACTTTTTTATAACCAAATAGAAACTCCTCGTTGTCCCTTTAAATGAGTTCAACTCAGGTTTATCAATTTAATAATGAGAACGGTTGTAACATCCTCATGTTTAGCCTAGTTAGGCCGGACACAGCTTCTTTGTTCCTTTTTGTTTTGTTTTGTTTGTTAATTTGAACCAATACTTATACTTACGAAAAACAGAAAAAAAAACTAATTTTTCCAAAATCTTGATTGTTTCTAATGCTTAGTTTGGTTTTAGGTTGTTTTTACTCCAGGAAGAATAGCCAGTACTACTACAGTATCGATTGATGACTAATGCTTGTCTTCAACGAGAAGCAGACTGAGACAGAGCAGAGGTCAGAGGTCATGGGGGGAGGAGGAGGGGCTCGACCCCTCCCTCAGCACCAGGACCTGATGGGTGTTGAGGCTGTGACGGTGACGGTGCATTCAGGGGTTTTAACCGCGGACGCCCTCCAGCTCCGCCCTCATCTGTTAACCCTTTAATCCAATCAGGTGGAGGAAGCTGCTGATCCTCAGAGACGACACATCTGAGTTTTAAAGGAGCAGTGCAGACGACTGAAGGTCGAAGCAGAACGACCACGAAGGAGGATTCAGCTCATGAATATTAAAGTATTATTGTATATTGTATCTAGGACGAATCTCCTTGTTGTTTACAACTACTTCCAGGTAGAAAACCAGCATGAGAACAATAGTGACGGACGAGAGTTTCGCTATATATATCAAATATTTCATGTTAGTATATCGCCGTTTTTAGACTAATCTGATGTTTGTAAAGTCTATAAAACCAATGATTGGACAAACATTACTATTGCTGTGTGCACATTTTTGTAATTAGTCATGGTTATCAGAGATTAGCTGGGCTAACGGTTAGCTAGCTGTTTAACTTTAATAACTCAGTGACTCAATAAACGCTCCATGGAAAAATATTTTCTTCAGCGGATATCTGAGTTCCAACATGACTGAGCTAACTGGAGTAGTTTCATGTCGTGTCCCACAACGGGAGGGTTTTAACAGCTGACGTCCTGCTGTTAGCTTAGCTACCGTTAGCTTAGCTACCGTTAGCTGTCCCTGTCAGCTGCAGCCACTGATGCTTTCTAGACACCGTGATTCCCCCAAACTGAATAAATACAACACATAGCAACACAAAACACACACACAGAAATAGTAATGTTTCTTCAATCATTTCTGATTTGTCTAAACGGTGATAGGGCGTGAAAAATATGATATATAGCTAAACTCTCGTTCGTTACTATTGATCTCATTCACATTACGTGCTGGTTTTCTACCAGGAAGTAGAATGTAAACAACAAGGAGATTCGGTCTATAATATTATTGTTCTTAACAAGCTCATAGACAAATTAATTTCCCCTGGAGGAGAGATGAAGCACCTGTCCACCGGTCTGGAGGATCTGAGGCTGTTGACTCTGTTTATTCCCGAGTGTTTCACTGAAGCAGAGACGAGGAGTCGATTATTAAAACGTCTGTACATCTGTTTATTTACAGCATAAAAATGCATGCAACGTTTCAAATCTCAGCTTAAACAGAATCTGTCATTTAATTTCAAGTGTCACTTGTGCATTTTTCAAAAAAGGCTCAAAAACGTGAGCGTTGACACCAGCTGAAGAAAAACTAAAACAAAAACAAAAAATAGAACAAGAATGTACAACTTCCCAGCAAAAATGGGAATAAAAATAATAAAACCAGTTGAAAAAAATGGTTCATTCAAATATATAAAATATGCTAAAAATAAATAAATGAATGCTCATGAGGGGAGTCCTGCAGCCAGGATGCTGCCCAGCAGCGTTCGGTCCTTCAGAGCGTTTTCAACGTCTTTCTCCTCGATCTTCAGAAACACCTGCAGACGACAACAAGACGCTCAACGTTACGTTTCACCGCAGCAAAGACACAAAAAGATCCAAAAAGTTAAAACATAAACAACAAAACCAAGAACAAAAAACACATCCAAGAACGACTGAGGCTGCGATGAAAAGCTCAAAACGTCCTAAAGGTCAAGGACAGACGTTACCGCTTCTACAGTCGGAGCAACTTTAGTCAGTTTGTTGAAGTAGAGTCAGAGAAGTTAGAGTAGAATCATAGTTGTTAGAGTAGAGACACAGTAGAGTCATAGTATTTAGAGTTCAGTCAGAGTAGATTGAGTAGAGTCATAGTAGTTGCAGTAGAGTCGTAGTATTTAGAGTAGAGTCATGGTTAGTGTTGTGACGTTCACGAACGAACCGATTCTATTGAACGGCTCGTTAACATGAACGATGGGAACCGAGTCACAGCTGGGAACCGTTCTTTTTTTTTTTTTAAACATCTCTGTATGTTCATAACAGTCAATTGAAGCTGCTCCATTGGCTACGTAAGTGGCGTGCAAACTCAGATATTAGTGGGATATCTAATTTTGTATTATTTTGTTCCAAATCTCACCCCATTATTTCCAAGATAAAATGAGTTACCACCAGGCTGGCTTCTTAAAACTTTATAAATATAAAAAAATATCAGTCAAATGAGCCAGTTTTTTGAACGGCTCTTTGAAAGGAACGGCTCACCAAGATCCGGCTCCCCTCAAAGAGCCATAAATCCCATCTCTAGTCATGGTAGAGCCACACTAGAGCCTGGTGGCATGTGTACCTTGGTGAGTCATAGTATTTAGAGTAGAGTCTAGGGATGCACATGATTAACCGTTTAACCGTTAACCGATAACAAGAACTTTGACCCTATCGGTTATTTATTTATTTATTTTATTAGCTCCTTATGTCGTCAACTCATGGGGGCGTGTCGACACGTGCAGAGTTCACTGCCTTCAGTCATATTTCACAGCAGAAAGTTCCACAGGAGGACTGACAGTATGTGCAGCAGCCCCCATGAAGGAAGATCAGACAATAAATGTAGCTACACGGACATAGATGTGAATCACCTGTAACTACAGCGCTGGAGAAAAAAAAGAAGAAACAAAAACAAAAAAGAGTTAGTTAGTTAGTCTTTATTGTCTCCCTTGGGAGGAAAAAAGAGGACGTGGCTGCTCTCCAGCCTGTTCACCTGCAGCTCCACAGAGGAGCTGTCAGAGGAGCTCTGCTGCTCCTTCAGCCTGGTGTTTGGCTGCACTTTATAAAAACAGTTCTACACTGGACGATCTGAGCACGATCAGCTGAGACAGAGCCACTGATCAGTTGTCCCAGCGCACGTGTATTTAACAGCAAAAAAAAAAATTGGAGCGATCAATTATTATTATTTTTTTGCTGTTAAATACACGTGCGCCGCGAGCGTCTTAATCTTATCGGTTAACGGTTAATAATCGGTTAACAAGCGTCGGTTATCGGTCAGAAAAAAAATTCAAAATGTGCATCCCTAGTAGAGTCACAGTATTTAGAGTAGAAACACAGTAGAGCCCGGTGGTGTGTGTACCTTAGTGAGTCGTAGTATTTAGAATAGAGTCGTAGTAGAGTCGTAGTAGTGTGTGTACCTTAGTGAGTCATAGTATTTAGAATAGAGTCGTAGTAGAGTCGTAGTAGTGTGTTGTGTGTGTACCTTAGTGAGTCATAGTATTTAGAGTAGATCGTAGTAGTTAGAGTAGTAGAGTCGTAGTAGTGTGTGTACCTTAGTGAGTCGAGCCTCCTTTCCTTTCTTGAG